>NC_137253.1:22350111-23550111 GCF_965637545.1 Phallusia mammillata
GACTGAATGAGCACGAGGTCCTGCAAAAGTAAACAAACAATTTGCAGTAAATGACCGATCTTAACAATATTGGAGAAACTTGCAAACTTGCTTACCAAGCCAAAATCAGTATTGAAGCTCGTCGAAACAGAAACTTGACAGTCAAAAAATCTAAATAAGTGTTGGTCTTGGCAAAAATAACTTTATGCGGGTTGTTGTTGATGTTGTTATTTGATGCTGAAAGCTAAAAATTCCAAAATGCAAGCGTATGTTAATAAATTTAATTCAGATCGGAAAGTAGAACGGTTGCCTTGTAAAACGTGTAACGAATGTTAAAAAATAGCTGCAAAATTATATTTTATGGTGTTGTACAATACCTCGGAGTCGAGCGTCTGGTCCTCATCTTCACGAGAGTTTTCGTCTGCTTTTGATTTTCGTTCTTCTGGTCGTTTTGTATCGTTTCGTCTTCGCCACATATTTGATTCAGGAATAATGCTACACGAAATACGTCAAATTTAACAACCGACTATAAGTTTTAGTACTGTAGTAGTCTGTGAAATTGACAAAAGACAACATACATAACTGGAACGTAGCAGCAAAACAAGAATCCAGCAATTCCAAACATCATATGTCTCCAATTTGGCAGCAGATACGCAATGGGACAAAGCACAGCATATCCAATTGAAAATGCAGCCACTTGAATAAGGACCAGTGTACTTCGAACACTTTCTGGAGACAGTTCCATTACTGCGAATTAAAAGCTTATACAACTAAGTAAAGAAATAGTGATATGTTGCCCAGTCCCGTAATGGTATACTGCACACGGTCTGTTCAAATGTGTGCGAAAGCTTTTTATCATGCATAGTGACTCATAATACATACGGATATATCCAATACGCATTTTAAATTTATAACAAAACTGTACTGATTTGCCCGTATATTAGCCGTACGTTACCTTGCTACATGCACGAGATAAAGATTGAGGTTTTATTGTGGACGCATTATAAGTCAAAGTGTTGTTGAAATAAGTAACTTACATAAGACTGGGCTTGTCATCGTCAGTGTGGCAAAGAACAAGCCGCTGGCGAACAAAGCAGTCCCAAGAAGGGGTACAGAAGGTGACAGAGCAACCGCCAACACACAGCCCAGTTCTCCTACCATGGCAACCAGAAGTGACCGCTTGCGTCCAAAACTGGACATAACGTTTAGATTGTCGGTTTGTTCAAGTGTGTCGTTTATACAAGGGTTTCAAATTACCCGTCCGAAACAGTGCCACTAAGGAGGCCTCCGATCATAAAGCCCGCCATCATCAGTGAAGTTAGAACCGGTTTGATCCATGCCTTGTCACACACCATACTAAACTTAAAAAGAACAAAGCGCACATTTAAAAACAATTAAGTCTTTCTATTCAAAAACTGTGATTTGAATAAATCATGGTTTGTGTTGATGACTACGCAATGCGGCCATATTTGGGGGTATTCAGAGTTTGGTTTACGACGAGTCGGCACCTCACCTCAGTGACAGCTGTTGTGGCACCCAGGTGCAAGTTGTACACCCATCCATCTGTACACGACTCCAAAGTCGAATTGTAGGCTGTTAAACACACCAGTGTATAGTTTACTGCACTGCGGTACACGTGCTTATACTCTTTGCGTTGTATATTTTCTCTGTTTTCTTACGGCGGTTGAAATTTCTTAAAGTTATTATTTGAATAAAGCTGATTTTATGTTATAATTGCAACATGCGTTTTTTGGTAACATAATTATAGCCATTGTTTTAACAACTGCCTTCTAAACCGTTGGCCACAAAGACCTGTTGCATAATTCATAATACCTGTTGAGTTTTTCCACTCATGACACTTCATATTATCGTCACTATGATATTTGCCGGTGGCGATGAAGTGGCTGTTGAAAACAGTATGTAAGTATTGTGGCGTAGCATAGGCTAAGTTTCCTAAGCCAGTATTTAATCAGTGCTGTTAAGGGTTATACGTAAACGGGAGGTAAACAACTAAACATGACATACAATAATTACTTACTTTGAACTTTGAGCTCCTTGTAGAGTAAAGTTAGTCACGGGCTTACACCAATGGTCAGGAGTAAACAGCATAAATACGGGGCTCATGAAATACGTTGACGATGCCAATCGGCACATGATCAGAATTACAGCCATGTAGGGCCTATACTGACTTGCGTTATCTACATCCATAGCCAAAGCCTGTTTACAAATCAGCAACTGCAAAATACGTACACATCAGAACTACGGTTGTGCAGCTGGTAGTGAGCAGCATTATACGCATTTTCGCAAACAGAATGAGAAAGGCACTGCTGCCTTTTACTGACAAAACCGTACTCAATAAGTTAAAACATTGTTTGTTTACAACACTTAACACCCCACCAAGGCAAAACGATGAAATAGTAAACCAAGAACAGACCATATTATGTGCAACATGTTTGAATCTCATTTTGCATTTTTGACATGCGCCAAGCGTACCCAGCAACAAATGCATCGGAACCACAGTGGCGCTGCCAGTGGCGTATCTAGGATCGGTTTTAGGGGGGGGGGCAACAGCATAAAATATATTGCGCCACCTTGCGGTGACAAGTGCGCCACCTTGCGGTAGACTGTGTAGACCTCTCTGTTAGCACCTGTTGTGCCTATTAAACTCGCAATATCAACTAAATGCTGGTTAGCCTAAGGCCCTGTGAAGCCCTTACTCTTGCTGTAAGTAACGAACGTTATAGTCACGATTCGATCGTGTTCATGTAACACTTTTCAACACTCGACACAGTTGTTTCTAACAGTGGTTGCCTCTTAATCATATTGTGAATTATCTTCACTTGTATGAGTGTGACGTAACAAAGTTATTATAAAATCCATTGTAACGTCATACGCGCAGTTGGACGCCAAGTGGCCTGGATTGGCATTCATTGTTTATTGAGATGTGTGACGAGCGTCAATGCGTTACGCACATTAAACAAAATAGCGCACATTGCTATTCACAGTTTTGTCTGAAATTACAAGATTTAATACTAAAACAGCCGGTCAAAATTTCTTGAGGGGGGGGGGCATGGCACCTTGTCCCCCCCCCCCCTAAATACGCTAGTGGGCGCTGCTGAAAGACCAAGTTCTTTGCTCGCTGTTTTGCTCTAAGCGCTCGTAAATTCTTTTTTCTGTCAATCGGTCCCTGACGCAACCTGCAAAGTTCAACCGCTTCGTTTTGGGAAGAGATTTTTGTTGAACAAAAGATTCCAAACAACTTCATTTTACAATGCAACTAAATTCAATTGAGCGGGCTACATAAGGGATCCTAACCGCAGACAGTATGTCAACATTTATCAACATAGGTCGTGGCGCAAACACGCCACCCGGTGCACATTCTGCACATCCATGTTGCGAACTGCAACATGCTATGTTGCGAACCGCAACATGTCGGTGAACATGTTGAACATCAAAGTTCGACCAAGAATTACAACTCCAGACGTGGTAAAATTACTTTTGCTATTATTTCTGTGATATTTAGTCAAGTTTTGGGTTTGTTAACGTGTTCAACATGATTACAGCTCCACTTGGTAAAAAACTTTTGCTACAGGAATTCCTGTACTATAGTCGGGTTTTGGTTTGTGGTTGAACGGCAGGGGAAAAAGTTTTACATTTTGTGACAGATCAATCCAGTTTGACGTTTTTCACGCTGGACCACAAATTTTTAACTAACAGTTATTTTGTCAACACAAGAAACATGCAAAATATTATGTTTATCGAGGTTTGAACTGGTAAACTTGGTAAATTCCGTTCAGAGCTTAGAGACACAGAAGTTTAGTGCAAGGATCAGTCTTACTGCAAGATGGAAACTTGACAACAGTAGCAAAAACACTTGCAATTTTTGTGAACATACATCTGAACATTAACCCCCTCCCCCAGGGTTTAGCAAGCTTAGTTCCTTTTTGGCAATCCCTTTGCATGCACAAAATAAAACTGTCCTTACTAATGCCTACTTGTCATTTATTTCACAGGTAATAAGAAAATAAAATGAACAATCAAAAAGCTGTTAAATACAAACAGGACATGGCCAAAATACGGATGTAGCAAAACTTTCTGGAATTCCCATACATCTTGCATGGTACCACCTCCAGCATCTGTCACATCCAATCTAAATCCGCACTGGCTGCATAGATTAGCTAAATTATCTGAATAAAAATTGAAATGAGCATAAAGGTATGGAAACCCCTTTGAATGTGGCTGGACTGACACATTTAGCCAAACATATAGAGCCATAATCTGACCCTAGATTGCATGTATAACACGTGGGTCCCTTAACCTTGAAACCAAAAGGGGACTGGGCTAATGAAGGGTAGTTCATGACTAATTTCAACGTTAAACCTCATTACATTGTACTTGTGTATATTATTTTTACCCTTATGTTTGTACAATATAAAAAAGACACTTGGGATTATCAGGCAGCTGTCAAGTTTTAAGCATTTATTAAAGCGTAATTCAAAAGTGATTACCTGAATTATTTAAAATGTTTTCTGCAAACTGTTTTCTGCTCTTTTGCAGTGCCCTTTTAGTACTTGGAAAGTACACTTGAAATGGAATGGTGGAGTCCAACTTTGGAGCATTAAACAAGCATTCAGCAATCTGAAACAGAACAAATGCTTTCTGTAACAACGGATTTTTATGTTATTGAGCTTTACCTTCAAGACAAAAATGCCACAGTTGTGTGCATCTTGTTGTATTGGGTGTTTTATCGGTTGGTATGTGGTGACTTGCAGATGTGCGTCACTTTTATTTTTCCGAAGTAATAAGTAAGATCTTTTTGCAATCAAATAAAAGGTGTATGAATGCAAAATTGAATAGTGGTAGTCTGATAAAAATATGATTTAACTTACTGAAATATCGACACTGCTTCACAATTATTTGGTTGGCTTGGATAAAATGGATCAATTAAAGTTATAGTCTGTGTTTTCCAGTGGACAATCTGCAATATGGAGTATATTATCATGTTTGTTCAATGTCTTTGTAGTTAAGACAATTTATTATTTCTAAATTACCAACAGGTTCCAATGTTTGCCTCCTTTGTTGTATGCACCTACCATGCCCACAAAATTGGATAAAGTGATCTGTCAAAAAATAAAAAATTGTAGGAATACAATTTGATAAGTTATACAATAAAACCTTGTTCAGGGTGTGGCGATGAAGAATATTCATCTTGCTGTCCAAAAAGCAAGTGACCAAGGGGTCAAGGTCAAGGCAGGCCAATATAAACACTTTAGTCCAAAAATAATCAGCGCAACATTGATGCTATCCCTAGCAACATCGCTGTTACCTCATACAACAACCTCGCGCAATGTGTACTACCTGGTCAAAGTGCTAAGCTAGAGCCAACAAGAAAAGCTTTTGAACAATATTCTTGACAATAACTTGCCCCACGTGAACGTTGAACCAAACCTTACCACCTAAACATCGTACCTTGTGTAACCTGACAAAGCGCAAACATCATGTACAGCAACTGCACCTAGTTCACCCAGGTGAATAACACGTTAACTTAAAGGTGCAACATGTCAACCCGCCATGTGCCAGAAGGCAATCGCTATGTTGCAGATGGCAACCGCTGTGTTGCAGATAGCAACCGCTATGTTGCAGATGGCAACCGCTATGTTGCACATGTGCACGAGGTGCAATTTTTTGCTCGCGAACCCGTCTCACATTTATCCATCCCTTGTGCAATAAAGCCGGTTGTACGCCGACTATAACCTTCACGCGCTGGTGCTGTTTAGTGTTCATAATTGTGTACGTAGTCTGGTTTCATTTGGGTAGCAAAACATTGTAAAGTAAAATTTGTTTGTTTTCGTGCATGTAAATTGCTTAACAACGTTTTTACCGAACGGCACAAGGCTCGAGTCATGGCAATCCAATCCATTCAGAGTATCTTTGAAT
This sequence comes from Phallusia mammillata, assembly GCF_965637545.1. NCBI lineage: Eukaryota > Metazoa > Chordata > Ascidiacea > Phlebobranchia > Ascidiidae > Phallusia > Phallusia mammillata. The sequence goes on from NC_137253.1 coordinate 22,356,028, forward strand.
AAATATAGAACCAGGGTGCGGGGAGAAACTACCCAAAATGGGTTATCGGCCTTTTAAGGAGAGAAATCGCCCAGTTCAACCACACGTAAGAAGAGATAGTAGAACGTAACTTACATTTTCACTTCACTTGCATAAGCTTAGCTACTTTGCTCTGAAAATTACTATATCTTATTGAAGTTGGCCTGTCTTTGAGACCATGCAAAATCCAGTCCCACAAATTTTACTGTTTCTGCTGTGCTAAACTTAAGATTTCACACGTCCTGTGTCAGGTAATGCCTTTACCTTTGTAAGTAACTGGACCCTTTCTCATTGCTCTCATAAATAAATGTTTTGATGAGGAAAAATCATTGCTTCAAGTTTATAACAAACAATCACGGTTATGCTTGACTTGTCACACACACGGCCAAATCCAGAACAAATGATCGGTTATGCTTTACTGGTCATACATACAACCAGTAATTATGGGTCCCCTTCCTTGAAGGGGACACATCTTGATTTTACTCGATTTCTTTTTTTTTTTTTTCTTTTTTTTTCTTCTTTTTTTTTTTCTTCCCTGAAGTTTGTCCACCCCATTTTGCCCTGAAATGTTTGATGGATTTGGATGAAACTTTCACAGATGGTAGATATAGTTGTGTAGATGTGCCATCTGCTTCGTTTGTCATGATAACCCCAGTATTTACCCCGCTAGACCCCAAAATGTAAAATGTGGTTTGTGCGCACCACAAACGTTAGTTTTGTGTGATGTTATAAAGACAACTACATATGGTACTCATGTTTAAGGATTGCTTGGTGAACGTGTTTGCGGATAGCAGTCAAGGGGGTTGTTCACAGCCTTGTGACGTCATAAGTCATTAGGTTGTTTGTTAAAACGCCCCCTAGTGGTCAAAATTGAAACATTGGCCAATTTGGACAAAATTTTACAGGATTGTTGTTTGGGTCATCTTGTGACGTCATAAGTTATTACGGTTGTTGGTTAAAACGCCACCTAGTGGTCGAAATTGAAACATTGGCCGATTTGGACAAAATTTTACAGGATTGTTGTTTGGGTCATTGCAGTTTCATATTTTCAACATTAGGGTGAAGAACCCCATCAGTTACCCCACTAGCCCCCTAAAATGGGTGAATATTTAAACAGGGTCGGAATTGGCTGAAATTTGGATAGCTTGTATAATTTGCCATTTACAATTGATGATTGTTGTGTTAAAACCTGTAGCCCCAGCATTTACCCCACTAGCCCCCTAAAATGGGTGAATTTTTAAACAGGGTTGGATTTGGCTGAAATTTGGATAGCTTGTACAATTTGCCATTTACAAATGATGATTGTTGTGTTAAACCCTGTAGCCCCATCAGTTACCCCACTAGCCCCCTAAAAAGGATAAATTTTTTAAACAGGGTCGGAATTGGCTGAAATTTGGATAGCTTGTACAATTTGCCATTTACAAATGACGATTGTTGTGTTAAACCCTGTAGCCCCAATAGTCACCCTGCTAGCCCCCTAAAATGGGTGAGTTTTTAAACAGTGGGCAATTGTTGGAAATGTTATGCCATTTATAGGTATCGATTGTTGTGTTTTACTTCTTTGTTTTAAACTAGACAAACTTTAAACAATGCTTGAATTGAGTCGATTTGTATAGTTTGAACTTTGCATAGCATGACTATTTAATCCTAGTACCAATCACAGTGTTTTACTTTACAACACCAAAGTTTCTTATGGTTATCTCTTGAAATGCAGTGTTTACAACTTTGCATGTGTGGGGACCCATGAGTTTCTGCCTGCAGAAACAACTAACGTTTTAAAAGACGGTGGCAAATATGGGACCCAATATAAAATAAGTGAAGGAATTATATTTATGTTTTAAAATAGATCATAGTGTATGTGCAAGGGCAATATGTGCTAAGCCACCCTTCTAGTTTTATTCTGATTATCAAAGATGTTTAAGTTAAGCTGTTACTAACAAAACTTTTTGTATTTAAAATAAATGTAATTTAGATTAATGTTTTACAACAAATCTTTTCCTAATTGCCGATTCACTTAATGGTTAGTACTGACAACAGGATTGATAAGTTTGTTTGCAAATATTAATATGCCCAAAGCGCCATTTAGCAGCTGTAACAGACGTTTTCGTGCAGCTTGCAAGCAGATTAGCCTGATTAAAACAACACGTAATGTTTTCCGACTCCTAGTAAAACAATATGCTTAATGTAATGATCACATATGGTTATATGTTTGTATGGGCTTTATAAGCAGTTGGAACTCCATGATTTACTCAGCTAAATGTTACGTATCACCCTATGCAGTAGTTCTCAACCTTTTATACATTGCGGCCAAATATAGAGATTTTCAACGCAAATAAAGCGATCCTTTGTTGGTGTTCTTGGCAAATATATGAGAACCAGGATGTGTTTGTGCATATATTTGCAATCAAACGTCAGTGTGTGACAGTCAGTATTTTGCTGAGGGGCCACTTCAGTTAAACTTATGGTTATCTTTGAGTTAAGCCGTTTGCATGACACTATCAACTTTCATACTATTTCGTTCCGTTCTAAGGTCATCAGAAGCCGAAAAAACTTTTTACTGAGCTTTATAATTATTATCACAAATACTGTTGTGTCGTAAAACATTCTTACACTGTTGTGTGGCATAAAGATAGTCATGGATATTTTTTTGTTTGCTATTCAAAACCATTTTTACAATTCAGCAACTGGAGAATAAGTACGAATTAAAATTTCTCTCAGACAGCTGCAAATGAGCAGCATTGTACTCATTTCCGCAAACCGGATGAGAAAATCACTACATGATGCCTTTTGCTAAACAAAACGTACATCCAATAGGTTAACATTATGCCGTGTATAGGCCTCAAACAGTGTTTGTCTTTAACTCTGAACATAACACCAAGGCAAAACGATGAAAGAGTAAACCAATAACAGTCCATATGTGCACGACGTTTGAAGCCCATTTGGCATGTTTTTGGAGAGCCAAATGTAACTGGCAATAAATGCTTTGGGACCGTAATGGCGCTGTTGACAGGCCTGGTTCTTTGCTCACTGTTTTGCTCCAAGCGCTCCTAATTGCTTTGTTTTCATCTCGATCTGTAAAGTAAACCGCTTTGTTTTGTAAGTAATCAACAACTTCATCTTGAAATGCAACTATAATTTTGATTGTAACACTAAAAGAGTTGTCTTCACGATCCAATTAAAGTGCTTGGCGACTCCATTAGGTTTGTGTTCCCAAGGTTAATAAACTGCCTTGTATCAAAATAGCCTCAGGCAAAAGAGTTGCTGATTCCACTGTGGTTTAACACACAAGAAGACAAGTTGTAATTCAGATTCAACAATTATGTTACCTTTTAAACAAAGGCCTAACGTATACTTGTTCAATTTTTCAGTAGTAACCTTCTCTTGTTAACGAAAACAAAGGTTCCACTTTAAGACAAGTGTGGTAAACTGACGTGCTTAGAGCCACAGAGTTGTAAGTCGGGCCGGGTTCGGGTTTGGGTGTCTTCAAATAAACGGACCTGATTCGGGCCTAACTTTACACTCTGTGTGAGTATTTTTTGAATAAATTTAACTAGCTAAGTAGCTAATTGCTGGATCAGACCTAATGTCAAACAGCCCTAAACCGCCTTGTTAAAGACCAGTTGTCTGTTGCAGGGCTTCCCAAACTTTTTCGATCGCGACCCCTTTTAGTCTCGGCAATTTTTCGCGACCCTTCACGGTTAATATGATAAACAGTGTAAAATATGCGTTTGTGGTATTTGATGACACGCAACTACTCTACTCGGAGTCAACTACTTTACCCTTAGTTAGCCTTCTGAAAACAAAACCAAAAGTTAATGTTTATTCAGTGTGATCAGCTTAAACTGTGTTTTTAGTTACAAGCCCCTTGTCCATAGAGGCAAAGATGACGCCATTAACCTTATTTACGTACAATCTACAGCCCAGTCAAGAATAATGTTTTGCGAAATTGCACTGGTTTGAACAACTACGTTTCGAATTAAACAGCTAAAACGTAAAAGAGTATAATTTGGAATTTCTGAAACATAGCCTGTAACATGATATGGAGCACTAATTTTCGCCACTCCGTTTGTTAAAAATTGTAAGGAAAAGCATCACAAATGATGGGTTCATGTTTGCTTTTCTGTTCATATTTTTTGGTTCTTTTTCTTTTGTTGATGAAACAATGGTTTGGGATTCGCACGGCATACCATGAGTTGTTTTTTTATTGCCTTTTCTTGTGGCAACCCATTTTTGGGATTCAGGAACGACCCTACCAGAAAAATAATGTGATTAACGCACGAAACAAAACCGAAGAAACTATGTTGATATCTATGATGATAATGTGATTAACCGAAGAAAATCACTTTTGAGTGGCTCGTTTTAGCCCAAAAGTTTGATGGACAGGCCAATACTTAAAAGCCTGCGAAAAGTACAACTGAAATTGATATAACGAAGAAGACATACAAAATGGCCATAATCGACAATGACTTAAAGACGTTTTGTAGTTGCTGGCGTGAGGTTAACTTCATCAACGGACACTGAAACCAAAAAAGTCCAGCCCCACTTTACTACTCTGGATCAGGGTTCAACTCTATTCAGACCGAGACCAGAAACACCTTCAAGAGTGAAGCATTGTGATAAATATGTTGACGTTTGAAATTTAACCAACTATAACGCTTTAACAGATCTGTTGACTTGTATAAACGTTTATGGCTAGTACTTACAAAGCAGCTGGTGCACAAGTACAGAACGATACGAAAGCCATTGTGTACATCGTGTGACGCCAGTCGGGAAATAGGTAGTTAATAACAGGCAGTATTGCTGATCCGGTCGAAAAGCTCGACATTTGCAGCAAGAGCAGAAGCGAACGATGACGGTTTGGAGCCGACTCCTGGACTAAAAAGAAACCATTTTAAAAAATGATTTGAAAACACTGTCGTACACAATGAAACCATACTTACGCAGCACGACTGAAGACGAAATACGGAAAATGTTAAACATGCCCCCGGCAAACACCCAGATAAAGATTACCGGAATCGCATAGGATAATGCAAGTAGAATAGCACATACCAGGTTTCCTGCTACACCGGCGAGAAAAATTGGTCGGCGCCCAAACCTATTACAAAAACGATTATAAATCACTAAATACAATTACCAAATCTCGAAACAAAATGAAATTCAAAAGATCGGTTAAAATGGAATCTGGTTAACACACCTATCGGATAAAACACCACCAACAAGAGACCCCAACATCATTCCACCCATTAGCATAGTCGAAACCAGCGGCTTCAGCCAGTCGTTGTCACATACGAGGTCAAACTGCATAGCATGTCATTTGGTTTGTACTATAAGCAAGACTGCTGCTAAACAGCCACGTAACATAGCTTACCTCTGTAACAACAGTATGGTGGCCTTCAGGCATCTCGTATACCCAGCCGAGACTACACGTTTCGCTTACATTTTGATGCGCTGAAAACCCACAAGTTCGAAATTAGACAAAAAGTTAGACTCTACAGATAATCGGCAAGTCAGTTTGGGTTAAGGGCACTCACGTGAATGTTCGTAGCAACTTGAATTATTTTGCCAATTTTCCGATGTTCCGTTTCTACAAAATTGGAGTTTGAAAAGGAATTACAGCCGGATAGCTTACTGAATGTAAGACAGTTACGGAAACATACTTTTGCTGATGAGCAAGGTCGGCTTGCTTCTCACTGCTGTTGAATAAGACTCGAAATTTGAGAGGACTGTCTCAACTGCCAACAGAATCAGTCAGTAAATTAGAAAGTAGGAATATATATTTCGCCTAATAATGGCATCATCAGTTCCTGAAAAACGCAATAGATCAACACCAAAATATCAAGAATGTAAAACAAACACAATGTTCTAAGCAACTCAACAACGCGAGTGTCGCCAAACGTTTTTAAGGAAATGCTTGAAAGCAAATGTTCTTTTACCATCCAACCACAAGAATGGGATTGATTTCGATCTCCTATTAATTCAGCAATCGCGAAGGATTGGCGCCCAACTCAAAAAGTCTGCGGTTGTCCTGCGTAACGCTAAAAGCATGTGGGACAGCATGTCACCAGCTTCTTCTAGAACCTTTACTCGCCTCAAATCATCTATGCCAGGGCTTCCCAAACTGGGGGTCGCGACCCCGGAAGGGGTCGCTTAACAAACTTGAGGGGTCGCAAAGAGCTGTACCAATTTTGAAGAAAGTACTCCATACACTGACGTAAAGTACGGGGATGCCGCATACCCCCGGCATTGACCTTTGTATAACGTCACAATGTCATTTTTGTTCAAGTTACGTCAGTTTTAAAACGTTTTCAGCTAACAGCAAACGCGGTTGTAGTGACGCCATTGATCGAACAAACGTCGGTTGAAACGCAACACTTGCAATTGGTTTGAAATACACAGGCATTTTAATGCAACATAAAGATGACATATAGAGTTGTAGACTAACGTTTATTGTGTGGCGCAATAACGTTCTCTAATAAAAATAGGTAATAAATTTACGATTTCTAAGCAGTGTTTAATGTCCGTTTGCAAAGCACTGCAACGGCCTAAACTTGGTGCAAGGTTATAAGTAGTGCCTATTTGTAAAACAATGTGACAGAAACTAAAGGCTAAAGCACGTACAAGGTATCGGTGTTTGGACGTGTAAAGTAGTAGACTCTGAGTACCGTTTGGTTGTTTTTCGTTTTCGCTCGAATTAGTCGTTTCAATAAAAACAAGAAATGTATTTTTTGCATTGTTTATCATGTTATCCGTGCAGGGTCGCGGGAAATTTAAAGAGATTAAGAGGGGTCGCGATCAAAAAAGTTTGGGAAGCCCTGATCTATGCGACACAGGTTAGCCAAAAAATTCGTTTGGCTGGAACGGAAGCAGGCATGTTTACGCAGCAAAACACTTCTTATACGCGACACCGTTGTAGATACAACCAAAGTAAAACTAGAAAAACAGAAAAAGAAAAATCGGAACAACAAAAACCGATACCGGAATAGAAAAGCATATAATAACCGCATAGCCAATTTAAAGCTAGCCGATGCGGCCATACTCAACAAGTCCAGTTTTCCATTGGACGACAATGCAAAACTTTTACTTTTAAAAGGTTTAACTTTTGTGCCTACACCACGCTGGACGGGTAGAACAGAAGAATGTGAGTGGCTAAACCTCGTCTCGCACATCAGAAGAATTGAATGGGCAGATATTTTTGAAGATGATGAAAAAACCAGTAAGCCGCAAATACCAGAAAAGTTGTTGATACCTAGACACTCCAGGCCTAATAAAGACACTTTGAATGAAGAAACTATTGCCTACAGCGAACTTGTTGAATCCAAGCTACGCAATGTGGAAACTACGGTGAACGAGGCATACAAGCACCGCAACAACTTGCCACCCAAACTACGAGATAGCCTAAGATCACTCCGAGCAGCAGTTCGGCAGCGAAAGATTGTTGTCTGTAAGTCGGACAAAGACGGTAAGATCGTTATTGTGGATTTCACTGATTATGACCGGCTAATAAAAAGGGAGTTACAACAATTCAAACAACTTGACCAAAGTACTGCAAGCCTCAACAGCATTATCAAACACACCAAGACCACGTGTGACGCTTTTGTGGTTTCCCTCCACAACCATGGAATTATATCGGAAACATTGCTTTTCCACACAATTGGTTGCAAGGAATACTCTGGCTGTTTGCGTAAAGTCCCGGGACCGTCAGCAAAATACTTTAGCAACACCCAGCCTGCCTACGTGTACCCTCTGTTTAAAACACACAAACTAACACCCGAGCAGTTACGCACGTGCAGTATCGATAGGATACCTATTCGTCTGCTACAATCCGCAGGGAACACTTTTTGTTCACGCTACACAGCATTGCTGGAACACATCCTGAAGCCCATCAGCCAAAGATACTGCTCGTGCAAAGTAAACGAGTTCTGCCAAGACAGTCAACATTATTTAAAAGAATTGATCAAATGGCAAAAATGTATAGCACAGTCTGGTTCGAAAAAATCATCAGAATTGTATGTTGTAGCAGCCGACGTAGTTGCATTGTACCCAAGCGTCGGCAAAGATCTTATCCAGCGTTCTATCACCGACGCATTACAGGGACAATCCGATTTTGACGACAACGGTCGCAAGTGCCTGGTTGATTTTACAATGTACACGCTCGATGCTGTTGTTGTCCAATATGGCGATGCCCTTTACAGTCAACAAAAGGGCATCATTACAGGTGACAACCACTCAGTCTCTATTGCCAACATCGCAATGCATTTTATCATTAAGTCCATCACGGCTACCTTGAAGCGGGCTGAAGTGTTTAAACGTTACATCGACGACATCATTTGGGTCTCATCCGGGATCAAAACCACATCCCACATACGTTCAAAGTTGCAGTACGCCTTTGCTAGGGAAGGCCTCAATCTTACCTTCCGCGTTCTCGATCCGAGAGATGACAATGGAAGAGTCGAGTTTTTAGATGTAGACCACGTACATTCGTCATCGTCACCCTGTGGGTTTGTAACACAGGACCACGTGAAGGCAACGGCGACAGACAGGTGTTTTCTACATGGCACTTCACACCACCCCAGGCATATCTACCGCGCTGTTGTTTTGGGAGAAGCGTCTCGCCTAAGAAGGCTTAACGAAAAGGATGACGATTTTAAAGCGAGTTTGCTGCGGCTCGCGGTTAAATGCAAGAAATCCGCGTTTCCAGACTCCATCATCAGCATTTGCATAGAGACTGCAAAAAGCTGGAAAGACAGGTTCAAACCTCCATCGACAACCCGCAGCACGGAAGTAGTCCCCTGGGCAACGTCGTTTCCCAGGCTCCTTCGCTTGACCAAAAAAGAACAAACACTAAAGCCTGAGGCAAGAGTTGTCTACAAGAAGCCACCTACGTTGGGCAACCATTTACTTAATTACAGGCGCCTGGCCCATTATAGCCAGGGGGTCATTGCTAAATCGGCTCCCTGCGGAAGATGTGCTTTATGCGGACATTACGGTACACATACATCTATGGTGTCTACTGAACACAAACTTTGCATAGACGATAGAACAATTGCCCTGAGGCAGTCCCTGGATTGCAGCAATTTTGGCATCTATGTGGCCACTTGCAGGATTTGTAACAGCAGATACGTGGGCCAAACTAAAAACAAATTTTCTACCCGTTGGTCTGGCCATAGAACAGTGTGGAACACGTTTAAAACCAGCGGTGACAATGACAACGCCTCGCTGGGCCATCACTTCGCCATCCACCACCACGATATATTTATGAAGAGACCAGATATCGCGGAATGTTTTACGGTCACCTTTGTGGAGCAACCCAATGTTGATCGTTTGGATCACTGCGAAGCCAAATGGCTGAAACTTACTGGCGCAACGCTTAATATTCAAAAGATGTTGCTGCCCAAGATTCGATAATTTTCGTGATCGTGTTTCATACTTGTGTGTGACTTGTGTGTGTCTGTGGTCAGTTATTGCACGGCCTTTTGGGTACGGTTTACGGCAGTTTAATTTTTAATTTTATCTTCATTTTATCTTTTTTATCGTTTTATCGGCTTTTAGTTGCGAGCGCCTTGGTTTCTTTTTGCCACCCCCCTTTTTCTCTTTACTTTTGTCCACGGGGTAGGTCTTGCCAGCTTTTCACAGGTGTTACCTTTAGGCTTTCCAGGCGTTGCTGGGTTTGCAAGGTTTTTAACGATTTTGTGTTTGGCGACACTCGCGTTGTTGAGTTGCTTAGAACATTGTGTTTGTTTTACATTCTTGATATTTTGGTGTTGATCTATTGCGTTTTTCAGGAACTGATGATGCCATTATTAGGCGAAATATATATTCCTACTTTCTAATTTACTGACTGATTCTGTTGGCAGTTGAGACAGTCCTCTCAAATTTCGAGTCTTTTAACAATTTGCACAGTTATCGTCGGTATGCATGGCGGCTGTTGGAGGTTTAGATATTGCCCATCCACGACAATTTCTGTTGAATAAGGGTCGACATCTGTGCGCAGGTTTGTGAAGTAGAAATACAGGATAAATCACAAACATCCCACATGAGAACCAGCACAACACCAATGCAGCGATGCCAAAACTTCGAAAACACTTGTCAGAACAGGCCATTGCGCGAAACCTTTCTGCCACTGAACATTCGTTAAAAAGGTATGTGTGATGCAGCAGTTTCAGCACAGCCTTTGTGTTTTATACACGACACAGCCAACATAAAGCATCAAACAGGATGACTGTCGACTCGGTTCTGTGCCCTAAGGCAATGGTTTTCAACCTTTCTCATATTTTTTCTTTTTCATCACAATAAACTCTCACTTTAGGCAAATGGAATGAGTCTAAGCTTGCTTGTCCGTTCGGTTTTCACACTATACTGTTACAAAATATGAGAAAGGTTGAGTATCCTGTGACAAAACAAGTTTGCGTCGAATGATTTGACTGTTTTGTTGCTTTCAAATGTTTCCATTTTATAATTGCTGATTAAATGTTTAGCAAAGGCCTTCGCTACCCCCAGTAAAGTGGCATATAACCCCCACGGGGGTCGCGACTCACTGGTTGAAAACCGCTGTCCTAAGGGTATTAAAACCTCTTCTTGCGTACAATGAAGGAAAGTTCAAGACAACTTTACATTTTTTTCTCTTCCTTGACATTATTGTCTCTAGGTGTACAAACTTGGTATTGATGGACCGCTAAACAAATCTTTCAGCTATGGTTGATTGCACTCACCTACGCTTGAATATACCTTACGTGGCATTCAGTCTCGGTCTCTTACACAGCCATGCACAATTTAGAAAGTTATTGAATTCGCAGCATTGCAGTATATCAAAGTATAATCAAATTATTTTGATGAATGCCTCTGCATACTTAACAAAAAAAGCATAATAGGCCAGGCTCAGGTTCAAGCAGTTGTCAACGTCACAATAGCGGTCACGAAAAAGTAGACCGATTGACTTATGGTGACCAGTAACTTCTCTGCTGCACTATTTAACCTAAACCAGGGGTTCCCAAACTTTTTTGTTCTGTGGCCCAAATGTCTAGTAAATTGCGATTCGTGGCCCACCCAGTGCTGTAAATTTCGGCACAAACAAAAAAATAACTCAAAAACAGGCGAAATGGTTTCTAGCAATTTATTTTTAATGAGATACATGCTCCTGAAATTTGGCTACAAGATTCGGAATTCTTTGCAAAAATTACGTTTTTCGAAACAAAGCGCATAATATCTACAGTATAACAAAACAGTAGAATCTATTCAAATGGCTCTGCGGCCCATTGAAAATGTCGTGGTGGCCTAGTACTGGGCCATGGCCCACAGTTTGGGAACCACTGACCTAAACCAATACTAAAAAAAATTCTGCAGAGCAAATTAAAAACAGTGGCAACGTCAGTATAACCACAACAAATATATACTTCTCACACGACCATGTTTCCTGTTATGCTCGCCACATAATTTTCATTTCTGATAAATGTAATATTAAATAAATGTGTAAGGACAAAAGCGTACCAAATGAGGGAGGACGATATATAGGGCGTTTTAACGATTGTTAAACTTGCCAATCTTTTGGATCAAAACCTGTATAGCTGTCGATTAAAAGCTAAAATGATAACATGGTGCAAGTAAATTCTGGCTTCACTTTAGACGACACAAAGATGTAGCCTAGATTGGTTTATTTAGTGAACCAAACAAATATGCCACAGTTATAAACGATACGAATGCAACATTAAAAAATTTCCTTGTGAGTGGTGCCGCACGATTAGGCTACACAGGAAATCTTCGGGACTTAAGATTCGTTTTGTCTGCTTCGATGTGAAGCAGGTTACAAACACAATTTATATGCCAACAGTGTTTCTCAGCCATTTTTCCAGCACTGCCCCTTTTAGGTATACATAATCTATAAATTTTAAAAACAGTCACTTTGAAGCTGGCATCCCCGTTGGGAACTACTGTGCTAACCGGGAGGCCAAGGTCCGCGAACAATAGCAGAGAGACAGCAACTGTTCCCCAACAACTTGAAATGAAACAATGTAACTTGACACAAATTTTTTGCTGGTCACATCAACTATGGGTAGCCTAATTTCGGATGACACAGATACATGATACAATTATTTGGCGACATTGGTTGGTCAGGTATAAACAATGGTACCCAGCAGAGAAATAAAATATTTTAAACACATATTTACTATACAAGTCCATGTTGTGTTGTACGCAACAATTTGGTCACATCCAAAAAATCGTTTTTTATTTGCCTAATACTGCAAAATAAAATAAATATATTGCATCGTCGGAGTGTAAAGAATTGTACGAACATATTGTTTGCTAAAATGCTAGTCTGTGGTTGACGAAAACTACAGAAAAGATTTAGTTTGTTTTTATGAAAAAAAGTATTGCTGCAACACGAACGGTATTGAACGCAAATGCATCGCAAGAGACGAAGCTAATATTTATTTCTAAAACTTTTAAGAATAATTATAAAGATGACCATTATGGAAGGGCAATCCTTCTCATCAAATGCACATGAAAGCAGTTAGGGTAAACTTGGTACTTCAATATTTTCATTGCTCCCACCAAACTTACATTGTGTGTTGAGACGATTTCTGCAACAAGGATAAAGTCAATAGTCAATGATATAGTGTTTCGCCTGGTCAGAGTTAAATTTTACCTTTCCTGTTGCTTGGCATCATACAAGCTGTTTGGCTGTTTTTCACCTTTGGTTTCAGGAAGAATCAGGTAAAGTAATCCAGCCGCGATCAACATGAAGGTCATGACAAAATACGTAATGAGCTCGTAAACCTTTTCACCTAAAAAGGTAAAGCTTTGCTGGCCTATTGAGCACAAATATTGGAGGAAATGTCAACTCACCGAGGTATAGGAAGAATGGCATAGACAGTAACGACATTCTTGAGACAAACGTCACAATTCCATAAACTTGGTTCCGAACGGGCGTGGGTACGAGATCAGCCGTCGAGACGTACACCAAAGAGTAGGAAGCGGAAACAAGAATTTTTCCACAGATGGCAAGTGCGAGACCCAATGCAGCGTTTGCTAAAAAAGATAAATCTTTGCAACGTTTGTCAGTCAAGGTTAAGGTAAAGAGCAGCAAAATCCGGGGACTTCTGCACTTTAAACAAATCCTTTTTTACGTTTGAAACAGTCCATAATGAGAGAGTACAATTCCATGCTGTTAGTGTGGATACATACATAATTTTTGTGTGTATTAAACCCAGTCCCATCGTTATTGAAAAATCAGCGGAAATTACGCTTCAAATGTTATGTTGTGTATGCAACTTCTATTTGGCCTGTATTGTGCCTAAAACAACCAAGCACTATAATTTTTCATTGGATGGAGCATCAGTTAACTGCATTGCTGATTTAGGTATTTCTACCAATATGAAGACTTAATATCAATAAAAAGTTTAACCGTTTAGTCGTAGTGTTTTATCGAAAATAAATATATAACGCGATTTTCAAACTTTGTATTTTAGTGACTTCAATATATTATCTAAATCCAACGTGGAGCATTTAAGTTAAGTTGTTTCCCTCTAGTGGTATGGCTTTTACTAAAATCGTGTATCTGCAAAAACTTGATTGAATCATCCTTCGAATATCGGACTTAACTTGCGTTCGTTGGATGATATGATTTACTTTAGATAAAGTATATGTTTACCACGATACTGCATGGTTTAGAAAAAGATTTTTTTAGAAAACTTACAATTTTTAACAAACAGAGTGGTGAAAATTAGTGCTCCCGCGAAGGTGGTAAGCAGAGTGTAGGAGTATCTGTAACCTATTTTGCGTGATATGAGGAAAAGAAGAATATCTCCAACAATTTCCGATATTGCGGCCAGTGATGCGCTCACATATCGATTGTCTCCCAAATGGTCTGTGTTGTAACTAATGGCATAGACGCTGAATGAAGATGATGTCCTGGATGGAAAACAAATAATGTCTTAAACAGACGTTAAGCGCTTTGAAAATAGAAAAATATTAAGCCTTCATACCATGCCAGAACCAGCGCAAGCAGTCGTCGCAAAATAAATTTTCGCTTGAAAAGCACCAAAAATGTTGGGTTTGCCTTTTTGTTGATATTTTTTGGTTCCTTTTCTTTTGTTGATGAAACAAAGGTTTGGGATTCGCTCGGCATATCATGAGTTGTTTGTTTATTAACGTTTCTTGTGGCAACCCATTTTTGGGATTCAGGAACGACCCTACCAGAAAAATATTGTGATTAACGCACGAAACAAAACCTAAGAAACTATGTTGATAATGTGGATAACCGAAGAAACGCGAAAGTGCAAGCCCGAAGCCCGGACCGAACCTGAATCATTTTTGAGTGGTTTGTTTTAACCCAAAAGTTTGAAAGACAGGTTTAGACTTAAAATCCTGCGAAAACTACGACTGAAGTGGACATAATAAAGAAGATACATAATGGCCATAATCGACAATTATTTACAGAAGACGTTTTGTAGTTACTGGCGTGAACTCCATCAACTAGCTACTAAGCTAGGTAATTTATATTTTCAAAAAACTACGGACACATAATTTAAAGTCAGGCCCGAACCAAGCCCGTTTTTTTAAATCAAAGCCCGAACCAAGCCCCACTTACTACTCTGCAGGGTTTGATTCTATTCAGACTGAGACACACTGAAGCAATGTGATAAATATGTTGACGTTTGAAAATTAACCTGAACCAACTGCAAAAGTTTAACAGATCTGTTGACTTGGATCAACGTTTATGGCTAGTACTTACAAAACAGCTGGTGCACAAGTACAGAAAGATACGAAAGCCATTGCGTGCACGAGTCGGGAAATAGGTAGTTAATAACAGGCAGTATTGCTGATCCGGTCGAAAAGCTCGAGATTTGCAGCAAGAGCAGAAGCGAACGATGACGGTTTGGAGCAGACTCCTGGACTAAAAAGAAACCATTTTAAAAAAAACTGACGAACACAATTAAAACACATACTTACGCAGCACGACTGAAGACGAGACACGGAAAATGTTGAACATGCCGCCGGCAAACACCCAGATAAAGATTACCGGAATCGCATAGGATAATGCAAGTAGAATAGCACATACTAGGTTTCCTACTACACCGGCGATAAAAATTGTTCGTCGCCCAAACCTTTTACAAAAAAGAATATAAATTACAAAATACAATTACCAAATCTCGAAACAAAATAACGTCCAGCAAATTCAACAGATTGATTAAATTGGAATGTGGTTAAGAATGAAGAGGACGGTATATTCACACCTACCGGATAAAACACCACCAACAAGAGATCCCAACATCAGTCCACCCATTAGCATAGTCGAAACTAGCGGCTTCATTCAGTCGTTGTCACATACGAGGTCAAACTGCATAGCATGTCATTTGGTTTGTACTATAAGCAAGACTGCTGCTAAACAGCCACGATAAAACATAGACTTACCTCTGTAACAACAGTATGGTGGCCTTCAGGCATCTCGTATACCCAGCCGAGACTACACGTTTCGCTTACATTTCGATGCGCTGAAAACCCACAAGTTTGAAATTAGACAAAAAGGTAGACTCTGCAGATAATTGCAACTTTATTCGGCAAGTCAGTTTGGGTCAAGGGCACTCACGTGAATGTTCGTAGCAACTTGAATTATTTTGCCAATTTTCCGATGTTCCGTTTCTACAAAATTGGAGTTTGAAAAGGAATTACAGCCGGATAGCTTACTGAATGTAAGACAGTTACGGAAACATACTTTTGCTGATGAGCAAGGTTGGCTTGCTTCTCACTGCTGTTGAATAAGGGTCGACATCTGTGCGCAGGTTTGTGAAGTAGAAATACAGGATAAATCACAAACATCCCGCATGAGAACCAGCACAACACCAATGCAGCGATGCCAAAACTTCGAAAACACTTGTCAGAACAGGCCATTGCGCGAAACCTTTCTGACATTGAACATTCGTTAAAAAGGTATGTGTGATGCAGCAGTTTCTAAAACAGCAGCACAGCCTTTGTGTTTTATACACGACACAGCCAACATCAAGCATGAAACAGGATGACTGTCGACTCGGTTCGACTTCCGTACGGCAAAGCACTGTGCCCTAAGGCAATGGTTTTCAACCTTTCTCATATTTTTTCTTTTTCATCACAATAAACTCTCACTTTAGGCAAATGGAATGAGTCTAAGCTTGCTTGTCCGTTCGGTTTTCACACTATCCTGTTACAAAATATGAGAAAGGTTGAGTATCCTGTCACAAAACAAGTTTGCGTCAAATGATTTGACTGTTTTGTTGCTTTCAGATGTTTCCATTCTATAATTGCTGATTAAATGTTTAGCAAAGGCCTTCGCTACCCCCAGTAAAGTGGCATATAACCCCCACGGGGGTCGGGACTCACTGGTTGAAAACCGCTGTCCTAAGGGAATCAAAACCTCTTGGTTGATTGCACTCACCTACGCTTGAATATACCTTACGTGGCATTCAGTCTCGGTCTCTTACACAGCCATGCACAATTTAGAAAGTTATTGAATTCGCAGCATTGCAGTATATCAAAGTATAATCAAATTATTTTGATGAATGCCTCTGCATACTTAACAAAAAAGCATAATAGGCCAGGCTCAGGTTCAAGCAGTTGTCAAAGTCACAATAGCGGTCACGAAAAAGTAGACCGATTGACTTATGGTGACCAGTAACTTCTCTGCTGCACTATTTAACCTAAACCACGGGTTCCCAAACTTTTTTGTTCTGTGGCCCAAATGTCTAGTAAATTGCGATTCGTGGCCCACCCAGTGCTGTAAATTTCGGCACAAACAAAAACATAACTCAAAAACAGGCGAAATGGTTTCTAGCAATTTATTTTCAATGAGATACATGCTCCTGAAATTTGGCTACAAGATTCGGAATTCTTTGCAAAAATTACGTTTTTCAAAACAAAGCGCATAATATCTACAGTATAACAAAACAGTAGAATCTATTCAAATGGCTCTGTGGCCCATTGAAAATGTCGTGGTGGCCTAGTACTGGGCCATGGCCCACAGTTTGGGAACCACTGACCTAAACCAATACTAAAAAAATTCTGCAGAGCAAATTAAAAACAGTGGCAACGTCAGTATAACCACAACAAATATATACTTCTCACACGACCATGTTTCCTGTTATGCTCGCCACATAATTTTCATTTCTGATAAATGTAATATTAAATAAATGTGTAAGGACAAAAGCGTACCAAATGAGGGAGGACGATATATAGGGCGTTTTAACGATTGTTAAACTTGCCAATCTTTTGGATCAAAACCTGTATAGCTGTCGATTAAAAGCTAAAATGATAACATGGTGCAAGTAAATTCTGGCTTCACTTTAGACGACACAAAGATGTAGCCTAGATTGGTTTATTTAGTGAACCAAACAAATATGTCACAGTTATAAACGATACGAATGCAACATTAAAAAATTTCCTTGTGAGTGGTGCCGCACGATTAGGCTACACAGGAAATCTTCGGGACTTAAGATTCGTTTTGTCTGCTTCGATGTGAAGCAGGTTACAAACACAATTTATATGCCAACAGTGTTTCTCAGCCATGTTTTCAGCACTGCCCCTTTTAGGCATACATAATCTATAAATTTTAAAAACAGTCACTTTGAAGCTGGCATCCCCGTTGGGAACTACTGTGCTAACCGGGAGGCCAAGGTCCGCGAACAATAGCAGAGAGACAGCAACTGTTCCCCAACAACTTGAAATGAAACAATGTAACTTGACACAAATTTTTTGCTGGTCACATCAACTATGGGTAGCCTAATTTCGGATGACACAGATACATGATACAATTATTTGGCGACATTGGTTGGTCAGGTATAAACAATGGTACCCAGCCGAGAAACAAAATATTTTAAACACATATTTACTATACAAGTCCATGTTGTGTTGCACGCAACAATTTGGTCACATCCAAAAAATCGTTTTTTATTTGCCTAATACTGCAAAATAAAATAAATATATTGCATCGTCGGAGTGTAAAGAATTGTACGGACATATTGTTTGCTAAAATGCTATAGTCTGTGGTTGACGAAAACAACAGAAAAGATTTAGTTTGTTTTTATGAAAAAAAAGTATTGCTGCAACACGAACGGTATTGAACGCAAATGCATCGCAAGAGACGAAGCTAATATTTATTTCTAAAACTTTTAAGAATAATTATAAAGATGACCATTATGGAAGGGCAATCCTTCTCATCAAATGCACATGAAAGCAGTTAGGGTAAACTTGGTACTTAAATATTTTCATTGCTCCCACCAAACTTACATTGTGTGTTGAGACGACTTCTGCAACAAGGATAAAGTCAATAGTCAATGATATAGTGTTTCGCCTGGTCAGAGTTAAATTTTACCTTTCTTGTTGCTTGGCATCATACAAGCTGTTTGGCTGTTTTTCACCTTTGGTTTCAGGAAGAATCAGGTAAAGTAATCCAGCCGCGATCAACATGAAGGTCATGACAAAATACGTAATGGGCTCGTAAACCTTTTCACCTAAAAAAGGTAAAGCTTGGCTGGCCTATTGAGCACAAATATTGGAGGAAATGTCGACTCACCCAGGTATAGGAAGAATGGCATAGACAGTAACGACATTCTTGAGACAAACGCTACAATCCCATAAACTTGATTCCGAACCGCAGTGGGTACGAGATCACCCGTCGAGACGTACACCAAAGAGTAGGAAGCGGAAACAAGAATTTTTCCACAGATGGCAAGTGCGAGACCCAGTTTAGCGTTTGCTACAAAACATAAAATCTTTGCAACGTTTGACAGTCAGGGTTAAGTTAAACAGCAGCAAAATTTGGGGTATTTTGCACTATAGACAAATCCCTATTTTTAAGCTTAAAACAGTCCGCAATAGTCCATGCTTTTACTGTGTGTACAATTTATGTGTGTATTAAGCCAGATCCATCGTTATTCAAAATTCAGCGGAAATTACGCTTTAAATGTTATGTTGTGTAATTAAGCACATAATTGGCCTGTACTGTGCCTAAAACAACCAAGCACTATAATTTTTCATTAGGTGAAGCATCAGTTAACTGCATTGCTGATTTTGATATTTCTACCTACATGAAGACTTAATGCCAATAAAAAGTTTAATCGTTTAGTTTTAGTGTATTATCGAAAATAAATATATTTTCAAAAATTTTATTTTAGTGACATGAATGTATTATCTAAATCCAACGTGAAGCTCTAGTCTAGTGGTATGGTCTTTACTAAATTTTATGCATCTGCAAAAACTTGATTGAATCATCCTTCGAATATCGGACTTAACTTGCGTTCGTTGGATGATATGATTTACTTTAGGTACAAAGTATGTTTACCACGATACTGCATGGTTTAGAAAAAGATTTTTTTTCTGAAAACTTACAATATTTAACAAACGGAGTGGTGAAAATGAGTGCTCCCGCGAAGGTGGTAAGCAGAGTGTAGGAGTATCTGTAACCTATTTTGCGTGTTATGAAGAAAAGAAGAATATCTCCAACAATTTCCGATATTGCGGCCAGTGATGCGCTCACATATCGATTGTCTCCCAAGTGGTCTGTGTTGTAACTAATGGCAAAGAAGCTGAATGAAGATGATGTCCTGGATGGAAAATAAATAATGTCTTAAACAGACGTTAAGTGCTTTGAAAATAGAAAAATATTAAGCCTTCATACCATGCCAGAACCAGCGCAAGCAGTCGTCGGAAAAGAAATTTTCGCTTGAAAAGCATCAAAAATTTTGGATTTTTGTTTACTTTTCTGTTCATATTTTTTGGTTCTTTTTCTTTTGTTGATGAAACAATGGTTTGGGATTCGCACGGCATATCATGAGTTGTTTTTGTATTAACGTTTCTTGTGGCAACCCATTTTTGGGATTCAGGAACGACCCTACCAGAAAAACAATGTGATTACCGCACGAAACAAAACCGAAGAAACTATGTTGATATCTATGATGATAAAGTGATTAACCGAAGAAACGCGAAAGTGCAAGCCCAAAGCCCGGACCGAACCTAAATCATTTTTGTGTGGCTCGTTTAGTCCAAACGTTTGATTGACAGGTCAATACTTAAAAACCTGCGAAAAGTACAACTGAAATGGATATAACAAATAAGACATACAAAATAGCCATAATCGACAATGACTTAAACAAGACGTATTGTAGTTGTTGGCGTGAGGTTAACTTCATCAACTAGCTACTTAGCTAGCTAATTTATATTTTTAAAATAACGGACACATAAACCAAAAAAATCCCAGCCCCACTTTACTACTCTGGATCAGGGTTCAACTCTATTCAGACCAAGATCATAGAGTGAAGCATCGTGATAAATATGTTGACGTTTGAAATTTAACCAACTATAACACTTAAATAGATCTGTTGACTTGTATAAACGTTTATGGCTAGTACTTACAAAACAGCTGGTGCACAAGTACAGAAAGATACGAAAGCCATTGTGTACATCGTGTGACGCCAGTCGGGAAATAGGTAGTTAATAACAGGCAGTATTGCTGATCCGGTCGAAAAGCTCGACATCTGCAGCAAGAGCAGAAGCGAACGATGACGGTTTGGGGCCGACTCCTGGACTAAAAAGAAACCATTTTAAAAAAATGATTTGAAAACACTGTCGTACACAATGAAACCATACTTACGCAGCACGACTGAAGACGAAATACGGAAAATGTTAAACATGCCCCCCGCAAACACCCAGATAAAGATTACCGGAATCGCATAGGATAATGCAAGTAGAATAGCACATACCAGGTTTCCTGCTACACCGGCGAGAAAAATTGGTCGGCGCCCAAACCTATTACAAAAACGATTATAAATCACTAAATACAATTACCAAATCTCGCAACAAAATGAAATTCAAAAGATCGGTTAAAATGGAATCTGGTTAACACACCTATCGGATAAAACACCACCAACAAGAGACCCCAACATCATTCCACCCATTAGCATAGTCGAAACCAGCGGCTTCATCCAGTCGTTGTCACATACGAGGTCAAACTGCATAGCATGTCATTTGGTTTGTACTATAAGCAAGACTGCTGCTAAACAGCCACGTAACATAGCTTACCTCTGTAACAACAGTATGGTGGCCTTCAGGCATCTCGTATACCCAGCCGAGACTACACGTTTCGCTTACATTTCGATGCGCTGAAAACCCACAAGTTCGAAATTAGACAAAAAGATTGACTCTACAGATAATCGGCAAGTCAGTTTGGGTTAAGGGCACTCACGTGAATGTTCGTAGCAACTTGAATTATTTTGCCAATTTTCCGATGTTCCGTTTCTACAAAATTGGAGTTTGAAAAGGAATTACAGCCGGATAGCTTACTGAATGTAAGACAGTTACGGAAACATACTTTTGCTGATGAGCAAGGTTGGCTTGCTTCTCACTGCTGTTGAATAAGGGTCGACATCTGTGCGCAGGTTTGTGAAGTAGAAATACAGGATAAATCACAAACATCCCACATGAGAACCAGCACAACACCAATGCAGCGATGCCAAAACTTCGAAAACACTTGTCAGAACAGGCCATTGCGCGAAACCTTTCTGCTACTGAACATTCGTTAAAAAGGTATGTGTGATGCAGCAGTTTCTTAAACAGCAGCACAGCCTTTGTGTTTTATACACGACACAGCCAACATAAAGCATCAAACAGGATGACTGTCGACTCGGTTCTGTGCCCTAAGGCAATGGTTTTCAACCTTTCTCATATTTTTTCTTTTTCATCACAATAAACTCTCACTTTAGGCAAATGGAATGAGTCTAAGCTTGCTTGTCCGTTCGGTTTTCATACTATCCTGTTACAAAATATGAGAAAGGTTGAGTATCCTGTCACAAAACAAGTCTGCGTCGAATGATTTGACTGTTTTGTTGCTTTCAGATGTTTCCATTTTATAATTGCTGATTAAATGTTTAGCAAAGGCCTTCGCTACCCCCAGTAAAGTGGCATATAACCCCCACGGGGGTCGCGACTCACTGGTTGAAAACCGCTGTCCTAAGGGTATTAAAACCTCTTCTTGCGTACAATGAAGGAAAGTTCAAGACAACTTTACATTTTTTCTCTTCCTTGACATTATTGTCTCAAGGTGTACAAAATTGGTATTGATGGACCGCTAAACAAATCTTTCAGCTATGGTTGATTGCACTCACCTACGCTTGAATATACCTTACGTGGCATTCAGTCTCGGTCTCTTACACAGCCATGCACAATTTAGAAAGTTATTGAATTCGCAGCATTGCAGTATATCAAAGTATAATCAAATTATTTTGATGAATGCCTCTGCATACTTAACAAAAAAAGCATAATAGGCCAGGCTCAGGTTCAAGCAGTTGTCAAAGTCACAATAGCGGTCACGAAAAAGTAGACCGATTGGCTTATGGTGACCAGTAACTTCTCTGCTGCACTATTTAACCTAAACCACGGGTTCCCAAACTTTTTTGTTCTGTGGCCCAAATGTCTAGTAAATTGCGATTCGTGGCCCACCCAGTGCTGTAAATTTCGGCACAAACAAAAACATAACTCAAAAACAGGCGAAATGGTTTCTAGCAATTTATTTTCAATGAGATACATGCTCCTGAAATTTGGCTACAAGATTCGGAATTCTTTGCAAAAATTACGTTTTTCAAAACAAAGCGCATAATATCTACAGTATAACAAAACAGTAGAATCTATTCAAATGGCTCTGTGGCCCATTGAAAATGTCGTGGTGGCCTAGTACTGGGCCATGGCCCACAGTTTGGGAACCACTGACCTAAACTAATACTAAAAACATTCTGCAGAGCAAATTAAAAACAGTGGCAACGTCAGTATAACCACAACAAATATATACTTCTCACACGACCATGTTTCCTGTTATGCTCGCCACATAATTTTCATTTCTGATAAATGTAATATTAAATAAATGTGTAAGGACAAAAGCGTACCAAATGAGGGAGAACGATATATAGGGCGTTTTAACGATTGTTAAACTTGCCAATCTTTTGGATCAAAACCTGTATAGCTGTCGATTAAAAGCTAAAATGATAACATGGTGCAAGTAAATTCTGGCTTCACTTTAGACGACACAAAGATGTAGCCTAGATTGGTTTATTTAGTGAACCAAACAAATATGTCACAGTTATAAACGATACGAATGCAACATTAAAAAAATTCCTTGTGAGTGGTGCCGCACGATTAGGCTACACAGGAAATCTTCGGGACTTAAGATTCGTTTTGTCTGCTTCGATGTGAAGCAGGTTACAAACACAATTTATATGCCAACAGTGTTTCTCAGCCATGTTTTCAGCACTGCCCCTTTTAGGCATACATAATCTATAAATTTTAAAAACAGTCAGTTTGAAGCTGGCATCCCCGTTGGGAACTACTGTGCTAACCGGGAGGCCAAGGTCCGCGAACAATAGCAGAGAGACAGCAACTGTTCCCCAACAACTTGAAATGAAACAATGTAACTTGACACAAATTTTTTGCTGGTCACATCAACTATGGGTAGCCTAATTTCGGATGACACAGATACATGATACAATTATTTGGCGACATTGGTTGGTCAGGTATAAACAATGGTACCCAGCCGAGAAATAAAATATTTTAAACACATATTTACTATACAAGTCCATGTTGTGTTGCACGCAACAATTTGGTCACATCCAAAAAATCGTTTTTTATTTGCCTAATACTGCAAAATAAAATAAATATATTGCATCGTCGGAGTGTAAAGAATTGTACGGACATATTGTTTGCTAAAATGCTATAGTCTGTGGTTGACGAAAACAACAGAAAAGATTTAGTTTGTTTTTATGAAAAAAAAAGTATTGCTGCAACACGAACGGTATTGAACGCAAATGCATCGCAAGAGACGAAGCTAATATTTATTTCTAAAACTTTTAAGAATAATTATAAAGATGACCATTATGGGAGGGCAATCCTTCTCATCAAATGCACATGAAAGCAGTTAGGGTAAACTTGGTACTTAAATATTTTCATTGCTCCCACCAAACTTACATTGTGTGTTGAGACGACTTCTGCAACAAGGATAAAGTCAATAGTCAATGATACAGTGTTTCGCCTGGTCAGAGTTAAATTTTACCTTTCCTGTTGCTTGGCATCATACAAGCTGTTTGGCTGTTTTTCACCTTTGGTTTCAGGAAGAATCAGGTAAAGTAATCCAGCCGCGATCAACATGAAGGTCATGACAAAATACGTAATGGGCTCGTAAACCTTTTCACCTAAAAAAGGTAAAGCTTGGCTGGCCTATTGAGCACAAATATTGGAGGAAATGTCGACTCACCCAGGTATAGGAAGAATGGCATAGACAGTAACGACATTCTTGAGACAAACGCTACAATCCCATAAACTTGATTCCGAACCGCAGTGGGTACCAGATCACCCGTCGAGACGTACACCAAAGAGTAGGAAGCGGAAACAAGAATTTTTCCACAGATGGCAAGTGCGAGACCCAGTTTAGCGTTTGCTACAAAACATAAAATCTTTGCAACGTTTGACAGTCAGGGTTAAGTTAAACAGCAGCAAAATTTGGGGTATTTTGCACTATAGACAAATTCCTATTTTTAAGCTTAAAACAGTCCGCAATAGTCCATGCTTTTACTGTGTGTACAATTTATGTGTGTATTAAGCCAGATCCATCGTTATTCAAAATTCAGCGGAAATTACGCTTTAAATGTTATGTTGTGTAATTAAGCACATAATTGGCCTGTATTGTGCCTAAAACAACCAAGCACTATAATTTTTCATTAGATGAAGCATCAGTTAACTGCATTGCTGATTTTGATATTTCTACCTACATGAAGACTTAATGCCAATAAAAAGTTTAATCGTTTAGTTTTAGTGTATTATCGAAAATAAATATATTTTCAAACATTTTATTTTAGTGACATGAATGTATTATCTAAATCCAACGTGAAGCTCTAGTCTAGTGGTATGGTCTTTACTAAATTTTATGCATCTGCAAAAACTTGATTGAATCATCCTTCGAATATCGGACTTAACTTGCGTTCGTTGGATGATATGATTTACTTTAGGTACAAAGTATGTTTACCACGATACTGCATGGTTTAGAAAAAGATTTTTTTTCTGAAAACTTACAATATTTAACAAACGGAGTGGTGAAAATGAGTGCTCCCGCGAAGGTGGTAAGCAGAGTGTAGGAGTATCTGTAACCTATTTTGCGTGTTATGAAGAAAAGAAGAATATCTCCAACAATTTCCGATATTGCGGCCAGTGATGCGCTCACATATCGATTGTCTCCCAAATGGTCTGTGTTGTAACTAATGGCAAAGAAACTGAATGAAGATGATGTCCTGGATGGAAAATAAATAATGTCTTAAACAGACGTTAAGCGCTTTGAAAATAGAAAAATATTAAGCCTTCATACCATGCCAGAACCAGCGCAAGCAGTCGTCGGAAAAGAAATTTTCGCTTGAAAAGCATCAAAAATTTTGGATTTTTGTTTGCTTTTCTGTTCATATTTTTTGGTTCTTTTTCTTTTGTTGATGAAACAATGGTTTGGGATTCGCACGGCATATCATGAGTTGTTTTTGTATTAACGTTTCTTGTGGCAACCCATTTTTGGGATTCAGGAACGACCCTACCAGAAAAACAATGTGATTACCGCACGAAACAAAACCGAAGAAACTATGTTGATATCTATGATGATAAAGTGATTAACCGAAGAAACGCGAAAGTGCAAGCCCAAAGCCCGGACCGAACCTAAATCATTTTTGAGTGGCTCGTTTAGTCCAAAAGTTTGATTGACAGGTCAATACTTAAAAACCTGCGAAAAGTACAACTGAAATGGATATCACAAATAAGACATACAAAATAGCCATAATCGACAATGACTTAAACAAGACGTTTTGTAGTTGTTGGCGTGAGGTTAACTTCAGCAACTAGCTACTTAGCTAGCTAATTTATATTTTTAAAATAACGGACACATAAACCAAAAAAATCCCAGCCCCACTTTACTACTCTGGATCAGGGTTCAACTCTATTCAGACCAAGATCATAGAGTGAAGCATCGTGATAAATACGTTGACGTTTGAAATTTAACCAACTATAACACTTAAATAGATCTGTTGACTTGTATAAACGTTTATGGCTAGTACTTACAAAACAGCTGGTGCACAAGTACAGAACGATACGAAAGCCATTGTGTACATCGTGTGACGCCAGTCGGGAAATAGGTAGTTAATAACAGGCAGTATTGCTGATCCGGTCGAAAAGCTCGACATTTGCAGCAAGAGCAGAAGCGAACGATGACGGTTTGGGGCAGACTCCTGGACTAAAAAGAAACCATTTTAAAAAAAGATTTGAAAACACTGTCGTACACAATGAAACCATACTTACGCAGCACGACTGAAGACGAAATACGGAAAATGTTAAACATGCCCCCCGCAAACACCCAGATAAAGATTACCGGAAGCGCATAGGATAATGCAAGTAAAATAGCACAAACCAGGTTTCCTGCTACACCGGCGAGAAAAATTGGTCGGCGCCCAAACCTATTACAAAAACGATTATAAATCACTAAATACAATTACCAAATCTCGCAACAAAATGAAATTCAAAAGATCGGTTAAAATGGAATCTGGTTAACACACCTATCGGATAAAACACCACCAACAAGAGACCCCAACATCATTCCACCCATTAGCATAGTCGAAACCAGCGGCTTCAGCCAGTCGTTGTCACATACGAGGTCAAACTGCATATCATGTCATTTGGTTTGTACTATAAGCAAGACTTCTAAACAGCCACGATAAAACATAGACATAGCTTACCTCTGTAACAACAGTATGGTGGCCTTCAGGCATCTCGTATACCCAGCCGAGACTACACGTTTCGCTTACATTTCGATGCGCTAAAAACCCACAAGTTCGAAATTAGACAAAAAGTTAGACTCTACAGATAATTGCAACTTTATTCGGCAAGTCAGTTTGGGTTAAGGGCACTCACGTGAATGTTCGTAGCAACTTGAATTATTTTGCCAATTTTCCGATGTTCCGTTTCTACAAAATTGGATTTTGAAAAGGAATTACAGCCGGATAGCTTACTGAATGTAAGACAGTTACGAAACATACTTTTGCTGATGAGCAAGGTCGGCTTGCTTCTCACTGCTGTTGAATAAGGGTCGACATCTGTGCGCAGGTTTGTGAAGTAGAAATACAGGATAAATCAAAAACATCCCACATGAGAACCAGCACAACACCAATGCAGCGATGCCAAAACTTCGAAAACACTTGTCAGAACAGGCCATTGCGCGAAACCTTTCTGACATTAAACATTCGTTATACAATCTGTAAAAAGGTATGTGTGATACAGTAGTTTCTAAAACAGCAGCACAGCCTTTGTGTTTTATACACGACACTGTCAACATAAGGCATGAAACAGGATGACTGCCGACTCGGTTCGACTTCCGTACGGCAAAGCACTGTTCCCTATAATGCAGTGGTTTTCAGCCTTTCTCATATTTTTTTCATTTTTACCAGAATAAACTCTTCAGGCAAAAATAATGGGCCTAAGCTTGCTTGTCCGTTCGGTTTTCACACTATCCTGCAAAATATGAGAAAGGTTGAGTATCCTGTTACAAAACAAGTTTGCATCGAATGATTTGACTGTTTTGTTGCTTTCAGATGTTTCCATTTTATAATTGCTGATTAAATGTTTAGCAAAGGCCTTCGCTACCTCCAGTAAAGTGGCATATGACCCCCACGTGGGGATACGGGGGTCGCGACTCACTGGTTGAAAACCGCTGTCCTATAGGGTATTAAATCCTCTTCTTGCGTGCAATGAAGGAAAGTTCAAGACAACTTTACATTTGTTTCTCTTCCTTGACATTATTGTCTCTTGGTCAGGGGTTCCCAACCTTTTTACGATCTCGTACCACTTGGACGCTCTGTAATGCCACACTTACCACTTCTTGCAGAACAACTAATTTGATCAATTTACATGTTATTCAAAAGCAGAATATTGGCCGCGCGGTGTAAATTTGCTATTTGACATACTTAAAGCCCACTGTCCCACAGCATTGTAGGGCTTTTTAAAGCAACTGTGCTTCTTGTTGACAATTGACGTAACCTGCAGTTGAAGATCGTAATGATACGAAACAACAGGAATAGTTACGTGACAATTAGAATAGGCTTCGGGACTTTCTTGTAAACAAAACCAAAAAAACTAAACATAAAGTTGTGATTCCAGATTTTTGTGAAAAAAAAAACGGAAGCTACTCGCGTACCACCTGAAAAACCTACGCGTACCACAGGTTGGGAACCCCTGCTCTAGGTGTACAAAATTGGTATTGATGGACCGCTAAACGAAGCTTTCAGTTATGGTTGATTGCACTCACCTACGCTTGAATATACCTTACTTGGCGTTTAGTCTCGGTCTCTTACACAGCCATGCACAATTTAGAAAGTTATTGAATTTGCACCATTGAAATCACAAAACTAACAATGCGGTAGTTCTTCTACTATCATAACATTTACAGTATATCAAAGTACAGTCAAATTATTTTGATGAATGTCTCTGCATACTTAACAAAAACGAGGCATAATAGGCCAGGCTCAGAGCTGTGAGTGATCAAGGTCAAGCGGTTGTCAACGTCACAATAGCGGCCACGAAAAAGTAGAGCGATTGGCTTATGGTGACCATAGTAACATCTCTCCTGCACTATTTAACCTAAACCAAAACTAAAAAATTCTGCAGGGCAAATTAAAAACAGCGGCAACGTCAGTATAACCACAACAAATATATACTTCTCACACGAGTCGTGCTTCCTGTTATGCTCGCCACATAATTTTCATTTCTAATATATGTAATATTAAATAAATGTATAAGGACAAAAGCGTACCAAATGAGGGGGGACGATATATAGGGCGTTTTACCGATTGTTAAACTTGCGAATCTTTTGGATCAAAAACCAGTATAGCTGTCGATTAAAAGCTAAAATGATAACATGGTACAAGCATAGTATACTATGGTGCAAGTAAATTCTGGCTTTACTTTAGACGACACAAATATGTAGCCTAGATTGGTTTATTTAGTGAACCAAACAAATATGCCACAGGTATAAACGCTAGATTCAATACGAACGCAACATTTAAAAAAATCCGTTGTGAGTGTTGCCGCACGATTATGCTACATCTATCTTCGGGACTTGAGATCCGTTTGATAATTTATAAACGACTCTTTGAAAACTGACAAAAATCAAAAAGATTTATTTCACGTTTAATATCAATGCGATAATTGAGAGCCGAATCTTTAATCTATATTTTAGCACTTAAAATAACAACATGCTAAAGGTTAATCAGCATGTTACCACTGTGGACAGTGTTCATATCATTTCTTTTAACTTGGTACCAGAGACAGGCCAAAACTGCAATCGTTCTGTTTGGCCGAACACCGAGCATCTCACTTTAACGCTTGGTGCTTGGTCGAGCACGCTTGGTGTATTGTGACGCTCACACGCTGTTCTCATTTACATGGTGTTTTTTTTTACTTTTTTACATCCCTTTTATAGTCCCCAGGCCCGTGTTTAAGCCGGTGAAGGTACCTCTTACATCAGTGGTTCTCAAAGTATGGGTCGCGACCCAAACATGGGTCGCGCAGGGTCAAAAAATGGGTCGCGCTATAGTGATTCAATTCTGAACGAACTATTACTGCATTAAGTAAACACAAACAAATTTACTTAATGCAGTAGCAAAGTCAACTCACTCGACCACGTTTTACATTAAAATGAACCATTCATCACTATATACAGACGACAATAGGCTTCCAACTTTACTGTCACGCACATGGCGATTGTGACGTCGTAACACGGGGAATAATAGGACAAGTATTCGTACAAGGAAACATGTTTAGATTTGGGATTCACTTCTATCAACGATCATGCTGCAAAGCCACGATGTGTGTTGTGTTATGTAGTGTTGTCGAACGAATCGACCTCGTTAAGCCTGCAGCCATTTAGGCATGCTATGCGGCGACGACGTGGCCTCGAAATTGCAGTCCGTTTCGTTGTCGAACAGGACAGTTAAAAGTCGAATCACAGACCTTTTACTGAATATAAATATCAAGTGGTCTCTTGAATGAAAAATAGAGCCGTGCATTGAAGATTTATAAAAGAAAAATTTCAATTTAATGAAACACGCTACAATAAATCAATCATTTGTTTCTAATTAATCATTGTTTCATAGTACTGTGTACTACAACTGGCTGTCTGCGTCTTTTTTCATGCATATCAGAAGAAAATATATTTTTTGATGTTTGGAGCTTGGGTCGTGAGATGTTCATATAACTCAGATTTGGGTCGCGGTCAAAAAAGTTTGAGAACCACTGTCTTACATAGTATGTGAAACACTTTTGAGTGTGCGTGTTCCCACTATTCGACAATTTTAAAAACATCCACTTTTAATCTTGGGATCTAACTTCGGTACGTCAGCAGTGAACGAATCACACATTTACACGTAATTTGCCTGTTACATTATTGTGTAATAAGCAAGTAATCAATTCATAGTGCGGTTTTACGGGGATTGTCTAACGCTCGGCTTAGTTACTGCGACCGAACATCGCATGGTGCTCAGGTTCTGGCTCGGTTAGGCCATGGAACAGCGGTTCCCAACCTTTCTGGCACCGCGACCCCTTGATAACATTTGCCAAGCTGCGGTGAGCCCAAGGATAAAATTAATTGGCTATATGTTAAAATTTACTTCTAAATCCCCGAAAATTTACTCCGCACTGTACTTTTTTTCCTTATACTCGCATCATGGTTAGTCTAAAATTGTGCAAAATATACTTAGTTGACTATTATATAAAGAATATAGTGATATTACCGCGAGAATACTACACTAGTTGACAGGTGCTGACTTGGTGATTATGTATTATAAATGCAGTATTATTACGTATTAAAAAGCAATAATCAGCAATTTATGAGCACAATTAGGTCTTCAAAAATTAAAGATTGCTGTAGTTACAAGTTTAGATACCGTACTAATTGACGCACAATAGGTGGAAATAGTGTTGAGCACTGTTCTTTTGTATTTCATTTGTTAAATTAATTTCAGACCAAAATGCTTGTGTTTGCTTACACTATTTTTTCCATCAAAAATAAAGGGGACCTTGGCCCAAAACGAGTTGTGATCCACTACCTTAGGTCACCCCAGGCAAATTGTCAGGCGACCCCAGTTGGGGTCGCGACCCACAGTATTCTATGGTTAGGTCAAGCACAAATAAATTTACTACCTGTGTAGATATAATATCGATATGACATTAAAATCTAAGTCACCTTCGATTGTAAGCCACACAAACAGTGGGTTAAACAATAAAGCCGCGGCTAATACTGAAATAAATTATTATTATTTTTATCTTTTGTTTTGATTCAACCGCAAGCCGGCGCCTATTTTAAAATATGCTTGGTGGTTTCCCATTTCCAATTCACATTTTCATCCTGGCAACACGTTGGGTAACTTGGGTAATAAATGCATTTCACTTTTTTTCCTCTTTTTGAACATGTCCCCGGGAAATCTAGTTTTCTTTGGACAAGTTAAGATTGGTTTAATATGTAAACACTCTATCACATGCAAGTTTTTTTTAATTATGTCATTAAAGAGGGTATCAACTATCAAGCAAGGGTTTCGGAAGGATCCGTGTGGCCTGTGGTAAGGTCCGTGTGGCCTGTGGTATCATTTTACTTTGGTACTTCATTTTGTACACCAATAATAGTTTTTTTTTAATTATTAACCAATTTGACAGTATAATTTTCCAAAACAAAATAAGGTAGAAATCCTTGTGTGTCAGTGTCATAGTAAAAAAAAGTTATGTGTCATAACTATATATAGTAAGTATACTTAAACAAATATCTTTGAGACCCATTTCAAAGTAATCTGCACGCAGATTATTAGTGCGTCTTTCAATTGGTAAAACAATGTAATAAATGATGGAAAGTAATGACTGTCAAAACTAAGAATAAAAAAAAACATTAAAAAACACAGTTTTTTTTACATAAAATCATGTAAAAAACAAACATTTCCCTTTTAATCTTGCATGATGCTACATGCTTACAAACATTGTAAAAAAAATTCTAAACTACATCTTTTTTAGATAACAAATATTTTCTTTTATAGAATCAATTAGTATGCCAGTTTGTTCTGTCTGCGATGGTGAGACATTTGATGTTGTAAATGGCTTGTACTTCTGTCGCTTGTGTAGCACACAGTCACAGGAAGTCATCGAAGAGGAATTAGAATATTCCCTGGGTGATGGACAAAGAGCACTTTATGAGAAAAGGACAAAGTCCAAGGTTGACCAGGGAAAACCATGGTATACAGTTGAAGGGTTCCAGGTATGCAGTAAATCTTATCACATTTATGTAATGAACCTAGTTTTTGCTAAACATATTCACTGATGCAAAGTTGTCCCATGAATCAATGTGTATGGCTATTATTTTTGCTTTGGTAAATGCAACGCAAGAATCAAAATAATTTACATAGGTACAAAGTTTTCAAGTTGTGTATGGTATGTACTTATTATATTTATTCATGTATTGAAGGTTATTCTAAAAGCCCAAGTAGATGCTCTAATTAAACTTGGTTGCACACCAAAACTGAGTGAGATTGTACAGCAAATATGGCTTAAGTATGTCCACATAAGTGGCATAGCATGCATCGACCCACACATTTCTCAACAAAAGCAAATCCTTAAATCATTTCGTGATGAATATTTGACTGGAGTTTTGGGAGGTTTTCCTGAGGCAGAAGAAACACTACCCTCTACAAAGCGTGCTACTGTAAAGCTGAGACTTTCAGCTAAGCAAAAAAAGAGGTGTGCAATGTTTTTTCAGTAATTGTAATATTTATTTTTATATTGTGCAGACTGAAGAATATTCCACCCTATTTTCATTAAGTTGGGTTGAGTTAATCCTTTCGAAAAGTTTGACCCAGCAATATGCCCAAAGGCCCCCAAAATAGTAAATTTTAAAATGATATTTTGTAGATGTAAGTTTTTAAAGGCTGTTAGGAGATAACTATCCATTTGGCTGTGGCATGGTGGTAAGTTATTGCTGGTCAATTGTATTGCAAGTCAAGTCTTTGCCGGGGACAGAAAGGAATGATTTGTTGCAATTGAACAATATGTTTTTACAAACATAAAAAAGATTGCATCCTAATAATATCGGTACAAGTTTGCATTTACACATGTGTGTGGAAACCTGTTTATTTTATGCAGAAACAATTGTGTTGTTAAATGCCTGCTAAAGGTCCTGACTGAAATTGGGGATCTATAAAAAACTAGGCAAATGTCCAAACATGACAAACAGATTGTGTGCATAACAATTAAATGGGAAGCAAAATATATGTACATCATTTTTTATTCTGGTTGGTGGTATTTTCTATTTATTTAAAACAATTGTGGTATTAAACTAATTAGACCTAATGCAAACTGTAGGACCCAGATATGGTTTAGGATACTACTCACTTTTCCAATTCTTTTACCTGTATTTACAGAAAAGAGAATTCTTCAGATGGTGAATCTTTAGATACGGACTCCTTTTTAAATGATAGTGAGGGAGATGAAACTAATTCCCAGTCAAATGCATGTTGGTAAAAATATGTTTGAATCAATTGGCATTTGATGTCAAAGACAATTTTTTAAAGGGTCAAGTAGATCTGATGAGGAATGGTTTTCTTTGGACAGCAATTATGATTCTTCAGATTCAGGATCTGAAGATGCACCCAAAAAGGAAAAACGATACAGACGACCTGACAAGCGAGACCAAAAGTACTAAAATTTTCTGACCAAACATTTTTTTTCTGACTAAAATATAAATTCATAACTGGATCTGCCACAGCGATCATGATACACTTGTATATAAATCACAGTATGCCAGGGCCATTGAAAGCGTTACACTGAATCAGCCAGTCACCAAGCACTCTCAAATGGCAAGGCACAGAATATAAAATTCAGCCTGAGGTGGGACCCAGACCATGACGATTCCCGCCGGACTTGGGTTCCACCAACAGAGCCATGCAGGCCCAGTGGTGAACCCTTGCGAGTGCTTGGTGACCGGCTGATTCGGAGTAGTCTTCAAGGGGCCTGGCATACTGTTTAATGTAAGTTTATAGAAGTTATATACCAGGGGTGGCCAACCCGCTGCTCGCGAGCCGCATTCGGCTCCTTGCCTGGTTTTATGCGGCTCTTACATCGTTGTCGAAGTTTGGGACCACCATTAATTTTGGTTAGTTTGTGGCGATCTGGTATAAACTCGTTAAATGTAAAGTAAACCTATTACAATTTTGCTTTTGAACAAACTTACTATCGGTATGGCCACAAACCTTGCCTTGAAACTGTAACCTGGCAAATGGCCTGATTATGACGACAAATATTCAATTGTTAAACAATGAATGATTGCTCATTATTTTGTACAATGCGAATGAGACTCAAAGCAGCAGCAATATTTACAACACCGTGTTCCAAAATAAATAATGTTTTAATCTGTTGTGTTTCGGGTTGACCAATGTTAAATTCTATGGGCAGTTTGTCTCCTGGTCTAGGTCTGAATGCAGCGATTGTTGGTGTTGCATGCATTAGTGACGTTGCATTGAACTTAGTTT
Source organism: Phallusia mammillata (assembly GCF_965637545.1). NCBI lineage: Eukaryota > Metazoa > Chordata > Ascidiacea > Phlebobranchia > Ascidiidae > Phallusia > Phallusia mammillata. The sequence goes on from NC_137253.1 coordinate 22,390,635, forward strand.
CCACACCTTGCATTTTTGTAAAACTCGACGCCTAAGCTTGGGACGCATGCACATTAGTTGAAAATACCGCAAAGTTTCTCATCAGGGACGATCTTTTGAGCAAACAATTTCTATTAAGTTAACCTTCAAAATGGTAGAGAAAAAATATTTTAGTACCAAACCAGACATGAATTTCATCGCACGGTTTTGTTTATGCAATTCACTGAATTGAGTGTTTGTGTGTGTCAGACAGTGCAAACCATTTATTGTTGCAAATGACAAGATCGTGGTCTGTACGAGCGAAAATGTGTGTGTGAGTATAATATGGCTCTTTGTGGTAACACAATTTAAAAATGTGGCTCTTTGTGTAACATAGTAAATAAAGTGGCTCTTTGTCTTTGACCGGTTGGCCACCCCTGTTATATATATTTGTTCAATGTTGGAAAAATGTTACTAATTGTTGTGGCATTCAGATGAAAACAATATGCTAAACCCACTATAAGGTTGCTGACCCGAGGTGTATGTGAAATGACAGTAAATGCTAAGCTACTCGTCTAAAATCCCAAATTTTGCTTGCAGGACAAGGGTCATAAAATCAAAAGTCAGAACGGAAAGGTCTCATATGAAGTTTCTCAACCACAAAAAGCTTATTGCTATATTGTTTATTGGCCTACAGTGGTGCAAGGAACTTGTCACCATGGGAGATTTAATAACATGGATCAAACATGGATATTTACCATTTCTTGGTGTTTATAACGTTTATTTGTTATTTGTTAAATTAAAACCATTGAATCATTGTGTAATATTTATTGTGTTGTTCAGTTAGTGGGCATCTAAACCTTTTAATTCCACCACCAACTATTGTACTATTTTTACGAATAAAAAGTTGTTTCCCCCATAGAGGAAAAAAAACATTTATTGTGTGACTGAAATACATACTAGCAACTACATTTTACAAACCAAAAAGAGTTCATTGTTTAATTTTGTTTGCAGATTCAGTTGAAAACCTACTTCCACATATGAAACTGGGTGACCTTGACATGAACCACTTTAATTTACAATACATACCTTCCTACACACAAGTAATTCGGATTCACCGGTCACTACATACTGTGTTACTCTTAATTAACCATCAATCTTATATGTTTAGATTATCACAGTCTCAGATCAATTAGTAAAGTTTGTTTCAATGCCATCTGTTCCTGATGTAGACATTATGAAACTTGTTGCTAGATATGTGGTGCAAATGAATTTACCCCATGGATTGGTTCCATTTATTAACATGATAAAATCAGATTTGAATTATCGAAGGTAAGTTCACTATAATATACTAGGTTTGTGCGGCTCTTCCCAAACAATTCCTTAGTATGCGCTCATAGTTTTATTGTAGAACCGTGAATAATTTGGGTGTATTTTAATGTGTTTTCTATTAAAGTAGCCCAGCCTGACACTGTTTGGGTCTTACATTGTGCTAAAATGATTGACTTGCTTGTCCAAAATAACAAATTATAAAGGCATCAAACCAACAACCAATGTGTTTGTGCAGTTTAAATTAATCTTGTGACACCAATTTTTGTTTCAGAAACAATATTTATTCATGTCCAACTTATGTGCCTGATCTGGTGGCAGTCAGTTTGGTTATTATTGCATTGAAGTTACTCTATGGGTTGAATGACAAGCAAGAGTGGGACATGGATGAATCTGTCAGTGCTTGCAAGCATGACTCTGGTATTACAAGTTTGTTCTTGGTTAAAGAGTAGAATTGGAGTAGTAAATTCATCTTAGGTTTAGCTGCTTTTGCATAAAATTTTGTTGTTGTTTTTATAAAACTGTGACTAGTGTGGATGAAATATAACCAGCCAATCTATCTCGAAGTGGCAAGCAAGTTTTTTGTGTGTAACAACTTTTGGGCAATTTAAAGAGGTCCGTATAAGTTTGCGTTGGAATAATAGCTACTCTGCCAATTTGACGAGTAAAACTTTTACTGTGCAAGTCCTAAAAAGACTAGCATGTAAAGGTGCTTTTGTACACAGACAAGCACACCTGCAACGCTTTTACATGGGGTAAATGGAGCGGTTACCATCTTCGGCGACGTGGAGAAGCAAGACAACGTCCTGCACATTGCTTCGTTACGAACGATGTTGAAGAAATGCGAGATATTCATTCGCGTCAGGAACACTGGGATAAGGTTGTTCTAGCTGCGTGCATGACAGGGAAAGAGCGTACTGGAAAATCTTATGGCACAAGGTGGGATATGTGATAGGTTTAACAATCGTTTCGTGTGGTAAACGTGAGCTCTGACTAATTTTTGTTTGCGTCACATGCCGAATAAGCAGAAGTGTCTGCGCGAGGGAAACTTAAATTATGACATCGTGAGTGCATGTTTTTAGACCCGATATCCTTGTTTCATCAATAATTTATTGAAAAGTTATGAATATACGGTTGTTGCAAGGCATATTTCTTCCTTTTTGTTTGATCGGCAAATTTAAACAAACCATCCGACGTGTTGACGTCTCATATCCCGGTCTTCATTCACTTTGGTGTCAAAACGCCAGATGATTTGAAAATTTATGTTTGTCCTCAAAACACGGAAGCTTATTTCCACTAACACCGCACTATGTACACTCCAATTCAGGGGACTTCGTGAGCAGATGAAGACCCGATGCCGAGTGTTTGAGAAAATTTGTGAGGAACAGGGAAGCTCAGAGGAGATGGAGAGAAGGGGAATGGAACGAAAATTTCCTTTTGTCTTTCCAAAAGCTTCGCCAGGGGACGACATGTCCCAATGCTGTATATGCAACGCGGTGCGAATGTTTTCTGACGAAGAACATCCGCAATATGTTTGGTACAACACCCGCTACACAAGGTTATTGAATAATGTTTAACTGAGAGGGGATAAGTTTACAAACAGATACTGTCCAAGTACTAGGGCGTAGGACCTTGCAAGAATAAATCATCGGGCGCACCGAATTTGCTTTTTGCCCCAGACAGTTCAAAGGCTACTTAATTAAGCTGCAAAATCTTTGTACAGTTTTTTATCTCCAAATGCAAAATTTAATGCAAGTTGGAATCACTTAATTCTTTATTATATCGTCGTAAATCACTTAGTTTCGTGTGAGTGTTTTATTTTCGTACCCAAACCGATTGGAGTTTACAAAAGTCTTAATTTACACATTATGTCACAGCAAAGATTTAAACAATTAACATATTTTTGTTTTAAGGTTTGAGAACAGTTTTGAAAAGCGGGACCCTGCCGGAAGGTACCACTATTCCTACGACGTTTCAAACACTGGCGAAGAAACATTTCATGACTCGTACGAATTGATGCTGCAAATATGTGTCGAATTTACGTGTGCACCAAGAACAGTAATACACGAAACTGTCCAGGCGGTCGAGCGGGCTGTCGTGTGTCCCTACCTCAAACATGACGTCTCGTAATGTTATATAGACGTCATATAGTTTGACTTTTTACTGCAGTAAACTTTTTTTAGAATCGACGATGTCCTGCTGAATGCAGTCGAAGATATTTTGCAAAAGAAAGCTGCAATACGATTTTTTTAGAGTAGTGTTACGTGCACAAATGTAGCATGCAAGCTGCATTTTTACACATTTGCATATTCGTGCCCTGCTCACATACGAAACTAATGTTCAAATGGGTATCCAACAACAAAGTTACTGTTTTTTTAATGCATTAAACTCCAATTTAACGGTTGGCTGGGGGAAACGAGTGCTTCTGGGGCCTGTACAGCTTAATAGGCTACATCCTTGGTGACGTAAGGGTCATTGGAAAGTTCCAAAACTAGCGGGTAATTGGGAATTTTTGTGACGTCACAGTGCACCGAGCGTTTGCTTGAGATGTTCGGTGTTCGACCAAACAGAACATTTGTAGTTTTGGCCTATCCCTTATACTAGCCATTGAAACCATTAGTGTACGTATTTATAGTGAAATGTTCTTCCAAAAGGAAGACAAAACAAAGACTTAGAAAGACGGTTATAGGCTGTTCTTGTGATTTACAACTATTTGATTGGTTGATATATCAGCCTGGGCTTTGACAAAGCTTTTGTAACCTATTTTATCGTCACTTGTAAGGTAAAACATTTTGAATCTACTTGTGTTAATAAACACTTGTATTTGAGTTGCCCAAAACATTAGGAATGAATTGAACTTTTACGTACACCCTTTTGTGTTTTCTCGCTTGACCAAGGATTTTAGCAGTCGTTTTAGTTCCAACTGCTGAAAAGACAGACAAGCTTGACAGCAACAATCCACGCAGTTTTTTTGTGTCCAAACCGTGACACGAAATGGCGCAATGACGCAGCGCTGTAATGATACATCACGTGACGTCGGCATGTCGATTCTTTGCCGCAGCACGTAACCACCGCCCCACCAAAGCTAACGTCAGTTCTTGATGAGGCTTCTACCGTAACGACCAGTAAATGGCATTGATTTTCTTTCAACACCACAGATTGGTTCCCGGGTAGCGTGCAACAGACAACAGTACAAAGCTACCCAGTCTTGCAGATTACTTTTATTGAACACCCAAGCAAAAGAAAAGCGAACTCAAACACAAACGACTTGCTAATTACAGGTGAAGGAAAAAAGGGAACGTAATTAAAACCGGGAAACACCAGAGAAGCCTTGTCGTCCCGAACAACGCGAAACAGTATGGGTGCTATTTTCATCCGTGACTATCAAAACATCGTCAGTCAACATACCAATGTACCTGTTGTGTGGGTGGATAAGTCAGGGCTGAATGGAAATCACATCAGCAGTGTGCGATTATGTACAAGTCAGATTTGAAATACATCTGCTCAACGGTGCTTAAACCTGTTTCCTATGTGCATACTAATCGACAGTGACATACAGGTCTTCAGCTTAAGGAGCAATTGCATCCTGTCAATAAATGCTGTACTACTACACTATTTTTACATAAAAATGTTTTTTGATCGGGTTACAACACAGTTAAATCAGTAGTTCATTTTTGTTGGTTTGTTTAAACAAAAATGTTTTGTCTTGGATAGATGACTCTTATAATAGGGAGTGTACCAGCAAGACAGACATGGCTACAACAAGCCAATCCTATTGTTGGAGTACAGCGACAAACAAAATTTCTACACCGTTCCAGTCAAAGCACACACACATAATGTTGAAAGCAAGCAGAGGGTAAACGATGCATGAAGTCAGACCAGCAACTATATGGTTACACACACAAATGTTAACATTACAATCTTATGTTTAGCCTGAACACAAGTTTAAGTCTATATGTCATCAATGTTAAGATCATCATCACCACTTTCAGCATCTCCATTGCCTGCATGAACTACTGGAGCATTTCCATTGGTTTTGTCCTCCACACGCAGCTGAGACCCTGCTCTATATGTGTATTCAATTTCAATCTGCAATAAAATACAAGCTTTGGTTATATATCAGCTGTAAACCATGAACATTATATGAAATAAACTTACTTCATCTTCTTCATTTTCACTGCTTTCCTCCTCAGCCTCCTTGAGCCACTTAACCACTGGGGCAGCTTTGGCATGAATTTGCTTACTTAGCTCCTTGCTTACATTTTTTTTGCTTTTCTTTTCACCCCACTCGATAAGGACCTCCTCATCAATAATATCGAGATCATACAAATCCTAATAGTGGCAAGAATGTATAATATCAGTTCAGCTTATGCTTATAAAAATGTGTTTTTTCAGTATTGTTTCAACCACAGTTGATCAAATCATGTTTAGAGGCATTCTTAAATTTATTTGCACCCAGGGTTTCATGTAAACTTTTTGTACCAAATAGGTCATGATGATTTTTATTACACTAAGGTGATATATATAGCATGTTGGAAACCAAATAGCAGCTGGCCAGCCACAAATCTTTTAACCAAGCCAACAATGACAGAGTGTGAAGCCAACAGCTCAACAACAGTGATGTACACACCTTCACAATATGGGCCACTTTAGGAAGCAATGCATCCGGATGAAGTTCGACAGTCTTTTCAAATCCACACAACAGCGCTTTCTGTGCCTTCTTGTTTTCATTGCAGATCTGACATGAAAAGATTTTAACGTCAATATAAACCTTTGTGCTTTTCTTTTAACAGATATTAGCCGGTAGGCATATTTCTTTTCAACCAAGGGCTATAAGTCAAACATCAGTTGGTAAACATTTGACTCAGCATGGGTCAAATTGGTTAATATTTGACGAAAGTTACAAGTCAAACATGACTGATGTAGCTCACTCTGTTAATTGATACCAACTTCCTGTGACTATGACATAAACGGTCTTGCTATGCCAGCCGTGTGATCACATACTACTGATTTAAGGTTTAAATTCACTAGTCAATGTATTAATCTTATTTGGGTTAGATTTTGGTTTACCACTTGCAAAATGTTGGCTTACTTACTCTTAAAAATATGCTTCTGTGTGTTTTAATTTGCTCACGCATATTGGCATTACACAAAAGCTCAACCAAGATTAGCGGTGCCTTGCTGCGCATATCCAACCTTTCGGCTTCAGCCAAAATCTCTTTCGCCAGCTGAAAATGAAAGATAAATTTTGCAGTGCAGCCTACATATTCAGATACTTTATCTGTTTTCTTATAACATGTTTATTTCTGCTAAAAAGGTATTTATAGGTCATCATGTGATCAGCTTTTCATACTACTTATATGAAAAACAGGCTTTATGTTCCCCAAATAACCCAATTTCCGCTGCAATTTTAAACTTTTTAGGCAGTTTAAACATTATGTAGTAATATTAAAATAACTTTAGCAAGGGTCCCTATAAAATATATAAAATGTTAGGTAGTACATGTTTTACTTGGAAATCTTGAAAGTATGCAACTATGTAGCTGAGGAAACAAGGAAAATCTTACGTTTCCAATTGTTCCATTATCAATAGACTTCTTAACAAAGTTATATAGCATGTTGGCTCTTTCTGTTGGAGTTCTTTCCAAATCTTCACTCATGGTTAGTGAAACCACACCAGAAGAGATCTCATTTAACCTTGCAGCAACTGCCTCTTCAGACACATCAACAGACCATCCATCATCAACAAAGCCATTTTCCACACCATTGCTTTTTGGCTACCAAAACAACAGGGTTGTTGTACCCAAACCTACTTCATGAATAGGACCTTGATAAGTTAAACACTTACCTTATGATGTCCATTAGTTTTTTTGGTACCGCCATTGCTGTGACCATTTGTTGCATGGACCTCTTCCTCACTGGAGTGACCTCGTTCTCGTTCTTTGCCAGGCTTTTGCTTTTTGTCTTTTTGAGGTGGATTCTTAATGATGTATGTGCAAAGCTTGTGGCGTAAATCAACCAAGCTTTGGTTGCCACATGCCTTGCACACAAGGCCGATTGTTCCACGCTTGACCACCTGCAAAGCAAATTGAAACAATAACTATATATAAGTTATGAACACTTTTGTAATGAGGCAAAAATCTTACCATGGTTGTTTCTGGATTGTCACACTCCTGACACAAAACAAACTTTTTGATGAAAACATCCAGCATTTCTTGCAAACGTCCACTTTCATGGGAGCCATTAACAATGTAACGGTCATGTTTTAAGTCAAACTGAGTCTGGGCACCAAGTTCACAACCAAAAAATTTGCAAGTGTCTGAAAACCAAGAAAATAAGTAATATCATCTGAAACATTTGAGTGTGTCTGTTTGCAACTTACAAGTGGCCGGTCTTCCAAGGGCTTTTGCAATGTCAACCATATTAACAATGACCGTTTTAACACCGTTCCCTTTTCCTTCAACCTAATAAATGACATGTATTTTGTTGACATGTAAAACGACATGGCACTTTTCTGACGAATGAATATGATGCAAAAAACTAACCTTGGCTATAATACTTGGCATTTTGTAACGGTAGAAGACATCTTGCACTTCTCGGTTAACATTAACTGAGGCCATGATTGTATTGAAGAAATATTTAAAGTGGTTTCAAAAGTTTTTTCTCTCAGTTTATTTTTCAAAGGATATCTTTTACTGTTGTTTAAGTGTCGGCATGTGCAGATGATTGCAGATTTCTTTTCAGCGTATTGATGATCATTAGAATTTGCTTCAACTAGTGTTTCTTGCTGGCTTCTTCTCCCATTCAGACCTTTGCCTGTTTTTGTGCAACTGTGACATGTAGAGGTGTAAGGACGATAACGAAACCCCTCCAGCCTTTTATGGAACGGGAATGCTCGATTATGTATATAACCTGCAGAAAATACAAAAATACCATTACATATATTAATAACGAGTTAATGAAATTTAGATTCTCACACAACCAAAATCAAGTCACTTCAGAAAAAAAAATGTTAAAAAAGTTATGAAAATGGGTACCACAAATTGTAAAAACATACATTGGGGTTTTTATTTAGTTTTTTTTACTGGTGTTTCCATTCTTTCACTACCAAGTACTGAAAAAGAAGTTAACTTACCGTCTTCGGTGAAACAATACATAAACTCTTTGGGCAATCTTCAAAACAAGTAAAAAATCTGATATTCAGATTCTTGAACACAAGAAGTATGGTATATAGTACTGAAAACAAGAGAAATTTAGAGCTCAATTTATAAAAAACGAGACAGAAACACCCAAGTCCCAAATACAATAAAGCTACGGCAAATCCCGGTACAGTAACAGACGTATTTCAAATTTAAGTCACTTTCTTGTTATAAGTTCCCCTTTTACAAATTACCTTCACCAAAAAACGACTCAGAGTCACACCAATATTACTCAACAAGTCGCAACTCGTAACACGCAACAGAAGAATTTAGTTCTGTAAGCTCGTCTCTAGTTGTGAAACGTAAAACTGTCCCGGATGAAATTGTGACGTCAAAAGGAGTTAAACAGAGAAGTCATTGAACCATCGCAGCAACATTCTTTTGGACCACGTGATAATTTCGCAATCTTTGTTTACCATGTGGATTTCAAGATACCAAAGCAACCATTTAACAAAATAAAATGTTCATTGTTATTAAATGCAGTGTGACGTAATAAATATAATAAATTCCAACAAATGGCCTGTTTTTATTTGAAACTTGTCGTAAAAATGAACTTTACCGATGAGGATGAAACACAAGCTTTGGCAAAAAGCTATCCTGAAAGAAGAAGAAAGTTTTCAAATATAATACAGCTGATTGTATTTGTCCTTGTAACTTGCACACTGCTAGCTGCCTCAGTATTTGCGTTCCAGACTTGCATGCCCTCGAGATTTTACCGCGGATTTGATTCCTGGGGAAATGTATGTGGAGGAGATTCAAACACTTTAACTTCAATAAATAACCTTGAAGGAAGTGGTCAGTTGAAAACAGAAAGCAAATACGTGTGGCAGTTAAATTTGGTCGGCAATGTCCCAAATTTGACAGGAGATAAAAACAACTGCTCGACAGATTTTACTCATTTGGTAAAAACCGCATCTGTAAAGGTTTGCACCAACGTTTGCCCAAACAATTCTTTGATTCTCTCCAATGCCACCAACTACAAAAGCATCTTACAAGAAAACGGCTATCAGCAAAGAAACGGAGAGGCGTACCATGTGGTAGCAAAGCTGCAAAAAGTTGAACAGTCTTGTAAAATTTTACCAAAGTAAGACTATCGTTTTCAAAAAGTCATTTATAGGATTTCATTACTTTTTTTCTTTTTAGTTCCTCCCACTTCTCATTTGTCGATATATTCGGAAGATGCCTGCCCGACAGGCTACTGAGGAACGGATACGTTCTTATACCGGGTTATCTCAACATTTGGCATTATGTAGCAGCCGACATTCTTGTTAGTGGAAGTGCGATAACAGGCTCAGTGTTAGCAATGATGGCAACGTCTGTTATCACTTCTATACTTTCTATCAAGTGGCCCAAACATGCACTCACAGGCTGCTTATTGGGGAGCAGTGGAGGTGCTTTGTTGTGCGCAGCGTTTAACACGTTGAAGGTTTACAGTTATGCAGATGATACAACAAAGGTAATGGTTGTTAACGACAGCAAATTCTTATGCGTTTTATTGTCTGCAATTTCTGTGCTGGTGGCTGTAGTGGCTCTTCAGAAATGGTGGGTATATAGACGCTATTTATTTGGCGCTCGAGGATTGATGGTTGAAATGTCCAAGTGTCTACATAGTCTGCCCAAACTTTTAAGTGTTCCTTTATGTACTCTTTTTGCAACGGTCATTTGCTCCATATACTTTCTATCGGTTGGTCTTTATCTTTTAAATTGTCATTTGCTTCAAGTTTCAAAAAGTGACCAACTGGTTGAATATATAACACCGTCAATCACTATCTTTGAAGTAGTAAGTCTAATCGGGATAATTGTCGTCAATATTTGGTTTTTAAACATTTTAAGAACCTTTCAACAAGCCACTATTGCAGGGGCAGTTGCGCAATGGTACTTTGCAAAGAAGAAAAATCAGGTTCTACATCCCATAACAAACTCGTTTCGCCTCTGTTTACAATATAACATGGGTAGCGTGGTGGCCTGTGCGTTTAATAGCTGGTTTCTTAGAAGAATGTTACGAAGTGGAGGAAAAAACAACAAGATCGGCGGCACCAATGACGAGCCTGTCAATAATGACCAACACGAGCCATCCACGTGGAAATGCTGCGTTTCTCCATACGCACCTGCGTGTTTGGGAGTTTACGGTTATCTTCGAACAACATGTCTGTGCGACTTTCGAAACGACCTTTCCTGGAATCGTAGATGTACCATCAATCAGCAGTTTACTAATCAAAAACAGCAGTCATCCAATGCTCTGAGATTCGAAGAAGAAGGTCTTGTCCGCGTTTTGCGCAGCTCTTCGTATGCTGCAAAGTCCTCCATCCAAATTCTTTTGTCGTTTCTGGTTTGTGCTACACTTAGCACTTTCCTGGCCGCATCAACATACAACACATTGTACGTCAGGTTATTCCCTTTTGCACTTACCCTTTGCATTTCCTACATAGTGTGTGACATCTGTCTAAGCGTAACGGTGACGACACTAGACACCATTTCCATTTGCTTTTTCGAGGATGTTACAAGAAACGACGGCCTTGCGACCCCGTTGTACTCATCCCGCGGTCTTTTATATCATATTACGGGTCTAAAGCTTCCGGAAACTTCCACATTTGCCAGCATTCTGCGACGAAAGCGAAAAGAACTCCAACTTCAAAGTCAGTTGCAAAAGGAACTGGAACAGCGTCAACGCGATCAGGAAATTTTCGAGCGGATTCGGATGAAGCCACGAAACGTAAAAATGCGCGAACAACGTATTCAAATGCCCAAAAGAAACAGCACACCACTTCCTGGGCAAAAACGAAACGCCAAGGTGAAAAAAGCGACACGACAGATACAACCGAAGCGACTTCAAAGCACACCGGCTCCCAATCAACGTTTGGCAAAACCTATTCCACGGGTATCCCGAAACTCTGACGCAAGACATATGGAGAAACTTCATTATAAACCCTCACGTGTAATTCGAACAGTCCGACATCCTGATGACGAAGAACTGGACAGCGATGAAGCCGACGATGACTCGTACCGAGCGAAAATATGGCGAGAGAGTTTTTGGTGATCGGCTGAGTTGTTTGTTATTATGCTTTCTGTGTGTTTACGTCCATGTCAGTCACGTTTACAGTAATTGATGTTGGCCGCTCCCGACCTGTACTCACCCTTTAACGATTAAATTGAAAGCTCTTCACTATTGATGTGGCACTTGGAAGTGAGTCAGCGCGTTGTGCCATCCTCAAGTACCTTTGTTTAATGAGAACCGCTATCGTGCTTAAGCACACCTGCATACTGCTTTCCGTAGCCCGAGCAGTTGTTTATTTTTGGTTCAAAATTAGGTTTATTATGCCGTGTTTGTCAAAGTATATAAATGCACAGCACAGGAGTTGGATTTATGCTGGGATGGAAATCTTATAATAGCTGCAATCCAAACAAAACTAACGGTTAAGCTATCATGCGCTGATAGATACAATAGATTAAACCTATTTTCAAGCAATTTTAGGCCACGGGCTGATTTCTAAAATCTGGTTTACTTCACTATAGCACGATTCCCTTGGGTTGTAAATCTTAAAAAAATCAAACCTCTGTATATTGGCGAATTTTTATTATGTTCGATTGCGTAAACAAATTTCGACAAATAAATTGCATAGCAAGGTGACATAAGCGCCGCAGACAAACTATTCAATTTAAAATTATATCTCAACGACATATGGCACAGCGCACGGCACGTTAATACAGCAGTCACTGATCTGTGTCATCGAGGCAGCAAGTTGTTTTAGGCCTCGAATCGCGAAAAAATATCGACGTCGAAAGGCTGGTTTGACCGCAGCCTGCACATACGTGCTCTGCGAAAACGAATAAGGGCGTCGCAAACCTAAATGGAAACTCAACAAAGGCAAAAGAAAACACCGCGTGCAGGTTTAAAGTAGAACATGCGGGAAAGATGATAAACATCGGATGCTACTTTGATAAAGTGGGAATATCAAAGGTGTGCCCGTCCTATTATTTCCGCGGCGCCATCGGTGCTTCAGGAAAGTGATGACAGTGAAGTTTAAAGACACAGCTGTCATTGCATGTGTTGAAAAATTGCGACTAAGTTTGTACCTTGACGTAATGTTCGTGGAAATATTACACATGTGTATTACACAGGTGTGTAAAAACATGTAAAGCGAAAAACCAAATAAATAACACTGGGCGCGTACTTACTACAATTAGTGAAGGCACCTTGGAACATTCAAACGTTTTGCCGGGAATGAAAATGAAATAAATTATAAAACACACGCGAAATAAACTACGCATAATATTAGAATTAACTTGCAACTTATTAAAAACGATTTTGCTGACACATGATTGCATTAATAAAAAATATCTACGGGGAATGCAACTACAGTTTGGCGTACCCGTGATAGTCGATCTATTTTAAAATGCCTTGCACCATAAAACATAACTATTTGTGCGTAAACGGGAAAATTGGGATAAATTATTAATCAAAAAGGAGAGAAAATAAATTAGAACAAAAAAAGAACACCAAACAAAATAAGCGGGGAAATTAAACCCACGAATTGGAAGCGGCGACTCTCTCGTGACTGCCTCCGGTGGTGAAAACCTCATCACTGGTGGACAGGACATCGTCCTCCGTTTCTTCAACCAGTGTTGTCACAGTGCCACGTCGTTCTTCCATCGCCCTCTTGTGATCTTTTGTTCGCGAGGACTGATGCACTGAGAGCGGCTCGGCCATCACTTCGTGGAACCTCTTAAAGTTAACATCGTACCTTCCCTTGTCGAGACGTTTGGTTACCACCGGTGCGTATCTGCGTTAAATTGAACAGGATAGTTTAGAATTTTGTTAAACTTGTGACTTCTGAAAGCTCTTCACTACGACTGAACTGTGAAATGAAATCGGCGGCAGCGAAAATAAACAGGGACGTTTGATGACACGAAGTGATATCATTGAAATGCATTTACGGTGATCAAATCTACTTGCAACAGCAGTATCGTGTCATGACTTGCGCGTTCCAAATCCCCAAAAGCGCAGACAATAAGAGTCGTATATTTACTACACTGCAAATCGGATGCTCACTATTGCTTTCAAAGTCGAAACCAAATCCCAATTTACCTATGGCCGTAGAATATTTCTTTGCTGAGGTAAGATGTTTGCGCCTGCATGGTTAGTCCTGTGGATTCTAAGGTTCCCGTCAGTATAAAGACGATCTCAAAGTAGTTGTGGCTTGCGCGGTTGAATCTGTCCGCTCGAATACCTGCAAGGAGAAAGTCTCAGTCAAACTTTCGCTGTGCACTAACATGACTTTAATTGGTCATAACCGCGGGCTATTCGGAATGTAACTCATGGTTGATCTAAGGTGTCGAGTTTGTTTGGTTAACACAACAGCTATACAAACATCCATTTTGCAAGCATATGTTAGACTTACCATACAGTGGACTTGATTTGTCAATGACATGGCAGTACTCGACAGGGGCTGTCAGAAAAGCTGATGTCGAGTTTTTAAAATGAACGTTGTGATGTTCCAGCATTAAATCAATTCCAGTTTTCTTCTCTCTCGTTTCAGCAGCTGTTTAAACAAACGCTTTGTCAGTAAAATAACAATATGGTACGTTTGCACTTGAACAAATTAAAGGTTACTGGATATTAGAAGTGGCATGTTTATTTCAACTCACCTCGACAAGCTAACATTTTTGCTCGTACTGTCACCCCAACCAGCAAACTCTTTCTTAAGTTGGCAACACGAACAAGTAAACATCTACGCAGAAAAACACACATCCAGTTAACATCATATCGCTATGAATTAATTACCGCTAATTACTTCACTGCTGCTTACCGTTTTCCGTCCCGTTTGCATATTACAGCCTTGGAGGCAAATAACACAGTTTTTGAACGAGAGTCGGGTCGTGCCATCCGCGCGTAACATAGACCGATGATCCACGTGTCGAAAATGCCAGATATGATGCATTGGATGGTTAAGCAGGCAACAGCAACTGGACATTCCGGTGTGATACTCCGTAAACCGTAGCCTAAACGAAAAAATGTTGCAGCACAAAATACGGTCGCAAATTTTATTTAAAAAAAATAATTAAAAACCTTTTTAAACATGCGACGACTTGAAAAACTTGTCAAGCAGTTATTTACACGTTTAAGTTGGTAACTTTCCATTTTATTCACATAAAAACTAGAGTATGTTGTCCCGTACTCACCAATAGTTGTTTCGGATTCCATGGAAAACAGGAAAGCTGATACAAAATCATACACTTGATAAACGCATGGATCTCCCGTGGTGGCATTTGCTGATGCATTGATAGCTTCGCTTCCGTACATTTTTGCGTAATCGTTATTGGCGATTGCGAATATCCAGTAAAGGGCGCCGAATATAATCCAGTGGCCAAGGTAAACTACCAGAGTGATAAAGAGGATCCACGACCAACTGGAGTCAAGAAAAGTAGTAAAGATGTCGTTGAAGTATCGGCTGTACATGTCGATCTTTCCGTTCACGTCCTGAATAACGCTCTTTGTTACATGGGGAATGGTTCGTTGGATTAAATGTTTAAAGGATTACACTTTTCGAAAGTCACGCAGATATACAGCAAATCCGGAAAAGACCCAGGTTACATACCTTAATCTGTATGTTTGAAGATCCATCGGTGTCGATAAGGCGTTGGTTGTACTCGACCAGACAATTCGAGCAGTCGCAAGTGGAAGCAGCACGAACAGAGGATATCTGTAAGCTGTGGTGGTGTGGTCGACGACAATCGTTTAAGCTCGAATTCGAAACACGGTAATTTTTCCGCACCCGTCTCTGTGGTGATTGAATTCGGAAGTTTACAGAGCGCGGGGTGCCACTTTGAGAAAGTCGTGGCTTTTTCTTGTTGTTGTTATTGAAGCTGGTGTTGTAGACGGATGTTGTACTCTCCCGCAATGAGCGGATCATCTGGGTTGAGTCGTTTGAATCTTCCCCGTCAGTTTCGTCGTTGCTCGAGTCGCAAGGAGAGCTTGGTTCGCCACATTGCGATCCCGCGTACGAGCTTGCATCCGTGTTATCGTTTGCATCTGACGAGTCGCTCTTACGCTCCAGGTATACATCGGAGCTGGGCAGAAACACGTCGTTTCGAGAATCGGCGATGGTGGAGAGGTCGACGGCACGTCCACTGAGGGCCTTCATTTCGGTTTGGGACATTCTGAGGCGGCGGCGTTGCTGATGAAAAAAGATGCCGTTTCTGGCATAGTCCTCCAGAGAGCGGTTGTCTCGACGCAAGCAGTAAGCTGCGGATGTTGATACCGAACGGTAAAATCCCGGAGGTTTGAATGTGATGTGAGGACTGCGGTTTGCTTCGTCGTTATTGTTTTTGTCGATTCCGTTCGCGTAAGAACAGCTGTCGTCCGAGTCGCCGACGCTTGCAAGGTTGAGGTAGGAACTCTCGCTTTCCAGGCGATCTAAGTACGCCATCGTTAAAATAATTTGATTTTTAGGCCTGCTATAATCAGCATATGCTGTAAAAAATACGGTAACGTTTACAAGTCAGTATGACTGGTTATGGTAGTACTCCTAAAGACTGCTAGAATTAGAATGTTTACACGGTCCAAGATTTGAAAATCCGACAAAAATCAAAAATTATTTTAACCGAACTGCAAGAAAAGCTGTAATCGGATTTCACACCTGACGATAAATACCAAATTGCTTCGACATGTAGCCCCGGGCCTAAGAACTACCACCGAGCGCGCTAAATGTTCCCGCCATAAACATTCGACCATGATTCATTGGAAATGCCGTACAACGTGTTTCATTTAACAGGTCACTAGAAACCCCATAGGAAGGCGTCTGATACACCAATGACAAAAGGTGTTTGAATCCCCGTTTATAAAAGTTGTTTTATACTTCTCGCGCGACTACCTCCAGCGAATTATTACAATACTACATCATGCCGGTTTGAACAGATTTCGCATTAATTTCCAGATTACAACTAGTTCTGCTTTTCGGCCTACTGCGCCTGCATGTTGCGGTAAGTCAACCCTGGTCTATAAAACAATTGATTGGCTCGCTATAATACTGCATGCTTTTATCCTCATGCTACAAAAAACTATAACTTTGTTCCACTACATCGCCTTGTACACAGTAGCTGGGTAAATAAATCGGCCAAAACAACGCTTTTAGCATACAGCTGTACGCAGTTAATGAGCGATGGCTGCTTCCTCAACGCACGCATTTCCTGATTGTATTGGTGCTGTCGGCGCCTCTCGTAACACGATGACTGGCAACAGTAGCAGGGAGGGTATCAATGCCATTCTATTTAAGTTGAAGAAACGCATTACTTAACTGAAATGTAGCAATGTAAAATAGTATTCGAGCGTTCACCGCTGCAACACAATCGACAACGACACTTGCAGTATACCCGCGCAACTGCCACTTCCGCTCTTTAAGAGGAACCAACAGGGACCGAAAAAGTAAAAAAGTGCCAGAAGAAGAAACGGCCCGACCGTGTTTTTGCCGAGTTTGCCTCGTAGCCAGATTAGATGTAATCGCATTGCGCATAGCGTTGTGTGATCGCCGGCTATTACCTTTCAGAAAGTCACACTGGAGCTATTAATAGCAAACGAACAAGTACGCGTGGCGAAGGCTCACGATTCCGCAGCCAGGGGCAAAAATAGCTAATATACTTAACTCCTGTTTACATACAACAAGCGTCATGAAAGGTTCGAAGTTGCGTAAACGAAGTTCATTAACCGATTTGACGCAAAGCTTCAGGAAACGACCAAGGGGTTGACATATCGGATCAGTCTTAAAGGTTAACCACTTTCAAGTATATATATCACGCACATGAATGGTTTCTGTACAGCGTTCCAAATGGCACAGCAAAATATCGTGTGAATGTCTCTATTCGAGGAAATTATTTGTCACAAGGGCACGCAGGTAAAACCATAAAATCTTATTTTGGTCATGGGTTTATTGTGTGCATGCGAAACAGGGAAGGATTATATGCAGGGTTGCCGTCGACTTGAAACCAAAAATAAGGACAACCGAAAAAATCAAATTTTCATACGAAACAAAACAAGCGTTTGTGAACAAATCTTTGCATTTATACGAGCCATGACATATCATATGCAATATTTTGGTCAGAAACAATCTGTTCCAGCAACCCCTTGTTCGTAGAAAATGTTTCGTGCATCTCACAACATAGCTCAGGTCTAGGTTTACTTTTACTTGTAGCAGTGATTTGACTCATAATTGTTGAAAATAATACAAAATAAGGACTCAAGTAAAAAATAAGGACATTTCTTAGAAATAAGGACAATGAACTTTTCTAAGACATAGCTCTTCAAAATAAGGACAAATCTTAGAATTAAGGACGGTATGGCAACCCTTATATGTTATAAGTCTGTTCCGTTAATGCATAAAAAAGTTAATGGTAAATGGGAACGACTGATACGCCACACTAAAAATGCGTTTCATATGCACACCTTTTTGATTGAATATTAAATCCGGTTTGATGCAGTTAGAACCGGGGTAGTAAACTATTAATCATTTTTACGACGACATAAACCAAACATCTGAACAAGCAAATTGTTAGAGACCAAATCGGTTGTTTTATGCTTTGCTTGAATAAAGCTCATTAGTTTAATCAGGCCCAAGTCGTTAAGTGTTGTGCACCAGTGTTTTGCAGCTAACGAGTCTCCACCCAAAGTTGGACCCTTGCATTTTAGTTAAAAAATCGATTAAAAATCACTTTATATACCATTTTGCAATGACGAAAGTTCGCACAATCAACCTTTAAAAATAGTTGGCTAATTTTAAAGAAATGTTTGGAAATAATCGTTTCACACATTTGTACGTTTTGTAGTGAACTATTGAGATGTATGGAGTTTCTTTGACAAAAAATCGCATCTTGTCGCAATTGTCTTTGCACGCGAACTACATGCCGACCCACCACAAAGTCCTGCTCCGGTTGCCATTTCTGGTCACGACAGGGGCGTACGATCGCCAAGATGTTTAGTGGAAACAGTGGGAAGGAGATTAGATCTAAACACCCTTAACACAACTTTCCACTAAGGCAGGGGTTCCCAACCTGTGGTACGCGTACCACTAGTGGTACGCGAAGGTTTTTCAGTGGTACGCGAGAAGTTTCCGTTTTTTTCACAAAAACTAAATGCGCCAGGAAATGACTTTCGATGTGCTGTTAGCAAATTTACACCGCGCATCGACCAATAGGCGGACAGTAAACAAGCACAAAAATCTCGTTAAATTTAGGTGTGGTGCTTTAGTGTTTTTTTAGTAGGCCAATATTCTTCTTCTGAGTAAAATATATTTCGATCAGATTAGTTGTTCTGCAAGAAGTGGTACGCGTGGCAGAACAGAGCGTCCAAGTGGTACCAGATCGTTAAAACGTTGGGAACCCCTGCACTAAGGCCATAGGGCGTGTTTGTGCACAAGTTCTTCTTCAAGGCAAGCGGGGGTATTTACCAGCTGTTTGTACTGTAACACAGGCTTTGACGCAATATAAACCTCCGTAGCTTCTTTTCGTAAGCAGATGGACACAATGGTCCGATTAATGTAAAAAAATCATTTTACCGGCTTGGTGTTCATAACGTTTAAAGGAGCTTCTTTGTAGTGAAACTATGCGTGCATACAGTTTTTTTTAAGGTTTGGTTTGGGTGACCGCTAAGTAGTTTTAAGAGACCGCAAGTGTTTCATTTAAATACCAAAAAATAGCCATATTTGCTTAAACGAATTATTTATTAGGCTACTGGCAAATTTTGGGAAACCGCTGGAGAAATTTGGGGGACCGTTTCGGTACACCTTAAAAAAAAACACTGCGTGCATATATGGTCACTACAGGTTGAAAGTAAAACAAATATTGAACAACTGCAATCTCACAATACAGGGCATACAGTGGACAAGTAGTTTTCTTTGTGTGCAAACTCTAGGCCCAAGATCGTCATTATTAATACAAATCCAAAACAGGTTTTTCTTGTTTTTTTGCATTTTTCACCCGTTCCATTAAAAAATACATTTTAAACATCTGTTGTTCGTATCAACACGCAGCGCAGCGACCGAAAACTTTGCGGTCCGCCAGGCATATTATCTGCATGTATGGTCTTAGCTATACACCTCAGTGAAGCTTTCGGTTTAATTTGGGTTCTGCTTTTTGAAAAATTAACCACATCGATACGCCCCTTGACGTTTTATGGGCCGCGCGCTTTCGCTATATTGCTTGGTCTGTTTATGCTTAGGTAAATCTGGGCATGGTGATCTTGATTCCCCAGAACAGTTTGATTATTTATTCACTCTTGAAGATAGAAGGGGTTTTTCTCGGGTATGAGTCGTATTAACATGGTGTTTATTTTTTGAAAGAGTTTTTGAGTGTTTGGTTGAGTTGAAATCTTATGCGAAGCAAAACCGCTTCGTGGAAAGACCTATCAACGTGTGTGTATGTCGCGACGCGGTTCTGCGACGAACGGATGTCCTTTCTTCCAAACAAAGTTATCTACAAACCTTAACCCGCGTTATATTTCAACGTTAATCCCTACGGACTGCGTATTGCGTGGCAACGAAGTACAAATAACCCTGTTAAAGCCGGATTTGCTTAAATCCGTTTAAAGCCTGACGTCATTCGTGTAACGTTCATACCTGGCCAATTACGCAAATAAATCGTTTTGTGCACCGTCACCTAATCAAAAAATATATGCTCATTGACGTCGTAGTATAGACGACGAACAAAGAAACGCTGTATGTTAAGTGTGACTTAGTAAAGTGAGTCAAGTTTATTAGGAAGTCAACTTTATTGATCCCTGATAAACACCGAGCGCTCATTTCTTACACTCACGTACACGGAAAAAAGCCTTTGAGAAGCACATATGTGTCACACTCTCTCTTTGTCTCAATCCAATTTAATCTTTAAAGTTTTTTCTACTGAAATATTATTTATTAAATGCTCAAACCGTAATTAAAATATAACTTTTAAGGAAGTTGGGTTGCTCGTGGTAATTTTATGATTAAACACTTGTGGAAAATTCATGCATTGTTACTTACCAGCGATTTGAATAAAATTCTGAACGATTCACTTCTGTTTACATCCAAAGCCTGAATTTATATTTCTGACTTGATTTGGCAGAATATTCAGTTTAATCATAAATAGTTTAAACCTTGCAGTGAAGATTGCAAAAAACAAAAACATGTTGAAACAGAAGGTAAACACCAATGCTTAAATCTGGGATGCTACAGTAACTGAACTCTACTGCTTTTCGTTTGACAACATCGTGTGTCTATACTAGAGCTAATTGACCGTATCAACACGCAGTTGTTGCAGAACAAAGGAAGCTAAGCTTCATACGTCACGACAGCAAGTTCGGCCAATGTCCAGTCGTGAAGTATTTAGTCAGTCCATTTGACAAGTCAAAAACATATCAATGACTTTTACAAGTTTTCATTAAAGTTATTGTTACTGCAAATGTTACAAGTCGCAAACCAGACAGTTTCTATTTCATACGTCAGCAGCTATCACGCTGACAAGCCTGACATGATGTCTCCTAAAAACGCTTTCAGTCAAATTTTAATGACTTAATTACTATTCGAAGAAAAATGGTTCCAGGAAATTTATAGAGAAGAATGATAAACACCACACGAATCAGAACGAAACGACCTACAAACTTTTTTTCAGAGTGATGTTTTTGTCCACAAAGGCGCTCCGCTGGTCAATGATTGATTACTGCGTTAAGCTATTATTTGCAGAGAAATATGTTTGTTCGATTTTCTGATTGGCAGGGTTGTAAAAAAAAGTCTTCAAACTCACAAAGACCGTACGTGGTATCCACATTTACAAGCTCATAACTGCAACACTATGTGTATAATTTATTGCCCATGTAAGGCCTGCGGCTAAGTTGCTTAAATATTTTAGCCCGTTGACAACCTGTTACGAAGATTGGGCAAAATCACAGCCTGCTGTAACGTACAATTCCTCTTGGGGTAGTATATTGTACCCTCAGGAGATCAACATACACCTATAATCACGTTTCTGGAATTCGGAAACGCCTACTGTTACATGTAAGACTCGGTACGGAGCGCTCACCGCAGAGCTATTACCCTCATCGCATCAATGTATTACAATCTCTTTGCGGATCAAAATTCACAAAGTTGTGTCAAGTATAAACAACGAACGACCGTTTCTGACTTATGTGAACTTCTCGTCTTGCAAAACAAGACATGTGATATGGTCTCTGCCAAATCGGAGAGATTGGGATCTTAAACATTGTGCCACAAACACCCGAAAAGCATTATGCGACTATAAAGATTACGTCAAGTTTATTGACTGATGATCCGAAGACAAGGTTTTACCCAACATTTTGCACACTCTTTTCAGATTAATATGCTTTTTTCAATTGAATGAATATTGGAAACATATATAGCCCTTATCCAGCAGTGTTCAATATAGTTTGTAAAAACATCCACTTACCTTAATTACTTGGGCAGATGAACAGGCTTTAAACTGGCAGTGGTGTGTTATGACGGCAGAATATATTTACTAAAATTTGTTTCTGTAAAAAAGTTTTGCAATAAGTAAATGCAACGAAACGACGTTGAAAATTATTAAACTAATATACTACAGTTGGAACAACATGGAACAAACCGAGCATATCCACGATAGTAAGAGCCCTTACAGCTACTTCAGTAAGGTTAGCACTTTGCTAACACTGGTGCACTAAACACGTGACAGCTAATAGGTCAAAATAGCGGTCAACAAAGAATGTAAATTTTTCTCACGACTTTTATCTCTGTTTGATTAACATTTTACGTCAAAAATCTACAAACGTACTTCTGCGATGTAAATTCAAGGCAGTTTCGCACAACAAACAACTAAGTATTAAAACAATAAACTCTCTTTTGCGTTTAATAAGTCTGCAATTTTTCTCTCTTTTATCGCATCTCGTAACAAACTAGTTATCATTTCAATTGAATTAAAACAGGCAATGGTATCAATTGCATGCTAGTCGCTTTGGTTTGTGAATGTGGTGATGAACGTTGTAATTCAAAAACCACAAGAAAGCAATTTTTCTTCTTTGGCCAAATTCGTATCAAGCGTAATATCGAGTGCTTTCCTCGCCACTTGAACTTTTATTTCGTAATTTTGTGCCTCGGATTTCGCTGTTGGTGGTTTCTTAGCGACAGGCTGGTTTGGTCCCTCACGGTAACGACGACTTAAAACGTATCCAAGTAGAACTGTACAACCACACCACTAAAGGCAGACCGCTCACTGTACTGTTTTCACTGACAACTTGCAACTAGTTTGACGGGGACAGTTCTTCATACTTTAGCGTCCTGGTGGTTGTTTTAAAAAGGCGATGTAGGCCATTAGTCCAGACCCGTTTTGAAAGTTACATTAACTCTCATTATTACGAAGTTTTTTTGTATTTGTAGGAATTTCCCACGACTCATCATCAGTTATTTGCCACGCTTCTCATCACCTATACGCATGCCTTATTTTAATATGCCCGTTTTGAAAAGATGAACTGACCGCATTAAACCACGATGGCTGTATACCGACTTCCTTTTCAAATTGTGTTTGGTTGTGTTGAGGCAAATTCACTGCGCAGCACATAGCGTTTGCTCTTGTTTAATGTAATGGTTGAAACGCTAAACCTCTGTCATGAACAGTACGGCATTGGATTTACATTTCCATTTCTTAGAGCTTGTGACTAAGAGTGACTTACTGAATGACAGTTTTTACACACTCCGTATGTCTTTTCCATGAAGTCAATTCTTCACGTTAATGTCGAAAATAAAATTCAGCGGAAAAAATCGATTAGTCCATTTTCACATGATAGTTAAAACTGGTTGCCTCTAAAATTAGGAACAATTTTTTTTGTTTTGTTAAATTTATACCCATAATCGTTTCGGCGGCAAAAAATAGTTTCGGCGGCACGGCAGTAAGAAGAAGGTTTACGATATTTCATTTGCGAGTGTTAAGTGGTTTTCAAATTCTTAACAATGCATAATTAAGTCAATTCCGGAAATGTTAGGATTTTAAGCCACAGAAATACTGACAATTTTTTGAAAACGTAAAACTTGTTTTCTTGGAAGAGCGGGTTGTTGGGCGCACAACGCAGTCGATGTTTCACAGCAAAGTTTCCCTTGAGGTGTATGCATATTTGTGTGAAGATGACATTTTGCTTACACTCCGAGCAAAATCCGGTGTAAAATTAACCTCTTGGCAATGCCATGATGCATCGGATTAGTTGCATTGGCCTCCCGCTCAACCGTTCAATACATTGAAAACGTGCGCTCGCACGAAAGGGCAGGTTTTGCGTTAAACTTGCAGTGTTGTAATGATAAACAAGCTTTCGACCTTCATTAACTGCAATATAGACTGGCTGTGAAAGTTTTTGGTTCTGTTTTTTGCCCAATGTTTATTTCGAGTGGGCGAGGATTATGTAGGCATATACTGGTACACACGGACCGGATTTACGACAACTCGTATGCGTCACCCCGTGCACGAATTATAAACCACTTTAACAAGAGAAAACGGAATTCCGAGGGAAAAAACGATGAAAAATTGTTCATATATGGCTAAGTCGATGAATAAATTACTTTCTTATGTAACTAGTACGCTTGACTTCGCAAAAGAACTTCGCAAAGAAAAATACTTCTGCGTTGAAATACTGGCGCAACTGAACCTTTTTCTTGGCCTGACCTACTGGCCGGTGCTCTTAAACAAAAGTGCGTATTAAAAAAAGGACTTTTCTGTCTGCTTCAGTAACTTCTGTAAAAGTAAATATTTGAAGGTAAACGTTTGACTGCTAGCGCTTTGGTCAATTTGTCATATTTGTCAGGTAAGCACTTTGCCACTGACACATGCATTTAAAACATAATTTGGCAGTCTTGTCTTTTTGATCCATGCCATTGGACCCTTCTGTAGTTGCACTTGAGTAAAAATGTCGATATCTGTATTGTTTCACATTTTATTTAACTTTGTAACACGTGGCCAACAACTCCACAACTTACTTCATTGGAAGTAGCCTACGCGTAAATTAAAGCGGCATTTGTAGTTTTTAAAACATCGGAATTCTGTTCAGCAGTCTCTAATCGGTGTTGATCAGTGGTGGGATTCAAATTTTTTGTCAGCCGGTTCTATCACAAAAGTCATTTTTTCAGTCGGTTTTGTTACAAAAAGTCCATTGACAGTAACCAGTAATGCTAACCGGTTCGCTGATCTCGTAAAATTTCGTGAGACGTTTCTATAGAACCGTTGCGAATCGGCTGAGTCCCACCACTGGTGTTGATGTACCTGGCCGGAGCACGTAGACTTAGTATGCCGGGTTAGAGTATCTAATACATTGACTGACATACCTGTAAACCACTACCCTTTTTCTATGTCAACCATGTTAACACAATCACTTACATGACATTCCTTGAAGAAAAAATGGATGGAATGATATTGCAAAAAACGTTTGTACTGTCGACCGTTCACCTGTAGGTCAAAGTGCCACGAGTTTGCGAAAACAAGTAAAGTTAAATCATTAACTAATTAACTTGCGTCAGTTCGATACTGATCGAAGATATAGTGGGTAAAAACATCACGCCCTTACGTTTACGGAGGGGGTGTTGCGCTCTATTTGTACTTAACGCGATGTTTAGTGTAAACAGTGTTTTTCCTTTGTGGAAAATTCACAAACAATTCGTCTTGTGAAATCCGCACCGCGGAAAATTTTTGAAACGTTTCCTTATTCTGTGGTTTCGACTAGTCTGGCCTACCAAGATATGGGTTTTGGCTACTGAACAAAAATGCTACACTACCTTGAATATTGGATTCAAGTGACTATTATTAGCTGAAAATTTTACAGCTGCTACACTTACATCTTACAGTAACATTCTGATTGAAATCTATAGTGACGTCAACCCAAAACAGTTCTATTTGTGTGAAATTGGCATTTCCAAAAGTGGCACGAACGTCACCACAGCCTCACTAAAAAAGGATATCCTGGCATTTCAACAACTGTACTGTGGTTATGTTTTTATCGCTTTGCCTGTACCAGGAACATGAATTTACCTGTGGGTTTGGGTTCTGTGAAATGAATACCGACAAGTTCTCTAGACGCATATAAAACATAATGACAACCTGATGTGTGTGTTGCGTGTCGCACATGTCTGTAACGCATCTGGTAAATTTGTATGACCTAATATACTGTGCTGTGATGCTGGCGTTGGCCTTAAAGTGGGGTTTTTCCTTGTCTTATGGAGGAAATGAGCTTCGTTAAATTTGTCTCGTGATTAAACTCACGATTTTATAGCAATATGTGCTGGTTATAATTTTATTTGAAAAAACTCCAACCCTAAACTCTTTACAACATGCAGACAAACAACTGATCTAAAAGTTTATTGTTTAGAAAAAAAATCATATCAAATCAATCTATAGTTTCAGGTCAATCCTAATGAATTTATCCAACTGATTATTGGCATAGAACATGAACTACTTGTGAAGTGACCTAATAAAACAATACACAAGGCAACAAAACTTTGACAGTGAGTAAGAGTGCTTAATGCAACAGCACTACAAACAAAAATGTAATACAGAATTATTTGCAAATATATGGCACTTTCATTTTGTGTCCAAACTATAGCCGGAATAAATAGCAGCTTTCCACAATTGGCAAGCAGTAAACACCTACAAATTGAGTTGCTGTTCACACATTTTTTTGCAAACTGACTACCAAAAAGTTTCATCAAAATGTAGTAAAAAATCACTGTGGATGCAAGGAACATGGCTAATTGTATGGCAGATACCAATGTCATGACATATAACTCCACTTGTTTCGCAGCTTGAAATACTGCATCCTGTTTTATATCAAAATTGTCATTTTTTACAGGAGACACCATCCATTTCATGTAACCATCACAAAATAAACACACAGCAGCTAGTTTTAAATGCAGGTACCCCATGTTCTGATTAAAAAGAGTGTGTCGCCACACTGATTTGCTTAAAAGCATAAGGTCAAGCAAAACAAGAGTTACATCATATTCAATGTATTTGTCAACTGGTTGTTTACATTTCTTGCAGTGTTCAATTTTTAGGTTGGTGCTGTTGGGGAACAGTGAGTACAACTTTGAGCATGGTGTTTCACATTCTATGCAAACTAATCCAGCTTTTTTTGTCTCTGTGTTGGTTTGGTAATCAATGTCTTCATTCATTTTATCTTCCAACACAGAAAATTGTTTATCGATATTTATGTATCTTAATCCATTGATAAAACTATGCTGTAAATGGATTGGTGGTTAATGTTTTTAACGATTTTTCTACACTGTTATGTATAAAACCAAAATACATGTGTTTAAAAAATGAACACAAATATAGCTAATGCAAGTACAAACAAACAAGACACATACATATTTTAAATCATGCAAAGGTTAAGTTGGGACCAATGGGTGTTTGAGGCGAGCCTATGTAGGGAACTCATAGCATGGTAAGATTCAATGCAGCAACAACTCTATGCAATATTCAAAAAATAAATTGTTTCACCCAAACCGTCCAAACATTTTAATTTATGTATGGTGGTCGAAATAAGTATTTTTAAATTCACTACATATGCACTACAGACATAACTGGAGTTGAGGAAGTGTCTATTCTAGAGACAAAATAAAGGAGATGAAAAAAGTCAACACAAAACATGCTTAGCAAAATTTTCTTTGGTGTTTTAAAGACTCCATAAATAACTATATTCATTAAACTTCAAAAAAAGCAATGTTTGCCTGTTATGTATTGCCAAGTTACAGCTTGTTTGTGCCAAGGACAGGTTACAATTAGAGATGTACCGAATAATCGGTTTGCCGAATTTATTCGGCCGAATCGGCCACTTTTGCAAAGATTCGGTTTCGGCCGAATAATTTGTTGCGATTCGGCCGAAACCGAATCTTTTACGAACACACATTTAAAGCGTTAAGCGTGTCTCTTCTCCTTTGTACCAACGAAAATCCCGTAAATAATTGTATTTTTTGACACATTATCGTTTTTCCCACTGCAGACAACTAATCAGTAATTCATTGTCGGGCTGCAAATTATGCTTAAGGCTATGTTAAACCCCACAGAACCAAAAT
Source organism: Phallusia mammillata (assembly GCF_965637545.1). Lineage (NCBI taxonomy): Eukaryota > Metazoa > Chordata > Ascidiacea > Phlebobranchia > Ascidiidae > Phallusia > Phallusia mammillata. The sequence continues at coordinate 22,418,178 of NC_137253.1, forward strand.
GAGGACAAAACACAACCATTCTGCACTAATTGCCTGATAGATAAACTTATGTTTTTATGTCAAAAGCGTAGCCTACCACTTCGCGTGACGTCATAAATGATTCGGTTGATTCGGCCGAATTTATTCGGCAAAACCGCCGAATATTCGGTTTCGGCCGAATCGAAATTTAGCCGATTCGGTACATCACTAGTTACAATTAGGAAACAAAACCGTTTGAAAATTTATCCTGAGAACAGTTGGTTAGGGAATTCCCCCAATTTTACACATCGTTAGAGTGATTAGTGACGCATAAAGTTTTCGTTATTTCTTTACTGAGTTTACTAAAAGTAAGTTTCTTGTTTTCTAAATCTGGCATTTGAGCAAGATCTATCATAGGATAGACACTTGGACGTCCGTGAGCGCACTGAAACGGAAGTTTACAGTTTGAAAGTTCTTTCATCAGTCTTACACATCGATCATGGGTAAGCACGTCTCCGAACTTAATGGCTCCTGAAAGAAGGTTTCAAAAAGTTAATGACGATTGTAAACTTGTACAATGCAAACTCGCTACATACCGTGACATGCTTTTGAACACAAGATGTCAAACAAAACCGATGATAAGGTGACACCCAAAGTGCCAGAAGAAGAAAGCAGCTAAACCCACCAAATGACATTAGTTTTGTTTATTGAATGTTCTACAGCAGTTTACCGATTTTAGGAAAAATTAGCAATACACACTTTTTGCTGTAAAATTATTCAAAATTCTTGCCTTGCAACAGTCCGAGAGGCATCTTCTCAAATCTTGCAGGAAACTTGATTCGTCACAATTTAAAACTGAAGGATATGTGTTGATAACCACTTCATCTTTAAACACACCAATAAACAATGGTTAAAAACGTAACGAAACTGTACATTGTCATATTTGGCAATATTAAATACCCTTTAAAACAGAAAGTCGAAACCCAGCGTTTTGCAGTTTTTCGCTGTGTATTTGCAACGTCCGTATCTCGTTTCTATTAGCTTTCATTCTGATTCCCTCCTGTGAGCTTGTAGTACGCATAACTTTACTGCCACCTTCCGTTTTAAATGAGTCTTTGATGTGGGAAACGTTTAAGAAAACGAACAGCATTAAAATTAGTTAGGTAAGTATTGAATTTACCCAAAATAGCTAACCACTGGTCCAGCGCTCAAGTCGAACTCTTTCGTGAACGGCGTGTTGATCAAACATTAAAAGTGTTCCGCGCCTGCTTAAGTTTTCACATTCCACCATACATGCAATATACTTGCTGTCTACTTGCCCAATCACCTAATTTTCATTAACAGTTACAGTCACTTTAAGTTCAAACATGAACTTAATATTTACATGACATTTAATGTTAAAGTTTTAAGAACGGTTTGTTTCAGTTGCAGGAGAGGGTATCGGTGTTTCGATCCACTACAACAATTTACAAACGTATTCAAATAATATTGTCGTTGATTGTTGCGTTTACTAAAACATACTTGAACGTATTTCAACATATCTTTGGTCAGTTTTAAACCAATCCCACTTGTGTGTTTGAGGACAGAAAGATCTAACACATCAGCCTAAAAAACAAGCGAATCTCGTTGTAAAAATGAATTTGCAAGTTTAAATAATGCTCTCTACCTGTCGATTGGGTTGAAAAGTGTCAACCACAATCCTTGATGCCATGGATGACACAACACTTTCGCACCTGTAAATTATAAGCTTTAGGCATTTTTAAACCAGCATATGCAGACCCTGTTAAAATCCTACAAGGCATTCCCTTCTTCAGCAATGTTGCATTTAGGCATCGGATGCACAAAATCTGGCACACAGACTCGGGTCAATGTGCGTCGCTGTTTTTCTAGAAAATTACACTTGCCTTTAAAAATTTTAAAATTATGTGATTTCGATTGTTGGTGTTACCTTTTACGGTCAGTTGTATTCCCGCATCTTTCGTTGCGACTGGCCGCAAAAAAGAAATATGCCCGGTTTTGACATTAATATAAATATTCTTTGCAAACCGTGATTCAAAATGTTCGATCCAGTCATCGGGAAGTTGGCCCAATCCTGCGATTTTCTACAACTATAACCCAAATGAATGTTACGCATTCAAATAGTTTACCTGTTTCTTCCTCAGGCTTATCCGTTTGCCTACGCTTAGGACTTATGGGACATGTTTGCTGCGTTTTACTGCTGCAGTTAGGGAGTAAAGACACAGCTTTTTTCCCAGCTAAGCACATCATGTCGACAACATTGTCAATCTCATTTGCATAGTCAGTCGTGTCTGATAACACACTTTTTTCCTTAATTAAATCAGCAAGCACATTAAAACATTTGTTGAAACACTATTTGCGGAGATTGTTTGTACTCTCGTGTCTTACCTTCAAAACGCAATTGTCGGTAAGAAGCGCTGGTGATGACACACTGAATTTTAACTTTTTGTGCAATTTTTCAACAGAATTCAAAATCACGTCCCATTCCGTAAACTCAATCGTGGCTTTTAATGGTTCCATCGATATATCATACCAATTTGGTGGACACCTGAAAAATACTATAATATCATAGTCCGCAAGTCGTTTCGTTTATAATAATTTAACGTGGTGCTCACTGCACTAAAACAATAAAAACTGGGTAAATTGTTGTGTGACAGTTGGCTTGATGATTTTGAGAATTTTTCGTCATTGATTGCAGTGCCTTATGAATCCTCGTCTGGAATATAATCAGAGTAAACGACAGAACAGCACAAATCTTGAAGACGTAAAATCAACTCACCTTTACCACATGTAGTTTATTGACATAAACAAGCTGAAGCTGTAACGAAGTGCTGGGGACCGATCCAAAATATCCAGTCATTGAAAGGTTACCATTGGAAAATGTTACTTGTTTTAATTCAGGGTAGCATTGGCCGTATATTTTTCGAAGCCTGCTGACAAAAAGCAAAAAAATTAAAACATATAGGTATGACACGTTTAAGCGGCATATACCTCAAATTGAAATCTTGGCATTTTTTGGCTTGAAATGCAAGACCTTCAGTTGCGTCTGTCAGTGAAATTGAAACGTTACAATGACAAAGTGCAATGACAGACAAGGTTTCCTGTAGACTACTTAAAACGCTTGTATGGCTAATTGAACGATAGTATTTGTAGCATTCAGAAAATAGACCGATTACAATAACTGTAGACCAGTGGCTAAAATGTGCAGATACATTATCCACACTTATAATATCTTTCTGTGTCCCACCGCGTGAAATAGTTTTACTGCAACTTTGATACTGCTCTTTGCATTTAGTTGATATTTTGAGCGCACGGGACATTTCGGCGATACTGCTCAGCGCTTCGCCCCGAAAGCCGAAACTTTGTCCTTTGTTTACATCCTCCAAGTTTCTGCATTTGCTAGTGTTGTAGCGAAAACCTGCAAAGCCAAGAAATATTACTAACCTAATCATAAACATAACTGCCAGAGACTGCACATATTAAGCGTATAGTTGTGTAGATATTTCAACAATCGCTGTTGTCATTATTAGCGGACGTTGTAAATTAAGCTTGAACAAGGTTTATGTAAACCATTTAGAATCTATAGTATAATCTGATAAATATATATTTTTTTACACGATACAAACTACAACAGGTTTTTCAGTACCTACTGCATCCAAGTTTTTATAACTGAAACCATGTCCATTATCTGTAACTCGAATGTTGTAATTTGTCAAATCAGTTTTAATTTCAATTGATGTAGCCTGCGCGTCAAGACTGTTTTTGAGCAACTCTTCCACACACTGAGTCAAACTCGTGATAATAAATCCACTTCTCAGTTTGTTTCTTGAATCTTCAGAGTGTCTCTTCATGTTGTTGACAGAAGTTAATTTCATTTTACAAAAAAAACTCAGCAAATTTACAGAAGCAGTTTCGGCGTGAACTGTCCTATCATCCATTTATGAAACGTTGCGAATCCGTAGCAGCAGAAGACAGTAGCAAAGGACTTTTTACAAATTTGTCGTTTACATTTTTTATTAAATGCCGTCGTGGTTAATAGTCATTTTTAAAAAAGACCTAAAGACACATTTGCAGGCAATTTTTTTAATTACGAAAGGGATATTTTAATTTTTATGTTAGTTTTTACCACTGATCTCTATAAACATAGAGATCAGTGGTTTTTACAAATTCGCGGTTGGAAACTGGTTCCGCCTGACCGACTTTAAAACTGTGGGAACCGTTCAATGTTCAAACACTTTACAAGATGTATGTTTACGCCGTTTGTATTGTTTAAAAGAAATTGTGTTGGTGCAGATTGCTTAAGGGTAATAATATTAAAGTTCAGAATTCAATATAGAAGACACATTTGAGAAGAAAAGTGTTTCTGTGGTGGCTGGGCTCCTCTAAAATACGCAATCTACGCAATCTACTTATAAAACGTATACAACTTTGAAAAATGTTGACGGTTAGGGCTTTTAGGGTCTGGGTGAGGTTTTATAATAAAATTAACACTATAATTTAGTTTTAGATGTCCGGTTTGGGCTTAATATTCTCATATGTGTTGAGAGTGGTACTAAACACTGTATGGTACCGCATGTTAACACTTGTAGAGAAAATGAGACCTGAAAGGCATCTGAAATTAAATTATAAAGTTAATTGTATCACAAACCCTCACCCTGACCCTAATAGCACTAACCGTCAACATCTTAGTTAGTTTTTGTTAGTAGATTGCGTATAGCTTGCGTAGATTGCGTATTTTAGAGTGGCCCGTGGTGGCTTACCTTGTGCATTTTATCTTTTGCGTTTGAGTACACAGTAGACCAATATTCAATTGCGTTGCCTTTTTTCTCATTTCAGGTTTAGGTGGTTATAATTAAACATGCAAAAAGAAGGTTATCTTGTTGTTGTGTCTTTGCTTGAGGGAAGAAACTTTCCCTCAAGACCTAAGCATAACCTCCTCATTGAATGCAAGTTTGATGGAGAATTGCTTGCTACAGATCCTGTGGCTCACAACGAAGTGCCAAACTTCACAACAGAACTTGCATGGGAAATGGACCGCAAATCATTGCACCAACATCGTATGCAGAGGACCCCTGTAAAGTTGCAGTGTTATGCTGTTGATACTGTAAAAAATATCCGTGAACACATTGGATATATTCTGCTTGATCTCCGTGGAGCACAGCTTAAGGCCCAACCTGCCAAGTGGTACAATATTCTTAGCAGTAAGTATCCAAAACTAAAGCCTGCTGTCAAAATTTCCATGATACTAGAAGATGACTCAGCATCAGAAAAGCATGGTTTTAAAGCTCAAGAAGCACCCCCTCGTTCAGTACCTCCAATTGCAGGTGGAGAAATTGAAGCTGTTTTAAATGATGAAGGGGGCTATTTTCAAATTGGACCAGAAAGCTCCAGTTGTGAAATGTTCATTCTTGCTGTTACTGTTGGATCTGCATTCAACCTAGAACAACTTATACCTGGACAAAGGCCTTTACCAGCTCTAACCTCTGGGTTCTTTTTTTATTATTCACTTTTTGGTAGTGACATTACCAATGATCCTTTCTTCGATTTGCTGTCTCCAGACATAACTCCGGAGCGGGCATCAATTCGAATTTCTAGTACTGTCAATTTTCTCAAAGGGTATTTTAACAAACACTCAGTTTTGAAAGTTCACTTGTGTTGTGGTGACCATTTACTTGGATCAGCATCAGCACCTTTTGTAAATTTGTTCACAAAGAAACATGTAAATATGCTAAAAAATGACACTGTTATCATTGATGGAACTTATCACCTTACCCCACCAGATAATCCGATTGACCATGAAGCTATTCAACCACGTGTTAATGTTTCATTGGCACTGAGAAAGGAATCTGTTGAACAACATACACCAAGAAAATCCCAGCCAAAAGTTGTGGATGAAAATTTCGAGGCAGCACCCAATGACAAACCAGTACGTGACACTGACAGTGATGAAAAGCCCACTTCTGCTCAGCCAAAACTGGTCCACTCAACCCCAACTAAAGTTCCTTTAAAATCACCAGAAAGGCAGAAAAAGATGCTAGATACAGAAGATGATGCTACAAGCCTTAGTTCTGAAGATGAGGTACAGCCTAAACAAGTTAATGCTCCCTCACCTATAAAGCCTTTGCCAAGTAAACCATCTCATGCTGACCAAAGCAACAGCCTGGCAACGACTGAGACGCACACAGACATACCACCTCCAACACACCACTTCCGATTTTCATTGGACATTAAAACTATCAGTAAACTACAGTTGCCCCATGCCTGTAACATTTTTGTGAAATATTCCTACCCATTCTTTGGAAGTTATGCCCCTATTATGACATCTCCTGTTCAAGTCACCAATCAGTCTGAGGTGATTGTACCCCACTCAGCATGTGCCTTTGACTTTGCATGTCCTGTACCACTGCTAATGAGCACCTTTCGCACAGTACCCATTGAATTGGAATTATGGCACAAGGATAAAGAGTCTGACAACATTCAACTTGGCACTACAACTCTTGCCCTTTCAAAAATTGTAGAAGCAGACCAAGATACCATCCTTCTTGATCCAGGCGCGGCTAGATCACCCATTGGCTATCGTCAAACTTTTCGTGCATCGCTACATGTTGTTTCACCTTCCGGTGGTCAAGTAGCTCAGCTCAATGTTGTGACTAATTTGGAAAATCTGGGTGAGGTGCGAGACCGTGCAGTTTTGAAACAGCAACAACCGTCTCGGTCCGACAGCAGTGATCAGCCAAAACCTAAGCCCCGTCATGTTGAACCTCCGGTCGAAGACCCACGGGAAACTAACGAATACAAAGCAGCTATTGAACTTGAACTGTGGAAGTCTCAGGAAAGGGATGCTTTCTCCAAGCGACTCAAAGACCTGGAAACGCAGCATTTGCAAACCTTGGGAGAAGAATTTAAAAAGCGTGATCGAGAACGGGAAGCGCTAGTTGCAAAACGTATCGCTGAATACCACGCTTTGGAGAAAAAGCTGTCAACATCGATCGCAAGTTTGGAAAAGAGAGAACAGCAAGTAACAGTTGCTGAACAGGAATTGACGCGACTGAACAAAGATGCTATGAGGGAAAAGGACCGGGTTCTGACAGAAGCTAAGGAGGCGACGCGACGTATGAAAGATGACTGCGTTCATCAGGTGCAGTTGGAGCGGGAACGCCGGGCGTTACTGGAGGAGCAAAACGGAAAACTAACCAAACAAATAAATGAGCTGGAGAAAAAATATGCCGCCGTAATGGCACAATTCTACGACTACAAGAACGAGCAAAGTACCCGGCCTGAAATGCGACTTCAGGCTGAATTGAACCTGCTGCGTTTGGAAAAGACTGAGGTTGAGCGCAAGCTTGAGTCTACGACCAAGTCAAAGTTGCACTACAAACAGCAATGGGGCCGAACACTGAAGGAGTTGGCAATGATGAAGAAACGGGAGCAAGACCATGCGATGGCCAACCTCAAACAGCAACAACAAGAACTTGAGAATTTAAAAATTCGCTACCTTGCATCAGATGAAAAGAAGGCGCTTGAAAACGACAGCGATCGACTAAAGCAAATTGAAAGCGACATACGATCCATGAAACAAGGCACGGCCGCCACAAAAATGTCCTCTATAGCTATAGAGCCGTGTCAGGAAAAATCCAGCGTGTTTGAAGATATCAATGAAAGGGTTTCGCGACTAATCGAAGAAAGAGACACCTTATTAAGGACGGGTGTCTATTCGGACAGTGACCGCATTATTACTGAACTTGACCGACAAATCAAAGAAGAAATGGCAAAACGTGGTCGCATGAACACATAGCTGCTGCGGGTAGCGTTGACATTAGTGGTACAGTTTTTCCGCCAAGGATTAATTTCGCTAAAGCCACATGCCGGTGGAAGCTAAACTTGTATTGTTTAGTTTTTTGAGTTGACTGATGTGTTTGTTTTTTAGATACAAACGTGTAAAGTGTTGAGTTTACCATTATTATTGCAGATTTTATACTCTTATCGCTTTCATTTGTGTTGCAGTATGGAACGCTTAGAATAAAATCCGACTATTTACGGTTTCCGTTTGGGAGTGTATGTAAAACCGAATTTGCACCAAATTCTAGTATTCGGCAGTTGTTGCCGAAAATTCTGCCGAATTAAGAGAACCACGACTTTCACAGTATTTTTTTCTGCAAGGATAACGGCGGTATTACTGCAGTTGCATTGCATCGCGGTGCTAGTTCTGCGGATTTTGAGGTTGCCCCGGCCACCGTTGCCAGCCTTGTAATGATTTGGGCTATTGAGCTATTTTGCAAAAGGACAATGATTTAATAATACAAGCTGATCCAATGTAAGTTATTGCGCAGTTGTTTTTTCACGATTCAGTTTCGTTAAAATACGGACGAAACCCTTACATTTACTTTGAGGCTTAAGTAAATTGCACCTTATTACGAATATCTTGGAACTCGAAACAAGACGTAGTATTTGAAATTCTGACCAGTTTTTAACGGAACATATAGTATCTGCTGTGCAGCGGACTCTACCCTACATTGTAGGTAGGGCCTACATACATGCACAGCCACGAAAAATCATTTTCAGTAAGCCACAGGGTCATTTTTTGTATTATTATATTTATGATGAAATGAAAAAATATCATTATATAGTGTTAAAATTCGCAGGTGGCCATGCAGTAGCAAACATTTCGCTTTTGTACATATATTTTTGCCACTGGTTTAAAAGTTTTCAAACCACTAGCCTGCGACGCAGCGGAGTTGGACTCACTCTGGTGTATCGGATTAATCGGGTCGCTATTAGTAACACAGAAGCAAACCAGAATTGTGAATGTAGGAGAGGTCTATTGCGTTTTGTATTTTAATGATGTAGTTTAGCCCACCATTCATCACCGTCTGGGAAAAACAACTGTGAGCCTATTAAAAATGTCGCAGACACAAACTCAGACGCTACATCGCTCTGTGGTTAATCCCACCCGCAATCATGATTACTTGTATGGTAAGTTTGACATTTTATGCGAGTCTACAAAAAATTAGGCATGTGATCTATTTGAATGTTCAATGTTCTGTAAAAAAGGGACTCAAGAACGAGTAATTTAAACTCTTTTATTTTATTTGTTTATTGTGTAATTATCAAAATGTTAAACTGAAATGATTAAAATTTGGTCTGGGCTGACTGTTTTTCCTTCAGTGCTGCCGGATTTCTTATCAACTTCTTCACTCAGTTAACATAAAATAGTTGACATTTGTAACCACTTGAATTTCATTATTTTAAAAACTAGGTTTGGGTGAATTGTAGCATATATTTTGCTAAAAAACCAGTTGTCATTAAACTTAATAGTTTGGCCAAACAAATATAGCAATCGACTGTTTAATTGATTACCAACTTCTTATGGTTATAGATTGATCACACCACCAGTATACTTTAGTTTAAATTTATATATGTTGTATGTTGCTTTTAGATCCTACCTACACACTTTCCAGTGAACGAGATCATGCAAGAGACACATACAAAGCACATACCAAAGTGGAAAGAATTGTAAGTTGTAAATATGCACCTATGCCAAGTCTTAATTTTTGTCTTTTTGTTTGTTTTCGGTAAATGGTGAAGAAAGATTTGCTATTGTTAAAAGCGAGTTATATTTACAGAAAAAGGTTCCAGCATTTCAGCAGATGTTTTCTGCTTTACCTCACTTTCCAAGATTTCAAGTGCGACTTGAGGCTACTGATCCTGTCCCAAGATTTATTAACAGAAGATGGAGGGGTTACTCTGACCAACGAAGAGAAGCTCTTGTGCGATACACAACGTACGTTGGAGCTTAGTAGTTTTTTTGACAGTACTGTTTACTGTATTACATGATAATTTTGTTAAAAGGTCATTTTTGATTTGGAAATGTTGTCTACGGTACATTTGATATTTTTTCACATAAATTGTGTTTTTGTGACAGGTTCAACTATGATCCATCAGTTCAGATTCCCACTCAAAAGTATGCTGATGCCAAAGTCAGTGGACAGAATCGGTACAAGTATTTCAGAAGACCCATTGTCCCATTTTTGCAACAGGTCCCACCTGAAGTCTTGTTGCAACCAACCACGTAAGTCTTATGGAAGTGGTAACATATATAGCAAAATATATGCATTATATTAAAACTTTTAACAGAGTTGATCCTTTGGCCCCACCTGCTGAACTAGCACAGAGGCCCCCGACCCCAGCTACAAGAACCATTGATGTGCAAACAGACTACCGAGATTCTGAAGCACAAACTGACCCCTACACCCCTGAGTATGTAGTTAGACCTGGAAGTGCACCAGAGCTTCTTACTTTGGCTACTTTATCACATGGTAAAAATCATATGAACTTAAATGGTTTCGTTGTAAAAAAATGAATACTTTATAAGGTCATGGTCTGCCAGCTGGATTGGCTGAGGTGGAAATGATTGAAAGAGCAAGAGCAAAGCGGGCATGGGAAGCCACTTTGCCACCGTTAAGTGATGTCACACAGCTTGATAAACGACAGAAAATGATGGATGAAATGGAACGCAAGGAATGGACTCTCAGGGAGCTAGAAATTGAAAAGTATTTATCACATGTGTTTTATTTAAATGTGGTTCTATTAAAATTGCTATCAAAGAATTTGCTACATTCTTTTGTTGTTTTTAACAAACGTTGCTGTGTTTCTCAGATTGCAAGAAGCAAGGTTGGAAGTTCTCAAAAAATTGCTACTTCAAAGAGAATTAAAACAGCAGGAGCTTAATGACAAGCGGCTGGACAAACTGTGGAGCAAAAAGCAGAAAGCAAAAGAAAATAAAGTTCAAAACATTCGAAAAGAACACATAAAAAGTAAACCTTATTGGTTAAATTGTTCTATCAATGCACCAGCTACTAAAACTATGTTCTTGCAGCTGTAAGAAAGTTAACAAAGAAAAGAGAACAAGTGGAAGGCAAACTCGAAAAAAGAGATCTTATTAATGAATACAGTCAGTTTGAATCTCAAATTCATGCCCCTCTTTCGAGGATGGGTGTTTTTCTAGACAGAGGTTCAGAACAGTATGTTGTCAAAAGCAGATATCTCAACACTTTCCAAGGTAGGTTAAAAAACCTAAAAGCACATTGGTGTATCTAATGTTTGATACAAACCCAATCTCATGTTTGTTTTACTTGAAATTATTACTATGCCTGTTGTACAATACAAGTTGTACAATATTTGTTGTACAATATATATATACACATATTTGTGCATGTATTTTTGCAACCTTAGAACTTTCCATAGACTTACATTCATTTGTAACATGTTGACACCCAGGGCTTCTTGAACTTGAGGCTTCCCTGCCTGACTTTGTTAAGCAGCCAAGGATTCGACCACCCAAGAAGCCGACATCTGCCCATGAAGGGTTTGTAAAGAGAAAAGACAGAAGGGCAATGGAGCTGGCTGAAATGCACAAGGTGCAATAAACTGCCTTTTACTTTCTGGCAGTTGTAAAGAAAAAATGCTAATGCTAAATTTTGCAGGGTATCAAGGAGGCCAAACAAAAGGAAAAAGAAGTCGCGAAGCCTTTGCGCTTTTTACAAAAGGTGGTTAAACCGATCCCACGTCCTCCCACACCAGAAGTAGACGCTCCATCCAAGGTAAGAATTTGGTAACACACAGGAGTTTTAATCACTTTTACAACAAAAAACGAACTTTTGTTTTTATGTTTATTGCATCCTTTTTGCAGGATGATGAAGAGAAGGAGCTGGCGGTGATCTTCCTGCAGAAGTTAATTCGTGGACGGGCCATCCAAAACCAGATGTACGAAGGCAAGGAGAAGTGGCTAGAGTTGATCCAAGAAGTTCGTAGCACTCATGCACTCCAAAAGGCCGAGCAGCAAATGAAACGTCAGGAGAAGCAGCACGTAGTCACACTGCAACGCCAAAGACGTCTTTATCAACATAAGGTCCTAATGTAATAATGTAACCAAACTAAGAAGTATCCTTATCTAGCACTACATAAATTTGGCTGCACAATTTTTGACCAGGTTAAGCAAATTATTCAACTTTTAGGAGGCATTTGTGGATGAATCCCTGTCCCAGATGGAAGGTGAGACAGTTGGGGATATGCTCGACTTCTTGTCTAAAGAGCTTGTACGTTTGGAGGAGGAAAGGAGAATACACGCATTCAGGTTTATTTGTTAAATCGTGAAAACATAAACTGCAACTACATGGACCCGAAAGTCCCCATACTCCGCAATACTATTGCATCTGTACGCTTTTTTCTTACGTGAGCCTTTAACTTAGGCAACGCAATTGTTCTTTAAGCATAGCATATATACAGCTTACTTGCAAGGAAACTCAACGATCGTTATTTGTTAGTAAAGCTCGCATAATTGCATGACAAACGTAAATTAGTCATGGGATTAACCAGATTCGTCTGTACCCATGCCGTCCTGAATGGATTAAATAACTGTGATTACTTTTTTTGCGCTTAGCATGCTCGCTGAGAGGAGGCGTCGCATCCGGGAAGCCGAAGAATCAGGACGCAGGCAAGTGGAGGAGCGAAGAAGGAGGGAGGAAGATGAGATCTTTAAACAGATTATTAAGGTTCACCAATCCACCGTGGACACGTATCTTGAAGACATCATTATTTCTGCTGTTGACAAAACAGCCGACGAACAGGCGAGGGAGGAGATTCGGGATATGGCCGACAAGATTAACGATGTTGCTTATGAAATGGAAGACAGGTGTGTTCGACTACCTCGATTTTGGCAAAGTTGGTTTAAAATGTGCTAAAATCAAATTTACGTGTCTATGGGAAATCAAATCTGATCATAGTGTGTAGAAAACAGAGAACAATACCTAAAAATTGGCAACCTTAAAATTGCAGCGTTGTGTAGTTTTTGGCAAACTACTTTAAAACTGATGCAACATTTTTTTCTATCGTATGGTTTACTTTTACAATAATTTTGTATTACTTTATCACCTATCCTCAAGTTTGATTGCAGGCGGACTGTTCTGCAATCAGAAGAAATTGTTTCGGAACTGGTACATTGTTTTATGCTACCAGAAGTTCTCAAGTCTCATTCGCGTGAAAGACGTAAGTCAACGTTATTATGAAATTCAATACTGTTTCCCTAACCGTCGTTTTGTTTTAGTGCGCCAAGCACAGCGCAAACACTTGCTAGCTGCGCACAGAATTATCCACGCTACAACTGAACCCATTATCGATGGCTCAGCCACGTCATCTGCTGCACAAGACGATGAAAGTACAGGGCAACATCAAGGAGACTCACTTCAAAGTTAAAGACTTTTTGTGTTCGGTTTGTGAATGTGAAAAGTAAAGTTGTTCCAAAATATTAGCTTCTTCTTTTACGGCGAAAATTTCTTTCCCTATTAAACGACACACTTCAAAGTTAGCGACATGTTAAATGTGGCACTTGCTGATTACCATATTATCACATACTTAATAAATAGTTTTTGTTCGGCATCCCGATATACGTAAAATCTTCAACGCATTTTGATTTGTAAAATTTATTGTCTGTGGAACAAAGATAACAATCAAAACTTTCGTAACATTTATTGTCTGTGGAACAGATAACAAAATTAAAACCACTTTGTGCAATGCAACCCACAAGTTGCTCACAAAATTCGCGGGAATGGTTTACCGCATTAGTAAAGATCCAGGCGTTTTTGCTTGTTGAGTGGCATGGCTTCCCGCATTTTGTACACCTCCGAAACATCTGCGTAGTGACGAAATTAAACGCTACGTATATGTCCAAAACCAAAGACATTTTCGGGCCAGTTTTATAAGCCAAATATCCAGCAAAACAGTTTTAATCAATCTATGACGGCCCATATATATTTGTACATTTTGTTATACATGTGCGTGATCGCATAAATTGACATGTAGGCAACTGGTTGTGCATCCCTGGTCTTAAATGTTTCTGCTTACCTATATCGGCATAAATTATGGTCTCCTTGGTCTCGGCCTCCGATATTACGCTCCCCCTTTAATAAAAATGTGTCATTTTTTTAAAGCTCAGGCATTGTTTTTGTGACCCAAATGCACAACACATTTGTCACGTACCAAGGGCTAATCACACAGCTGTGGCTCCACGGAACGTAGGACAATTCAGTATTTCTCGCAGGTGCAATTCCTGCGATGTACAATTGATTGTCTAGAGCTCTGAAACAGGGAAATGGAAGAAACCGTTGTTTGACTATTTTACTTTCGAACTATATAGTCTGTTATAAAACTAAACTTTCACACAAGCCCTCGACTGGAAATATTTGCCTATTTTAAAGAATAGTTACTAGGTAGGTTACACGGTTGAATAAATGATACCACATAAGTTTGTTTTGAATTTTGAATCATACCTTGCTGTTAACAACGGCTTCCAGTGTACTGGGCCTGTTCTTAAGTTAAAAACGCTCGGAAAAAGAACAAGATGACAACCATTGTTGGCATAACGCTGGGCGACTTCGGGAAACCGTAGATCGTAGCAAATGCCCAATCCAACTTTAAACGGACCTATACACAAACGTGGCAAATTGGACTATTGAAAACATTGTGGCATATTTCAAAACTACCTATACAAAACGTTGCAAATTCATTTCCTGATTTAAGAACATTCGATTCTGTGAAATTCACTTTGCCGGGAATTTTAATATCACACATGTGCATCTTTTTAAATGTAGCTACTATTTTGCCAGCAGGGTTGAACACACAACACGTATTGTAATAATTTCCCTCAGCCGACTCGGGAATAGAACCTTTAAAAACAATGAAAAAGTAAGAAGCAATACTTTTTTTCTGTCAAGGACATACCTCCCACGATGTACACACTACATTCTTTCGCAAGTTTTGATAAAAGTGAAGCAGTTGGTCCTGTTGGAATTGCTTATGCATAGTTTTTGAAATGCTGCACTCCGTAGGGCGAGTTGAAACACTCCTGTTAAGAGTGTTTAGTAACTCAACTCAACATCAGAAATGAAATTTAAAAACGTTTTAGAATTTCTTACCGGAAGGACAATAAGTTCTGCACTATTTAAGGCTGCTTCTTTAATCATATTACAAGCCCTTTGCAAATTTTCATCTTTCTGGGTTCCTATAAAGTTCTGAACCAATGCCAGACGCATGACTGTCGTTAGCAGTATAAATGTTTGAACAGCCTGAATAAACGTATCATATACATAACACTAGGTTGATATGAAAAAGTCGTACAAACTTCTATACCCGACTGACGTTATATGCTATCATTTCGGACTTTTAATCGTGAAAGTTTACACTTACTCTTGCCCATATGTCTACATTAACATGTCTTTAGTTTGTGCAACCTCTAAAAATGGGTGGTTTTTACAAGGCAAAATATCATCAAAATTGGCTGTTTATGGCACAACTCTAAACAAAACAATAACATTGTGACCAAAGTATAGCACAAACTATCTAAAAAGCACAGTGACACTTACGAAAGTCGGATCACTGCTAAGTTCATGTGAAGTATCCAGCCTGGAAAACAGACTATTAGGCAAACAAGGTGAGTAAAACGCTGACGAAACATTTTTTGGCGACCTACATTAAAGTTAAAGTCGGTTTGCAAAGACCGAAAATGCTGAACTTCGAAAATAGCAGTGATGGCGCCATGGCGAAGTGAAATCTAACTGACCGGACAAAAGAAAGTTACTTGACAAAGTGCACGGTATTGAAAGAAAAAACAAACAAGTTTACTGCCGGTATGTCACTTTGGCAAATAAATGTGCAGTGAAAGCACAAAAGGATACAAAACGTCACATTTCCGTTGATGGCGACAGTAAGCAGTGTTGTGTTGGGAGGAGGATAGCGGTGACGTCCACTACAACCAAATTTGTACTCGGTTTCGGGCCCATAAATTTTTTAACTGTTCAAAATAATTTTGGGTTTTAATACCCCACTGAACGACTGTTTTAAAAGGTTTAAACAATACGATGGCGGGACGTTACCAGCAAGCAGACAAAATCATTCATTTTTTCCGACTTTTCGAATGCTTTTTCGTTTAACTTACAGGCTATGGTGGTTCTGGAACGTTTCAAAGAAATAAACTCGCCCAGACGTTAATGGCGTCTGTTTTTATTGTATTTGAACGACTTTTACAAATTCTCGTTTACAACTATTCTTCAATTAGTATTCGAATGAGTTGTGTATTCTTGTTGCGAACTTGTGGCAACAAAGAACCATGTTGTATATTCTTAAACATACGAGTAAGCGAAAATGTGTTGCAATTGCAAATAAAAAAAATTAAACGTTGATTTAATCAGTGTAAAAACACCTCAACGGCAATTTTATGTCTCGATTGCTGTTATGTCCTACTGACTAAAAACAGATGGCAGTCCGTTTTCTGCACTTAAAAAACGACGCTATTGTAACTTTTTGTGTATGTAATCTTCAATATGCATATTAATAGGTCGCTGGCACTCAACTCTTGACAGAATCTCATACACATTCAGGCAAACAACATAGTTTGTTTTGCAGGCATATTTTTCTGAGTTCCAATAAATTTTAAGCAACAAATAGTTACAACATCAATAAAATAAAAGATTAAGCCAACAGCACAAACACAAGTCTACCAAAGACAAATCTAGGCCTCTAGAATTTTCATCCGATTCATTTTTACTCAATTTTGTACCTGTCAGACACAAATAATCCAATATAATTTGTTAATGTACTATGGTTCAAAATCTCCAATCAAAGTATAATTCAAGCACTAAAGAAAAACGATTCACAGCCAAGACGCATGATAAAAGCATACTGGGTGAACACAGAGCAAATTAATTTGTTAAATTTTATCTTTAAAAGCTGTCTTTGCAAAAAACTAATGCAAGTTACTTTTCAACTCCATTAAAATAAAAACAGGTATGGACTAACATGCATTCTATCAATACAATGATATAAAAGTTAATGAATGATACACCTGCCCTAACCACCGCAGACAAGCAAAATTTTTGGCATAAATAGTTCAATGTTAAAAGACAAAGATAATTCGAGGCACCTAATCGACATGTTGGTTTACATCAATGTTGTATCCAGACATTTCCTTTAAACTTTCGCATGGGTTCGGTCTTGAATACACATCCAATCTCCTTTGATTATTAAGAGGAATATTTTGACGTACTTCCTCAAGACGCCCAATATCTGTTTTAATGAGTGGTTAAGTAAGCTTGTGATACACTAATTATTTTTTATTGAGATAACTTTTGTAACACAGCACAGGTTTATTTAACTGAACACATTTAAAGAAAACAAAAGTAATTGATTGTAGATTCTTACCAATTTCTGCATATATTATTGACTCTTCATGACTAGTTTTTGCAAGAATATCTCCCCTGAAAATCACACAAAAGCATAGGTTTCAAATTGCTCACTACAAAGTCTGTGACCAAATCCAACATAGAAAACCATTTGTTGTAGATGGCATATAATTGTTACCTAAATGGTTAAGTTTAACCTTTATGAATTTTTTTAAAACCCAGAAAGGGAAAAATAACACCAATACAGTATAACAAACACTGGCTAATTTAGGTGCAATAAACATGTTGATCTGCAGTAACCTCTCGCCAAGAAGAAATCAAGTGAATAGTTTTTTACGATAAATTGATTGGAATTGCTCTTTCTAAGCCAAAACATAGAAAACAACACAAGGTTGGGCAGAAAAAAATTATCAAAACATTATGTGCTGCACGCAGGGAAGGTACGCATAATAAACTGACCATGGGCCAACAGTCGAAGAGTTACCCCAAGCCACATAGGTTGCACCTTCATCTCTAGCTGGTGAAACAGCTGCCACATACATTTGGTTGTCCAGTGCCCTAAAAACATGACATAATTTATGTCTGAAAACAAGCAGGCAAATTAACATACCTTGCTTGCTGCAAAAGTTGCCAATGTGCAGGCCCAGTTGTCATATTAAATGCTCCTGGGTATACAACTAGATGACAACCTTCCTTAGCATAAATTTGGGCTAGTTCAGCAAACCGCATGTCATAGCAAATTCCCAATCCTACTTTACAGGGTCCTAAAAACAAGAGCATAAGTTTTACTTGACCAATTCTAAATTCCTTAGTTTTCATTTAATGTTTATTAAGATGAACATAAATTCATAACTGGGATCAACCCTAAAGCGCCGATGCAGAACAGCAATCATGGCACACTCATATGTAAAGATGCCGTTAATGGGCCTGGCATACTGTGATTTAATGTTTATGGCAGTGGTTCTCAAACGTTTTTGGGTTGCGACGCCTCTGGAAAAGATTTCTGGGCTTGCGATGCACCAGCGAAAAAAGTTAATGAGGAAACTTATTATTAAAGTTGTGTTTATTGATACAGTAACATAAAGCCACGAAACGAAACCATTGTGCGGCTCCCCTGGAAAATTTAAACGACGCACCAGGGCGTCGCGACGCATAGTTTGAGAACTCCAGGTTTATGGGATTAAAAATTTGCCATATATAAATGCATATTTTCAGTTTATTGCTAGATGATGCAACATAAAACATGGAACTACTTGTGGTGTGAACAGCAGATGATTTAAACTAGAGATGCACTGAACAACTGTGAAAGGTTCAGACCGAAACCCAATATTTAGTTACAAGGTAGAATTATTTTATTTAAATGAACATAAAATACAAATTCTAATGAAGGTTTTAAAAAGAAATATACAAGTAAACTATTTTGTGGCACAAAGACACCAAAACACATTTAAGGATGCATAAGCAGCACAAACTTAGAAAAGGTTCACTTGGAGCATTTTATTTATTTAACTGCAAAACTTTCATGGTTGCATAAACATGTTTGGTTTCGGAAAAGTTAAACTTATGTGCACCACTAATTTGATCAACACATACAAAACAAACGTCCTGGGAAAATCTACCTGCATTGAATGTGACAAATGTATTTCCTGGCTTCAGTACATCAGATTCTTGAAAGAAGATTTTTCCTGGCACATTAATATCAAACAAATGCATTTTTCTGTACTTTGCTATAGTATCACCATTTGGAGCAAATACTGAACAGGTGTTGTACAGATTTCCATTTTCATTTTCAGGAATTGATCCTGTCAAAATCACATGGAAATGTTTTTTTATTGAAAGCAGTGTAATTTCAAAACAACAAACCTCCAACCAGAAAAACTTGACACTCCTTAGCCACCTCAGAAAGTGACTTTGTGGTTGGTCCAGGGACAGGTTCAGAGTATTCTTTGAAATATTGTGTTCCATAAGGAGAGTTGAAACATTCCTTTTGTTACAAAACAAATGTTATCTTTCATTTTACCATGAAACTACTGAAATACGTATTTGTAATAGAATAGTTATGTGGAAATCTTATCATAGCTTAAAACATTGCAATAAATAAGGCAAAAACGAAGTAGAAGAAAAGCTCTTCTATAACAGACTTATTACAACTAGAAAAGAGCCTTTCTGATATACTTCAATTTGATATATTCTATACGATATTTACCAATTTACTATACTATACACAATTGTATCTACATGTATGATTGTTTTTGCAAGCAAAAACGAATGGGTCCCCACACTAGTGTTTATGCAGATTTACGGTAAACCTATGTTGCGGTTATTTTTAGATTCTTAAGGACAAATTTTTCACAAAACATTAACTTAACTTCAAAAGTTTTTGTCCGTATTCTTTTTGCATCATTATTGTCATATAATTACAAAAAATCGGTGAAAAAAGAACGGGGAAAATACTTTCAATTTAATCTCTTGCTTTGACCTTGATATTGTCGTTTAAGTTCAGTTTTTAAACACAAATTTTCCTAGAAAGCCGTAACTGTTTTTTGTCATTATATAAAAAAGTCGTTTGCTACAAAGGTATACATAAAAACTTGTTTTTCACCTAACTTTGTTTCGCAAAAACGACCATTTAATGACCTTTTGACACTGTTTTTAACAGCATGCAGTCCTTAGTGTTTAACAATACCGTTCAGCCTAATTTATACATCACTTAAGTACTGATTCTTGAATTCATTTGTCAAAAATAAAGAAGATACGTTATGACGAAAAATTCTTAACTGTGTTGTAATGCCTACAAGTTGACCTTTAATAGTGACCCGTGGTTATGCGACGGCCAAGCTGACAACGAGAATATAAAGACTATTTATCGCGGCATTTGAAAAAGCTAAGTTTATTTTTTCATATTTATGTTGATCAACGACGTTTTGCCTGACATAAACGAAACCGAAGTACGTTTATCGAGTTTAAATTACGTCTTAGGTGTAAAAACTTCGCCAAAACAGAAAATGCGCGTGATAACTCAATAAAACGACACAGCATTGCTGCACAAAAAAACAGCTGATTTCTAATCACCCAAACGACTGTCTCGTAAAACGTCTGTCCGGGCGTCAAGCTGAGCACTCCCGCTCTGCCGCCTTAATCGTAAACCAGTGGATTCCTCCCTTGGGACTTATATCTGACTGATAGCGTACGCATATTATGGGTTGAAAAGGTAACTGGCAAAATTTTAAATACTAAACGAATACCCTGCTTAAACAATTGTTATTTTTTTAAATATTTCAGCACCATAGGGCTTGTATTTCTGCCCTAAAACTAAAACCGATTATTTCGGGGTTTAAAGGGTAAAAAATGGGTGAATCCGAAAAAAAGATACAAAATTCTTTAAAAAACCTTACATTGCACCAAACAACAAAGCATGAAACTCCAAGACGCTGTACTTTAGTCAGTACAACGGTTTTAAAAAATTTACATTTTGGGGGCCTGTGGGTGAACCGCTGGGCCAATCGGGGTTAAACTTCAGGAGGATCAAATTTGGATTATTCACTAACATCTTTGTAAATTTTAATAAATTTAAAGCACTCTTTCTTGACCAAACGCGACTCACAAGCCAGCGTTACTAAAACCGATTATTTCGGGGTTTAAAGGGTGAATCCGAAAAAAAGATACAAAATTCTTTAAAAAACCTTACATTGCACCAAACAACAAAGCAAGAAACTCCAAGATGCTGTACTTTAGTCAGTACAGCCGTTTCAAAAAATTTACGTTTTGGGGGCTTGTGGGTGAACCGCTGGGTCAAGCGGGGTTAAACTTCAGGAGGATCAAATTTGGATTATTAACTAACATCTCTGAAAATTTGAATAAATTTAAGCACTCTTTCTTGACCAAACATGTGTCACAAGCCAGCGTTAGACAGAAAAAAAAAATACGGACAAAAACAATATGTGTCCCCTTCAGGTAAGGGGACCCATAATAAACATTACACAGCAAACAAATATTTATTATGATATTTTTATGGAAAGCAACTTACAGGAAGGGCTATTAATTTTGCCCCTTTGCTTGCAGCTTCCTTCACCAACTTACATGCCTTCTTGACATTTTCGGTTTTGTTGGTTCCAACAGCCATCTGTATCAGTGCAAGACGCAAGGCTACAAACAATGACTGGTTGTCAAATTTTTAGCACAACGAATAGATTTTTTTACAAAATAGAAGTTTTACTAACCTGACATATTACTTGTTAATTTGACAGGTACCAAAGCCTAAGTATCAAACAGTTTTGCAAAACCTATACAAAACAATGCATATATATTAATCACACACAATTCTACACACTAAAAACAGAAATACATGCTTTAATCTTTTTTGTTTTTCACAAAATCTGCTTGTGGTGAGAAATAATGGTAGATGCAGTAACCAATGATGAAAACATTTGTTGCAAAAAACAAGATACCAGCTAACCAAACAGTCTGAAATGTATTCCACCCGAGAAATTCAATACAATAGGCTGGTGCCAACCAGATCCCTTGGCCGAAAAACCATAAAACTGCAACCAGGATCAAGCTCCTGTAATGTTTCCTCGTAAAACCATTCAGCAAAACTGGGACAATCGAAAAATACCACAAGAAGTATTGAGATGTGCATATCTTGTTAAAAGTAACAAAGGTGTAAGTCAAAACAAAAAAGCACACTGCAAGCTGTTTGTACAACATACTTGACAACAAAATTACTAAAGAAAGTTGAGTCACAAAAGTTAAAAGACCCAACCAATGGGCATTGTTGATATACAGCATGTAAAAATACACAGAAAAATTGTGGCGAATGTCCCTTCTTTTAATGTGGTACAGGTAGGTGTGATCCAAAAAATCAAAACCATACAGAAAGTACATCAGAGCTGTCATAATCACAAACACAAACAAAAAACAAGTAAAAAACATTATGTTGTTGTATGTAACTACTTTTTTAAAAGCAGCACTTAATTTTCTTTTGTGTATGCAGTTGAACAAAGTGTACACGAAGTTCTGATTCTTATCACTGAATTTGTTTTCTCCGAGGTAGAAAAGAATTGCCAAAGAGTAAACAATTGGATAGATTTTCAGGTGCACAGCAAGAGCAAACAAAACAGAAGCAAACATTATTTGCTTACTAAGCAAGAAATGCAAAACACCAAGAACCAGTGCGGCCATGATTGACTCAGCATTGCCTCTGCATGACACAGTGGCTGTCAATGGATTTAGAAGCCACAGTGCTATTGCAAACTGCTGCTGCAATTTTGAAGACCCAGATTGTTGCATGATGCTCTGCAAAAACACTGCAGCCATGAAGTCACCTATTACAAATAATACTTTGCCCCATGCCTGATGAAGATAAATATTTGGCAAAAGCAGCCATGCCAAAATTGGACTGTACCTGTATGTTGCTCGGCAATATGGCGATTGACCAAAACTGACAAATGTTGCAGCATCAGAAAATACATAGTAATCAACATCAGTAAATTTGACTTCCATGTTGGCATCCTGCCATTCAGCATAAACTATGAGCATAATCCGCAGCCACAATGCACAAAAGTATATCATCCAAGTGTCTATTTTCTTCATGTTACTCAGTACGGGTTTCAGCATCGTTCGTTGGTGGTGCTTGCTTTTCTTTATCTGTTCCTAAAATTGATTGCTCAAGCTCAGTTAAGTCCATTCCTTGATTTTTCATAGCATTCTTGACACAAGCTTGGTAATTTTTAAAAATGTCAGCACATCGATCCACAGTATCACCTTTGAGGTAGTGCTCTCTAAACCAGTGATTAAAACATTTGTCATACTCCCATTTCAATGGAGTACATTCAGAACCAATGCTATTCATATTACCATAAACTTAACCAGAATTCCTAAATTATACAGCACACAATGAGGCCAACCATATAAACATTTCAGCCACACATATTCACATATGGTTGTATGAACAATTAAATACATTTTTGATACATCGTGAATACATTTAAAACTTCTTAAAGCAGTGCATTTTTTGTGCAGGTGTAAGATTTGTCAAGCACACAATACTGGAAGCAAAAGTCTGCTATTTTTAACTAATTAATATAGTATGATAAATTGAATGCAATCAAAGTACTAAAACCATGCTGCACACATTTGAGAAATTGGAAAAAACTAGTGATGCAGATAAGTTTTGGTTTCCTGAATCGTTTTAACAAGTTCTAAAACAAAATCATGTTTTTTTCCAATATATTGAGTTTTGTACTGTTTATATCTAGAGTTTCATAGACAGGTTTACCTACATGCAATTATATATATTGGTTGTGTCTTTTGAAAGTTGAATATTGGTTTGGTTCAAATTCGTTTGAGGCATGTTCACGGCATCACTAGTTAAATCCAACAGAATCTTTTTTTTTTGAAACAAGACATCTTTAGATGAAAAAAATATAATTTGACATATTCTTTTCACATTTAAAAATAACATCGTTGCACCTAAACATTTTAGCAAAATCGCAGCAAAGCACAACAAAACAATTTGCTTTTCCAACATTTTTGGTAATTCTTTCGAATCATTCAAATGGCACAAAACTTCATTTACTAAACAGAGTTCCTAAAACCCTGCTTTTCAGTCAAATTGAAAAAAAGTAATATGCATTTTAGAACACATTAATTCAGCAGTAAACACTCTACTTGCCATAAAATTTCAGGCATTACGTGGGCGTTTACTGGCAATACTGTTTTCATCTAAACCATCTTCATAATCAACACCACCCGTGGAGACATCTGATGGTGCAATCAGCTGAAGCAACTTGTCCTCACTGTTCTGGCCAAACAAAGTCAAAAGAAGAGCAACACCATATCCAGTTGCCCTTTCTCCACAGTGTGCTGGTGAAGCCATATCTACATGGATCCAAGTTCCTGGAAAACTGAAAGCACCCTGAAGATGGCTACCAATGAAAAGGCCTGCACATGATGACTGGGCATTGGACCTATCTGCTACAGAATTCTTCATGTCAGCAACAGCCGAGTTAAATTCCGAGAAATGAAGTTCAGGACAGTACACAAGAGGATGAGTAAGATCACCAGACTTTTTACCAGCTTCCATAGCTATTCGCTCCCACTTTTCATTGTTGGTCAAAATAGCAGCATGATACTTTCCTGTTGACACTCCTTGTGCACCTGTAAGTGTTGCCATATCAAGGATAATGTCAGCCCTTAAATCCTTTGATGCATATGCCACACCATCTCCTAGAACCAGTCTACCTTCTGCATCAGTGTTGTTAATTTCCACTGATCGTCCAGAGTACAGAATATGAATGTCATCGGGTCTTGTTGCTATAGGACCCACAGAGTTTTCAGCAAGACATAAAACAGCATGAAGATTCTGCTTAAAACCTCGTTTAACAGCTGCTCGAAAAGCAGATAACACAGCTGCTGCACCACCACAATCTCTTTTCATTCCTGGCATGGTGGTCTTACCCTTTATACTCAAACCACCAGTGTCATAAACAATGCCTTTTCCACACCAAGCAATGGTAAGAGTAGCATTAGGTACATAATGGCTAAGAACAACTAATGCCGGTGGATGTTCAGAGGCCTTTCCAACACCATAGATGCCACCAAACCCTTGTTTGTCTAGATCTTCACCTTGTATGACCATGGGCACAATTCCAAGTTCCTCGCCAACCTCCTTAGCTTCATTGACAAAAGCAGTAGTATTCATAATATTACAAGGCATGTCCACAATTTTTGCTGCCAAACGAACAGAATCAGCAGTGTCCTGAAGGCAGGCTGCAATCTCTTTAAGGTCACAAGTTTTCTCACCCACAATTACAAACTCCACAGATAGAGTACGCTGCCTCTTTGGCTTCCCTCCATCGGTTCTCATAGTAAATAACGGATATGACCTGGCAATGGCACAACCACATGCAAAAACCTCAGATTCTTCACATACTATAACCACCACTTGGTCACCTTTTCCAGTTAGACAGCTTCGCAGCAGCTTTGGAATGTGGTAAGCACTTGAAGGCATGTTATGCCGACTTACTTTATCGGAAAAACCTCCAACATTTGCGTTGCTCATCCAAAGACCACAAGTATCAGTTGGTGCTGGACTGAGTGACTGAACAGCCTTTTTCCATACAGATTCACTTACTTTTTGCTCTAAATGGGGTGAAACATCTTTCCATGACACTTTTCTAAGATTGGAACATTTTCCTATCACACTAACAGGCACTTGGGAGGGATCACTTTTGAATGAAGTCCCAACAAACTTAACATCAGTTAAAGGCATACCAAACATTACACAACTGTTACAGCTAAACAGTAGAATCCTGATAAATACATCAAACCAAAATAAGCAGAGTTAAACAAACCAATTGAATAAATGTCAACTAAACTTCTTTTTTAACAATACATTATTTTGACTTATGTGACATTTTTTATGTTACCTGTTACCCATTCTTGTACCCCTACCTAATCCACTATCATAATCTGTTTATTCCCCAAAGTTGATCAATTACTAAGGTAATAAGGTTATTATGAATATAGAATAGATGCATGTAATAGTCTGTAGGAATATAAAGGGCAATTTAAATGTTATGTAAAATGTGCACAAAGTTTTGCTGTTTTCTGCACAAGTATTTATGTAGCAATTCGTTTCCAAAACAGGATGCAAAGTAAAATCTATTTTAGTTTAAAAAGCACGTTTCTGGGAGACATTGCGGAGCAGAGAAACACTCTTATGGCGCCCCAAGTGTCAATTTTTTGGGGAAAGTCCGCAAATGGAAAAATGATTAACTTCCCAGGGACCAGTTTGCTCATAGCACTGGTCTCCAGAAGGTCAGTTTTTAAAATAATATGTCATAGTGATTCAAACTGTTTTTACGACACAAAATTTTATTAATTGCATATTTTCGGTACAATCGGGCAGATGCCTTGTTGGTTAGAAAATGGGACTGATCTGGTTTTTCACAAAATTTTTCTGATGTGATAAAAACGTCATACAGCAATAGTGAAGTCATAAAGGCATTTTAGTCATTACATTTGGCAACCGGCAAGGAGGAAAAGATAGCGTGATCGATTTACGTCAACTCGCAACTTTTGAGTCAAAAGTGTATTTTTGTGATTCTGGATCGGACTTAAATTACTATTGGTACACGAAGAAGCCTGTTTTGGTTTGTGGTCCTGATTTTAGAATGACATGGTCTGCTGTTAGGCGAAATAGTTTATAACTCTGAGTTTAGTTGCTCAAAGTTCGGTTTAAAGATGTTAAATTAACATGATAGATACCATGCAGTGGTGGGATTCAGCCGGCTCGCACCACCACTGTCTTTTAATCCCACCACTGTCATCATGTTGATATAGATTACGACCTCCCCTCTTAGTCCAAAACTTTTTTAATTATTAAAACGGATTGTAAATAGATTAATAAATCTTTCTTGTAGTAAAAAGTGCGTTTTGGCTACCTAAACAGTTTTACAGGAAAAAAAATACTAGATTAACTGCTTTGGGTATAAAGAACAGTTTTGTTTGTTACGTTTTCGCTATACTTCGAAAACGAACAGATTATTTCTGGTGGAAGGTATTTCAGGTTTTGTAATCCAGAAGAAATTCGATAAATGGCAACACACAAATCCCACAACGCGAAAAAATGAACGAGGGCGGTAATGACGCACGAAAGATGCGTGCGTTCGAGGGGCCATTTAGAATAAGATTGAGCACTAAGCGGGAACGTACCACCACGACGTCTGTAAGGAATTTGAGTCAATTCGTTTAGATCTTATTGTATTACCATTGATTTGGGCAACAAGTGGGGCGTCTTGCTAGCGAGCTCCATTTCTGGATCTTTCGTCAATAGCATTCAATGACGTGCCTTGTGTAATTATGTAACCGTCAGGCACCGGGTATATAAAAGGGGGAACCTTGAATCCATTTGGTTAAAGTGTTAGTGTGCAGAGGGTTATCTTAGAGAGATGCGAAAAATGTCCTTGGATTGTGCTTAACAGTTTAGTATTCTCAGGTATTGAATAAAACAGGAATCATAACAATAGGCTGTTGATTAAAATTGTACAAAAAATGGGTACTGGAATGTTTTTATATGTAATGTTATTGCTTGGAATCACCGCTGCAGGTAAAAAATGTGCCAAATATACCGATTTGGCTATCTTTGTTTTGTAAAATAGCGATGTGCTGAGAATGCGTGTTCAAAAGAAGCGCGGATTTGATGTTATACGGAATTAATCCTCGTTAAATATTAATGGAGTTACGTGTTCCGAAAAGCAGTTTATCTCTTTTATCCATTAAACACTTTTCACAAGGCAGAGTTTATGATCGGAAATACTACATGTCATTAAAAGGATAAAAAACATTTCTGTATCCCAGAAAAACTTCGTCCGATTATCTGCGGCAAATTAAAATGGTTTTTACGCGTTGAAAAACATTTCGCAATATGATCAAACAAATTATTAATATGTACATTTCAGTTGTGTGTGTATGTGGTTCTCATGCTGTCTTAACCAAAGATGAAACAACATCGATTTGAGGTTAAAGGTGGTGAAATATTTAAGGAGTTGCGCCGATGTCGCATATGTATTGGGTTTTAATCAACGCATAATCAGGAAAAAAATCAATATATCGCTACAAGGAGGGCTGCGTTCCACAGCTGCCGCTTGTGCCTGCTGTTGAAAAACTGACAACTTCAGACAAATAGGCCTAAAGATTTTTGTGTTTATTGTTTTTTAAAAGATTGTTTGATTTGTCCTTCTTTTGCCAGGTTTGCATGCCAGTCCTTTGCCAAAAGCTTCGGATGTCCCAACTACCGTAGCAAATGAAACGTTAGAAACTGAAAATGATGACACGCAAAAAACAAACAACGATGATGCGGTAAATCTGTGTGCGATGTTCAACCTATTTTGTTAAGACTTATTTCGTGGTTTATCAAATGCTGTTTCATCAAAATGTCAAGTATTTCAAGAAAACTCACCATTTGCACTCGTTGTGCTCTTCAGCAATGCAACGCAAAAGCAAAAACGGTGTTAAAATTAAAAAATATAATAATTGGCATATCGACCAAACACGAATTATTTTTGGTGGAAAGAGAAATTCTTTCGGTGGCAGCAGGTGCGTTAATTTTTATGCTGTGAGGTAATAACGGCAGCTGGAAAGCGCGGGATTAAGGTATAATTGTCGGAATTCTTTTATGACGCGATTGGACACATATAATAGAGTGCCTTGTGACGCTCACACCGAAGTTATTTTCGAGACAATGTTTTCCTCAGTGACGCCAAACATGCTTTGTTGTACCTTATCCTAGTTTGGGTATCGTCGTGTTCATCCATTTTTGTATTTTTATCAATAGACACTTGACTGCATCATGGAAGTAATCACAGTAATGGCATCGGGAAGTGACGAAGCAATGTCGGCCACGTGCAAAACGATGCTGGGTTCGTTGCAAGAAGACAACATAAAGATTGGTAAGTGCACTTTAGGACTAAACTGAGCCACACGAAGCTTATTTTGTACACAAGCTATCCGATCCTAGCCATGAATAAATCAATATCGGTATCGTGTTTCAAAGAACAACCAGCCACAAAGTTGCCGACAACCGAGAAGAGCAAAGTCGATCTACAAACCCAACTTCTCGATCTTACGTCACAGTTGCAAGGTGCACAGGGCAACGATGCTCGATCTAAAAGTGCTGACGAAAATGCAGAAGATTTGATTGATGTTAAAAGAAATATGCCTGTGGCCGTTGAAGGTATAAAATCCTAAAAATAAAAATCTCAAAAAGATGATCATATAATATCTCAACAAAACTGTTATAAGTTATGACGTCTTATTAATTGTAAAGTTTATGTCATATTTAGATGACGAAGGTGACAACACTCTACCCGAAAAGAAAGCACAAATCTCTCAAGGGTCTGGTAGGTGATAAACAGCTTTGTGATTGTTGTTAGAAGATAAAGGTGTTTCGACAATGAATGCAATCGATTATTGTAATTACTTGGGTCGGTGATCGATTGTGATTTGAAGAGGGTTTTCGATCGTGTTGTTGGCATGACTATTTTCTAAACTCAACTAACGAAGAATAAAACAATTTCCATTTTTATTAAAAGTGCAAAGTTCATACTATCGCATGAGTTTTTATACAATTGTTGTAATAGATAACTTTGACGAGGAAAAAGGCGACAGCAGATTGGATGAGGCTGAACCATTCATGACCTCTCTGAATTCGGACAGCGACGAGTTTCTAATAATTCCACTAAAATACCTTCAAAAGCAAATGCTCTCAACAAGTGAACAACCAGAGGAAGCCACAAACGACCAAGAAGAGGAGTTCGATTCTGAAGTAGCTCCAGAAGGTCAGCCAAACATATTTTATGATGCAAAATTGACCTATTCGTCAAAATGTCTAGTGGTTGACATGGGGGTTACTCATCGTTTTCAACATCATCTAGTTCATTAATTATGAAGCGCTTTTCATTACAGCGTCGGCAAAGTCAGGATCTAATGCACTTTTTTACAAGGATTGTGCAAAAAAGTCAAACAAACATTAAAACCGCCAATAGTAAACGACCGGTTCAAATAAAATCAGCCTTTTTAACCTTTGAGCTTAACAAAAATCTGAAGGTTTATACATTATATACACAGCAAACATAGACGAGGGAAGGGAAATTAACAGCGCCGTTGACAATGAGAAAGCGGAGGAGATGGACGAAAATAACATTGATGAGGTAGGTCTCGGGGGTACTGTGGATCAATGCATCCATATAATTTATACATCTTGTTCCAGCAGGTCACTAATTAACCAGCCTGTGCGCGCCGATATTCGTGCATAATTTAAGCGCAGTAAATCACTGTCCGTGACGTGCTACGTGCCAATGACCTGTGGCTGGTTACATTCCAATTTACTGGTCTGTCCCTTAAGTGGACCATATGTCATGTACTTAAAAATTGCAAATACTACGCAAAGCTTTATGGGAAAAAAAGATGTGAGTGTATGGTTTGGTATTGTTGTATATTACGTTTCTCGGGTCGACAACAAGACAGATCTTTATTAACTTGAAACAGTAACGATTTTTGAAGAGCTAACTGCCAGTCATGCGTAGCATTGTCCACTTTCCATCGGACAATGGGAAACTTAAATTATTGATGTGTTTTGCGTTGGCCCGATGTGTTTGATACAAAGACGTCCCATCCTAATCGTAAAGTCGTTTCCACGTAATCTCGAAGTCAGTATGAAACATTGATTTGTCGAAAGTTGCTACCAGCTGGGATGTTTGCTTGATCATTACAATGACATTTTGGTCAATGTTCATTTCTTTTTGTTTGAAGGGAAATCCGCAATACTGCTGTCATCGACTTCGGTCGAAATTGATTTTTTGTCTGATATGTCGCATTAGATCAAATTCGTGGAGTAACATTAAATAATTAACTGCGTTATGAAGCCGAAACAGATCACGTTAGACGAGTACATTGTTTTCTATAGTTTAATGTCACGCCCTATCAGGGCTGCCACTCCTTGGGATTTTTCCCGAGATCTTGGGATTTCAGTGCTGAGCTTGGGATCTTGGGAAAAACTTTTTAAACCTTGGGATTTTTTGAAATTATCCGTTTAATACGTTTGAGATACAATTAATACTATTGTGGCGAACAAAAATTATCCTTTTGCAAAAATCATCTTTTTATGTAATTGCGTAACAGTGCTTCATCACATTTGTGTTTAAAGCCGTGTAAGTTTATTGAAATTCCCTGTCAAAACTAGTGAGTCAGGCCAGTACTACAGGCTTTTCGATGTGTCATGTGCCAGTAAAAACAAATGTCCAAAAAAAAATTTTTTTTTCTTTTGTATTTTTCTGGTATTTCTTATCGCCTTTTCAAAGGTTCGTGATGGCTGGGACCTGGTGTAACTATAAAGATTATGTTTGCCTGCTCCAGCTAGGATTTAAACTGTGTATTTGCCATTTTTTTGTTATCTTGGGATTTTGGACAAACCTTGGGATTTTTGGTGAGGGAACCTTGGGATATCTTAAAATTTTCAGTGGCAGCCCTGCGCCCTATTGATTGCTCTCAACGATTATTTTGCAAACAGTAGCCTACTCTTTAGTTCTATTTTAGTACATTAGTTCTCCTACGAAATTACAGATTATGCTATTTACAAAACCTGGAAATAGGGTTAAGTACAGACGTAATGTATTTCACCTCTCGCACGCCCTCATACGGATAACCAACTTTCATGCATTGTCTTCAGGACCGCTTGGATGCATTATTTCGTGTTGAAATGGATATTTCGAGACTTAGTGAGGACCTAAACCGACTAAAGACCAACAAGCCAGAAGAATCGGCACATTAATATAGACCTACATCAAATGTGTTGCTTTGTAAATTATCCATATTTCGCCGTTTGCAGTTTTTCTAGTCGCCCGCGTTTGTGGTTGTGTCGTACTGTGACCGTGGAATACAGTATTTGTGAATGCGCACGCAGATTTCTACACACTGCTGATGATTGCTTGTTTCTGTATTGTTCGTTGAAGGTTGCTCAATTTGATAAAACAGTTTTATTAGTGAAGATGAACATAAATTCATAACGGGTCAGCCCTGGAGCGTTCATGCAAATCAGCGATCACTTGCCGTATGGGAATTCTCGGTGACCGGTTGATTCGGTATGACGCCTTCAATGGGCTGACACACTATGAATTTTATTAGTGTTTATGCTTCATGGTTTGGTCACCCAAGGAAGAAAACCTCAAAGCTACATTAAGGTTTAAAAATAAGCACATTTTTCCTACCAATTGTGGTCTGACATACTAACACTCGCGAAGGCGTTAAAAGGGTTTTATTAAGAAAATTAGTAAACGAAGCGAAGCGCGATACCCTTGCAAGCGAAAGACGCAAAAAGTTTGTACACTTAAAAGTGGAGGAAATAACATGAGAACAAACGACGGCAACAACAATAGAACAAATGCAAAACGCAGCCACCCTGGGATGGGAAGCTGAAACTTGCAAAAGACCAAGTCGCCCAACTTTCAGCTAAAAACAACGAAATCTCCGAAAGTAACTTTACAAAATAGGTAAGATTTTGGGTTTCCCCGTAGGACGGACATAAAAGGAGATACATTTGGCCAGTGGTGGCGGACTTTGCATGCAGAAGGTAGATGTTGAACATTTATTTCGGGATATGTTTGCTTATTAAATTCGCTTAACGCGAGTAAGGTAAAAGGTATCGTTGATGGTTCGAGTTCAGAAGGTGGTTTGCAACAGGTTGACGGAGACAAACACGCTGGATTGCACGTGGCTGGACATGGCACTAATAGAATCGCTGGGCTTCCAACATAAAAAACTTCAATCGCATGTCTATCGAGCTCGGCATCTCACATTTCGTAAGGTGGCGCTGTACAAAAAAAGCAACACGGCGATCACGATGTAATGTAAGGGTAATAATAGGGTACGTATGCGCGCGAAAGACGTCGACTACACTAGAACGTGTCAAGTTTCGGCATCACGCAGGCACTTTACGCAAAGTTCGTGATTGGCAGCGGCATAGGTCAGAAAACAACCACAGGTGTGACAGAAAAAGTACAAAATCAAATTTGAACTTAAATCGCGCGCGTCGGCCCTGGTCTGGCAAATTTGCATGGAAGCTGTGCTATGGTACAGAGTGGGAGGTAAACTGGTGTTTGTGTACTGCACTTAGTTCGTCTGTTCGCCACATTGGGTCAATGGCACTCGGACGAAAGCAGAGCGGGGAAATTTTGATTGACAGCCGAACTTAGGACCCGATCTGGCCGGGCGAGACTGCTTGGATTGTCGCATAAAACCAACGTGTACAAAAACGAAATGAACTTTTAGTCGTAAAAAGCAAACGCCTGGATGGGGGCTGAGCGGCGAATTGGAGCAGCAAAATGAAAAGCAGTAGTATAAAAGTAACCAACGAGTAATGCAATACAAAACGAAACCAGCCAAAAAACGAAATCAATTAAAACTTCAATATTCGCAGTAAAAACACGTCACACGTCACACGTCACACGTCATCAGTCCCACAGCTGTTCTTCGTCATCAACGTCGACGTTAACATCTTCGTCAGAACTCAAATCCGACTGACGATTCGAAACTTCGGTCTTTGTGGAATCTTTTTCACTGTCTGGCATCACCGAACCACTGTCCACACTCATTTGTTCGTCATCATCCTTCGATGACGAAGTTGTGACGTCACTTGTCGATTTGTCACCTTCCGGGGACGAAGATGCCTCGGATTTGGATGCGTGCTGGCGTTCCTCTTCTTCTTCTTCTTCGTCGTCGCTGTTTCGACCCAGAATATCGCGGATGCTGTGACCGCTTTTCTTGGCGCGGGCTGGAGGTGGTGGGGGAGGCTGGAAGGGGAAGAATGGACGCGGCAGCAGAAAACCTGAAACAGTACAGTGATTGACATATGCGTGACTGTAGAG
Source organism: Phallusia mammillata (assembly GCF_965637545.1). NCBI lineage: Eukaryota > Metazoa > Chordata > Ascidiacea > Phlebobranchia > Ascidiidae > Phallusia > Phallusia mammillata. The sequence goes on from NC_137253.1 coordinate 22,451,809, forward strand.
ACGGACCAAAACACTGTAAGTGTTCTGTCAAGCACTAAGCACCCTCTACAAAAACTTCTCTTAAGCTAATATTACGTCACAAATACTTAAAATCAGGGTAGTGAGAGCGGCCGTATATTTCATCTTCTTGCCTATCATAAAGTAATGTCTGGAAGCTTTTCTGGCAACTACTAAGCTAGATATTGATACTTGGGCGAATATTTAGGTGCTAAGAAGCGGAATAAAATTGTAAAAAAATATTGGAAGAAAACTTTAAATAGTTGTTTTAAAGGTTAGCCCTTAAAGTTTTTAGTTCATTATAGTTCACTTGCCATTGTTTTCCTCACAAGTTGAGGATAGATTTGCTTTGATGAATGTTCAATTAAAGTAAGGCATACCTGGCGATGAGCTTGGATATGGAAAATTAAATGCCGATGGTGACTTGGCGATAGTGGAAGGCGAATTGAGGGAAAGACAGTTGCCGAATCTTTCACTCACAGCGTCGCTTTCATCTTGATTGTGAGACTGTAAAACAAAAAAGTCAAAATAATCAAACTAATCTGGACCTATGGCCCATGGCCCGCTGGTTGAGTAACACTGCCTTAGCGGAAGTAAACAATCTAGGAAGCGCAAGAACGTGCCAAAAGCAGCTGGGAAAGAGGGAGAGGTTACAGGTCGCTTCCCGGAAAAGTGCGATGTGTGGGTGAGATTTATTGCCTACTGAAAGGTTTCTTAGCCGCGGTTTCGTTCCGTGCGCGACCGACGCTTGCTCATTTATTCATTCATTCATATGACGCGCTATAGGAACAATGAAATCGCCGACTGGTGAAATTCAATAGTCGCTTTAGTCGCTCAACTAACGTACACAATATGATATTAATTGAAATATGCGACCGTAAACATCCGAACCCACATTGTTATTTACGTATGACTAATATGCCGACACTAAACACGGATATATGAACGCATACCATGAATCGCAGTTTGGGAGGCTTTCCTTGTGGTGCCGGTTCCAGTGACAGTTTGCGGGAAGATGTTTTTCCGTCTTTACTTCCTTTTGCGCCATCGTCGTCGTCAAAGACGTTGTCGCACTTGCCGCTTGGCACCGTCTGTGCATCGTCCGACCTGCTTCTTTCGTTTTTCGATTCACCTTCCCGCCCTTCCGACTTGATTAGCTTGGATGTGCATCCGTGGTCAGAAATACTGCTACACCAAACAACAAAAGTATGTCAGATAGGCGTGTTAAATTCAGCAAATGCGAAGTATTTTTAAAGGACTACATATTTCACTTCAGAATAGTGAAACCAAAGGAAAAGGTCTTTATAAAACTGTTAGCATGCAACTGCGTTAGCTGCTTTGCTAGAACAATGTGAAACTTCGTATATATAACTTTTACAGCTATTCAACCAAACTTAGACAGTTTTCTATTTACTAGTTTGTTGTTGACACAAGTACGTTGTAGTGCACACATTTTTGCACAAACACACTTGCACGAAGCGCAGACGCCAAAAAAACGGTAAACAAAGGTAATGCTTTTGCTTATTCACAGCATTATAAGCTTTCATTGATTCTCACCTTCGTTTCCTACTTAGCGGCGGCTTCTGCAACTTCAGCACGCTCGAGGGTTGATTGCTATCAGCATGGCGGTATGCGCCCGGAGACAGCAGCATCGATGGAGTATGGGGAGTTCCCGGGGTGTGCGGGGTAAGGAACCCGTTCTGTGTGTTGCTCTTCACGTCGTTGGTCGGCGGCTTTGCTGCGGGTGCTTCGCTGGATTTTCCGTGCGAGTCAGATTGCGGCCTGGCAACGCAGAAAAACGGGAGTCAAGTGGGGGGAGCATCGACACGCGAGCAGCGAACCTGATACCTCATGCCAGCGCAATTCAGTTGCATGGACCGTTAAGTGCAGATTTTTTTGTACTCAGATAATAGATATATGCATACGTAGGTATGAATTATAAACGCCCCATCTGTGTATTGATTTGTATTTGTTAGCGGTAAAAAGGCTTTTGCCACACGTCAGAGCCTATGCACGAGATATTGAGTTTCTGTCGGTAAGTTATCAACTCGGCTGCCCTATAAGCTCCATCCACGTCAAAGCTGGAAAAAAAACTCGTCACATTGATCATCAACTCCACGTGAGCCAGCAGGTGAGATTTATTATTGCCAATTTCTCTGCATCATCACCATACTGACCGTTTCGAAAATTCTCCCAAAGAGTGTATTTTTACATTTTAATTGCGTTTGCAATGTGGGAGAGATTTGCTTCAGCACATGAAAGCATATGCAGATGTCAAAAATTCAAATCTATTCCCAATCCATTTGATTAGCTCCAAACCCTAGCTTAATAAGGTGTAATAAGACTATGGTCCAATATACAGATCTGTTGATGCCAACACAACAATTGAACAGTGCAAGATTAAATCTTTAAAGAATAACGCAATGACAACAACATACCCGTGATACGCCTTTATATCATCCACGTCGAACGAAAAGAAGTGGCGTCGACGGTTTGGATTCAACAAACCCGGACTTGCGGTTTGAACGGGGCTGAAGGTGGGTGAAAAGGTGGGGCTGGGAACGTAGTTGATATATGTGGGAGTGGTGGGTAACGATCCGGGGTACAGAGGCAGGGGGAAGCGGAACCCAGTGGGGGTCGAAGGGGCGACTCCCGACGGCGTGGCGCCTGAATGCGCACTTGGGCTGTCTGCGCATAAACAATGATTAAGTGCGACGAACAAGGCAAATGTGTATTGCTAATGAATTTTAGGGCGGAGTGCGGTTAATTAAGCGATGTCAATCATATAAGTAGGTACACATATATCCTTGTTTGACTCCAGCCTCAAAATTGTTTTGCTACCACATTAAGATACTAATGCAATAAAATATGGCAAAGTATAAACAGTACGTTTAAATAAATAAGCTATTGCTACCAGGCATAATGTATAAACGAGTATCGCTCTTCCAGCAGATTGTATTATAATTGTCCTGCAAGATATGCCATTATTCTGATAAAGAAACGTCGATTATTTACAATAAAAACTGCTGGAAGAGCAATACTCGTTTATTACGTTCAAATTTTTAATTAAAATTCGGCTTTTAACAAAGTAGAATTTTTAACATGCTAAACAAAAATACCACAGCCAATAAATTTTGTACCATGCAAGTTCTTCACATGCAATCAATAAATTTTTCATAACTTACTAGATACTTGAGAGAGAAGAGCAGCAACACTTGGTGGCATCACTCGGTGTCGGTAGTGACCTGGAATGACTGATGGGTGACATCTGTAGCGCACAGCACCCACTAGTGGACTAATCGGTGCAGTCATCATTCGAGCAACATCTTCACTTTCTGATGTAGCTAGCGATTCTTCACTTCCATCACTTACAGAACCTCGAAGAAGTCGGGCGGCAGCTGCAAACATAGGGAATAGGAAATGAAACACTACAAAAAAAATTTGGAAAATATTTTGGGAAGCTTTTAGGTTTTACATTACATTTTGTTTTTGTTTGGTTTTGGAATATTCAAAGCAATGTAATGCTTGTATGGTCCCGAAATTAAGCCTGGATAAATCAATTCTAGCAGGGGAGACAATGCTTGAAATACTAATTTAATTTACCCAATCTGTGAGGAGCCACAACCACTGGTGATTGCAGAGGAGATTCTTGCAAGGTATTGAACACATCATCTTTGTTGTCAGAACGTGATGTTCCATCTGTTTATAAAAAATTTTTTTACTCAGTTGTTGATTTCAGTGTGTTGGTCTAATGAGGTCAATTGGAGTTTCAACTCTTTTTAACTTTCATTGCCAAACTGTATCAAACATTTTTGACATGTTTACTTACTTTGCCTGGCTACAGCCCCTGACAGCAAGAGTGACTGCTGCTGTTGGGCTCTCCTTGTTAGGTCAGCCATGTGAGCTGTCATTGCTGCAGCTGCTGCACTACCTTGTGACATCTATAGTAGCACAAAAGCGTGGTTTAGTCACTGAAATGCACATTCTTGTGTGCACAGCAGTTTTATATCTTGAAGTGCTGTTGTTGACACCAGAAAGAGTTCGACACATAATTTCCCAGTGCAAAGATGTAAAACTATTAAGTGCACAAGTTATAAGCAAAGACTCCATTGATTCACTAAACTTCAGTGAAATGTTGTTAAGTTACAAACAACAGACGAAATCTTAGGTAATTGTTTCTACAACTGATAATATATTACATTTTACATGGTACAAAGTTGTTGGTATGGTTTAGTATGTTCTCTACCTGGTGATTAGGATGGGGTAATGGTGGTGTGAGGCCTATTGGTGCTGCTAATTCACGGAAGTTGAACTGGTAGGTGAACCTCTTCCCCTTGGTTTTGTACAGAATACGTTTGTTGTAGTAATACCTAAAATTGTAAGTTTAAATTCAGATTCAATGTTGAAATGACTTAAAAACACAGGCGTTTTAGGACATCACACACAATAGTGAATGGAAAGGCAAATCTCCTTACCCCTTTCCAAGCAACAGTTTAAACAAACCTATAAAACTACAATCACCCTGAAGGCATTGGGAGAATACAATTTTAACATAAAGATGAATAGTTTTTAAACGCACTCAGCCAGCATACATGGGTTTAATTGTTAGTAATAGAACAAAGATCAAACTGGCAAACAAACCTTAATGCCCTACTGAGCTTGTCGTAATTCATGTGGGGTTTACATTTACGCATTCCCCACAGCTTGGCCACTTCATCTGGATCTTTAATCACAAACTCTCCATACTCTCCTTGCCAGGCAATTATATCCTGAAAAGCAAAGCAACCATGTTCCATATCTCATTTTGTGCATGTTGTCCTCATAGACAAACAATTTTCTCCATCCAGACACATATGTATGGTACTAAACAGGTTTAATTTTCATGTTTTCTATACCTGGTATTGTTCATCTTGCAGTAATTCAAGGATAAAATGCCATAACTGCACTTGTCGACTGCCAGGGGCTGATTCAGATTTAAAAGCCCACTCTGGAATAGTTTGGTTATTTCCTGAAAAAAAAAACAATTATCAGGTTTTACTACAAACAATCAAGGATGAACTTACTTTCTAAACAAACACTGTGTCCATATGCAGAAAGAGATAGCACATTTTGAAGAATTGAAGATATTAACTTATAAATTCAGTATGCCAAAAATCATGATTTATAATGTTTTAAGCACCAAATAGTAAATATACTTTTTAACTTGAAAATTAAATGTTTAAACATGAACTATACCTCCTCTCCAAACATTAGAACCAGGTGGCCTTTGCTGTTTGCATGGATCTACATAAGCACAATGCATTTTCAGCATTGGATTCTCTTGGCAAGGTGTTCTTCAGGTAATGTTTTCAATGTGATATTTCACTGAAGGTTACAACATAACTTCAAAACGAAAATAATTGCCAACAGTTGCTGCCCTGGTTTTAAAAACTTATCCCAGCCTGCAAAAAAAAATCGGAATCATTGATGAAAGCAAAAAGATCCAACTGCAAAATTTGACATCTGACTTCCAGCAAACCGTACAAACTCTGATAATCTTTATGAAGGTATGGAAATCTAACCACCTTTGTGACAGGAAAAAACTTGCAGTAACAGAACCTACCAATGACTATAGGGACTGAAACCAATGCCATGTTTTCAAAAATAGGCTGACCTCAAGTTGTGTCCTTTAAAACTATTTTTCCCTGGTGGCAAGTTTACATCCATCAAGTACATTGATCCTATCGTCATTTTAAGTGATGGGACGATTTGCGTACTTTCCCGGTGCCTATTCCCGGAAATGTGTGGTTTTCTCTGTTCCTCTGCCTGTCGAATCACTATCTTCCAGTCACATGGCAACAACGGGAAACACATTACTTCTGCTGCTGTTCTGTCCACAGGGCTAAAGTTTGCGCTTCAATGACCGCAGTTACGGCTGCGACAACGTTAAAGCACACGAGGCCCAAATTGGCACCAATGACAGACAACTGCGCGTGACGAGACACTCGTTCGCGCGCGGTAAAACCTGACACTAGTTAATGAAATCGGTACTGGAAAAAGCGCGAGATCTCGTCGCTCGATTACAATTCCTGATATCGCAACACGACCCTTTTCAGCGAGGGAGAAAATAGATCGCCCCAGCGGGCGAAGGCTTACCAAGCAAGATCAGGACAAGCGCGCTTGCGATGTACAAACAAGGCCTGCTTCCCCCTTTTGTTGCCAACACGGCTAAAGAGAGCTGTGTGCCGGTTTCCTAGTTCGCATTGCTACAACGACCTAACCTTATTTCCAGGCGACCCCGATTTCCGATTCTGTGTGATGGTTTGTGCCGCAGCGGGATATTGGAACACTACTCGCTCTGCGCGACCCCACGTCTGTTTGTTTATCTCCGCTCCAGGTCGGGTTACCATTGTGGCAGAGCTGAAGACTTTGCCAGAAAAATATTCCCACACCCGCACAAATTGTTTGTGATACCTGGCTAAATACATATCTACCAATATTATACCTCAACTGCTCAACCGCATAAACTAACTGCGGACATCGGTGCGCACGATGGTAGTTTGCCATAGAAAAATACAGGCGTCTGTCAGTCTGTCTGTCTGTCTGTCACGCAGCATACAATGGACAGTCGCATATTAAACGGGAGCAAGTGCGCCACACGCAAGGTCATACTCGCTAGACATATTCGCTCGCCCGTAACCAAGCAACGGGTGGAATGCGGCCGGAAACTTGACTGAGTTTCATTCACGCTAAATGCCCTAGCGGCGTTTCCCCTGGCCTTCCACTGAAGCTTTATTAGCAGGAAATAACTCTCTCCACTTGAGATCTTTTTACTGCGACTGAAATCGACAGCAACCATGTGTTGCCAAAATTACTAGCTCGTACAAAGGCGAGGGGGGAAGTTTCAATGTGCTGAATCATGTGCGGCTTTGGCGACAAATCCTCGCTCTACTCAAAGTAAATACAGCCGCGCCAACTTTGAGGCAAAGGGCGAATGGATCCACACGATATCCGCGAACAAAAAAGGTAAGGAGCAGTATCGTCGAGAATCGGGGAATCACGCAATGTGACGTGTGTGTATATATTCATTGGCTGCCCTTCAAATAAAATTTGGGCCGTAGGAATATTTCAAACAAACATTGGGATCTATTTTAATCACGAGCGGTGGAAAAAAGCCACGCAACCGGGACCAAGCGTCGGCGACACCGAGGTGGCTCGCTTACTCTGCACTTGAAAGGTATCAGCCGATGGATCGCCTTGTTTTGAGTACATTATCGCGGTCGCTCGACGTCTAACCAAAATAGCAAGGCGTGTGAGAAACTTCAAAAAGACTATGCGACCCACTGCGCGTCCCATCTCCAACCCATGACATCCCATCGGCAGGACAGCCTTCGCAAGCAAATTCCTGTGGCGCGAAATCGTGCGCGCTAACGCTCCTCATCACAATGGCAAATGACTCACGCCGCAGCACAAAGCGATCGCGCGGCCCAACCAATCTGAAAACGCGGACAAGAGGGAGGGCAAACAAAGATTAAAGCGCGGAAGCTTTCGACGTTTGGTCAACAGCACAAGAATGGAGTGACCAAGCACTCGAGTCACTGCCTCTTCGACATATCCCACTTCCTTATATTGCGACATCCGCGAAACTGAAACTAAGGAGGCCAGTGCAAAACAGTTGATGATTAATAAAACCTATCACAATTTCGCGCCCTCATGTCATACCAACCGCTTGTGGAATTGCAAGTCGCGGATTCGGGTGTCTTAATTGGTAATTCCAACAGCAGTGAGACACCAGCGGCGCGATCGTAAAGTGAGAGTTGCAAGAAGCCGCCGCTCTCCGAACGCAGCAGATCAAACACTGTTAAGCGCCAATTGCGACAGATAGGAGCGCAGAAGGACAACAAGCCATGGTGCGCGGGCGTCTGGGAGAAATGGGTCAAGACGAGGGAAACGAGCCCTTTATGGCCAATCGGGGTTGTTTTCTTTTAGCCGAATGGGGTACTGCGAAAGCAAACAGCAAGTGTTGAAGTAGCGCATATCTGCTGCGACGAACTTTGAACGGGATAAAAGCCGCTGGAATTTCCAAAACAGGGCGTAGCTGTGTTTGCTTAGTTGTCACCTTTTGACACTTATTTTTTTGCCAGTGACCTTAGCGGTCGTTCGGTTTCTATAATCTGGTCTGACTTTAAGCGCGGTTCAAGTACAAGTTTCCGACGTTTAACAAATCACACTAACTAACATGCGAACCCAAACGTACAAACTACAGTTATCACTTATGAGCTTTCGTCCAATTAACGTTGACGCACAGCACGACATTTACATTACCCAAAGCCAAGACAGCTGCGCACGAACGTGACCTGATATTTTTCAATACAACACAATATACATGGAAACCGAATTACGCCAACGGTAAATACATCAAAACAGGTGACACAGTACGTGGGACATCGAAAATAACGAGTGGACCTCAGTTTCCACAGTCAAACCGGTGGCAATCAATTGTGCCTCTATCGTCTGACAAACGCTCAAAAACAAACAACCAACTTGCCAGCACACAGGCGCACGTTAAGCATAAGAATTCATGCCTAACACCCCACAGGGTCAACACTACAACACGCCCGATAAATTAAAATGCGCCTACGCAGAAAAAGCGGAAAAAGTATTTGCTTGGCTAAGGGTAAAATCTTTTCAAGCTGCTTTTAAGCCCGGTTGGCTTGTGCAATCATATTTTGTGGTCAGTTCAATAGCAACATTAAAAAAAGACTAATAACAAGGACAAAATAGCTGTTAATCAAACGCACAGATAGCTTTCCAATGTTCCCAATAATCTGACCTCGGAAATCTTAAAGATGGCTGGATGGTAACTTTCCAAGGGTTAAACAAAAGAATGTGTCCTTTGTTCTCGACATCTCACTTCTCTTTCTGGGCCACCAGAAAGTTAAGCTGTCTCCTGCGTGTGGTATTTCTGATTTGCATGTATGTCACTGCAGAAAATAGAATCTGTGACCAACAGGCCGCCGGATTCGTGATGGCATTGCAGAGCCGCCTTCTCGGAAACAGATTAAGAGTTGAGCCACACGCCAGAACGGCATCACGTACACTTGATAAGGGAACTGCACAGGGTCGTCCCTATCTCTGTCCATGATTGCCCTCACACATCTATAGCAAATAGTGGAAAAAGCAGCAGGTGTTGCTTTCGATGAACAGGTGGCATGCATAATGGAGGATCAACGGCTTAACAAAGAGCTTCACTTTTGTCGTGTCAAATGAACGTATGCGTGTGATTTGCACTAAATTAGCACATGTGGTGAAAAGTGTTTCTCCACTGTACAAAACTAACACTCTTAGGGAGAAGAAAGTCTGAATTTCCTGTTTGAAAACATATGCCTGACCCTCTCATTTCATACTTTCTGATCTGAAAATAATAAACCAGAAGAGCTGCAAAGCTACTAGCTTAAAATCTTGCACAGATTTTAGATTCACTGTAAACGAAAATCAAAATCTTGGGATTTCGGCTAAAAAGGTGGCGTAAAAAGTCTCCACTATGTCTCTGTGCGTCATGTCCTGCTGGTTCTAGACAGAAGACGCGGAAAAGTTGTCTCAAAGCGATGCAGCACATTGAGTTCATGAACCCGGCGACGAAACGAATTATTGCCGTGACGTGTCGTCTCGTGTTATGAAATGCTAATCAATTGTGTAATAAGTGGGGAAAGGGTCCACTGGCGGACGCCTGCGACGACCCTTGTAGCACTGCAATCCCGGGAAATGGATCTTTCCGCAAAGCAATACAAGAAGCGCGCAACGGCGGATGGCGCTTGTCGGTCGGAAATGGGATCGACTGCACATGACCACGGCGATGTCGGTGCAAGGTAAGAAGCGTTCGGAAGCAGCACGTGCTCAGGCGATGAGTTTAACGAAAATTGCCAATCAACAACGTCTGACCTTATTTGGCAACATTTGGATTTCCTAATGGTTTGACAGCGATGACGTAATTTCAATAGCATTGCCCTTTAAACGGCTTATTCCAGTCACTGTGTACACAAGGCTGACAACCTGGTAGTTATTTTTAAATCTCTTAATAAAACGACACCTGCCGCTTTCAATATTGTTATGTTAATATCTCTCATTGACAACTACACCTGTTACTATCGACAGATTAATTAATCCTACAAGATGCTTCCAAACCCTTACGGCTCCAAAGACGCAGCAAATAACAACATATCGAAAGCAGGCGAGGACCTGTAACAACAGGCAGTCCTCTGTTGTTCACAGAAGACTCCCAGGCACCAACGCTCAAAAAACGGTGTGCTTGTTCCACTTGCTGTGTTTTTTGAATTAGACTTGCAACAAGATCGCCAGCGTGGCAGTAACTTAAGGCGATCTGTCCCCTGTGAACGACATTCAAAATCGCCATGCGTGGCATTCTTGATATGCGCAACACTTTACCGCCGATAATATAATGCGATGCGAAAGCCATGAAAACAAGTTTGTTTTGCACACCTGGGCTTTGTGCGCTTGCAAGTGAACATATCGTGTTGCTAAGATCGCGAAGTTAAGCTCTAGTTTGCACTGCCGCTTTTGGTTAACCATTTGTCACAAAGCATAACACCACTGTATCAATTTTACACGGGAAGGAAATGAACCCAATCATGGAAACGAAAAAAATCGTTTTCTATGAATAAATGTTGTTCAGAAGGAGCTGCATTTCTAATGTGGACCATCACGGAAATCTTGTAGCGATTTCAATGACATATTACAAAAATACCGTTTGCAACCCAAAAAATGCAGTCTGAACTGTCAAGCACATGGATTGAAATCAGACCCAGATTGAAACACACTTAGATCTGTCTAATTTACAAGTGGCAGCAACGTGTGAGATCACATGTAATCATTAAGGTTCCAACATCTACGAGTTTGGGTTTGCGCTTGGTGTCGTCTCTAATGCCCATCAGAACAACGACCTGACCACATTAGACCGTGATTGACAAGTTGTACGCACGTCACCGCTAATAATACGTTCGGCGACAGCCACCAACGTGACGGAATTTATAAAACGAATTGGCCGTTGCTCGTTTGATGCTCCACCAACGACTTCTATATCTATACAAGCGATTAGGATCCCACATTTGCCCTGGTGACCGCCGCGTTTGAGAAAATGCCGTCGGGTTAGGGGTTAATAGCGTTCCGCCCTTTACTAACGTGTGATGTCGGATTAGTAAGGTGGTTAATGTACGAGTGAGTATGGAGAGTGTGTTACACACTAGGGACCGCTAATCTATTTTAACTTCTTTTGACTGTATGCAAACAAGTACTGCGGTTTCCCAAGAACACTTTGTCTTAAATTCAAATTCACATCGTGCATCGAAAGTTTTACATTGCCATCGAAACCGTAAAAACAATGTCCTTTTTTCTGTTTTTATTAAAACCAAATGAATCAACGTCACATTAAAATAACATACCGTAGATGTGTCGTGCAATCGATGTGAAAGTCGAAGAACAACCAAATTGCCGTGACAAGGTTTAATTTCGGCACAAGTTTACAATTTCCCTACAAATTCCTTCCTCGGGAGCAGGAAACCGCAGCATAGGGTCGGCACAGGTGAAGGTAATTGCCTTCTTATCATAATAAGCACATGGATGGTACCGAGACACGAAAATTGCTGCTTGCGCGAAGCATCGCGTGGTCAATTAAATCGCGACTTCGAAGTTGGCAAGGCAAAAACAATTGAGCAATGTTCGCGATCAACAAGCGGCTATCGCACAAATTACCCAAGCATAAACGACCGCCTTCGCGTTTCAACAGATCGGCGCGGTCGTAATTAGGCCAAACGCGAAAGTCCACGACACTTGCAATCAGACAATTTTCCTCAATTACACCACAAATAGTGACCGGTAAACACACGTTAAATCCGATTGCTCGCGCGCAAAACAACCACCAACTTGTCAACGTTTTGGGATGTTGGTGAAAACATGTGAAAGCAACCATTGATTACGAGCTATGCGTGGTTTAAGGATTATCAAGCAGTGCAGCTTGCAACGGATTAGAATCATTTAGAGTGATCCTGTGAAGAATAAAAGATCGGAGAAAACGGTTAAAAAGATTAGTTCCAAAAGGTGCGAAGCCTCTTAAGACTAAACCGGATAAAACAAAGGAGCGGATCGAGGATAATCGGTGCTTGCCAAGAGATTTTGGCCTCTTCTAATACTCACCGTCGATAATTTTTAATTCCATTATTGAGGACAAGTTGAAAGTATCCATGCTTAGATCAAGCCGTGTTGTCATGCGCTTACATTCAGGAGGGCAAAAATACCACAAGTATCGCATTTGAGCCCTACACAAAAACCACTTTACACCTGCATGTGTGACATGCGTTTTTTTTCGCATTTTTTTCGCATGTTTAACGTTTTTGTGGCTTTCAGTAAAGTGTCGCAGGTTAACAAGTGGATGCGCCTTACACGATGCGTTGTTTAGTTGACGCATCAGGGTGGAACACTGGAAAAAGTTGAATTTCGGGTTTCCCTTGACATTTGTGGCCACAAAGCGCGTAAAACACATTCGTAATACTGACTCTACTGAGTGCCTCGTATTTGGGCTGGAACAATTCTCAAATGCTGCTCTATTAATAAATGTAAAAAAACTCACCTCACCAATCACGCTAATGAGCGTTTGTGTTCTGACACAGTCATCAAATTTGTACAACACAATATATCTGAATTATAATTCATACCTATTACCAATGATAAAAATTGCTTACGGGGAAGTCTGATTAATAAATACATCGCTTAGCAAACTCTCAGAAATTCTAAAATCAATTATAATACAGCCATTCCTTTCCTGTGATACTGACGACAACACATCGGGTAAATCTTTCCATGAGACGCCGTGAGTTTGTCAGGCCCTATTATTTTCCATTTAATGCGGACTCGCCACCATTTCTTCAGAGCCCGGGGCGATGCCGAACCTTCTTTGTTTTCGTTGCGGCGATGTCCGATACGCGAAGTCTTGTCAGGTCTAGACGTTTACTGTCACGTTTTGATAGCGCTCCATTAAGTTTTATGGACACACAAACAAGCGGCGCGATGTGTATCCTGGATTGTTCACGAGCGCATGCAACCGCATATTGCTATGTCACTTCGAAGGTAAAAAACTGTTCTGACCTTTCTTAATCCGTCCTTTCAATCTTGATAAGTGTATGACGCAACTCCGATCGTTTCAGCAACGTATCAAATCGCAATACACCACGACATCCCGACGATCAGTAGAAGTAAATACCCAGTGATTGGTGATTGTCGGAGTGTGCTCATTAAATCCGGTGAAATACTTTTGATGAGCACGTTCCAACAAGGCCCGCGGAACGTTGTTGAGTGGCGCCAATCGCGATCGGAAAAACATTCGCTTTCCAGGAACGCCCGACTCGACTGAGCCCACGCTCGGTCGTCCTGTTTTTCGACGACTTCGTTGCCGTCGCAACAAGTGAACCGAAAAGCTCGCCAATACACACACAAACTTCTACAAAATGCTTATGGGGCATACATAAGGTCACCGACAGGTGGTAGCGGTTTTTCGCCGTAAGCCAACATTTTGATAAGCTTGAAAGCGGGTAAATGACGATCCGCGAGAGACCAAACCCAAAGCGAGGTGACGACAGGGCACACAAAGGCGAGCAACGGCGTGGATAAGGTCGTTTCTCCAAACAGCTTAAAATATCACATTTACGGTCAAAGCCGCGTCGTTAGTTTTGATGCCAAAAAAGGAAGGCGGAACAAAAACCTCGCATTCCTCGATACGAATTGCGCGAATCAATGAACTGCCTGTCCGTATTTACTTGACAAATGCAGCGGCAACTAGCGACTATCGTATATATAATTCAGTTGTTGTCGTTTTGTTTGAAAAAAAGGTATTGTAAACAGCGCTAACAAAAACTATTACCACAAATTATTAATTTCTAAAGGCAAATGAAAATATGTTTTTTGTGTAGGAAATACTACGCAATAACAGACATCGGCTACTGCAAGTTCAAAACTCCCATTATCGGAAAAGGCACAGGACGAAAACAATCTGACAGTCTCGTTGCCTTTCCCACACGGCTCTGGTTCGGGTTAATCTGTGTGTTCGGGATATAACAGTGCAGCTGCACTTCCTGCTAATAGAACGTCAAATGGCCAAAGCCCTTGTTATGCGCAGTCATCGTAAAATTCAACGATTTTCTCGCACGTTTTAAGCATAAAATCGCCAGCCAAGATCACTTCTCCTTAAAATAACTTCATAAAATTGCGACAATCCAACTGCTGGCGACCGCGTGAGTTGTTTTGGAGAAGTCCATTACACACTAACGCACTTGCCGCACGATCGTCAACAAGACGCAGTTGACAGCTTCGGATAACAGTTACCATGCAGATCACATCTTTTTGTGATGTAAGCTTGTGCACTTAGTTGAACTGGAGAGCGGGCAGTTCCGCTGTGTGTTGACGCGTTGAAACGGACTTCCAGATCAAACACAATATCACCGCTCATAGAATATGTCTGTTACAGGCAATTAGCAATCAAAATATTACTGAAACATCCATGTGTACCGTAACAGCGGCGAAATACGGGATTGGGAAGGAAGCGATCCTCGCAAAAAAACGCTAAGCGCGCCCGGTTGATATCTACTTCCTGTCTGGACGCGTTCACTGTCTGAGTAGCATTTGCAATCTAACAAAAGCGCAGCACTGTACCATTGGCATTTCCGACCATTATGCGCCCTGTTGTTGCGGATGTACGGCATCAACGGTAGTCACGCACTGGCCATTTGTACCACCTTACACCTACTACATCGTCCCAATGTTTGTCACTATAAGCGGAAGTCCAAAACTGGAGAAAGTTGCCAGGTGCCTCTGCTTTGCCAAACCTGGCCAAATTCAATTGGGAATGATGGTTAAATCATCAGAGTGGGCCAAGAATTTGAATTTTGATAGCATTTGATTACTTCCTATGGATGCGCGAATATGGAGTCATTTCGGTTGAATATTACTTATGCTTCTTTGTTTGGGCACAATTCAGTGATTGGTCTGTTACAATAACACAAAGTTCAAATTTAAAATTTCAATCATTGAAATTCCAACATTCTTATTCCTCCATGGTAGTTTATGAATTATTTTTACAACCAGAAACCATACATTTAGCCAAAAAAATGCAGGCAAACACTAAGATGGTTAAAAGGCTACAAATGCAACTTTTAAACTTAACATAGTTTTATGTAGATAAGTAAGTCTAGACTATAGAATCTATAGTATAGATCAACAATTTTCAGTCCTAATGACAACTGTCAAAAATGGAATGCCATCGTTGCCCAAAATTAATCTGTATTACTCATTTTTGAACATAGCTCATAAGACCAGTTTTTTACCAAAATGTATTGCTTTTTGATGTTACCTAATGTAACAAATAGCTAGATAGCTACACAAACTACAATACTGATTTTGTTAGTATACTACAACTGCAGGGAATTGGTCCAACAAAACACACCATTTTAACCAAGTTATCCAACGTTAGTTAATTATACTTAAAGTCACCAAGCAATAAAAAAGAAACAATATGATATTTTCTGACTCCATTTATACCAGCATGATAATGACTTGAAGGGGATTACTTCACAAAGTATATGTGGATGAAAAGAAACATGTTTAGGACATGCATAAAAATTATCCATAGTAAATTTTAATACAAAACATTACTACAATATAACAAAACCTAAACTATATTAAATCATTGGAAAGCATGTGATACAATGGTAGGCTTATAAAAAGCTTGGATTTACCTGGGCATAGTGCGAAAGTATATAGGACATAAAAACCAAAAAAATAGCTAAATGCTTTGAAATGATAATTTTTCTAATAAAAACAAACTAGAATTTTGATATGCAACAACAACATGACACAACACACACATTAGATTGAAGTGGGACAGGTGTATCAAATGTTAAATGTCTGACTACTCATAAAAATACACTGCAACAAAACGCAAACCAGCTTCAAAAGCTTCTGAGTGTCAAGAATTCACCATTCAAGGTTCTGTGTTGAGAATACTCGGTCTATCATTAAACGTTATAAAATTCTCGGATAATTGTGGGTCAACATTCAAAATCAGCAGTCAACACCAATCCCGCACACGGTTGGGAACAACAACTTACGTCGTCTAAGAATTAATGTTACACGCGTCAAAAACGTATATCAAACGCAACATTACTAAACCCACGCGCCACAACAACACAATGGACGACACAACACAACATCAATGCCAGACTATAGACATGACAATGGCCTTTGCCCGTAATTGAAACAAGTATATATTTGAAAAGCGGGTCATAGGACCTTGAACAAAAATAGTTTCTAATCAGGAATCGCATGACAACTCAACAAACAAAACATAACCTGCAAATTACAAAAGCAGAATATTTCTGTTTTCTGAAGTTTGGTAACGAGTTCTTTTACGATTTCTATGGCACAATTCTCGACATGTTTAAAATTAGTTGCAAAAATCAAAGGAAACAATGCAGAAATTCTACTGCTGATAGCAACAATTACTCAGGACGAAGTAAGGTATAAAAGTTTTTTTTATATATAACAATCTTTAATATGTTATAGCATTTAAACCAGGGCGATAGTGACAATTTTAAGATTTGGGGTGCGATTTTACTTCCTAGGGGTGCGATTTTAAAATTACTGATTGTATAAAAATGTACAAGAATTGTGAGACTAGACTAACATACAAGCCGATTTTATTTGTCTTGCAAATACACAAGCCACATGGGGCACATAAGCTTCGCTGCTATTTGAATAAGTTGCATTTGGCGATTTGTTTTTGTTTTTGTGATCTCGAGAGCAAGGTTGGGCTGTTTATTTAGCCAGAGGGGACGCTTTGTCAAGGCTATGTATGGTGACCGGCTATACCTTTTTTAATATAACGGTAAGCTTTTCCTCCAACTTGTTTTACTTTACACTTTCTATAGGCCTACAAGCGCTTTAAAAGTTTTTGTGTCATTTAATTTGATAAATCTAGTGTAATTTTATAATGTGGAATGTATAGGTTTCTCTTCTACCGAGTATGCCCCATTATTTTCAATCAAAACAACAAAAACGGCTAGCCTATTGTTTGGGCATATAATCGTATAACGTTATCTTGTCTATGACGTCAGAAACTTTGCATGGATGCGTTAGAATTGAGTGAATTTGACCCTCAGTGTCTTTGTTGCAATTAAATTTGGTTTTAACTGTTAACATAAGCATTGGTGGTTCTGGGTAAATCTTATTGCACGCACAAGCTCAACAACTTTAAAAAAATAACAAAATAATGGGGGCGATATTGAGCCAGTGCCCTAGCAAGAGGACGATTTCGCTGAAAAGATTGAAGACCACTGATTTTAACCGTCTACAATACAAACACATGGACGCTGGTGAACCTATTTGTAGTGTCATGGCAGGTAAAAACTTTGTTTGTAGAAATTGTCTGTAACTACCAATAGTTTGTGACACAAATCCACTAAAACCCACAAATCGTTTACCCGTAACTCAAAACTGTTTTTCGTTCATATTGCCATCGAGAAAATTGCCAATTGCTGTATCTTAAATATTTTGGGAAACACTGTCGCTGAAATTTTTTAGAATTTTAGTCAAACAAATCTAACAAGTGGTCCAAGTCCAAGTAGAAGTCCAATTTCATGTCAACTGTCAAGTTTTGTAATTGGCCCAAAAAGAATGTTGCAAAGACACAAAAAATACTAAATTTGCATTATTTTAAATTATTTCCTGTGGAGTGTTGTTGTGCCACTGTAAAACTGTACTGTGCTGCTGATTTTTAGAGAGCCTTCTGAAATTTATGAATTATGTCAGATACAGATTTGCTTGTTGATGACCGTGTATCTGTGGATGGATATGTCGGAACAGTCAAGTTTATTGGTCTAGTTCCACCTAGTGAAGGTAAGCTATTTTTTACCAATTATCTTAACTCAATAGTAAAACAATTTTTTTTAAAAACAATTTTTTTAGCACAGACTTATTCACCGAAACATTCAGATTTTTATAAACTAACAAAATACATTAACAGGAGTTTGGATTGGAATTGAATGGGATGACTCTACCAGGGGAAAACATGATGGATCAAAAAATGGAGTTGTATACTTTACGTGCAAGTAAGCAAGGTAATGAAAATATTTACTGATGGTAGTATTAGGATAATACTTTTTTCACAGAAACTCTAAAAATGGATCATTTGTCCGAATAACTAAGATAAATCGGGGCATTACAATTTGTGAAGCAATTCAAGATCGATACCAAGTTCCAGCTGGTGTTAATGTTTGTGGTGAAAGAGAAATGTTTATGATTACCAATACAGGGCAACACAAAAAAGTGGATACAGTTGGTCTTGATAAAGTTCAAAAGCAATTTAGGTACTTATCATTTACTTTTTACCCCTGCAAAAAATGATGTAACTTAACATGATTATTTTTGTTTGTAGTGTTCTAACAAACTTAAAAATAATTGGTTTGCGTGATCTAATGATATCTTCATCTGGGCCTGCTGGAGAACTTTCATCTCTTGCACCAAGTAAATAATTTTACCTATGACCAGTTATACTTTTATCTTGACATACAATTTTTACCAGACATCACTACCTTGGACTTGTCAAAGAATTTATTGTCAACTTGGATGTCAGTTTGTAATATTGTGTCCCAGTTGACTCAACTAAAAATTCTCAATCTAAGTGAAAACTTACTGTCATTCAATGATGAATGTTTGAAACACACAGCTGCATTTTCATCTGTAAAAACACTTATTTTAAACAAATGCAAACTTACTTGGAATAATGTAAGTTTAAAGCTTGTATATTTTAGTGATAAGTGTTGAAAATCTCGATTTAATGATTGTGTATTTCAATAAATGAACTGCTTGTGTCAACAAAGAATATATATATATGTTGTACAAAATGTTTTTATTTTTGACAAAGATTGTTCTTTTATCTTAGGCTTTTGTTGTTTATACATGCAGGTTGCACAGTATGCACAGATATGGCCAGATGTAGAAGAACTTCACCTGGTTGGCAACTTGATTTCCGCCATGTCACCACCTGCAGAAAATGTTTTGCAAAATATAACATTTTTAAACCTATCAGAAAACAAATTTGATGAATGGGGGCAGATAACCAAGATTTCCAATTTACCAAAGTGGGTTATAGATTTAACCCTAAAATCATGGCATTTTGTCTTAATTATATTGTATGCAAACAGATTAAAGAAACTGTTTCTTAATGGTTGTGGGTTATTTGAGATTTGCTGCAATGAAAACCTCTTTCCACATGTAGAGGAAATGTCAATTGCTGAAAACAAATTTGTAACAGTAAGTTTGCACTATTTCTAATCTATTTTTTCATGAGAAGTTTTGGAGTTTTATACATAAATAAGTAATTTGATTTTCAGCATCAAGTTTTCAATGAGCTGCACAAGTTGCCAGCATTAGGTGACCTTATCTTTCGCAAAAATACCATCAATGAAAAGGAAAATTATGAGGATACACGGGAAATAATAGTGGCAAAAATGAAACATCTGATAAGGCTTAATAACAGTGTGGTACTAATGTGTTTTATTTTCTACAACTTCATGTTTGCCTGGCAAGCCAAACAGTCAGATATTTTTTTAGATCACTGATAGGGAAAGAGACAGTGCAGAAATGGATTATCTTAAAAAGTTTGGCCTGGCATGGCTTGAGTCTGGTGGACACCAAGATCCCGACAAAAACAATCCATCCCAGGAGTTTTTTCTCAATCACCCAAGGTATATGGAGCTGGTGAAAGGTATGTAACGAATTTCAGTTTAAAATAAAGTCAACGTACTTAATAAACCTTTCGTTAAAGAATACGGAGCACCTGCCGACCACGAGCTTGTTAAGAAGTCAAGCGCCCTTAAAGGCAACCTCATCGGTAAGATAAACGATGTGAATTAGCTAGGTACTTACTGACCGTACTGACATTTATCACAAACATTTGCAGAGGTGAATATAGAAGCTCCTATCAAAGACAACTTTAAACCAGTGTCCCGTCGTCTTCCGCTATCTATGACCGTTGCAAACCTGAAGATGCTTGTTCAACGATTGACAAAAATCGAAGTTCGAAAACAACGGCTTGTATATGTAAGCAAAGAGGTGAGTATATTATTTTTATTGCCGAGTCTTAGGACCGTGGAAATGCCCCACGATTTTATCCTCGTGTGTGTTTTAGAATCCTGAACACGTGGTGGCGCTAGATCGCGATCAAGAGACCTTACACGACGTGTCGATCGAACCTGGTGACACTGTGCAGGTTCAAAAACCAACGGAATTTGATCTGGCGAAATACATTGCTAGCAGAAAAAGGACGCGCATGTTTCACCAATGAAAGTTTGTTGTTAAATTTGCTGCTTAAACTTTAGTCGTTATGTGGACGATTCGCTTTTCGTTTTACTGTGATGCATAACTTTTTTAGTCCCGATTTTAAACAACACGCAAAAAAGATTTCTGAAAGCAAACCAATCTGTGCTGACTTGTTCAAGCACCACTGAACGTGTTAGTTGTTAACTGTTTATCGTCAGTGTTTTTACTATAATTTTTTGTCAGGCAAAGGTGGCTGTGTAATTACGTTGTCGCACTTGCTTCATGTTGCTTTTATCACCCTTCTGTATGCCTATGGCTGACCATGTAGCAATTCTGAATAAACAGTCTTTGGCTTTTCTTGCGCAATCTGAGTACCATTTCTCCCCTAAGTGTCCGTGTATTTTACTTAATTCGATATATTCGTGATCAATATTGATGTGCCTCAACAATTGTTTCAATGAGTTTTCGTTGTGGCTTTATTGTCTCCACTACCTGTTTTTTTATATAGGAAGGTGATTTTAGCGTGAAGCCAAAAGTCATGTGCTATATATAATGGCATGAAGTGACTTTTGGACAATCAGTAATCCCATGATAACCCTGTATCGTCATTGCGACCTATGACATTACCTAACAAGAGACCAGCCGTTCTATCCGTTTTTAAGTTACCAGGCGTGATAACTATGTGATTCAGCTTTCAGTCTTATTACGTACAACTCGACGTAGTGCTGTACGTCACTGCAGAACGCATATTGTTTTCCTGTGGTGACCGACCGCTGACCAACAATTGTTTCAGGTAAGATGACTGGGTAACCATTATAACCAGCAGTAACTACAAGAACGGCCTCTTTCGCATTGGCATATTCGCTTTGTCTTTAAAAATTTAAAGTGAAGGAAATGTACGCAAGGGTGTCTGCTTTGAACAACATACTGCTTGCTATTATAGCGACAGCCCTTTCACACGAAAATCGTACAAACTTTTGATAACGCAAATGACAACTTTTAAAGTTGATAGTCTCATTGACTGCAAAACGCGCTTTCACATTTAAAAACATACAGTGGGGTAGGACAAAAAATCGTTTTTTATAAACGCATAATCACGGACGTACGTGGGAAAAACAAAATTTCGCTCGATCAACGGGCGTATATGTCGACATTGTAACTATAAGAACAAGTTTAAAACTATGTGGTACTTGATAATAGTCAATAACGGAAAAAAAACACTGCACTGTTATCGAGAAAATGAATGGGAATAACAGACATACAGCAAGGAATGTTCGTGTTCCATCGATTTTCTGTTTTCCATTTTACGTTCCTGACAATTCAGTGCCTTGACTCTGTTTTCGCTTGTTTCTGCCATTTTGTGATGCGTTTTTGTTTTTGATAAATTTTGACAAAGTGTTCATGGCTTCCGAAACACCCTTGCCTTTGATAGCACAACATTCCTGAAACAAAATAGGTACATTGTTTACCACAATCATTTTGCAAAATTAATAAATGTTCAACAAATTTGACATATTCAAATGCATTTATTTAGAAGAGATGACAAAACTTGCGCTGAAATTTCTAACGCCAATTCTGTGCGCATATTTAGCAACGTTTTACATATCTGCTTCCCACATTGCAAGAGGTTAATCAGGACATTTGCTCCACAACATTCACAAACCGTTTTTCCGTGTAAATGACGTGGAAAGCCATTTGTATTTTTATGAATGGCCCGAAGAACGCACGAAAAATACGAAATGGTTTAAATTATGTAAACAACTTTAACCAAACTAGGACATGATTTGTAGCACAATTATAACAGCTACAAGTGTATACCTGGACATGCCAGTTATGATCTGGAGGCAAGTCGTGGAGTTGTAACACTCCTTCCATTTCTGCCACATTAATCGCACCCGGTAAATCCTGTTTGTTGGCGAGCACCACCAGTGGTATCTAGAAAATAAAATCATACATTCACACCCAGAAGCAAATATAATACATCTTCATCTAAAATAAGATAATACATCTACATTAGGGTTGCCATTCGTCAGGATTTTCCCTGACATGCCAGGGAATTTAGTGTTTAAATCTGCGTCAGGGAGAAATGTTAAAATGTACCTAAAAGTCCGGAATTCAAGAAAAAATATTTGTATATTTTATGAAATTAATGTACCGACGGAGAAAGTTTCTATAAGTAGATAGCTACAACCGCGTCTAAACCATGAAACGTAAAGAGGTAAACTGGCGGCGCGCAGGTCAACGTACAAGTTACTGTATGATGTGTGTGCGCGCGTAACAATACCTGTTTGTTACTAGATGTTTAACAATAGGCGTTAAATACACAAATAAAAATCCGCGTCTCAAGAAAACACAGCATTCGATGCTACATGAGATCGTGGGAAATTTCATTTCCTTAACTGTGTACCTATTATGCAGGGACCTAACTAACAACTAAAAGTCGAATGCGTGAGACATCAGAACATTTTTACAGTGGCATTTTTCTTCAAATTTAAAAAGGTCCTTGTGACTCCCATCGTTTAATTTTTTTGGTTCAAAAAAAAAACTTAACTAAACAGAAGCCTGCCCAGAAAGTTAATTGACAAGGATCAGAGTATCGTATGTAACGTTTCTTGTGTCGCCGTCCGTGTGACTTCCCAATATTCTAATTTATTCCGGAATAGAAGTGTTTGGATCGCAAAAATGGTTAACGCAGCGGTTCTCAGACTGGGGTCCGCGGTCCTTTAGGGCATTTTGCGGGGACCTCGAAAAGGTGGAAGTAATTCTATATCCTTATTTGGCGTCAGTTTGTGCAACTGGATAAGTTGAATTCAAAGTGAAAGTGAAAATCGACCGTCTCCATTGTTAAACAATAGGCTTTATTGCATGACAACTAACAAAAATGCAATTGTTCGCGCACAATTGTAATGTTTTTGTCTTGTCTGTGATGTCAGATTTGGATCATTGTTATGCGCAATTTTGCATAACTAGCTAAAATCCTGCAATCAACTTTCGTTTTTCTGAAATAGACATTCAGACTTACGTCAACACATTTAGACTTAAAGTTTGAGAAAAACTGTGTTCCCGCAACCCAGATAAATTTTGTCAGGGATTGTGTTTCATAAAATATGGCAACCCTAATCTACATCATCTCTTTCAAAACAAGCAAATCATGACGTTGGTTTAAGAATAAATATACACGTGAAGACATAGGCTATAGTTCCGTCCTTGCCACATACAAGTACAAAAGTTAATGGAAACTTAAATTAATTCATTAGTATTTCACCTTAGCCATGTTATCCTCGTTAAGAATGGCGTTAAGTTCGCTCGCGGCTTCCCCAAACCGACTTGAATCTGCACTGTCCACCACATATATAATACCTGGAAATCGAAACAATATTCATTTAATTTAGTCTTACACGCGAGTTTCTTTTAATGTAATCTTATAGGCCTATATATAAGTTTCATGTTAAAGTTCCAATATCTTCTTGTGACCAAACTGATCGGAATAGAATGTTAAAAAATAATGAATGCCAAAGTTCAAACCATTTGCTGCATTGTGTCGCCGCAACAATGTGGGAAATGCACTATACAAAAATCTTTATTACAATTTACGCATTAAAATGTCATAGAAGTAGAAGTTTTTTTAACATGCCTATATAAGTATTTTTCAGGTTGGACAAAAAGCCGCACAGGGACACAGAAGACCTTAGTCTGCCCTGCTTATACGTCACAATAACTTATATTAACTATACGTTATTTTAGTTCGTTGGTCGAAGTCGTTCCAGCAACTGGGTTGAAATGTGCGTAATATATAATGGTCCTATATGTCACGAGAGAACTGAACATAAAATTACGTCACCCTTCGTGTGGTGACCCATGGACGTGTGTGTTAAAGTCCAAACTACACGATAAGGAAGTTAAAATCCAATATAGGCCACAAGGATTATTATTTGCAACAATTCAATTGTGTACTGGTAAAATTGTTTCCATGAAATGGCTGATGGTAAGTGAATTGCTTTAGAGCTATCCTCATAAGACATTTAACCACCCTTTACGCAACATATTTTAGACACCGATTTTTTAAGTAATCTTTTTAGACTCCGATTTTACTGGTATATTGTCCAACACACCTTCCGTAGTAGTGTAGTAATGTTTCCACAGTTGTCTGATTTTGTCTTGGCCCCCAATGTCCCATATCGTTAAAGTTAGCCCCTTGAACGGGGTAACAGTTTCAACATTGAAGCCGATTGTTGGAAGTGTTCTAGTACATTCCTTCAATTTTAGTCGTTGTAAAACGGTGGTTTTTCCTGTAAATATCAATTTCAGAAAAGCATTTGAAATATTCATGCGTTTTGGTTTATTCAAAGCTGTTTACGATGTTGGTCACGTTCATTAGTCTAAAAGGGAAAAGCGTTCAGAGATGAAACGCTCTTCGTAGAAAAAACAGCGGAGAAACGCATAGGTATTATCAATGCAACAAACTTTCACAACATATGATACATGAATATGTTAAGTTTTTCATAGTGCTTATGGGAACACTACCTATCAAAAGAATTAAGTTAATAAACACTTTTTTACAATCAATCTGTATAGTTAACAAATATGCAAATATGCATGTCCGTCATTTCAATTACTTCCTAGTTTGCTGGCATTAATTCATGTTCGAGTTTGGACGTGAAAAAAATCATGGGACTATATGCGAAGTTGTCCAAGTCAGCTATTTAAATGTGTCGTTGTCCAAAATAAAACACTGTTGCTTAATGACTCAAAATTTTGCACAATGTAGTCTATTTAGCAGCCAAGTTGATAACATAACTTTAATAAATACGGTCAGAGCTGGAACAAACAAGACCAAATGCCCGAAATTTCACTAAAACTCGTGTCAATGTTTCATGAGGCTTCTTAGCTACGATGTAAACGTTATTGCGGCATAAGGCAATAAAGTTGGCAACCTTACCAGCCGCATCAAGTCCCAGCATACAGACTCGTATTGGTTCTCCTTTGTTGGTCGACAGAAACTTTCCAAACATACTTCCCATGATGATTAGCTCGTGTTCGCTCAGTTTCTAAATTAACAGTAAGCTGGAACTGAGTCTACAAATCAACATAGTTAAATCGAATAAGTACACTGCCCAGTTAAAGGAAACTGTTTTCCATTGTTAACGTTTAAGCGCTTGTATTTTAATTGGCACTTCGCCTAATTGTATTTCACATAGAAAATTATAAATAAGAACGCCTCCATTTGACCCTGACTCTCGAATTCACTACTGCGTGCGACCTTATTGTTGACGCTTTATTGCCTGTAGTTTAAGGCTTCTCCGTTGCACCGCATCCCAACAGTGGCGGAAACACAGAGACTGACTTCAGTTGATTAGGGACAATGCCACACACTGCGGGTGACCCGAACGCCGATGCACATAAAACGTAAAACTGTTAAAACGTCACATCACGCGGATTGGGGTATTCTGGGAAGCCGCCGTTTGACGTATTTAACCAAGTGCCAAAATTTCCCATATAATTTCAACAAGGAAAATGTTTGTACTAAATAAGCGAGGTAAGCGCTGTCTCCTTGTGAGAACGCGACGTTTTCGCATCAGTTGCTTCGTTCTTTCTTCGTTTCGAAACCCGAAGGCAAATAGGAAGCGTTTGTGTTTACTGCAATCCGGTTACGTATTGTTGCCTTACACTTTGCCTATATCTGTGTTTAAGTATTCTCACGTAGAAGTAAAACTCCCAACACTGCTACGTTAACGACTCCACGTTCAGAGGAAAAACACTGTTCAACTTCCAGTCTGCGATTTCGTTTATGTTGATGTGAAATGATATGAACAAAATACCGGAATTAAACGCGTCACGCTCACTCACACCTAATGTCTGCTGATGCATCGACGCCGAATCACACTGTGTACATCTCCTCTGCGAACCGGCTCGGTTCCTTTCTAATACTGTGCACTGCATGTAGCGGCCTGACTCAGTGACTAACGAAGAAACGCGTTTTGTCAAGCTGATGCTGATGTGTTGTAATGCGATAGAGAAACAACTGACGATGCCAATAGACGGTTCGAGGTTAAACTGCATCACGGGGCAAATGCATTGTATATGTGTGTGTAATGCCTGCGCATTTTGTGCGTTTACTTTTCTGGCACGTGCACTCTTATGAACTACACACTTTTGCGACTTGGGATTACGTGGCACACCAATGCGTTGACGTTAAATGAACAAAACTAGGTTATTATTTTGACTCGCAGTCAATGACTCAGTAATACCTGGGTTGTATATATAACTAAAGGTATCCCTTCATCTACGTAGCGCAGTAGACGCAAATAGCTCATCTGCTCGACAACTGTATCGAATAAAAGTATTTACAGTTTTTACACGTTTAATTTCCTTGGAGATTTGAAGCAAATATAGTACTTCCACCACGTGGACTATATAGTCTCCATGAGGCAATGCCTATTAGGGCTGAACATCGGCTTCACTTATCAATATTTGCGATGTATTTTTTTCTTTTATAGGAATCACCACCACAGCAATCATCGGACACTGCCTTATGGTGCATTTTAATTTTATACATAGCCGGAATGCAATATGTTTCCTTTGTCACCTTATACCTGTCAATCTGCAGAAATATATTGCTAGGCAAACGCTTTCTTCTCTATAGTCAATACATTGACGTGCTCAGTCTTGAGTTGTGTAACTTGCGCAATTCTTGCAGGAAGACAACAACTTTTACGTTAGTGTTTTTTAACGGTATCGATAAGTCAGACTAAATGGGCATGATGAAAGTAATTAATTTTTAAATTCTACTGTGCAATGAAGTAAATTCTCACATTATAAACAATTGAGCTACATAGATATACTCAAGTCAGCGAATTTTTGGGCTATAAATAAAGGTAGCGAAATATATTTGTCACCTGTATTCTCACAGGTCGGCCGAAATCAGGGGTGCACAACCTGAGAGCATACGGCCATACGGATGCGGCCTCCATGATGAACTTGTGCAGCCATAAACATGTGCATTAAAATACACGTACTCGCGGCCATGAATTAAATATAACTTTTTTACTAGACATTTGGCTTTTAAATCTGGCTTGAACGGATTTTTCTGGGATGGAAACATATATTATACCAGTGGTTCCCAAACGTTTTCATATTTTTTTCAAAACGGTCCCTTTGCCATTTTTTCGAGGGCTCGCGGTCCTTAAGCCTAAATGTGTATTACATAAAAACGAAAGTTGATTGCAGGATTTTAGCTAGTTATGCAAAATTGCGCATAACAATCATCCAAAGACAGCATGTGACATCACAAACAGGACAAAAACATTACGATTGTGCGCAAACAATTGCATTTTTGATAGTTGTCATTTAATAAAGGCCATTGTTTAGCAATGGAGACAGTCGATTCTCAATTCTACTTTGATTTAAACTTATTTAGTGGCACAAACTGACGCCAAATAAGATTATAGAATTACTTCAACCGCTTCGCGGTCCCCTCAAAATTGCCTCACGGACCCCTAAGGGACCGCGGACCCCAGTTTGGGAACCGCTGTATTATACCGACTCAGAAGCCATAACCGCCAGACTTGTACGCATATGATGTACAAACAATTGAATAAACAAGGAAACAAACAACGTTACAATACAGAAAGAGACGTCATTTATACAGTTAAGATTGATTGTCAAATCGTTTAGCTAAACTAAATCAACGGATAAAGTAAAAATCTATCTGGATTTTTAGGCACCAGTAGATGGGATATTATGACATCTAGCCTACATCTTTAAATCATACGCATGGCGGCCGTTGGTAAAATAAGGATTTGTGGTCGACATAACGAAAAGGTACCCCTAGCCCAGTGGTTCTCAACCTTTCGTGGACCGTGGTCCCCTAAAAGTGTCATTTTTTGCCTCGTGGCCGCCTTCATGTAACCTTCATGTAAAACTCGTGTTGGAATTCGGTACTAATATCGGCTTTAAACAGGTCGATCAGAGTAAATAAGAATCCGTAATCGGAAAAAACCTCAATATAGACAAATAGTATGCGAAATAGTCGATTGAATTAGGGAATTTTAGTGGGTGTTTCTGGTAAATCTACACCCGTCGCCCCCCGGAACACAGCTCCTGGGGGGCCATGGGCCCTGGTTGAGAACCACTTCCCTAGCCTAAATGATAAATATTTGCGATAACAGCAACTTAGTTACAAGATTTTCAACACACAAGTATAAAATAACAATAGAAACAACATAAATTTCGAGAGCTATATGCAGTTTGCAGCCAAACACTTTCAGAATTAGCGTCAAGTTTTATTCTGTTTCTTGTATTCCTTGACCATTCGAGAAAAACATTGCAGGCCTTCGATGATGCCATCGTTCTTAGTGGCTGAGCACCCCTGGATGTTCCACTTTTGCCAAGCGGGAATATCGGACAAGCCAAGTTGCGGAACAAGGTCCTCAACGGAATGAGCGATGCTAATGTCTTGCTTGTTGGCCAACACGAGGATGGGAATTCGTGACATTTCCACGTTAGATATAATGCTGAATAGTTCGTCCTTTGCCTCACTAAACCGAGAAGGATCAGCACTGTCCACAACGAATATCAAGCCTAAAAGAATGCGCATGTGATTACTGACTCAGTATAATCAAAGTATATATAAAACACAAGTAGTCCAACCCATTGTTGCGCGTAGAGCCGCATGGACGTCAAATTAATACAGCAGGTATAGGGAAAAACACATGAATTGTCTGATTTTTGCAAACTGGTGGGCTTTAACGCGAAATTAATAGGCAAAATCGAATAAAACTTTTGGTTTCTAACATTTGAGCGTGATAATGCACGCTGAATGCAAATATTTTAAATTTTCAAGAAAAATAAGCGGCAAAATTTACATGAAACAAAGCAATTTAGCTTTTAATATTACGGTGAAATCTTAGAACCCGAAATTTTCATTCTATTTGGCGAATCAAATTCGCGTTTTAGCTCTTCAGTTTGTAAATATCAGACAATTTATGTGTTATTTTCCTCTACCCACAGTTCCATAGGCTTTATTGCGTAATTTATGTGTTATTTTCCTCCACCCATAGCTCCATAGGCTTTATTGCGTAACAATAGGTTGGACGACTTGCGTTTTATACGGAGTACAATAATTTGTGCCGAATCTGAATTTTCGCCATTTGGTAACGAAGATGTTAATCGCAAATAGAAAGTGAATGCTGCACAGAAACTCTAGATTGTTATCCGCTGTGTTTAAGTAATATAGAGTCCATCGAAAACAGGAATTGTGATAATCTGAATATAATTAAAACAATTGAACATTTGTGGAAATACACAATGTTGCTTTGTGACGTTAAAGACGACAGAATAATAATAATTGCAAAATCCATTGTTATTTTGCTATTCATTTTTAGCAAAACGTTTTTACCACCTGTGACAGGCATGTTAACCGGTGTTATACGAAGTTTCAGCACGAAAAAGGGACTAATAAACGTGATGACGTTTTATTGTTAAGCAGATCAGCTCACCTCCCGCCCCCTGATAGTAATGTCTCCACAGCTGACGTAGCTTGTTTTGGCCGCCCACGTCCCAAACCGTAAAGGTAAGGCCTTTGCATGGTGTTATTGTTTCCACATTAAAACCGATAGTTGGAATCGTTTTAACAACTTGATCCATCTTCAGTCGGTACAAGATAGTTGTTTTGCCTGCAGAAATTAAGGTTACAAAACGCAGGAAAATTTATGTGGAATATTTCACTTTCGATTAAACGTTTAGCTTTTAACTGAGCGGTTTATGAAGTAGTCACTTTTTACCCACCTGCTGCATCAAGACCTAACATAAGTATCCGAACCGGGTCCGAATCGAAGGTCTTGAAAATATTTTCAAGTTTTGAGGCCAATGCCCCCATTGGCGTCTTAATTACAGTTTGCTTATATAATTTACCTGCTTGCCTAACATAACAAAGAAATTTGTTAAACATTACCAACTGCTTCACCCTGCTGCATTTTATACATATATAGTAGCCTACGGATGCACTTTTGTGAAGTTGATAACTGGTCAATTTTGTCGGTCGAGAACTCTTTGGCGACATTCAAACCGTAAATCGCTTGTTGTCAAATTAATGCTCAGAAAACTAACATAGGCTAAACAATTTTAACACTCAGAACGAAGGTTGGCTACAGCTTACAGAACTATAAAGTAAAAGCGGGATATCACAGCCAACATCACGCTGGATAATTCCAGTTATATCATTACTTGACTTACCACTAAAACGAGTCAGATTTGCGGTTTTGACATTCTAAAACATTTTACGCTATGTCAAAGAACTTGTAATCGGGGTCACATCTAGAGCATTGCGAAATGTCAGCTAACCATGCAAAAACCAACAAACCTCATCAGCACTCACAGTTCGACAATTAGTTTAATTATAAAGCAAACTTAACAACCAGCATGCAAATCATGCGTAATTGTGTTGATTGTGCCAATAGACACTGCCTTCCCGTTCTGACTCATTCCTATCACCACTCACAGTTGGACCGCACAAGTGACGTATGGGTGGTGGCAACTAGAACCACACCAACC
The DNA here is from genome assembly GCF_965637545.1 of Phallusia mammillata. Classification (NCBI taxonomy): domain Eukaryota; kingdom Metazoa; phylum Chordata; class Ascidiacea; order Phlebobranchia; family Ascidiidae; genus Phallusia; species Phallusia mammillata. The sequence continues at coordinate 22,482,718 of NC_137253.1, forward strand.
CACACGAATGTAACTTTCTGGATGTGCCTTTTTTAGACATAACTATAGAAACATGTCAAGTAAGTTAGTTAAAATATGTGGCAAGCCACTAAGCAAAGTTATGAGAAAAATAGCTTGCCATTTTCCAAATTTTATTGTACCGCTTAAGGAGATTTCAAACGATATGACATTTATAAGCTCTTGTAAAATTATCCCTAGAATTTGGCTGAAAAATTGACAGTGTGGCATTTTTTGTTGACTCACGTTAAGTAAGTTTCGCAACGCCGGAACGAGTTAAGTTTTTGAACAGTCTGTAATCAAAAAACATTTCTATGTTTTAACCGCATGACTGCACACACTTCCCTGTGTTTCTTGGCGATTGTTTTCTTTCTATTTTAGCGAGATGTATCAAAATTTTCGCGTTTAAGAATTCTGTTGTGCTATAATATCACTTTACTTTATTATCTGAAGTCTGGTTCAGGCAATATACACCCGCTGTGTCTTATTGTTTGTTTAGAAATTCTCTTAAAACTGCCTCAACTGAAGTGGTGTTGCTTAAAACATCTGTCGACCGTTTTGAAAGTACATTGCACTTTGTTGCAATATATTTGGTGGATAAACATTTTAGTTTTTAGTTTAAACGTAGAAAAAGCAACATACCAGGGGACATGAGGTGTTCAAGTTACCTCAAAAAAGTTTAAAGCTTCATTAGTAAAAGTATATACCTTACCCTTAAATAAATTAGTTAAAAACATATACCTAAATAAACCAATAATGGTAGTTGCTCAAAAACCTTGAAACCTGGTTAAAGGAACCACCTAAGCTACAAAATGGCTGCATTCTATTTCTTTAAACACTGCTATGTAAACATAGTGGAGGATGTGTACCATGTAAAGAATGATTGTTTGGCAAACAAACCTCATATTTACAGTAGTTGATTGTATTTACAGGAAAGGGGCACATTATATTAATTTTTGTTTCATTGCCGAACACTGAAAATCTTTTTGCACTATTCACTGTTGTTTAATATGGATGAGACAAAGTCAGGAGCTGACCAGTTAAAAGAAAAATACTTGGAGCTCAAATGCTCAATACTGCACAAAAAATGCAATGAAATACAAGGCAAAAACAATGCAACCATAGAACACTTATGTCAACTGCAAAAAGTGGTCAAGCGACAACAAAGAAAAAGGGGAATGCTGTTAAAACGTCTTCTCCTGCATGGCGACAAACTCAGAATGGCCAAACTAAGATTTATGCTAGATGATAGAAGTGATCCAACAATGGTTGAAATTAGTGACTTTATCAAGCAGAGACAGTTGTTACAAAAAGGCACTGTTAGTCATGTGTCAAAGCAAAGTAAAGACTTTAAATTAATAGCAAATGAAAAAGAACCCAGGGTTTCTATTATTAAGGTAGAACAATCTCCTAAAGATGATGGTTCTCCACCAGAAAACGTGGTAGATCACTCATTATGATGCATTGAATTTCCCGGTTTCAACACGTCAGCATGTATATATATTTTCGAAGCAACAATTTTTTAGCCACTTTTCTACAGGCTACAAAAGTTATCATCTTATTAGATTGCTAGGAATAAACTTCAAAAACATTTTGATCAACAGATTTTGAAATCCTTGTTAAGCTGAACAATGCCATTGTCATCTGTTGCAGTTATTATTTCCTCTTTTTTGTTCTACTGTTGGTACTACTTCCTTCACTATGGAAAGGTATCAAATTGTGTGGTTTTGTATTTTTTCTGCTTTACTAATTGTGTTGTGTTCATGAAATGCTTTAATAGCAACATAAACAAAAAAAGATATTCAACTTTGAAGGTTGAAATGTGTTTGTACCAAGTGGGTTTTAAAAGAAAGGTTTATACAAAAGAGTTTCGTCCCCAGTTTACATAAAAAGTAAAACAGTTGAAAATGTTGTTTCAGAGTTTCTGAACAACATGTAGAGCTTTTTAACCGAGCATTTAATAAATTCTTGCGACTACGTTCTTTGGTCATTGAGTTAGAATTGGTTTGTCAAAAACTTTACAGAAGCCGGAAGTTTATAAAAAGCAATCGTCCAAGTTTTCAGCGTTCCTAGAAAACCATGTCAAGTCGGTTTCGAAACCGTATTGGTCACTTTTCTGGAGCCCAGGAGGAAAGTTACAAACCATTGTTGCCGCAATTTTGCCTCGTTTCTACAATGAAATATATTACTGGTTCGTGCCTGAGAGTGCTTTTATGACACATTTGCTTTTTTTAAAAAAGGTAACAGCTGCTGGACGTAATTGTTAAAAAGTGTGTTTACGTTTAAAATCAATATATCGATTTTTCTAACACAGATCGTTGGAGAGTACTTGTGTAATTAACGCAACGTATTTGCAGGAAAGAAACGGTCGAAACGCCAGACGGGGGCAAGTTTGGTTTGGCCTGGGCTAGTAATTCGAGAACGGACAATGTCTGCGAACCTCTGGTGGTAATATTTCCAGGATTGGTTTCAAGTTCCACAACGGGCTACGTCCAGTTGATGGTTCAAGAAATAATAAACAAAGGATTTTCTGCTGTGGTTATGGTTAACCGTGGAATTGAAATTCCCTGCCAGGTTGGAACATATAGTTTTAATACAAATACACATATGATTACCACTAATTTGACTGTTCTTGCACAATTCCCAGAATTCGACATTTTTTTGTGCAACCTACACCACAGACATGGAATTGGCAATTAACACAATTAAAAAGAGGTTTCCCAAACGTCCAGTTGCCGCGGCTGGCGTGTCGTTTGGCGGGTAGGTATAATTTAAACTCGTTACTATAGGCCAGGGGTCACCAAACTACGGCCCGCGAGGTCATTTCATCCGGCCCTCCACCACATTTTTTGATTTGTCAAATCGTATTCATAACTTTGTATCATTCAAAAATTAATCTACTTGTTACGAAAAATGTAATAATATTACCCAGTTTAATAGGATTACAACGCCCAGGATTGATCCAAAGTCAGTTTGTTACGTCACAGACAAGACTACTATAGTGTCAATTGTGCGCAAACAAATTCCTTTACTTGTGACGTAACATACAAGCATTGCTTGTAAGAGACGACCTATACAATTAACAGTCGCATCACCAGATAATAAATGGGATTGTAGCAAGGCTAAATCTTGGCGCACCTAGAAAAATCGCCTCGCGGGCTAAGTTTTGAAAGGCGGCGGTAGGACATGTAAACTATGTGGCCCGCGCGAATTATTTTTACACTTATCCGGCCCGAAGTCAAAAAAGTTTGGTGACCCCTGCTATAGGCATACTAAATTGACACAATGCCTAAATTCATTACCTGTTAGGTTAGTTTTTAAATTTGCACACAGTTTTATGAGAAGAAAAATTATGTGTTCAGATTGCTGTTGAGTCGATATCTGGCCCTTAAGGGCGAGAGCAGTAAACTTCAAGCGGCATTTGTCTACTCATGTCCTTATAGTCCGGTGGAGTGCTCGATTAGCATGGAAAAGTGGAACCATTGGCTACTGATGAACGTATCCGTCACCAGTGGCCTTATGTCCGTTTACAGAAAGTAAGACATGTATTGCTATCAAGTATTGAAAATGGCATACAGGGGCTCTGTACACGCGTGTTGACGTAACAAAACAAGCACAATCAAGGTTTACTGGCATTGGTCTGATGATGTTCTGATAAACCTTGGCTAGTCAATTCCTAAACTTTTTGTAGCACCATGGTTATATTTGCTGTTTAAATATTTGTTTGTTGATTTTCACGCAGATCCAAGGACAAATTCGATGGTTTGGTCGATCACCACACGATAAAAAGAGTATGCAGCGTTCGACAGTTCGACAGCGAAATGACTGCAAAGTTGGTTTACATACCTTACCTCTTAAGTTAAACAGTGCTTGTGCGTGTAGGCTGTTTAACTTAAGAAAGTATATAGACCTATATACAAATCACAACAGATAAAACCAAATTGAAACTATAATCGCTGAAATATATATCCACCTATGCCTTTTCGTAAAACATTTTTACATATACATTGCTTACTGTAGAACAAAGCACTTCAAAAAACTGGAATTATTTTTCCTTTAATGGAGCATTAGTGCTCAGACTAACGCAAAAGATTCTTTTTATAATTATATTTCTTGTACTTTTTCCGCTTTAAAATGTTTCATGGTAAAGAAGTTTTATACTTAAAACAGAAGTGTAACACCAGTGCCAATGTATCAAAAAGTAAAACTTTTTTTAGGGTGTTTGGATACAAAACAGTGGATCATTACTACAAAGACGGTGTAATCACAAGCAAGTTTATACACTCCATCCGAACTCCTACCCTTTGTTTGTGTGCTAATGATGACGCCTTTGTTCCAGTGAAAAGTGAGTGTTTGGTTTCAACGAATGCTGAAAGATAGTTGAAAAGTCAAACGTATTGTGTGGATAACCTTAATTGGTAGCACGTAGGGTGTAGTTGCTTTGGTGTACATGTAAACTTGCTGGTATTTTATACTTCGTAAATACTCCAGGTGTTTTTTTAGGTATTCCCTGCTCTGACATATCGCAAACAGATTACGTTGCCATGATGATAACAAATGGTGGAGGTCACGTAGGTCATCTGCAAGGCATTAACCCCTATTCAACTCCCTACTTTGTTGATGTTTTGACAGACTATTTCTCTGCAGTGTTTAACTACTCAGAGGCATTGCCAACAACCGGATGTACCTGATAAAATTGATTTTCGTTTCGGCATCAAAATATGTCTAAGTTATTTAGTTGAATTTGTCACTGTTTAGTTTACACTTTTCGTCTACGCTTACTGTGGTTCTTTGTGTTGTTCGATTTTTTGCCGCTTTTCCCCCTTGTAAATACAAAGTGAGATCGATTTGAATAATTGTCCACGTTTGATTTCACACTGTTACAACAGTTTTCAAACAAAAAAGAAAACAAAAAAATTGTTTGTGTCAGTTTGTTTTCAGTTGAAAGCGTCGCCATATGCAAGGGCTTGCTCTTCCACTGACAATCTCACTTTCGAATAATATCTCCTTTAGTTACATGAATATACTTTGGGGCAAGTGTGTTCCTACTAAATATTTCGTTTAAGAGGGTTACAAACCACACTTTTTTCGTCACTTTTGGTTTCACCAATGGTAAATTCGATTTGATGGAAATATACGAATGCTGATAGTATCAGAATTGTTTGAAAGGAAATTAAGGAATGAAATTAAAATATTTCTCCATAAACTTGTTTTGTTGGATTTAGGCAAATCATGTTGTTACGGTTTATTACATAACTTTAAATAATGGCCCGGAAGGCCAGAATGGGAAAAACTCGAGTGCCTTTTTTTAAAGACTCAAATTAAGTCGAGTCTAGTTGTGAAAAGACTTGGCCTTATTTGGACTCGGCACACCATGCCACTTTTTGTAGTATATAATTTTTTTTGTACTAAACCTGTTTAGTTGGCTTTAATCATACAGTAGCAACACTTAACTGTTGCGATGTGTAGTCGTTTTTTGCTTAATCTTTACATGATTGCCCATGTGTAACGTCACAACTGCATGCAACTATTTTGTGTCAGGGTTGACGTTTCTGTCTACGCGGTATATTGTCAAATATAAAAGTTGGCTTTGAAATGGGTACAACATGGTAGAGCTAGTAAACTGCCGAAACGTTGTGATGTTTGAAACTTAAAGACTGGCTTAATATCATTTTAAATCAGATTATTTTTAATAACTTTTAAAAATTAGCTTGACTTATTTAGGATGGGACTCGTTAATCAACCCTGAGATTAGGACCCTTGCAACTCATTCGGCCCCATATTGTACTTTCGGGACGCGTGATCTAGTTCTAGTAGGAGATTAGGTAAAAAAATGTGCTGTAATAATGATTGAAGCGAAAAAATTCGTTTGGGTTAATCGGAATTGATTCATCAGTAAATCAAAGAATGATTACGATACCAAGTGAAAAACAATAGCCAAACGGTATTGTGGTATTGTAGAGAATAACAGTTGCATATTAGGTACTTTCCCAGCATGAAAACGGTTCGGGTTTGGTAAACTCTGTTAGTCAAGAGTTTTTTTGCAGATTGTGTTACTGCAGCTGACTTCCGTTTCCTGTTCGTGTTCAGTGTTTTGACAGGTAGTTTTTCCATATGGGTTTACCATACGCCCTTTTAGCAGGGACAGTTCATTGCCGCGTCCTAGTTTGGCATTAGTTTTTTGTAACTGTGGCAAAAATTGCATTGTTACATCACAGAGGAAATGTGAGCTGATTGTTTCTGTAATTGCTAAAAAGTGTGGTTTGCTAGATTTGTGGTGCTGTAAGTGTGAGAGTCAACATGCTAAATTAAAAATGCATAAAAAATGCAGTTTAAATAATGAGATTAAAAAATATCACCTAAATATAAACTAAACAATTGATTTAAAATTTATAATGCATTTGTTGTCGACCTATTAATCATATACTTTGTTTTTCTGCTTGTTTAAAAGTAACTTAGTTAAATATGAAAAGTATGGTATGCCGCTATGCTTACATATGGTCCGCAGGTACAATATTTTTAGCAAATGAATATATGGATATAGCTTTTGGGGTATGGTCAAAGTAGAGCATGCACAAATATGTCTGTATTTCAGTGCTATTACTGATTTTTGGGAATGGTGTAGAACATAACTATGGAGATATTGAGGGGTCTCGTTTTTGAGGTGATTTGGCTAGTTATCAATTTGTCAATGGTTTGTTTTTTGTTATCGCAGACTACAGTTATCCAGACTGTTTATTGCTTTGGATTCCCAGTAGTTCTGTTTTCTGCACACTAAAGAAATGGCCCTGTCGCCAACTGCTGTGCTTGTTTCTTCATTTTTGTTTTACTGTGGATATTACTTTATGCATTATGGAAAGGTGAGGAAATGATTTATACATGTAAATACAAAAACTTTAACTGTTAAAATTATTTTATTTATGTTGTTGACAGCAACCACAGGTGTACAAAAAGAAAACATCCAAGTTCTCTCATTTCCTGGATAACTATGTGACAACTCTAGTGAAACCATTTTGGTCTTTCTTTGTTGTGCCTGGTGGAAGGTTTCAAACAATAGTTGCAGCTCTTTTACCCAGGGATTACAAAGTCTCATACTATAGGTAATCTGGGAGAAAGAGTTTTAATCTTGTAGGATATTTATGTCTGTAAAGCTTTTTTGTCATTAAAGATGCCTTTATGCCACAATTGTCCCAAAACATGCTTGCTTAATACAGACTCTTCCACTTTCGGTTTCATATATTTAGTAAAACAACTAAAACTTCCAGCCCACTTTAATCAGTGTGTAAGTTTTAGCTGTGTCACCAATTTTTAATATATAATGGTTTACAGTTTATTTTAACGGTTTTTGTACAGCATTATAATGTGATAAATAGATGATTTGACTTTTTCACTGTTTCAGGAAAGAAAACATTTCAACACCTGATGGGGGTGAGTTTCTTTTAGCATGGGCAAGTCCAGGTAACAAAGATGAACCAACCAAACCACTTGTTGTGATATTTCCTGGTCTAGTTTCCAGATCAACATCTGGTTATGTGCAGATCATTGTTAAGGAACTTATTAAATTAGGGTTTTCAGCTGTTGTTATGGGCAACCGGGGCATAGAAATACCATGTCAGGTATGTTGTATGCTAACATGTAGCTTTAACCTTTCAAATTAACTTCCAATTGTGTTACAGACTGGCAAAGCTTTTTGTGCAGCTGACACTAATGACATGCAACTAGCAGTGAACACAATTAGGGAAAGGTATCCAAACCGTCTCATTGCTGGTGTGGGTATTTCATTTGGAGGGTAAGTTTCAATGTAACAACTCTTGTTAAGGATTTGTTCTTTCTGGGTAGTAGCTTATATTAGATTTTTTGTTTAATTGCAGTTCAAAATGTGAAAACACATTTAGTTGTGAATTGTGATGTTTTGTGTGTATCTTACCATTAAGTTTGACATGAAACTATGTCTTTTCTATGCATTTTTTAGCAGCTTGTCCAATTGTAATGTTTGAATGACTTTTATTTAGATTACTTCTATCTCGCTACTTGGCCCAAAAAGGTGAAAATAGCAAATTACAAGCTGCTTTTGTCTACTGCTGTCCTTTCAACCCTGTTGCTGGATCTGTAAACCTGGAAAAATGGGACAACTGGCTGCTTTACAATGTTTTTCTTACAAATGATCTGCTAAAAATTTATGACAGGTGTTATTTGTGTGTTAAAAAGTTGTTTGTGATCTTGTTTAACATTAAAATAAGAAGAAGGTTCGTCTTTTAATTTTTTTATGTGTGTATAAAAATGATTAAATACTGTAAATTGTCTCACAATAGACCGTCACACATAAAACGTTTTTGTTTCTTCAACCAAACTGATTACACAAAAATTTTCTTCAGAAACAACAAGCTTATCTTAAAAATTGGATTTAACATTCATTTATCGCTGTTCGCTGATTGACCTCTGAAGCAACGTCATTTACTGTACTTTGGACTTTGTCTTACCACCTATATTTGTTTTGACGTAGGTCTCGAGAAAAATTTGTTGGCGTTGTCGACCACCAAAAGTTGAAGCGAGTGCGGAGTATCAGAGAGTTTGACATTCATATGACGGCCAAGTATGTCCTCTGTTTGTTGCGTTGTATGGCTTTTTGAGGTTAATGATTTCAAATTCAAGCATCATATTTGTCACCGTCAGGTTCACGGGCTCGGAGCTACTAACCCTGTAATATCACCCTCATTACAGCACGGGCCGAAAAACACTTGAATAACAAATTGTCATGCATTGAATTATGTATGGAAATTGGTGTTTTTGCCTGAGGTTTAGTTGTAAATTTTCGGGGAAACGAGGATGTTTCATCGTATCCATGGCATTTGAAACCCGTTTAATATTTAATCGACCAACGCATGACACTTTGTTAAGTTCTTCTTGATAACAACACAAACAGTTACCTTTACCTAGAATTCGTAACCTCCACACATGTTTTAATAATACAGCATTTGTTTTTTTGCACTAGATTTTGAATTGTATTAATGTATAGTACGCAAATTGTGTTTACAAAACTTAAAAATTGATTTACATTGATTTCAATTCAAACAAGACCAATAAATATTTTGTGAGAAATATTAATTTCACTCACGCCATAAAGTAGTGAACACAAACACTTGAACATACATTTGGTTTATTGTTGTTCCACATGTTTTTTACCAACTTCATTTTTTCAGAGTGTTTGGTTACGAATCGGTTGATCACTATTACAAGGATAGCGTGATAACCACCAAATTCCTGCACTCCATCAAAACACCAACTTTGTGTTTATGCGCCGATGACGACGCGTTTGTCCCCATCAAAAGTAAGTTACTGAGGTACTGAAAAATGAGTCAAATACTTTTTAATATAGTTCCGAAACGTTGACGCTTAAATCCCTGATCGTCGTTTTTGTCTTCTTAACTTCTGTTTTTCCTTTTTGTTAAATACATAAGGGGTGTTAGGGGTACCAATTTTTTAATTTTAATTACAATGTCTGTCAATTACAAGGTTTAAAACTTGATTGGCGTAAATAATGAGTTGAGTGTTGAAATACAGTGGTTTAAATACCTATTTTCAAGATAAAAACACTAACATATACCTTTAAGTTAACTGTCATTAATTGGAAACGCAACCGTTAATCTGTAAATTTATAGATTTTGCCTACTTCTTAAAAACATCATGGAAGTAACGTTGGGGACTGGTTTGTGTCATTGTCCTGTTTGACGTTGTACAGCCTGTAATATTCTTTGTTTTCCTCAAAACCACCCTCTTTTCCCCAACACTTTTAAGACACCTTTGACTGGTTCCACCAACGTTACCTTTCCGGTTGTGTTTACTTACCGTGCACCAAACTCACTTTCTTGTGAGCTCCCGTTAAGTAACGCTGTATAATTCGGTGTAGCTGCAACCCATTAAACACCAAGTACGCCTTCCATATTTTTGCGCTACTTAACGTTTCTACGTTGAGCGGCTATTTTCGGCTCTGTGATTTTTTGGTACGATTGTGTCGCTATGGTTTTCACCATACCAAAGTAAACTGATATCAAATGTCTGTACGCCAAACGACCTTCAAATGTTGTTTGTGGAAGTGTCCGCGTCCACAATTTCGTCCTTTTTTGTCATAAGTTCAACAAAACCTTGACAGTATCTAATTTGTTTGCATTTTATATTGCTTACAGGCCTTCCCTACCAGGAAATGGCACAGACCGATTACATTGCCATAGCAATCACCCACGGCGGGGGTCATGTTGGGCATCTGCAAGGAATAAATCCCCTTTCCACCCCATATTTTGTGGAGATGATGATGGATTACTTCACAGCGGTGTTTAACCACTCTGACGAGTTGCCTGAAATAGAGAAACCAACTTATTCTGTGCAATGAATTACCTGTGCACTTTTATGTTTAATTGAATTTAATGTTGTTACGTTGAACACTGTATGTAATTTTTCTTGACTAATTTTTTGCTGCGATCATTTACACAATAATTTAGTTCCCATTGCCTTGCAGTATGTTTTCGAACTGTTCCACCCGTCCCTACCGCTTGTGTATTATTTCTCTACGCAGTGTTTTGTCTGAAGTTTTTCCTCTTTGTTAAACTTGCGAAGTACAGATCCGTGTCAATACGCTATTTCAGTTCTATGAGTAAACTTGACAAGAAATTCCAGTATTTTTATGTCAGTTAAAAACAGCTTGACGTTTTCGCTTTTGAACTCTGAAGTTGATATAATAAATGCTTGTGCAACTCCGTATTCGATTTTAGGATCTATGTTTGACCGCCCCGGTTTGGCAAAATAACTTTGGCGGCATGCCTGCAAGAATGTACAATGGTTGTCTCTGTTTGGAGTACGGTTTTATACACTGGGTTTTGGATTATGCCGGCTAGAGAAACACTTCATAGTTAATACCAATACCGTAAGCCGGTTGCAAGCCCAAGACAACAGTTTAAGGATAAACACCCCAGCGAAGAGGGCTTTGGACTTGGACTTGTTCTACTCATATACTTTTTCTTTTAGAACATATCAAAACATGTTTTTTGTTTTGACATGTCTGTTGCGAATATTTTAATTTCGTAAAAGACAAAACTTTTAAAATTATACATCAGGGTTCGTAAATCTTTTAAAAGCCATGTGCAAAGTTACTCTTTTAAAATGATAATGACTTGGCGTATCACATTTTTGTGTGAAATAGTGGTTGATTTTGCCAGCTATTAAAAATAAAATCTCAAAAACAGGCAAAATCGTCCGTAATTGAGGCTGAATTTTAAGACTTGCATAAAAACGAGCAGTTTTATTGTTATACTACAGCATATGACTCACCACCACATATACCTTAAGTTGCACAGCAACACTTATAACTTTATGTCAATCCATTTTGGAATGTGAACATTTCGATGGATTGATGGCATTTCGTTTCTACATATTTACTTTGAAGTCTACAGTACCTGGAGTTTCGGACATGATTTTTTCATGTCAGAGTTCTAGTTTTGACTTTTTGACAAAACAAGGTAGATGAACATGAATTAGCAAATCGTTTGGCGTGCCATAAAAAAATCCCCTCGCATGCCAACATTGGCACTTGCCAGGTGTTGCCGACCCTGTCCTACATATTGCTTTTTCATGGATGATTGTGGGTTTACCGATACGAAATGGCAAAATCTGATTTGTGTTCTGTTGCACTTAGACTTCTACAATAATGTCGCACTTGGACCTGAAACCAAACATATACTAATGCCCTGCTCGCAAATCTCACCACGAGAAGTAGTGTAAACCAACCCCTATCGAGAAGTTATAAGTTTAGGGTAAAACGACTTGCTTTTTTATAACTTTCAAGTAGCAGGTCGTTGATTTCAGCAGGCCACGCGTTTATCTAACTTATGTTTTGATGCACAAAATTCTTGCAACCTTATACACGTGTGATTCAATTAAACACTTTTCAATTATTTTTCAATCTTTTATTTGTGTTGTGTATTTATAATCGCCGAAAAACCAAAACAATTTGAATCGATAGTTATTTCATGAGAGATGAGTTATCTTTCGGGTCGTTATCTTCATCGGAATATAAAAACAACCACTGAAAGATAAATATGTTCAGCACGACGTTCTTCACATGCACCAGAGGATTAGTTTATTAGTAATCCAAGCATAAATGTATGGGACTCTGATTCTCTTGGCTTACTACTTTTCAACTGACGTTTTATCGTATTTCAAACATACGAACTAATTTTTAAAAGGGATATTATATACTGCTGTTTTTGCCAATACTGCTTACAAAAGTACAGTCATCCTATCATATGTGCGTAATTCAACTCTTTAGGGGAAGTTGTGAAAAGTTATAAATATTTAAATATCTTCTCGATTGCACGAAATTCCGGATATACAACATGACTATTTCATTTAAGCTAAGATTTCCATCAAGACAAATGCGTGTCGCTTACTTACATAATACTCACAGTATAGACCGCATGGGGCAGTTTACCGGATGCTGACGGCAAATCGTTGGACATTATCAGCCGAGTGTTCCGTCACGATCGTCTTGTCATCCTGATCAAGGGTGGTGAAAAACACCGCAATCACCCTACTCATGTATTATGCAGCACAGCTGTGGTTTTTGGCATTGTCACAGTTGGACCTATTGGCTTTCCGGCAATCGCAATTAGCCCCGTTTTCTGAAGTCAGAAATCGAATTAGGCCCTTGGCGACGCGAAATTGAGTTGTATAACAATCAGCTTGTCCCCAAAGACCCTAAACTCCGATTCCTGATTATTTTAAAGAATTTTATTGACATCTGTCGGTGTCAGATGTGTAAGCTAAGCTGTTTGGAACAGATCCAAAAAAATGTTTTTTGTTTAAACGTAAGGTACCAGCGTGTAGATCAGCGGTTCCCAAACTGGGGTCCGCGGTCCTTTAGGGGTCCGTGAGGCAATTTTTGGGGGACCGCGAAGCGGTTGAAGTAATGCTATAATCTTATTTGGCGTCAGTTTGTGCCACTAAATAAGTTTAAATCAAAGTAGAATTAAGAATCGACTGTCTCCATTGCTAAATAATGGCCTTTATTGAATGACAACTAAAAAAAATGCAATTGTTCGCGCACAATCGTAATGTTTTTGTCCTGTTTGTGATGTCACATGCTGTCTTTGGATGATTATTATGCGCAATTTTGCACAACTAGCTAAAATCCTGCAATAAACTTTCGTTTTTATGAAATACACATTTAGGCTTAAGGACCGCGAGCCCTTGAAATAATGGCAAGGGGACCGTTTAGAAAAAAATATGAAAAAGTTTGGGAACCACTGGTGTAGATTAATGAAAAATGTTCGTTTGAGGGAGTTATTTCAGAAGCAAATCAATAATTGTTCATTGCGTTCTATCGTAATTGCAAACCAGATGAGCCCTCAGCGAAATATAAGTTTATATTTTAAATAGTTTTATATTTTCTAAACTATCTGTTACATATTTTTTCAATTTTTAAGCCAAATCGGTCACGGTTGCTTAACATATTTTGTATGTTACGTACGGTGCGTACAAGTATTAGGACCCTCTGCTCCATATAAAGTATGAGAAAAAATATATCCGATTTTAAATAAGCTTATATAGGTTACATACTCACGAATTTTGGTACCTATTGTTTTTTGTTGTTGTGAATGATTTGAAGGTGAGTCAAAATACCTCCAGGTACTTTAGGTATAGCTTACTTTAGGGTGACTTCTACTTCAAAAATCCAGGATGTCTTTCAAAACTGGATAAAAAAAACTTTGAATGCTTCACTTCAGAATTTTGTGAAACATTAGAAAAATATTGTACAGATAAGGTAATCATAGTTCTTGTCAAGTTCAGAAGTCTCAAAGTTGCAGTAACGATATATAAAAGCTACAATCTGTGAAGGTGAATAAGTTAAACCAATTAATTGTATCAGTGTAATAAAAGGTATCTCGTCTTTACGCATGTTTTGCTAAAGCGTTAATGAGCTATTTCATTGGGCATTAAAACTCATTTATACATCCTGTCCGAAATCCCTATCAATATTTTATTTATACCTAATCTAAAATGCAATTACGTGCCACAGCTTCAGGTTTTATTTTTCATGGTTTCCCATTTATCACAATTATCGGATTCGCGCAGCGTTTTTGTCCTCAGCGGTCGTTAAGTAGACGGTGGCGGGTAAGCAAAGCGGAATAATACGCGGCTGAGACTGAGAATCGCACGCATTCTTGCATGTGTTATCGTCTGGAATATGTTTATGAGCCAATGAATTAAACATAGTTTATCCGCAGCGAGTGGGAAAGTCTGAAACTACGAGTGTCTTGTTGCTTACGCATTTTCTTCTGTTGAATTATTGATGACAATGGCGCGCATATACACCTATAGACATTTCGTTATGACGGCGTGTCGAGTTGTATCCCACGCTAAGCTACATCTCTTCCGTAAACCGCCGGGTGTTTGGAAATGGTTTACCGAGCTTGGAGGTCGATTGCGGCAAATTTAGTACGCCAAATTGTTTCTGCAGCGGTTTTTGCTTTTTAGGCGCGAGTTTGCTTTTTTTATCGTGAAACGAACATAAAAATGTCAAAATCAAATTTTCAGCAAAAAAAGTAAAATTAATCATTTGCAATGTCGTAATAGCAGTGTAAAACTTGTTCTGTTTTAAAGGTGTGTAATCAAGCTTTAGGTTAGACGCTATGGATTACTTAATCAACATCGTTGTGAGTCTGATTTGTCTGTTTATTTTGTGTTGTTGCTCCGATGCCCAGCTAATGCAATGTCTTCATCATCAGTGCGAAGTTCCTGCAATTAAAACAGGAAGAGAACAATCAGGTATGTGTTAACTTGTTTTGTATTGAAAACTTGCTTTACCGTAGAAACTGTAAAAATGGCAATGTAAAATCCACATGTTGAAAATTAAAAGTGGCAGTTAAAATTCCGTCAAAAATCTGGAAATTTTTTTGGTTTGAGGTATTTCGTGACACGAATAAATACCGTAAGAATGTCCAGCAAAATAGATTGTTTTTTATATATACAGGCAAGGTTTTGACGTCCCATTGTTTCTACTATTATTATCCTTTTTCTTAAAAAAAAAACGATGCAGTAAAACCTAATAGTATGATATTCATTTGTATTTGCAAGACAAATAAAAATTGCTGTTATTGCTGCGGATTGCATAATACTTTTTCAATATTACGTTACAGCGTATATGAGAGTAATATGAGTTTTGTCTTGGTTTGAGTCGACAGGCACTGCAAAAAACAAAAATATTATTTAAAAATATCATAACTTCTGCATTGGTCTATGGAAACTTAAAATAAATGAGCATTTCAAAATATTTTCAGACATGGCAACTTTCATTAAATATTAAAGGACAAAACTTTTTGGCTGGGTGGACCCAGTACACACTCATGTGAAAAAAAAATCACATTTAAAAAAATATTCATCACATTTTACATAGATCAGAGTTTGACGCATCTGGCAGCGTGCGAGCCAAGAAATAATGGTGCTGACGTTGCTCCGCTGGGAAACATTAGCGTCTCGCCTGCAAATGCTACATGCCGTACACCAGACGTGCAAATCTGCAGCCTAGTAAGTACAAACCTAGTAAAAGTGACATTCACAAATTAGCAAATATCGAATACAAGATGCAGCAGAATTTCACTGTTTTGCCCTTTTGCTGTTGATTTTTAGTCTCATTTCATCTAAAATATGCAGGGAAGAGTGCCTATTTGAATGAATACATTACGTTTACTAGCCTTCATACGTAACCTATGTTGTGTAGGCAAGTCCTGTTGTGCAAATCGATTGTGCTTACCTTACATAACGAAATATCTTGTTGCATCGCGTTGCAGAAAAACCGTATCTCGTGTTTGACGTGTGACGCCAGTCGCATCGATAAACGTCACGAGCCAAGTCACATGACCGACGGGATAAAATGGACGTGGTGGCAAAGTGTCACGTGGCCAGGTCCCCGGGATAACCCACTGTCAGTGAATATTACCCTGCAACTGCCAAAGGTTTTTATATTGACTGGTAAATACAATTTGCTGTATAATTTTTGCTTTATTCAACCCGTGACTAACTCTGTGTCGAACAAAGGTTGAAATATTTTTTTATGTTTCAATACGCGGATTTGGCATTTGTTTAAGAAATGCCAACGGACATTTGCTGTTTTAATACATTTCATAAATAAAAAATATTGTAGGGAACACTATGCAAAATACTATTGCTTTTCAATCAGTTTTATGGCAAAGAAACCAATGTTTTGACATCCTTTGTGAGACGCCTTTCTCAACACAATCGCTTTTTTCACCCTAGAAAACATTGATAAACAACCTCAGACCACAGACTGGCACCGACGAAATGATGAAATGACGTGCATCAAAATGTTTTGTAGTTTATGGGATCGGTTGCGTTTCTATCCGAAAAAGGGCGTCTCGAAAATAATTTCGAAACGTCGGTTTCTTTGTCAGTAAATGTTTAAAAAGCAAGATTTGTAAATATACATAAAATTACCGATAAAAATTGTTTTTTCTTGTGACAATCCTGCAGATGACATTAAGATAGAATTTTACGATGGCCGACCACAAGTAATGATTGTTGAGAAATCATCAAACTACGGCGCAACCTGGGAACCAATGGAATATTTTGCGGACGATTGTCTCAAAGCTTTTGATATCGAACCAACGTAAGCAAAAATACCGAACTAAACTGTTCCGTACCATCAACATTGATTAGCCTTACAAAACATTGTATGATAGAAATGAGAGGTTTCATGCATACATTACAAGAAAGGTCGATCTGCCAGTTTTAAACAAAAACAAAATCTCGTAGACGATTTTTTGTCCTTAGAATCTGGTGTTTCAGTTTTTGTTGAGGAAAAACTATAAATGAAATGCGAGTGAAATATGCTTTGTTCACGTAAAGCAATTGCTGTTTCATTATATTTAATTTCTTTCAACAGCATGTTGCAATATTTCGTACACTTAAAACGGAGTGTTTGTGTAATCCTGAATTCACGCAGGTCTTCTTTCATTTGCTTAATGATAGCTAAACATGACTTTATGTGGTTTGCAGTGATATTACCAAGGCGCCGGCGACAGTAGAAGAAGCCCTGGCCCCATTTTGCTCCGAGGATTATAGTATTAACTACAGATGGGATATGAGCGGTGTTGTTCCAGTTGCGGTTGCCAAAAGACTTAACGCTTTGACGTCTTTGGGTCTTGGAAAGGTATGATGACACGATTTGGTTGCCAATTATGTTCATTGTGTAAATACGCCGAACGCATTCAGCGTATTCATTGTGAGGTTTAACTTTTGTTTTATATATATACAAACCTATAACCCAATAAATACCCGAAAATGCTTTTCTATTAACCACATTATACCATTATGTACGAAGTGGCAGTGTTTTTTTAAGGTGTTTTGCCAGCGGTTTCTCCAGCGGTTTCCCAAAATTTGGAAATGGCTATTTTTTGGTATTTAAATGAAACACTTGCGGTCTCTTAAAACTACTTAGCGGTCACCCAAACCAAACCTTAAAAAAAACCTGCGAAGTGGCATACGTCTAACATACGGAAAACTTTTTCCTCCCATCTTTTTTATCTAATTACTTTCATTCAAATTTAATTTTGCGGTTTTTACTCGTTTGTGAAACACGCTTTATAATTTATGCATGGTCCTCACCTCCACTAACAAGTTTGCCCCCAGGCCGAAGTGTGCACCTCCCTGTGGAATGACACATTGGGTCTCAAGTCTTTCCTGGAGATTACCAGCCTTCGAATTCGACTTCTAAGTCCAGCTGTCCTATACCCATCGGGTAAAGATTCGCGAGATGACCCAGATTCGCAACCGACTCGATCTGAGCACTATGGAATCAAAAAGATCGAGATATCAGCCAGGTATTATAACAAACCTCATCAAACAAAATATTTTGTTTTTTTCGATTAAGGCGGTTGCCTCTGTGTGACTTTTGTCCGGTTTTTTCTGTGTATTTTGCATTCCTACCTTTGACATTCTGTGTTGATCGTAAACAACCTAAAGGACACCGACTTATACTTTGTTAATACTTGTTGAATTATTTTTCACCATCAAATGTTTTGCATTTTCCACTTCTGTTTTTAAAACAAAACCCAGCGAATCGTATGGTAGTTTAATAACGTAGCGTTGAGTTCATTTTGCACGGCTTTGGGCAGGGGTGGGCAATTAATTTTTAAAACGGGCCACATAAGAAACCTGACTTATGTCCGAGGGCCAAACCAACGATTACTTGGTTAAACTTTATTCTACATTTGAGCGTTGTAATGCAAATATTTATAGTTTGCATAAAAAATAAGCGGGCAAATTGACATGAAAAATAGCAATTTAGCTTGCAATATTACGCTGAAATGTTAAAACCCAAAGTTTTTATTCAATTAGGTTGATCAAATTTGCGTTTAAGCTTTCCACTTTGTAAAAATCAGATTTTTGTGTTTTTCCCATCCCCGCTGTATTACTTTGACACAAAAGAGCACTGTAGGCTTTATCGCATAACAATGGGTTGAACAACTTGTGTTTTATGACGATTTTGACCAGCATCACACGCAGCTGTTCGCCTACGCACGTGCATCACTACGTATCATATATAACAAATGGATTTTTAAAATAACAGCAAAATTGCCATATTTCATGCACAGCATAAATAGACCTATATTGGATTGATGTTTTAATTTACTTAAACCTCACGCGGGCCGGACAGGGACAGCCAACGGGCCGGATGTGGCCCGCGGGCCGTAAAATGTCCAGGTCTGCCTTTGGGTGTGTTTTTACATGTGTAAGTAGTTTCTGAACTATATATTAAACTCTTACCTACCGTAGATGCCAGTGCAACGGTCATGCCAGCATTTGTACTTTGGGAAGAAAGTCGGCCACATGCGAATGCAAACACGACACGATGGGAAGCGAATGTCAGCAATGTCGTTCTTTGTTTTGGATAGAGAAGTGGAAACCAGGAATGTATGTGCCTGGCAAACAGCGTGGAATGGCGAACCCATGTAATAAGTGTTATTTTTTTATTTTTCCGATGCGTTATAATCCGGTTTTGAAAGAATTTGAGCAATGAAACTAGTAAAATAATTGATAATAACACAGCCAATTCGTTTAAGAAAAAATTATGATGTACTGGTGTTTATCTACCAAATTGGTTTGGACCGCTCCGCAAGTTGCTTACTCAACACAGAATATAACTTAGTTGCACTTCATATAAAATCAAGGCACATTTGCATTAAATCACCTTCTCCAACTTACTTCTAGACCGTTATTTGTTACAGGTTTATCCTATTTCTCAAAGTGGTACCGGAAGAAACTGATTTCGCAAGGGCGCCACAATAAATCTGATGTCATAAGTCGCACCCCCTTTCCAGCACCATGTCAATGCAACAAACATAGTCACCGGTGCGAGATTATTCCCACTCTAGGAATAACTTGCGTCGATTGTCGTCACAACACGGAGGGACAGAACTGCCACAACTGTCGGCTCAACTATTTCAAAAGTCCTGGACGAAGGTTGCAAGATCGTAACGTTTGTCAAGGTAAGATTTTCAGAAACAAGCTTAAACACAAAAACAACACAATTTTCGCATTATCACGTTTGTTAGAGGGAATAAAATTTAGAAAAAAAACAGTAGCTAATACAACCTATACGTACAGTAAACTTCGGCTAATTCGGACCAGTTTGAATTCAAAAATTGTCCGGGTTAAAGATCTGGATTAACCGACGTCCATTAGAGTAAGCTTAACCACATTACAATTCATTTGTACTTCAAGTTCCAGTGGTTCCCAAACTTTTTCATATTTTTTCAAAACGGTCCCTTTGCCATTATTTCGGAAGCTCGCGGTCCTTAAGACTAAATGACAATCATCCAAAGACAGCATGTGACATCACAAACAGAACAAAAACATTACGATTGTGCGCGAACAATTGCATTTTTGATAGTTGTCATTCAATAAAGGCCATTGTTTAGCAATGGAGACAATCGATTCTCAATTCTACTTTGATTTAAACTTATTTAGTGGCACAAACTGAAGCCAAATAAGATTAAAGAATTACTTTAACCGCTTCGCGGTCCCCCCAAAATTGCCTCACGGACCCCTAAAGGCCCGCGGACCCCAGTTTGGGAGCCGCTGGATTAGGCGAAGGTCCGGATTAACCGAATGTGGGTTAACCGGGGTTTACTGTAGTAGTATTTATCCTGGGAAAATTATTATTAGCACCAAAAAATACAGATTTGAGGCACTTGTAACATCGCATGCTCTTGGCAATGTTGTGTGCTACGCGATGCGTTAATTCTGTCAACAATACCCAATTCATAATCCAAACCAATTGCAACATATGAAACCGCCACCTCAAAAAAGTTTAGCGTGCTTTCAATAAAATATGGGATTAAGTTTTCATATGTTCTGCTGTCAGTGTGTATGATGCAACATCTCATTGCTACTTGTGTTTTGACAGCGTGCAACTGTAGTCCCTTGGGTTCATACAGCCGATGGTGTGGAACAAACGGACAATGCCACTGCAAACCCGGATTCGGTGGACGGAGGTGTGATAAATGCAAAAACGGATATTACATGTTCCAAAATGATTGCTACGGTAGGTTGTCAATTTCTTTCGAAGTTTTCAATTTTGAAAGTTCAATTTCGAAGTTTGTCACCTATTCCATTGTAATTCGAACAGTGATCCAGTGTGTCGTTTATTGAAAACTGACTCTTGCCCAAATGATCACAAAACGTCCGCAAAGATGCTAGTAAGGCGATATATATATATATACAGGTTTTTTTTAAGGTTTGGTTTGGGTGACCGCTAAGTAGTTTTAAGAGACCGCAAGTGTTTCATTTAAATACCAAAAAATAGCCATATTTGCTTAAACGAAATATTTATTAGGCTACTGGCAAATTTTGGGAAACAGCTGGAGAAATTTGGGGGACCGTTTCGGTCTGTGTTCATATACAAGCTAGCTGAGGCAGTTGTTTTCAATTACTTTCCAAAGCCGTTCATAGAGTTACCGGGTCAAATATGTTCAAAGCTGAGGAATATAAATCGTATAGTCAGTACGCACTAAAACAGTGGATTGCCCTAAAAACGCTCATAGCTAAATTCATTTAACAAATTGTTTTGTGCATTCAAATTACAGAAGTTGATAGGCGTTGCATTGATTCCATTACTAATCGTTGTGTGGAATTCTCGCCGGACAAAAGCTCATGCAACACGACCGCCACCAAGTGGTGCGTCTGCTCAACTTACAATATTGGCGATTGCAAGTCGTCCTTACCCAACTACACGAAGAAGGTTCAGGCCAGAAAAGTCAGCAGCCCACAGCCACCAGATGGCGCTGCTCATCAAATCAGTGGATCTTTGACATTTTGTGGGTTGTTAATCGGCTTGCTTTATATTGTAAGTGTGAACTGAAGAGGTACATAAAACAGAGTAATCGCACTTATGTTAAATAGAAAACTGCAGGAATGATAGAAAAAAAGCTTTAAAACAGTACTTTTATTTGACAAATATTTTTTCTTTTCATACGTGGAAAATAGAAAACGTGTTATTTTCCTATGTTACTTTTAACGTTTAGAAAAATTGTATGACGACTTTATATTGGTGGCCCTCGTATAAATTTGTTTTGAAAACAAGGAAAGTAACTCATTACGCTGTTACACATGGACAGTTTTGCCATCAAATTATTTATTATGCCTTTGTATAACGCTCCCCTTATTTTGTGTGTATCAGTTATTGCATATAAATCGCATAGAAAGTATAATAACTTATGACTATTGTTAAGTTTCAGCTTTACGCAAGTCAAGTTTGTTTACCAAAAAAAGGTCAAGCTCAAAACATTCTACATACTGTGTTGTAACGTTTTGATGCAATTTTCGAATTGTTTTTTTTTTCTGTTAGGCTTGTAATTTGTTCACCGCTGTGTGTCGCTAATGTGCCTATGCGCGCTTTTTGTTCTTTTAAATAAACGCAAATTTTCGTTTTTGTCCGACTGATTCAACAACAAAATTGTATTTATGGCTGGGAAATATTCCTTCCAAAATCAATTTATTTGTAGAGTTAAATAGTACTCGAGAAAATTTGAGACACAGATTACAAATTTAAGCCCACTTGACCCCACATGGCATTGATTTCTACACATTGAATCATAGGTCAGTACAGTTACACCTTGCTTGAATAAAATGGCCTTTTGCACGAAGCCTGTAATCGGAGAAGCATTAAATTAGAACAAGGTTTAATTGTCGTTGATGCGGGCTGCCATCGGTCATGGCACTTTTTAGCGTTTAATGGAAGGGGATCGATTTGTGTTGCGTAATTGCCCAGGTGATTTCCTTGTGCAGAAAGCTATGAGAAAAAACATTTTGGCCCAACAAACGTTCTTTGAGATCGCGGACCCCTGTCTTCTAATCAAATTAGGATCGCCGTTTGCTGGAGCCATTTGGATAGCCTGTGAAGAAAATGTATTGGAATAAGAAGTGGGATGATTGATATTGAGAGCTAACCTGCATCGATGGTGGACTCAGCAAAATGTCGGTGAGGAGAGAACGTTTACGGCGGTTCCTTCAAATTATGCCCGAAACCAAGGTGTGATTTACATGTATGTCTAACCTAGACTTATACAGAAACATGTTTTCAGTTGCCAAATTCAACAGAGTTTAGCCTAGGTCTTTTATTTGACCGTTTTACTTCTAGCTTTTAGAAGACGCAGTATGTGCAGAAAGAGACAAACCTTTTTACTTAACAGCAATACACTGTAGTTGACGTCAAATCACATTCATTTTTTTGGCCAATAGTTTCCTTTTGAGTTGGAATTGTTTACGGCAAACAAAAACTTTCATAAGTTTTCTTTCTAATTTAGAAAAATAAGTGAAATGTGGTAGACTGACTTGACTTGGTATAAATCACTTTAGATTGCGTATTATTTGTTATTTTTAAACAATTCATCTGTTTCAAATTACATTTGTACAAACACTCTCATTCATGTAACCTAAAATTCTACAATACAAGGTCTGTGGGGGGATAAAGTCGTCGATGTCATCTTTACTCGCAATAATCGCAAACATAAGTCTCACTAAATGTTGCAAACAAAAGTTAACTATAACATCCTGCACATCGAAAATCCCTTCCGAATAAAAAAAGTTAAACCACTTCCCCCTTGACTACGGTTAAGAACTCTAAATGTTAATATCAGTCACTGAAATGAAATCTGTACACTTATCCTGCCGATGCAGAGGCGACTATTGATCTGACACGTTGGCTTGTCGTCAAAATATCACGGCCCAAGACGACTATTATACACATTAGCAGGGAAAAGCAGGACGCAGTGCGGTATGGCAGCGACGGTCTATTATACTTGGTGCACTTTGCGAGATATTAGCGTGAGAACAGCAAGGTGTGTACAGGGCGTGGTCTGCTGTCAAGTTTTAGTAGTGATTCTGGAAAATATCAAGATTTCAAAGTGGCTCAACCGTTTTTTATTCCCGGATTTATTGTTTTTTATGTTAGTTATCAATTTTTGATTGATTCGATTTGAATTGTTTTCAATTGTAAGAAAAATTTGGCTTATTTGGTGTTTAAAGTATTGTTTTTCTACATCTTGGATTGGGTAAAAAATGTGCGTTGTGTGTGTTTTAATGCATGGGCATTCGCGATTATCGACAATTGATCGATTGTTTCCAAGCGCCGTTCAACGGTAATAATTTATAGATGGCTATCATTGCATGTTATTCCCAGGTGAATACGAATTAATTGTTGTTGTCTTAACACCCAAATGTGTTTTCTAAACGGTAATAGTGTGAGTTACTAAAATAGCGTTATTTAAATCAGTGTGATTTTAGTCTAAATATTTTACTTCAAGTATTTGTTGTTGCCAGACAGGATAATAGTTTTGATCAAAGCACTTTTTGTAAATCGCTGCTGCCTGTGAAATATTTACGAGAAAATATTCAACTCGTCCTTTTTCGGGTATCAATTTTTCATGCGGCTTCACCCGCTTGTGGCCACAACGCCGTTTAAGGCTTCTCTTAAAACTGTGTCAGGGCAAGGTGCGAATGTAGACAAACTTGCAGCAGCTGATTGGGCCACTATTACGCCAATGGGTTTGTTTATTATTATTCTTTGTTTCGAAACGACCTATGTTTCTTAGCAGATTTTCCAGGCAAAAAGAAATTTTAACCTTATGTTTGATTTTGCAAATATTGAGAACGATAGGCAGCGTGACATAGAGTAACAAAGCAAGTACAACCAAGTATAATAAAAGCTCTTGGTGCTTTTTAAAATCAATTCTAACAGGTTTAACCTTGTAGTTGTTAACGGCGGGTTGTCATTGTCTTATAAATCTGCACCCAAAAGTGCAGTTGTGGTTGATTGTCGATGACCCTCCTGATTATGTTAAATGTTTGCATTTTCTGAATATTACTAAAATGCGAAGTGAATTCATCTAATAATTCAAACCAGCGTTTGTCGCCTATTGACGGACATCCAGGACTCCAAAGAATCAATAGCAATTTAATAAATGTAGCGTAGACGTTGTTGAGGGCCATTCCTGTCAAGGCATATGTGGGATTACATAGAAGATTGACGTGTGGATGAGCAACGACACAATAAAATAAACTATTTACTCTTTCAGAAGCTGTTACACGATTATAGGTAATCTTTGTAAAACTAGTGAATCGCTGACCGTTTCATCGGGTAACGAAGTCCAAACTTTGTAACCATTTTGATGCGAGATAGTGCACGAAGAAATGCCCTACTTTAATCTGGGACTTAGGATTTAGAAGGCACGATGTGTACGGCGTGTCCCATGTAAAGACCTACAATCGCACGGAAATTGCAAAAACTGCACAGGAATACACGTAACGTTTCACCATGGCGATGATAAGGGGACGCAAAATGAAAGCGACCGAAACGAAGCAACTAGCTGACTCTACAAACTCCAAGGTAGGACGTGTCCACTTTGATGTTTACAAGATTGAGTCCAAGGCTTAAGCTTGTGTTAAACGACTTGAAGAGGCTAAATTATTTAAAGCATCCCTCGCTTAAGTTCCATAAGCGTAAGAGTATTGCCTACTACAAAAAACACACAATGTTTATTTTGGGGGTCAAAGGGGACTTTCGCGTTTTTTTACTCTCTCAGTGTTAATTGGAAGCATGCTGAATTTGCTAGTTCACAGGACACCGAAGCATGGTGTTTCTAAACAGTTACGTTTAGGAAGGAGAAATACGTAATTTTGGGGTGTAGCATTAACTTTTTTCTAACATTTTGTATTTACGCGTTGCCGCAGGAGTTGTTGTTTTGTTCAAGTTGGTTGCGGTTGGCAACGTTGCTAAGAGAAACCTTTCATGCTTTCAAGTGTTCAAACAAAACAATATGTATGGAGAAGATTTTCGTAAATAGAGAATTTATAGATAACCAATCTAGAATAATACAGCGTGAAATAAAACTGTCTTGTGTGCCTTTCCCAGAACACCGTTTCTTTCAAACGAGCAAAACTTTTAGTGAAAGGGTCAGAAAAATATCTTTGAAAAATAAATAGATTTCAACCAAAGTTTACTTAAGTAATATTTTGAAGAATGTAGCAGTATCTGGTGCATATACACAAACATTATTATTTAGGTAAAAGGGGCAGTGAAAAATATATTTTTAATAAAGGCCCGGGAGTCGTACTTGGTCCACCCCTAGTTTAACCACTCATACGACACACGTTAAAATTGTTGTCTCTCAAAGTTACTCACTGGCGCTAAGCATTCCCCAGAGTCAGAAAAGTCGATAAACTAACGGAACGCAATAACGCCCTTAATTGTCCACAGATTTATTCCAACCCCGCAATTCTCTGTTCAAATAACGTTGCTCTTCGTTTTGTTGAAGCATTTTTGTTTTGCTTTTGTAACCAGCACGCTGTTCTCCAAATCTCGTTTCCAGTCCAACGACACCATGCGTTACCATATCGGGTGTTACATTAAGAGGCATTATTATTCAATGGTTCGTTAGGCTTCATTCACGTTGTCTGGCGACGAACTACGTTTGTCACCTTGGTATACAGTAGATGTGCGCTGATGATTCTTAAGCCAATCCCACAGCATAATCCCTGCCAGTAGCTTTTACTTGGTTTTAGAAGTGAATGTGGTTTAAGTTGAGGCGAATTGTTCGCTGTGTTCAGCAATATCAGGTGGCCATTACCACAAGAGTTGTTTATGTGGCCGATTAACATGTACGTGTAGCCATGGGTTGCAGTTCTGGTGGCTCGCTGTTTGTCGGCTTCTACTGGGATCGCTTCAGCCCTGTTTACGATGAAGTAAGTGCATTACGCGGACGGATTACATAGTTTTAGGCGATAGGTACGTAAATGCATTTGTTTGCTTTAATCGCGGACATTGTTTTGACTCGAGGCAAAGCTTGTATGATTTGAAAGGATTGAGGCATCGATGATTTGAAAGAATTTTCGGCATCGATTTGAGATTCTACGAACGCGCATTTTAAAACCGGATCAGGATAATCGTAACTTTCGACCTAACCCTGCCGAGTACCGTCTACTTGACACTGAAGATGGCATTACCTAAAAATGTCATGCTTCTCACTGCTTCGTGAGGTTGTTTACGCAAATCAGTTTGTATGATTTGCAAACTGAACTGTTTAGTTTGTATGATTTGCAAACTGAACTGTACATGCCGTGCCAAACGCAGGCAAATAGATTACGTGGGTTTTCAATGATGAAGAAAACTTATCATTTTTAATCGCTGCACACAAAATTTCCCAAACACTTTTATCGTATCGTGGACCTTTAAAGCTGAAAGAGCATTTTATTTAGAAAATCATAAACATGTAATATTTTAATAAAAAACATTTAATGGAATAGGTATACAGGATTTTTATCGGTATTTGGTATCTTACCAGTGCCTAGAAAGAGTCGCATACCGATTCTGTGCCACAGGTTAGCGACCCTGTTTCTTAAGTCGAACAATAAAAGTCAAAACTATGTTGAAATGTGGAACAAAACAACCGTTCCTTGCGTTTTGCATTTTTCAAGCAATTTGTGTATCAAAGGCCTTTTATCAATTTGGAGCTTTAGTGCAAATTCATTTTAGGTATTTTTGCGGTTTGTGAATGTGGGTGTTCATATTATGTGTTGATGTTTCAACAGTTAAGACCACTGGCGCGTTTGAAGGAGCAGCGCCGACTTACCATAGGCTATTCGACTACACCCGAGCAAGTGTTGACTGCCATTGACGACCCTGACCCGTATTACAAAGATAAAAAGGTGAGTGTCGTTTCATGCCACATTGCACTAACCCAAGCGGAACTTGTGAAACGACGGCATACTTACTACTGGTTGGGTAATACACACAAACAGATTTGGCAGGGTTTTTACCTATCACGTTATGACTGGTTAGGTTAGATTTGTGAGAAACATATTCACTTAACGCAACACTGAAAACGCGTTTCGTAAAAACCCTAGTAACAGCTTAATGCACAATTTGGGTTCCTATAAATTGCACATAAATGCGCGTAGTGGAAACAGGTCTACAAACCACAGTTTTGGCGGTTTTTCTTATCCAGTATGTTTAAAAGGTTTTGCTGATTTTTTGCAGACTTTTCTCGTGTTGAACAGGGATCGCCTTATTTATCGCTTCAGCGAAGAAAGATCTCTGTATCTTTTCACAAGAAACAGTAGGATACGAATGGCCTTCATCAACATACTGATTAACAAGTGGTTTAACGGAATTGTTATAATGACGATTCTTCTCAACTGCCTGGTCATGATGCTTAATGGCAACGAGAAACCGATGTGGTCCGAAAAATACGTTGAGTAAGTCAGTTGTGCACTATGATTTACCAGAAACCAAAGTAGGTCATATCGTTTCAAAACAAGGATGCGATACAATAAGCCTCCTTAATAATTTAGTCAGCTACATTTAAAACCGATATTATTTAGTCCACAATAATGTTTAACAAAAATGTCATCAAGATTCGTTTACTGTTTTTAAAACTGATCTTTTTTCTCAACAGAAACGTCTTTACTGCCATTTATACGATTGAGATGATAGTAAAAATTTTGGGCCGGGGTTTTGTGCTTCACCGGTTCAGCTACTTGCGTGACCCCTGGAACTGGATCGATTTTGTCGTCATCGTCGCGGCGTGAGTCATTCCAAAATACAAACTTATTCACTAAATCTAAAATGATATTCCAATTCCGGGATCACTAATCTTATTGACGTATTTTTACAAGAATTTCATGATTGGAGCAAATTTTCGCTGCGGCTCGTTTTTGTTTGATCTGGAAGAGAAATCATAAAACGGGGATATTTGCAAAAATCACGTATTTACCATGTAATCTTTTCGCATTTTTTATTCGTAAAAAATATCAAAACATTTATTTTGTTTTGTTTAACGTTTAATCAAAAACCTATAATCGTACAAAAGCTAGGGATATGAGTTGTTGATTGTTCGTAACTTATCATTTCATTTACAAGTTATATAATAAAATTATTGAAAAAGTTGACAAAGCAAAACAATTACAAACCTTCTTTTCAGTAAGGATCTACACAGGCGACTTGCGCTGGTTCTTCACTTTGCAGACCCGAACAAATGCAATATTCATAATTGTTTATGAGACAGGACAGGGGGCGGCACTTTACTCGCCAAATTGCACGCATAGTTGCAATCGTGCGCTGTTGTAGCGCTCTGTAACGAATTTGCGTTTCGCTTAGCTCCGGGAGACAACCGTAACAAAAAGCTTTGGCGCGAAATAGTTTAAATAATTTATCGTCGCGAGCAAGCCGAAGTTCTGTTCGGAAGGACGCGACAAGGCAATTTTTAACCTGTTCGATTGCTCCTCGGCATATACAGTTGTTTACGGCATGGGTCGACAACCTTTTTTGCACTGCGGACCGTTTTTGAATAGGAAATTTTATCGCGGACCGGTCTTTAAAAAACGACAAATATTTAGCAATAAAAACGCTTAAATTAGTTTATCATCCCCGGGATACATGGGCAAAATGTTTTATACTATTTAACCTGAAAAATTATACGGCCCGGTAACAAACTCCTCGCGGACCGGTACCGGCCGCGCACCGGCGGTTGCCGACCACTGGTTTACAGCTTATTGTGTAAAAATCGCTGTAAAAGTAAGCAACCCTATTTTTGTTCGTGCGCGAAAGCAATTTATGTTTAAATATAAGTTCATGTCCAAGTCTGGTCCACATGCTTCCAATACAGTTTAGCTTGTGTGCATGTCATATTGAATTTAATACTTTACAGATACATACTCATACTGCTCAATCAACTTCCCTCTGCGGATTCGTCCAATCTCAGCAGCCTCACCTTTTTGCGTGCAATCCGTGTGTTGCGTGTTTTCAAAACCGTTTCAGTCATCCCAGGTATTGCACCACCACTATGCAACCACCCAAATACAACGCCAAAATCCAAAATCTCCACTCATTTTAGGTCTACGAATGATCGTTTCGGCTTTGGTGGCATCAACTAAAGCACTGAAGGATGTTATGCTTCTCAGTCTGATGGGATTTTCCATGTTTTCGCTGGTCGGCATCCAAGTGTTTCGTGGCACGTTGCAGCACAAATGTGTTCTTCTCCCTCCGTGGATGCTTCCGCTTCCTCGCAACTGCTCCTCCTCAAGGTAAGGTTTGTAATATAGCGCATTTAAAACACAGAACGCGCATTTGCGTCTTTTTCGAGAACCGTAACTATTCGTTGTACTAAATACTAAAATTCGTGTTACTAAATTATTCGTTACTCCCCATAAAACAGCGGTGGTGTATTTGTTTCTCGACGAAAAAATATCTTTAAATTGTTTATTATGACCATCTTAATATTTGGCCAAGAAACATTCAGTATCATGCTGCAGCGAACACTTCTATGTACCTAAAAACTAGAGGCCAATTGAGCATAATGAAAGGGATGGACCAAACACATATCTTGAACTCTCAGTGACCCTGGTCATCGCAATTTGTTTGCGCATGACTTCAGTCTATTTAGGCATCGCAAATATAGCGCGGAAATCATGTAAAAATACAAGTGTGTAAACACGTTTAGGAATATGGACAGTATTTTGTCGTAATCGTTTGTTTACAGATATTTTTCGCTTTCGTTTCCCGGTGTGCAAATAAGCAGGGAGTCAATTAATTGGGAAGTAAAACAGGTCAAAGAACCCTAAATCCAAATTTAAGGTAGTCTCAAAACAAGCCGTTCAGCGATCTGCCATTTCTGTTTCTTTTTCAGTAATTGGTCAGCAACAGATGACCAGTCCTGTTCGTTCCAACCTAACTACGCTGCTGATGTACTGCGAGATTTTGGAACAGCTGCTTACGGGGAAATGGTCTACCTTGATCGTCATTGGCGAAGGTTTGTTTTTTAGGACACAATATACTAACTGCGTGCAAAGCAAAACTGCTTGGTCAATAACGCTTATTCTTAAGTTTTTCTTGTTTTGTGTACATTTAAGGA
Organism: Phallusia mammillata; assembly: GCF_965637545.1. NCBI lineage: Eukaryota > Metazoa > Chordata > Ascidiacea > Phlebobranchia > Ascidiidae > Phallusia > Phallusia mammillata. The sequence goes on from NC_137253.1 coordinate 22,513,191, forward strand.
ACTTGCTGATGACAGGCTCAGGTTTGTGACTTTATTCATTCTCCCCGAAATTAAACTATACCAAGTCTTACAATTATACCATATTAGCCTGTCGTGCATCCTAGACAACCTGACATTTCCAACAAAGTTCAAATCGGTCATAAACAAAGAAAACTGCCCTATTTAAACTTTTACCCTTCATTATAGATCCGATGGCTAACATTGCAATTTTGTTAATTACATGGTGTTTCTATTAGTACAAAATACCAATTTTTGTGTATTTTAAATGCACAGAAAAAATAGAGAGTCCAATAACATAAATATAAAGACAACAAATAACTTAATTGCCGCAACTTCAGTAAAACTATACCAAAGTGCAGACGTCGTCAAGCAGCAACGCGACCATAAATAAATAAATAAATAAATAGAAAATAATAAAATAAGTTATATAATAAAAACAAAAAAGCCCGAGAAAACAGTTAATGCGTATAAGTCATGCGTTTCCGAGGAACAATCCGACGTAAAACATAGCAATGTGATTCCGAATTCCGTCTTCAAATATGGCACACGCGATTTTTCTTTGGCTCGGCAAATGTATTCTTACATGTTGCCTGAAGTGGCATCTCATTCCTTCGATCATGGCCTGTAAAGGGTAACACATAGTTCAATCAATTTGACAAGTAACATATTTTTTACAACGTTAACGACAAAACATTTTAGCAGCACTGGCAAACAGTGATGGCATGCATTTTCGATTAAAAGGTGAATTAATGCGGTGTTGTTTAATTCCCATCATGAAAGGTACTTACATCGTTTGAAGTAGTTCTCTGGAAAGCCAGAGATCGCAACAAATCAAAAGCGTTGCTTTCCAAGTTATCCATGCATGCTGCAGTTAAATGTGAAGGGTCGCATAAAATTCCCTGCAAAATGAAAGCATTTTTGAAAACTAGGCCTTTCTCACTAGATGTTGCTTAAACCTACTTCCTCATTACTTTTATTAAAAAGCGAATAAAGCAACTTACGTCAGGAAGTTGGATAGGTGAACGGCTTCTGCAGTGCATTGGATTGTCCTAAAAGAACATGGGTTTGAAACAAATGTAGCTTATGTTGAGACGACGGGATTGGTTATTTTCTTACCAGTATAACTTCTCTGGCGTTTTGCAACCAAAGAACAAGTCTGAAAATGTCCACAGCCATTTTATCGTTGTTACTCAACGTGACGTCATTCACCCACAGGGAGTTTACCGAGTTACTTGCATCCATAGATACCTGAAAGAGAAACAAAATGAAGTTTACAAACAGTTTTAGGTTTAGTTGCAAAAACGATAAAGTGGGGCGTAAATTGTATTTTGAATTCAAATGGTAGCTATTTTTGTCACATAATTTCTGACGCAATCTTCCAGGGTTGGCTGCGGCTTTGATAGTATTTAGGGTGGATTAACCACTGCAAAAATCACAAAATCCATTGGGAGAAGTAGTTCTTAGGCATGAATGTTGTATCACTCTCGCTTGCATCAGCTATAGAGATCAATGCGTCACCCACAAAATCCATGACTTAAGGATTTTTTTTAATTCGGAAAATGCTTTATATGCATTAATTCTACGTCGTACGCATCGTATTTTATACAGGAAGCATACTAAGTTGATTTTGTATCTAATTTGATATGAAGGTTGCAAAATACAATTCTGCAGCAGAACATTTGGCCCAAACATATTTATAAATTAAATTATGCACATTTAAGCAGTTATTTTGATGTTTAAATCTTCGAATAAACGCATTTGTTATTGTAAAAACTTTGTACAGCATATAATTATAATTTTTTGTTGTAGTTAAAAAGGCTTTTAGTGGGGACTGTAAAAAAGTTTTTAAAAAATAGCGTCGAAAAATATACCCTAGTTGGTTGCAGTTCATACCTGAACTTGTGAGTAGCTTCTGTCCTTCATCAGATCATTGCCCAATATGGAACTAAAAAACTTATTCTTGTTGTAAGATAACGGTGTACAACGGCTAATCGAGTTTGAACTCGCCGCAGTAGCCAAAAACAAAATTGCTAACACTGTATTAAATATCGTTGACATATTGGTTTCTTAGTAGTTGCAAAGTCGTTCTTCACTAATATCTCTAGTTCCGATGTTTTATACGAGTCAATTCAGATGATTGTCGTCGATGTGATGGCTTCATGATTTTATTGTTCGCTTTTATAGCAGGTACAGGTAATTTTTTCCAAACAATTTGGTCAATCTGTTGACCCAGCAGAGACATGGTACTTCCCTTTTGTTTATGAAGCTAGCTATGATGTAACTGATCATCACCGACGAAAATTTGTATTCACAAGCAACACTCCAAATTTAGCGAGTTCGTTGTAGCGTTTCCGTTGCCGCCCGAATTTAGCTACTACACTGTAGTATCTTCGGTTTGTACGCAAATAAATCAATCAATTGTATTTGATTGTGACGTGAAAGGATATACCATGCACTCTTGTCAGGGGATGCCCTCGTATTTACCTACGATAACGGTTGACCGGGTTTAGATTGTCACAAGAATTTTGGGTAATTATTGGAGATCACCGCTTCCGTCGCCGACCCTGGACCGTTCCGTCTATTTACAAACGCACAATAAGTTTCAGTTCTGCGCTGCCTAAGGATGCTTTCATACAACACAGAAGACACTGGAAGGGTGATTCCCCAAAATCCAAACAAATCACAGAAAACAAAATGATTTTCTCTTGTAGGTCCTTATCGCTCGCCCGGAATGACAGTGAATACTCAAGTTCCGATGCCTGGTCTAGCACAACAATAACAACAACAATCCAACCGCTTACCACTGAAGCTTCTTTGTTTGACACTGTTGCAGCAACGGAAAATACAGCGCTACATGGCAAACTCTGCCTTCAAAATAACAATACGTCGTCAAACAATTGGACTTTTGCGGCAACTGACGTAACGCCGTTTAACAGCACCGGCTATAATTTTGCGTGGGACCGTTGGATCAGCGATTCACGTCATTACCTCAAAAACAGCGACATCTATCGGTTGTGTGGAAATCAAAGTACTGCCGTGTAAGTTAAATATGTTTAAAATTGAGCTGACTTACTACAATCGGAATCTCTACATTGTCTGCGTTGTAATTCTTGTTGTTAATACCTTCTTTTTATTTTTCATTCAACCATCATCGGCATATTGAAAGGTTTCATTTCTAAATTTGCCTAAGCTATGCAGCATTTCCTGGCAACACGTTTTATGAACTTAAAGTAGAAATTGAAGTGACCATGTTACAAGATAACTGTTGCGTACAGACTTTGCCATAAAAAACATTCGGACATTACATTATTGATAGAGAATTGCCAATGCCAAAACGTATACAGTCGCAAATATAAATCTTATGGCCATATGTCCAAACGGAAATTTACTTTCAAAATAACCGCGCCGTTTTAGGTTTTCTAGGTACGCCCTTATCTTAGGTCGAAACCTGAAACCGCGAAATTTCCTGGTCATGTTGTCTTCTGTGAAGTATTTTTTTGTTTTTTAGGAAGTGTCCGTCCTACACTGTTTGTGTCCGAGCTGGCGGAAACCCCAATTTCGGCTACACAAGCTTCGACAACTTTTTCTACGCTTTTCTTTCTGTTTTTCGACTTTCGTTGCAGGATAATTGGGAGGAGTTGTATCTACAGATTATGGAAACCAACGGTTTGAGTTTAAACATGCGGTTAATGTAACTATGTAACGCGGTTGTTTTCAACGCGGAATATCCGTGCTACACGAGTCGCAAAGCACTGTTGATAATATTTTGTTTCGGTAATAATTACCATGATATCACACGAATTTGTCAAAGTGAACAACTGAAATTAGCGATTTGAACCGAGTCTAAAAAGAGTCGTTCTGAATGCTTGTAATTCGCTTCTATTGCGAATTTTTTTTTTCTTTTGCAGTAAATCGCAAAAAAAAGACAGAACACACTGATTTACTATCACGAAATGTCTTTCCGCATTGTATTCGCTTAACACAACTTCCATATATTTGCATTTGCAGGGCAACTTGCGTTTTTCTTCTTTATTGTGATAATTTTCCTCGGCTCATATTACCTCGTTAACTTGATCCTGGCGGTCGTAGCATCTGCATACGAAGGCCAACGGAAGGATGTGGCCAATGCTCTTGAAGAAGAGAAACGGGAATTGCTAAGTGAAAAGGTACGGCCAAATGTTACTGCAAACTGCGGATAAGGTGTCTGAACATAATTCACATTCGTGAATGTTTAATGAGGTGGATAGGTCGATACGTGAAAAACGGTTGTGGTTACCTGATAACAAAGTTTCGTTCCATGCCATCAAATTAAGCTGTTTTCTCCATATATTATTATGTGTCCGAATTTTGTTGTTTCGACGCAAAGTTTGTTATGGTTATAAATTGTCTGTTCTGTATAAATTTCTTATCAAATTTCTTTATGTGGCAGGAAATTCTGAAAAAACGGCGAAACGCGGCTAGAACAATGAGTGATCTGACGCGTCAATCACAGAAGATGATAAAGGAAGAAAGCTGCTTTTTAAGATGTCACTGCTTCGAATCCTTTAAAGAATACTTTCTACTGTAAGATTTGGTCGTTTATTATTTACAGATCTCACCAAAAATAAGATTCAAATTTCACTTTAGCTGAAAGGTTGGGTTAATGTCTTTCGGTAGAATCACTTTAAAGACCGTTTGTTGTAAAAATATGTAAAAACATGTTACTCGTTTCAGTTGGTCTTGTTGCGTTGGAGGCAGTTTGATATGCAAAGTGCGTGAGAAATTGGACGAATTCTTTGCAACATCGGTTGCTGAGATGATCACAGTGAGTTTCGTGATTCTTAACACCTTCTTTATGGCTCTTGACAGGCAACCGATGGGGGCTACGTTGGAAAACACACTTTATGTCTCCAATATGGTAAGTCAAACTTGAAAAGTTAACCGTATTATTGTGTTCTTTAGGGGTAAATTTCAGGAGATCTGGACCGCATTACCCCACACCATGTAGCTTCAGGTTCGGGTCGGGTTTTAGACTTGTACTTTCGGTTTCAGGCCGCTTACAAATTTGCTTCACACATGAGTTTAAAACACTCACATACGCTCACAAGGGTGTTTAAAATATTTTTTAATATGCAATATTGAAATTCAACAAGCAGTGTTTCTTACTGACAAGTAGGCTAAGATCAGTGTCACCAAGTATCCCGATTCAACGACAAACAAATTTTGGTTTTGCACTGTTTTCTGTGCAGGTATTTACAATGCTCTTCGCCGTGGAAATGGTGCTGAAAATTTTTGCACTGTCCCCATACAAATACTTCGTTGTAAGTTGGAACGTGTTTGACTTCGTGGTAGTCACACTTAGTCTCATGGAGCTCGTACTCTCGGACAAATTACCCAATGGTTTATCAGTCCTCCGAACATTTCGTCTCATTAGGCTGGTGCGTATGCCTAATTTGCTTTTAAATGTGTTACGCTTTTGCATGCAGGTATGGACAGTTGTATTAGTATTTAAATATATAACTTTTAATACTTTACAATGTAAATATTCTAAAAGAAATCACCCAAGTATAACATACTCGTTACTTATAATGAAAAATGTTTCAAATATCTAACTTAATATGTTGGTCAAGTGAACAAACTTAAACATTAGCCTCTCTGTTGTGCTAATATATAGGTTCGAATTCTTAAATTGGCACGATCATGGCCCACTCTCAGCAAGTTGATGCAGATGATCGGGGACTCGCTAAGCAAAGTTGGATACCTCACCCTTGTTCTTCTAATTGTGCTGGTCATTTTCGCCTTGGCCGGAATGCAGACGGTCGGTCCTCAGTTCTACATGAACAGAGCTAAGGTGAGGGTCATGTTGCTATTTGTATCTCCGTTTCACTCGCTAACTGTGTTAATTTGTTTGCTTTTGGAGGTGCATGTACCCACCGGTGCCCTCTGCTGTTGACTTTCGCACGCAGGTCATAAGAGACTTTTAGGTTCACTTACTTGATTGCACATAGTGGACGTATTGCATTCAAAAACCTTTACATAGCACTAGAATCAGTCACGTTGAAAACTTTTGCAACTTTTTATTGCAGTTTACACTTCTAGCATTATTTCAAAAACAAGTCAAGTGCAAACATTGAATTTTTCTAAAGGTCAATCTGCATTGCCGTAAAGGTCATTGTAATGTTTTTACAGGATATCCTCCATGTTTTAAGAACACGGTTAGACGAACAGGGTTTCGTAATCTCGCCTGGAAACTTGATATTTTTTCTTTCTTAAAACAAAAACGCTACACCGCATCCCGACCAGCTGAATATTCATGACCCTTTATAGCTTGTCTATCAATTATTGACGTCTTGTGGAAAACTTTATGGGTGGCCGAAATAGTAAACGTTAAAATAAAAAATCAACGCAAAATAAAGCACCTGTGGTCAAATTAAGGAATAAGGTATGAATAAACAATTGATTGCGTCATTGTTCTGAGTCTGATTCGCTTTTATTGGAAATTGACATGTAGCTGGTTTTGGAATGGTTTTCAAAGCGAACAGTTTTTGTCTCTTTCGTGCCCTCCTCTTCATTGCCTTCATCCTCATCCGATGAAGACGAAGCGGAGGAATCTGAGATCCCACTTGATTCCAGAAGGATCTCGGCCATCCGGCTTTGTTCACTGTCGGGTTTATGTAAACTGCTTGAGGCAACATTGCTCTTACGTCTTTTCCGAACAACTTTACTTTCTTTGACCAAACAAATGATACACAACCTGCAAAAAGCTCAAATCATCATTGCTTTGCTTGTTAGCATCAAAAACAAGACAAAGCCTTTCAGTCTCAATACATTTTTGTAGAGTTTTTCGCCACATGTTACCTTTTGTGCAACCAATATTCTTTGTTAAAGCTAATTCAATTTGTAGCACAAAATGTTTGCATATAACTAACGGCACGTCTGGTTTTGTGTCAAAAGAAATTGCCAATTATTTCTTACCTGTGTAAGTCTTCATAACATTCCACGCAGTAGACAGCTTTGCATCCGAATGTGGGGCAACGAACAAAAAGTTCCGAGTGCTGTTTGCCCCCAGCGAGTCTACAAACGTTGCATCGAAAACGAGTCCTGCCACTGACACATCGCGCACACCACCCGAGAATCTGGTGCAAAAAGGTGTTTATAAACAATATGTTATTAAACACAAATAAAATGAAGAAAACAACAATTTTATTACTGTAAAAATAAATTAAAAGAGATTTTGACCAACCCCACGTCGATGAGAGAGGCGCCCTAAGAGACTATTCTGATCATCTGCCTTGCTTTGGTTAACTTTGCAGCATGCACGTTTGACTGCGTTAACCAAGCCCGCTTGAGCACCTAGAAATGTGAACGTGCATCATGCTAGAGAAGCACTGTGCTGTGGATTTAAAGAGTTAAACCTACTTAATCCTCGACTAGATAGAATCTTTGCCCTCAGAAAGAGAATGCGAGCTTTCTCACGCTTCGGATAAAACTTGGTCATGATGACCCGACGAAGGCGAAGAATGTATGATTCAGTCAGGCAAATGAGATATAACATGACAAATAGTGATATTATGACGGCGTAATTCTTGTAGTCCGGTGGTCGTGGATTCGGAAGACAATTCTCAATCGAAAATCCGTATCCTTCCGAGCTAGCAAGGCGCTGCATGGCGCTTGCAATCGCCCTACAAAAAATCATAAAAATATTAAAAACCTGTGGTTTTACGCGCATTGAGAAGACTTTTCAGTGTGTTTTCCACCGTCTACGACAAACATTTTCAGGTAATTTTTTTACCTGTAAATAATGGACAAAAAGCCATATCCTCCTATCGCTAAACCAACGAGCTTCGCGGCAATTTCCTTTCCCTGTCCATCAAATGATTCTCCCATTACAGTACTTGCACCTTTTGTAAGAGCTTTTTCAAGGAGTGTACCAGCTTGACGGCGTAAGGAAAGTGACACAGCCATCTCGTGGAGAAGCCACCAGAGACTGTAGTCCACAAATAAGACCGCCGCAGTATAGAATGTATGAAATGAAATCGAGCTAAACCCTTTGGAAAACTTTTTCACTTCAGCACGGGACATCCATATTCTTGACAAGGGGAATACATACAGTCATTTATCTTTTTCTGTCTGTTTTATGTGTTTTTTTTTTAAATAATACTTACCTGCTTGGGCTTATGAACTTCGAATTTTCTTTCGCTCTGAGAGGAAATACGGAAATTCCACTGGTTTTTCTTCTCTTTTTATCCAGCCTTTCCAGCTGATCCGTCACATAGCAGTTGTCGAACTCAATGGAAGTCAAATATTTGTACCTGGTAGTGTACAAAATTATCATAAAAAGCTCAATTAATGTAAAAAAGATATTTTTACAGTTCGTGTTACGTGTTACAGTTCGACATCAATGGCCTATTAAACCACGCAATTCAAAACCGTTTCACAGGCCGCTTTAGCGCAAACATTTCACACCACACAAACCGACATACCTGTATTTCACTGCTTTTAGAATGACAAAAAGTGTCGAAAATAACATTGCGAATCGAGCCCACGCAAATATATCAGTGATGCCGGAGATTGTTTCCCGAATTTCGGCCAAGATGTCGCTTGTAATTTCGGAAACAGTTTTCGATGAGTTTACTTCGTAACGAAACTCATGCGAAAATGACATGTTAAATTCGAACTCTTTCTAAAATCAAAAGATGCTAATTTTAAGGTGCAAAGTTTTCACGCCACTTAACTCTGTGTAACCTACCTTGACCTGTTTAATCGCATCTTTTACAGGGTCTGTGATTAATTTCTTTGCTTGTTTTGCTACAAAGTTGGGAATGATGCAAAGGAAGGCACCAAGTTTGTCGCTACAAACATCACCCATGTTTCGAATAAAATCGTTCATGTGGCGAATCACGTCGGCTACCGACTGCAACTTCTCAGCAAATTCGTAAAAGGCTTCTTCAGCCGTCTGCATAAAATACACAAAAAGACGCTTGCAAGTTAAAAACTGATTGTGGCATTAACTTTATAATTTTTATGGGGGTGGCAGTTTTCCATTTAAGTGTGCTATAATTTAGCTGTTCCTGTGTATTATTTACAAACCGCAACCGATAATTTAAACCACAAATCAGAAAATACCTCCACCCCGTCTGCTATTGTATCTATTGTATCTTCCATGGTAGAAAGAATTGCATTTTGCCCGTTGTGCACAAGCGCTTGTAAACCTTGTGTCATATTGTATCCAAGTTCGTCGCCACACGTCAAAGACCTTGAAATCTGTTTGTAGTTGTGGGCGATATTTACCGAAGGCCCAGTGAGCAGCAGCATAAGTGCAAACGCCAAAATTATGCCCCTATCAATAATTTAAACAAATCTTTAAAAGTTTGTCAAGTCTAATGTCAAATATGTAACCTCATACAGTAAGGATAAACAAGCACAAAGCATTTAGATTATCAACTGGTAAAAAACATAGCTTAACATGCTTTATCAGACATCTGAAATGACTTTACACACCTTCCTTTACTTGTACAAAATGTCGGAAGGAGCAGAGCCACAACACATCGCACAGCTTTAGAAAACGCCATGCCAACAGCAACGGGAAAGCCAATGATTCCGCTCCACCATATTGCTTCATGGGCTTTCCATTTGCTGTGATATGTCATCAACAGATAAAAAGCTTGACTGAGAGCTAAGCCGTACAGAAATCTTATGACCAGAACAATCAGCCACTCGTTGTAACGGTTTTCTGAATCATCAGTTAGATCATCTTGTGCACCCCACGATCTTTTTCTCAACATAAGTCGCCTGTGGACAAACACATTGGTTCCAAGACTTCTAAAACAAACAATAAAAAATACACTTGCTTTTTTATGTCCTCTGCGCTATCAGATGACCAAGTCGATGAGGACAATAGCGATTCTTCGTCTTCAAAAACATTTTCACTGTTACCTTTGCCAGTAAGCCGTCCCCAAAAACCCTGAAAGGTTGCTTTGATGCTACCAGCACCACCCAACGCCGTGGACGCTTGATCGTGCGTGTTGACCAAGCCGCTGCTAATATTTCCCATCTTAACTCAAAATTGCAACTGCCTGACGCTATAGGGACATTTTCAAAATACTTGCCAAAGCTCACTAAGGTTGCAACTACAACGAAACTGTCTTTATTAACTGAACAAAGGGTATTGTTCTTGTAAAGGTCTACTCATAATTGTTTTAGCGCAGTAAACCGTAACGAAACATATTTATACAATGTGCAGGGCATACCTCTGAGGTGGCATATGAACGATTTTCCACATGCATTTCTCGTCGTGTTTCGCATTCAGTGTGGAGAGTGGATTCAAAGCATGTGGCGATGTATGCATTCAGTTACAGAGGAGGGTTCAGTTGGTCTTTTTCCAGTTTGTCTCTTTGTTTTTCTTGGAGTGGTAGTTGTTGGAAATTTAGTGGTAAGTATTTAATTTATTTTAATATCGACAGATATTACAAGATTTTACGGTTTTTAGAGTATGTTTCTTTATACCGACAGGTTTTAAATCTTTTTCTTGCCTTACTGCTAAATTCCTTCAGCGGAGAGGCGCTGAAGAATGGCAGTGGAAAAAAGAAAAGCGCCAAGCAATTTTTTTCGTCAATTAAACAAGTGGGGAAAAAGGTGAATTTTCATTTTTTTACTTTACCACTTGGTGCAATCGGTTGTTTTATGTTTTGCTGACCTACTTTCTCAGGCGTTTCCGAAGTTGCAGAATACGACAAAACGCAAGGTGGCGCCACAAGAGAATATTGTCAGTCCAAGTTCAAACAACGACAAAGAATCATCAAACGGTTTTAATACAAACCTCCAAAATAAATCTAATCCATCCTCGGTAAATTTGCCAATAGCCTACATATAGTTTGTTTATTTAATAGAAAGTCAGTGTAAACATAAAAAAAACGAACCCAAATGTGCTAAAGCTAAATGATCATAGTTATCTACAACAATTTTTGGTACCTGTTTTCTTTATCAGGTGAAAAGTGGGTTTTCCATTGAAAGTGACAGGGACTCGAGAAAAGATGACCAAACATTACTGAACCACGCAAATAGTGTTAACGCAAAGTTGGAAGGAACTTACAAAAAGGAGGGCCATCCCGTTTTGCGTCGTGCAGACAATGGTTCCAATAATGTAAGCAATTTTAGGCGACCTGATTGTAATTTCTAAGAAGGTCGGGCGTTTACGTGTTTTTTGGTCCATCAGAACTCAAGCTTGACCCTAAACACAAAAGTGCTTTCTGAGGAAACAGTACAAAGCTGCCAAAGTAATGAATGTAGTAGTTTCATAAGTCTAAAGCCGTCAAGAAGCTCTACGTGGTCAACCCTGTACAGCAAATTTTGCGGCAAAAAAACATCGACTTTCAGCAAGAGGTGGTCATCATTTCGCTCAATGATGAATCGCATTGTTCAGCACTCCGTGTTCGAGTATTTCATCATTTTTGTTATTTTGCTGAGCAGCGTAGCACTGGTAAGTGGCAGAAAAGTCGAGTAGTGTTGACAAAACAGAAATATAAATTATTGATAACCTGTGATTTTCCAGCGGACCACCTGGTTCAACTTTGACCGCGTTAAAGGGATTTTTTATCAACGATAATTGAATTTGCACAATCTTCTTTATTGTGAGTTAAATAAGAAAACAATCAGTCACCCTCTCTAGGCAGCCTGGAACTTAACAAACTGAAGACCAATCACACATGTTACACTCTTGAAGGTTTTTGACGACATTTATCTGCCTGAGAAGCCCAAGATGAAGCAGATTCTCATGATATTCGATCGAATCTTTACAATCATATTTTTCGTGGAAATGATTATGAAGTGGATTGGCTTTGGCTTGAAGAAGTACTTCACCAATGGCTGGTGTCTGCTGGATTTCTTCATTGTGTTGGTAGGAAACCGCAACGTCTTTGTTTCGTTGTCAAACGCTAAAAAGTATATGTGGTCTACATTGATCGATATACTTTCCCGATGCCGTTTTCTCTATATAGCTTATAACATCTTGTGTCTGTCACTAGTTCACATTTCCTAAAAAAAACATTGGTATTGTCCGATCCTATAAACACTTTTCTTGTTTTTCTACATCAAGGTTTCGCTGATATCATTGACCCTGGAAATCATTGCTTCGCAAACTGGTCTAAACAACACTGACCTTTCGTTTCTGCGCGTTTTACGGAGTCTGAGAGCGTTTAGACCACTAAGAGCAATGTCTCGTTTTCAAGGCATCAAGGTAAACAAACGAGCTTATTCCAAAAATACTGTAATTTATAACTTATTTTGAATGCTGTTTCATAGGTGGTCACTGACGCTTTGTTTCGTTCCATTCCGTCTATTGTCAATGTGTTCGTGATTTGCCTAATTTTCTGGCTAATTTTTGCGATCATGGGCGTCAACTTTTTTGCTGGTAAAATGGCTGCGTGTCGGTGGAGGGAAACAGGAGAGAAGGTTTGGCACCCTAAAGACTTCGAAAGGTATTTGTCCAATATTGCGTTAGTTAAAATGTAAACTGATAACTAAGTTCATTGAAGTCTTGCGGGTCGCGAGTGGTGAAACATTAAATGTTGGTTTGTAGGTGGCCTGATTTGCTTAACTATTACGAGATGCCTCCTATCAACGTCACAGACAGAGCAAGTTGCAATTGCTTGGCAGCGTTGACTGGAGATAAAGTGTACTGGAAAAATTTGGAGGTCAATTTCGACAACGTTCTAATCGCTTACGTATCTCTTTTGCAGGTGAGTTCTACACAACTAATATTATGATTAAACATGTTTGATTTTGCTTCTTGCCAAACTTGGACGCGTACGTAATGGGTAGCCTACATACACCAGTGATATGAGTATGCATTTAGCCTCTTCTAAAGTACCTTCTTCAGTTAACGTAACAGTTCTATGTTACAACGTTACTACATTTCACTCATTCCACATACAGGTTGCAACTTTCAAAGGCTGGATGCCCATAATGTATGCTGCAGTAGACTCTCCGGAAAACATCGACGAACAGCCAATCAGGGATAACAACGTGGCCATGTATTTCTTCTTCGTGGCATTTATCATCTTTGGAGCCTTCTTTACGTTGAACCTGTTTATCTCGGTGGTTATTGACAATTTTAACCAGCAGAAGAAGAAGTTTGAGTTTGCTGGAGCAGAACTGTTCCTCACCGACGTAAGTCAAAACAATCCGTAATATTTAAAAAAGGTCTAATGTATAGCCTATGCAATATCAACGTACGTAAGTGCTATGAAGCCGATTCATCGTGCCTTGCTGCTTTATCGATCATATCACAGCAATGTATCACATTTTTAAACGTAAACAGAGTCAAAAAAAGATGTACAGCGCTATGAAGAAGCTGAAAGCAAAGTTTCCAAGCAAACTGCTCCCTGTGCCCAAAGCCCAATGGAAAGAGCGTTTGTACCTGTTTGTAACTGGCGACAAATTCGAACTAGCTGTCATGGTGATCACCATTCTCAATCTTGTTGCTATGGCGATGGAACACGAAGGGATGTCACCGGGTAATTTTGATATTTCTTGCTTGTTCCTTAGAGAAATTAATTAATGATTGTTATGTTTTTGTCAGATGAAGTCAACGCAATGCAAATAATAAGTTATATTTTTCTGGCCATATTCTCTTTCGAAATTGTGCTTCGCCTCATGGCTATGGGTTTGTCTTATTTCCGAGTTCCCTGGAACATTTTCGACTTTCTCATCATTTTCGGATCGTTGCTAGGTGAGTAATTTTTTCGAATTCCCATAGTAGTTTATTAACTTCACCTGAAGGTTGAACCTTATTTTTAGCATCACTCCAACACATATTCATTAGTATTTGAACGACAATTTCGTGCTAGCTGCACCTTCTTCCGCTTGTATTAACCATATTAACTATTGTGTGACAAATCTGAAAATATACAACCCTAAAAGTGTTTATTTAATCAGTAACACAATATATTTAACAACGGTTAGGCATAGTTTATGCTAAAAACGTCAAAGTCTTTGTTGCATCATAATAATCTGTCGACTTTAATCTCTTTACAGTTAACGTCATCAACCTGGGGTTGCAGACGTACAGCGGTAGTGACGTACCCATTGTGCCTACGTCGCCATGGTTACCGATGCTTCGAATGATTCGGATAGCCAGAATCCTTAGGATCGCCCGGGTAGCGAGTGGCATCCGCACCCTGCTATTTGCCTTAATGCTGTCAGCTCCCGCTTTAATCAACGTGGGGAGTCTCTTGTTTCTCTTCATGTTCATCTACGCGATTTTTGGCATGTCACAATTTAGTCACGTGGAAAAGAAAGGCGCACTCAATGATGTACTCAACTTTGAGACTTTCCCCAACACTTTTCTGTTACTTTTTCAAGTAAGTTTGCGGTCAGCTAAAGAATTTCTTTTGAATAATTTTAAGTTCAGCGCCATGAAAGGCGATGCGCCAAACTGATAAGAATAAATAAAAAAAACTCGGACCTCGTGAAAACTTGAATGCCACAGACCAGAGTTTATATCAAACCAAGTGTGTATAGGCTAATTTCAAACATTTTTTTTATGATTTATATGAGCTGTTTCGTCTGACGGAGCATCACTGCTGCACGGAAAAATCACACAGATAAAATCAATAATTTCACATTTCATCGCATTTTTCTGTGGTAGATGTCAACCTCAGCAGGATGGGATGGATTCATGGAACCGACATTATACGTGGACGGACCAAATGCAGAATGTTCACCGGGCGAAAACGGGGATAAGGGCACCTGTATGAGCACTACTTTCATTGGATACTTTTATTTTGTGAGGTATACTGTTTTTATTTGAAATGTTTTAACGCTATTATACACTGATTTTCTATCCGAGGATTGTTTTCTCAGCCAAACGTTCTTTAAGTTTCGCTATTTCATTTTGCAGTTATTTACTTATTACGTTTGTAATCGTGACGAACATGTATATTGCAATCATACTGGAAAACTTCGATCTTGCAACAAAGGACAATGAGGAAGCGTTAACAGCTGACGACTTCGAGCATTTCTTTGACATGTGGCAAAGATATGACAAAAACGGCAACGGAAAGGTTTGTAAACTGGACCACATGAAGCCCAAACCCGGGTTGCCCTTGCTTCCGAAAACTGTGTTTGTTGCTCGGCAGACGTTAACCTAATGTTCCTGGTAACGTCCTAAAATGAGAATCATTGGTTTCGAACCAAAATTTAAATTATGGCGCATATTTCATGGGACACTTTCGCTTTGCAACAGGCGAGTTTCGTCATCAAAACATACCATTCAAATTTCATCAATACGATTTGGTCACACAATTCGGTACGTGATACAGTACTGTTTTTTTAGCTGACGGTGGATCAACTGAGCGACCTTCTTCATTACATCGATCGGCCGATTCAGATCCGCCAACCTAACAAACATCAAATCGCAACGATGCGCATCCCAATGTGCGAAGGATACAACCTGCAAATTCTCGATGTTGCTTCAGCGTTACTGAAAAAAATATTGGGTCAGCAAAAGTTTTTATCATTATATTCCAGTCATTTTTTGTCTGTGCTATATGTAGCCTAACATACCAAACCGTCTATCAAATCATTTTTACAGGGTCAGAAGGACTATCGTCCGAAATGGAAGAGGAATTAAAAGCCTACTACAAGCGCAAGAAGATGTCACCCTATGACTCAAAACACGTGACCGATACCTACAAGTACATCGGAAAACATAAATCTAGGAAGTGCTCAGAAAGAAACACCACGTCAAGTGTGATGCGGTTGGCCAAACTTGTCCGTGACAACCTTGTATATTTGCCGACGGGAAGGTCACCATCCACAAGCAACGTGCAGAGCACAGCGCGCAATAGTCGCGGCGAGTTCAAGGACACCCAGCGCTGTAACGTCACACGCGCTGATGTACATCGCGAACCTGAAGTAATCCTTAATGCCAACAGCGACCAGAGCAAGGTTGCTAACCTGGTGCAACCAACGTACGACTATCTGCCTCAAACATTGACTGTGGAATCCACGTACGAAAAAAGGGCCAGTTTAGCCGTAGAGCACAGTTCAATGCAGCAACTGCCGACAGCTAACCACTTCCCCGCGACGAACATTAAGGCAGAAAGCAGCAAAGCAACTAAATCTGATTCCGGGCATGACACTGCATGTTTGCTGAACAGTCGTTCCCAGTGCATAGTTCGCACTAAGGAGACTAAAAACTTACGTGCAAGTATAGCCGACGCGACATCAGCGGATGAACTTAAGGCAATATCTGGTGATGTAGTTATTCACATGCCCGAGGACGTTGTAGGTTTGTCCACGGGGGTTAGTTAATAGTTTGATAATAATCCTATTTCTCAGTTTCGCGAGCATAAAATAAAATCTTGTTTGGTACACGTATCACACCTGTTTTGCACGCACATGCCATGTTACTGTATTTATTGCTCTTAGCACATGCAGGTACACATTAGGAAAATACCACAGTCAGCGAGAACCATTTTAGTTCGTAGTTAAAGACTGAATTTGTGAAAAAAAATAGGAAACAAATATAGCAATCTGGCCATAATCAGACCCAACGGAGAAAAGGCGTGCGTTATTATTTTATTGTTCGATGTTTTCAATGCAATTTAGGTGTTGCGGGGCTGAAAAGGAGGCCCGAGTAAGTCTACTGTTAACTTTAACTGAGTTTTGATTGATATCCACCAGGGGCGGGAGCAGAAGCGACTCCTTGTCACTTTCGCTATCATTAAAGTCGTTCTCCGAGTGGCGGCGAACAAACGATTTGATGGGAGGAACACACAAAGTTGGCCCAGATACTTGAATGCTGTGTCGGCGATTCGAACGAAACCCGTTGGGTTGTGGGGCATTTGTGATCGCCGTAAATGTCACAAACTCATCTGTGTTAGTTAGCGGTAAAGAAGCGTCTGTTTTACTATCGTCAGACACCTGGTCATTTCCATTTATCGTTTCGGGACCGAAAAACCCGCCTTGTGCCTCAAGTGAGCCAATGTACGAATTCAAATTGCTTACACACTGCCGGAGTCGCGCTTGTTCGTGGTAAACCGGAGGAAAGCTGACGCTCTTGGATCGTGGTCGATTGGCTGCAAGTGAAGGAAGTGAGCGTGTGTGGTGCATACGACGTTTCAGGGCAGCCCGCTCAGCGTCAATGTTTCTCTTGTGACCCAACTCAAAGAGCTTTCGGTCGACATCGACCTGGTCGACCTTTGCTAACCCGATATTGATGTCTTTAGTGGTTTTGGTTGCCCAAGATTTGTCTCGTATAAGCAACGCGTCGTAGCCCGTGCGCTTTCGGACTCGAGTCATGGCGTCGAAAGCGTTCATAATCCGTGGATCATCTTCTGCCACTGTGTGATCGCTTAGAAACAAATCGGCGCTGATTGCGCGCTTATGTCCATTCCCAATTCTGCAAAAAGTTCACAAAACTTAAAACTCCACACTAAAAATTACCATAAAATATAGGCTACAACAAATACACGGCAACGTTGATGGCACTTAAAAGCACTGACCTCATTGTGTTTTCAAAAGCTGTTGTTCAATAAATTGTCATGACCACAATGCCAATCCTTTGCGTTGAAATTGGGTGAAAATCAAAAATTAAGTTCAAGACATTTCATGCTTTTACTACAATCTGAAAACTTCAACGCCTTCATCGAAGTTAAAACACATCGCATAAAACAAATTGTTTTGAACAATGACGCAATTAGGCTACGTCAGCATACAACAATCACAATTGATTGAAAACCTAAAAATGATAAACTAAACTGTCTTTTCTGACTAAATTACATTTTACGTTTTAACTTGCTTGATGCCACTGAGAACAAAATCGTTCTTCAACATCTCTCTGCTTCGCACGACATCCGAGTTCTACATTTAGCTTCAACAATGCGCCGAGATTTATTGCCTAAAAGGTTATTGATTCGCAGGTGCGATGCGGGACTGATATGGATGTTTACACAGCACCATTTCTGTTGTGTCGGGCGACATGTTGTACCCCCACCACTTCTTTGTCCAGTAGCGCATAAACACGTCCAAGGCTCGCGACATTTACAAAAATCTCATGATAATGGCTTGCTATCGAGCAAATATCTCGTTGATCCGATTAAGGTCCGTATCAACAACTTATCCGTGCGAACGTTCTCAATAGCCAACCGCATTTGCCTTCTTAGATCGCCGATGTAATTCGATAATCCTCCACCGAAACGGCGCCTTCACATTGACTTTGCGCACGCAATTTCCGAAATCTGCGCCGCCCAACTAAACTAACATACCGCGGGAGCACAATAGCCATTAAGCAAGGCGATAGTGCTCAGGCCTCGACTTCGCTTTGATCTACCGTCAACCGGCCTAGGGTTTGTATGCTTAGCTTGACCACGCGAGCCCGCGTCTACTGTTGCGGCAATCGACACAATCCTCAGCGAAATTAAAGCACGGCTCTTCCAGACAGTGAAGGCAATACCTCATTGTCGACGCCGAGAGTTTGTACAACTCCGAGTGTGTTTCTAAGCCCCTTTCACCGGCCTAAAATAGCACTCATGGATGACTTTATATCGTAGTTGCTTTTCGCTACAAACGTAAACAGCTCTTCAGTGGCAGGTCACATTCCCAGGGCACCAATGATTTCAAATGGTCTCTTAAAGTTTTGATAAGTTTAGTAAAACATAATACAAATGATATTAAAGCTTGTCACACCACTGTTCGTGTACCTATTTTCTGACATGCTTGTGTAAAGGCATAACCTGAAGTTGTTAAAATAGGAACTAATTGCAAAATTTGTATTTTCTAAATAGGCTAAGGCTAATGAAAACCTACAGAGCATAATAGTTCTTTGAATAAAAACAAAGCGTGGTCGAAACATGGGAGAATGGGTATTTCAGGAGAAAAAACTTTGTGGGCAGTTGTCTCCGGGCTATAAACAAGACGTTTCCTAATACCCATCTCGATCGGCTTTTTTATGCATGTTTATGGGTCAGACACCAGAGATTATTCGCTAGTTTCTGCTAGCTTTGTGAACGTTTAAACGTCTCATATTAACATGCCTCTGTTGCGCCACCTTACAGACGGTAAAAAAATTTTCTTCTTTGAAGTAAATCCGAAATGTCACACATCATTTTAAACCTATCATTCAACACCAGAAAATATTTTACGTCATCGGATATCGAAAAAGGAAACAAGAACATAGATATAGGCTAATTGAATTTCGCTGACTAAAACGACAAGATTGTTGACGGACTGCCTTCGTATACCTGACAGTCCCAGCAAGGCTTTTGGTGACATACGAAGTTCAAACTGGAAATGGTTTTTATGGTCGATAACAGCATTTTGGTTTTCCATGTTTGATATAAATAAAAGCCCCTCTAGATGTGATCAGTGATCGTGGGAGGGCCAGAAAATGCCTCGTACAGCAGACTAGCCCACACATTACGTCCATTGCAGTGTCAGTAAAGCCAGGACCATTGGACTACGTTGTGAAGTGGTTAAAATCGCCATAGCAATGTAACTAACGTTTTTTGGTAGCTGATAAAGTACAATATTTGTTATCTCAAATGTTCCCTTTTGCCCCAACGCGCCGGCGCCCAAGCTCACCCAATAATATATTCTATGGTCAAGTGACCAGCTCGAGTTGCGGGGATAAAAATCCTTCGCAAAAAACTCGAGTGATGGCTACCTTTTTTCGGAGATAAATTGGCATGTACTGTATTTATGTGTCAAAACTTGACGAACTTCAGTCAAACTTTTGAGAAAAGGCTAGTTTTCACCGCCAATTCACAATTTGTTGAAAGTGTGTGTTGAGTTACTTAGCAATTACCAACCTCATTTCCACAAAGTATAACTCTCTTTTACTGCGTTACGCTTGCTGTTGTAGCGGTTACAACACTATTGTGCAATGTTTATGAAAACGATTGCATGTTATTTCGCAATAACGTTTCACACCACGAAATGGAAATGTTTACCCTCATTTCTGCATAGACTAATGTTTATATTTCCGTTTCTATGGTAGTCATAAGTTATTTTCAGCCATTTTTCGGGTTCCAGAAAGATCTAACAGTAAACATAGTGTTTATTCCCTTATGACACATATTTCCGTCGGTATTTGCAATGTTTCCGCAGTTGTGATTCGTATTAGAACGCGTCGTTTCCACCCTGTGAAAAAGCATATGGTGTTCACCAAAAGGCGCTATGGCACTATAAATTACATGGCTACCTTAAAATAAATAATATAAGTAATATGAGAAAAAGAATTCGTACACCGGCCAAGGTTTCACATTGTTATATAAGCGGAGACTTTGATGTTTTCGCCGTTCTATTTGTGGGTTCTATTTGTGGGTTCTATTTGTGGGTTCTATTTGTGGATTCTATTTGTTCCTGCTATTTCCACCGGGAAAGCTATTTTGGGATTTCTATTTTTTGGCTTCTATTTTTATCCCATGTGGATGTGTAGCTGATTTGAACGTTCGCCTTTAACGTTATTCAAGAATACAAAGAAAGAAGAGACATATGTGTGGCTGTTAATCAGTCAGCTGTTATTGAGATGCAAAGATCAGACTCACCAAACAATTTGCAATGAACATCATAGTTCACACCGTAGCGGTCCTTCACAGGCCGCCATTGAGGCAGGCATCGCTACAAAGTGGTGCCCACGAGTTACTACACACCTTCCGAGCTCGCTTCCAGCGCAGGCAGATGTCACTTCAAATTGGTACCTTACGAGCAAGGTTCGGACAGCACGTTCAAAGTGATGCCTCGAACAGTTCGAACAAGACGTCATTTGGACAAGGGTTACTTGCAGATAGGACTTTTCAAGCACAACCAGACATTTTAGTTATGTGCAACTCCACCGACATCCCAATGGAATCAGAAACAAAAGAGGAGGAACAACTCGACTACCAAGATCACGGAAATGGCATTCACGCGATCGCGCCGACCAACATCTTTTCCTCTGTTAAGTAAGTGCGTGTGAAATCTGCATTTGACAATTTTCTGTGTTGTAAAATATATATTTTATTCGCTTAATAACACTTTTCAAAATAAATTAGTTATGTTTATTCATCGATGTATGTTGCATGTTAAGCTGCGTGCGTGTATATAACTTATAATTCAGTAAAAATTGATAATTTTTTGCTAGTGTCAAACTGTAAACGTGTATGTGCTTCGATGTGTCTCACCATCAAATAATTTATGTTTCACGTTTCATGTCAACGGTTTTGTCAAGCCGGAAACGTTCTTGTTTTACTACTAACGCTCCATGATATGTATTGACTCCCTGGTTTGAGCTGTTTAATAAGATTACACATTTTCCACACACAAATTTCACATGTAAACAACCAACCTGTCAAAAACAAGTGAGCTCAGTCACGCTGGGGACAATTGCCCAAACCCAAGAAAACAAGCATCCTAGCCGAAACACGACGTCGTTCTACACCATATTTTGTCTGCATGGTGCATACCACTTCGAGCAACAAGCTCCAACTATTTTCAAGTCTACAAAAAGACATTTCGAGCAACATGCTCCAACTATTTACAAGTCTACAAATTATGAGCTAAGAGCTCCAACTACTTACAAGTCTACAAAAAGACATTTCGAGCAACATGCTCCAACTATTTACAAGTCTACAAACGATATTTTTGAGTCCTACATTTACGACTCAGCCTAAACATGAAGAAGACAGCTGTCAGACATCTTATACTTTCAATGCCAATCTACTCAAATAACGGCGTTACTGGCGGGGTCCAGCGCGCACATTTCCCCAAGCCAGATATTATCCTACCTGAAAGGGAAGCCCACTGCAGCGATAACGCACGGCGACATACTCTTAGAAACCGCTTGTACCACATCAAAAATGCGTTTGTTGCGAAGTCTGCGAATAAAGAATAGCAATTACTTTGCTACAAGGCCTCTTTTCGTAAAAGTTCATACTGGCCAGGTGAACAACGACGAAAAGACCTACCAACTTTATGACCAGAGTAATGTTTTCCCAGACCTAGTTTACAAGGAAACATTTCGGCCCAACCGAATGTTCACTTTCAAAGTTCATAATACTTATTACTTATTCGTCAATTATACTCTTGCAAGAGTCGAAACCAATATCCAGCTACTTTCTCCTATTATCAAGATGATAAATGAATCTTTTCAATCTTATGATTTCGTTGAAGCGGCCCAGCTTCTTAAATATATACCTAGTGAAAATCGCGCGTTATCGGACGTTCTAGCCGTCCTCTCAAGCACTCAACTAAACAACGAACGAATGAATATCTTCTTCGATTCACAAACTAACCTTTCCACAGAAGGGGGAATTGATGACAAGGTTCTGCCGCAAAATCTTCTCAAGTCAGCTTTCATCACCCTTTTATCTTCTGTGACCAGTCCTGCTGCAAATGCATTCCTCTCCTTCCTCGTTATCCAAGCTTTGTTCTGGGGAATAGCCTTGTCCCTGTTAACATTAAAGCATCTTTTTCAACGTATTCAACCTATAGCAAGACCAAAAATCAACCAGGCAGTTGCAGAATTACAACGCCGCTGGAATTTACGTCATCAACAACAAAACAACGATGACGACACGAATGGACAGTTTCAGGAAGCGATTAACACAGAACCAGAAGCCTGAAATACTGTTCCCAGACTAGTTGCTGAGCGAACAGCATATGTTACACTAAACTATATTAAACATTTCACACATTCAGCTAAGCCTGAACGTAATATTACTCTAGCCGTTTGGCAGATCATACCACAACACATTAACTTTAACGTTTCACGTTTGTCATTCTGCTAGAATAGTCAACCAAATTTTGCTTAGGGAAACCAATATATATATCTAATCCGTGAATATTACTAACCTTGTTTCTGCATGACAATTTCTTTTTGCATATATAAGTATTTCTTTGTTTTCGCCTTTCTCATTCAAGTGCAGAAACCCTTATTGTGTCTCCACTACAAAAATATATAATCAATGTTTTGTAAATAACGTTAAAAACTCAAAATTCGAAACCTGTGGAGAATCCAATAGCACACATTACTTTGTCATATGAATTTGCATTACATTATTCCGCCCGTTCCTTTTTCACATGAATGTAAAGTAATATATTTATACAAGAATCGCATATACTTATAAAACTAAAAAAAAAAAAAATATATATATATATATAGGCTATATATATATATATCATAGCTATCAAACCGCATTATAAATCGATAAAACATTCTTGTGTGCAATTTTGTCAAATTATGTTTCGCCAGTCTATACTTATACATTATATTCTCTGCTTTCACCTTTGTCTTGACGACGTGTATTGTTTTCCTTACGATATTTATTCTAAGAGCCGAAGAGTCAAACCCTTATTGACAAGATATATAATTATTATGTTCATTTTCCGTCTTTAATTGTGCATATTTTCCCAACGTATAAATCCCCACGTGACAGCGCCCACCGCCATCTATTGACCAATTTCGCTTGTCGCGTGTCGCTAACGACCATTAATATTGATAAAATGTGTTTTTCATTCAAACACATTGTGCATCCTTTTTGGGGGGGAGCTTTTGTAGCGGTTACAACACTATTGTGCAATGTTTATGAAAACGATTGCATGTTATTTCGCAATAACGTTTCACACCACGAAATGGAAATGTTTACCCTCATTTCTGCATAGACTAATGTTTATATTTCCGTTTCTATGGTAGTCATAAGTTATTTTCAGCCATTTTTCGGGTTCCAGAAAGATCTAACAGTAAACATAGTGTTTATTCCCTTATGACACATATTTCCGTCGGTATTTGCAATGTTTCCGCAGTTGTGATTCGTATTAGAACGCGTCGTTTCCACCCTGTGAAAAAGCATATGGTGTTCACCAAAAGGCGCTATGGCACTATAAATTACATGGCTACCTTAAAATAAATAATATAAGTAATATGAGAAAAAGAATTCGTACACCGGTCAAGGTTTCACATTGTTATATAAGCGGAGACTTTGATGTTTTCGCCGTTCTATTTGTGGGTTCTATTTGTGGATTCTATTTGTTCCTGCTATTTCCACCGGGAAAGCTATTTTGGGATTTCTATTTTTATCCCATGTGGATGTGTAGCTGATTTGAACGTTCGCCTTTA
Organism: Phallusia mammillata; assembly: GCF_965637545.1. Taxonomy (NCBI): domain Eukaryota; kingdom Metazoa; phylum Chordata; class Ascidiacea; order Phlebobranchia; family Ascidiidae; genus Phallusia; species Phallusia mammillata. The sequence continues at coordinate 22,537,267 of NC_137253.1, forward strand.
ACGTTATTCAAGAATACAAAGAAAGAAGAGACATATGTGTGGCTGTTAATCAGTCAGCTGTTATTGAGATGCAAAGATCAGACTCACCAAACAATTTGCAATGAACATCATAGTTTACATTGTAGCCGCCATTCACAAGTCGTCATCGAGGCAGGCGTTTCTACACTGTATATGTACCTCAACTGAAAAAAGTAATACCAGTGGTGGGATTCAAATTTTTTGTCAGCCGGTCCTATCACAAAAGTCATATTTTCCAGCTGAATCCCATCACTGAGTAAAACCCATTTGAAGTGTTTCACTTTCAAAAGAATAAGGATTTAACTTGCTTATCCATAGGACAGAAATCTGGTCTGAACAAAACATTATCAAACAACAATACTTGACCAACTGTTTCTTACACAAACTCTGTTTGAATGGAGAGACCTTACCATCATTAAACAGCCAGAATAAATCTGCTTTCATATTCTTTGTGTTCCTGTAAAGCATTAACCAGCACAGTTTTTGCAACACTTTTATAAAATAAGGCAGAATTTACACAAATAAAAGAACACAATCAGAAAAAACAGCAATCAAAGAAAGGCGACAACATATGAACTTGTAAAGCACAAGCTGTGGTGCTGAACCTGTTTCGTCTCATTATGTTATATACATTGGTGCTTAAAAACAGTTTCATTCCACAGCTGTTTGACACACAACTTACAAAGCATCCAAAGATCCCATAAATTGCCAAGGCAGTGGTGGCAAGCATTGGTAAGACTAAAAGAAAATTTTGCGATTATTTACCCATGATCTTTAAGACAAGCGGCATATGACTAAGTTATCATATACCGTACCTAGGATGTTGTTTTTTTTCTTCAAATTGATGCTGTCCGGCAACACCTGTGAAAATACAACTACACAACCAATTAAAATTCAATTCTTTAATGAGTAATTATTGCATGTCGATACGTTTTATACTTCACTGTTTACATATTTTCAGATGGTGACAGGACAACCAAAAGATCCAGAAACCTGTTGCAAAAAGATTTGTGTAAAATTTGACCCCTTTTTAGGAAGTAGGAATGACAAAACATTGCTTTACATTTTTCACAAAGTGCTATCAGTGTAAGATTTAAATGTAACCACAATAAAGTACAACTTAAACCGACATTTTAATGAAGAAATTAGATTTCGCCTGATGACTCATCCATGGGCGGAAGAAGATTTGAACCTAACAAAATAAAATATAGCATAATACAGGAAACCCTACCCAAAAGCCTACAAATGCAATGCTTGCCACATGTTTGCCACAATAATAATAATGAAATATAAACTTATAACGAAAGAGTTTGGTGTTAGTTTACTATACAGTAGCATTGGTAGCAAGACCGACCATCTGTCCTTTAGTGAAGTTCCTCAAAAAATCTCCTTGTAGATATTCTATGGCTCATCAGATCTCTTGTGGTTTTCGTTGCATTTGTAGCACATTTCAAATGACACACTGCCATTTGAAACGTGTAGGCAAATCCCACCACTTTCTGGTTTCTGTGCAGTGGAGGGTGATGTAGAATTGTGGGACATGCAATCATTGGACTTTGAGTAATTGTGGTCAATAGATTTCCGGGTTCCAGAAATGTTGTGGTTCAGTTTAATATGTGATGAAGATGCAACTGCTTCCAAGACATTTGCCAAATCACTTTGGTTTAAAAGCACACTTCTAAGATATTCAACTTCCTTGGAAAGCTCAGTTATAGTCTTTTGCAGTGTTTGGACTTGTGACTGAAGTACTTCATTTTCAATGTTTTGGGTCTGTACTTTTGTCTCCAGGGTCTGAATGTACATTTTTTTCTTTTCTCTATTTTTACGAGCCACCAAAGCATTATGATTTGGAGAAAGTTCCTTTTCCTTAGATTTTGTTGTTTTGGGCTTTTTTTGAACCAAGTTTGTAGAGTTGTCTTGGATTTTTCGCTTTTTCGGTGGCTGTACACTTTCTGTACTTGAATGGCTATGAGTGTCATGAACTGAAAGAAAATCATTTGTTAAATTGTCTTGAATTTTTCGCTTTTTCGAAGGTTGTACACTTTCTGTACTTGAATGGCTGTGAGTGTCATGGACTGAAAGTAAATCATCATCTTCTTCTTCTTCTTCTTCACCCTCATCAGAAGCATATGTTGGTTTGACATCTTTTAATTCAGTAAATAAACCATCAATGTCACCAAAGTCATTGTCCATGTTGCAAGATGACATTTCACTACCGTCATAAGGTGGAGTTACACTTGAAAATCTTTGGAAGCTAACTGGTTGTTCCAATACACCATTCATAATGGGATCGCTGCGAAAACATGTGTGCTCAAATTGATTGAATTCATCCAAAAGTTTAAAATTTTCTGCACTGCTCATTGTAGGTTTTTTATCACATACACAAAAAAAATGCAATAAAGCAAATACGAGAGAGTTACCAGCACCAAAAACGCCTATACAGTAATAGTGTTTTGTTGATTGGCTGCTTGATTAATGTCAATTAATATTACAGTAAGCCGTACACAAATATAAATGTTTAAAAAACCCACCAGTTTGTAGAAAAGTCGTCCAAATTTCAACACAGCAACACCAACAACCAAAAGTCCAACACGTACAAACTTGGAAAGTCAACCGAGAAAACTGACCGGGAAATGAAAAACGAATCCAGTACGTTTTGAGAGCGGATTGCGCATGCGCAGGTTACACAATGACTTGGTGTCAAAGTTCATTCAAATTTACCAGGTCGATAGAGTGTGTAACTTCATTTGTTGACAAAATCAAGCGTTGAAACAAAATCGTTGAAATTAAATGACCTTTTGAATTATGTAAACCTTATTGTTTTGTTTTAAGCGCAACGGCATTTTTGGTTGCGAACCTCTGACACGTGACAACACGGTTTCAAAAGTTGTGTACCGTATTCAACATATGCTCTGGTATAATAGTTGTACTATGTAGCAACATAAACAAATTTTATTAAACAATAGTACCTGGTATATTACAAAATGCGACTTACTATCGAGGGCGGCTTATATTATTTTTTGACACCTTAACATATTTCTTCCATTGGAGGGCTGCATAGCCTAGTCGTGGGCGGCTTACGATCGAGTAAATACGGTAAACTCAACTGGAGGGAGTTGTACAGAAACACGTATAACTGTACCTTAGAAACAAAATTAAGGGCGTTTCTAATCAAATTAAACTTAAGAGCGGTAATAACAAATAATAAACTATAAAATTTTGGCATAGTAGACTATTCAATTCAATTCAATATTTTATTTGTCACGCTTGAAATTTAAACAATTGCATAACCAAAATAAAACGAACGTAGTAACTGCGCGACCGGGTCAGTAAGAGCCAAACATTGGCCATCGAGTCACTTGACCCGTTATTATTCATTTAGTAATTAAAAGGGGAAGGGACGTAGGGTAATGGATGGATGGAATGTTGGTGTTGGAGCGGCAAACAAAATAAAAATGCATCAAGCAATAAGGCAAAACACAAAATGCAATAACGAACATAAACATGACGAGAAGCGAACATAGGAAAATTACAGACTAACTTCAGAAAAGTGCGTTTTCTGCCAAAGTTTCCCTGAAACCATTTTTCATTTGTTTTACACTTTCAAAGTTGTCGCCCTATATTGGGAAAATGTTACTTCTTGGATCTCTCGCAAACTATTACCAAATATTAAACCAAATGCAGCGTTATGTTTATTTGGAACCCATACGTGCAGTTCTGTTACACCATTGTTAGATTGTACTTTTCTATGTGCCCGGTTTGTAATGTAACAATGCAAATAGGCAGAAAACAAACCTCCTGTGAACAGATTTATTAACGCATTGAAAATAATTAAACAGTCCGAACTTATTATTGCTACTAAAAGTAAAAAACGTTCAGAGTGCTTAGCTATGTGGTCTGGCCTCTGAATGCCGCTAAATACTTAGCGTTTATCTGTTTGTTCATTCGTACTTTCATGTATCTGCCTTTCTTTCGTGTCGTAGTTATCGCAATAAAAAAAACAAAAACGGTAAACTGATATTACGTGAACAAACATATTACCCAAACTTTACCAAATGAAACAAAAAAATCCGGGATCCATTCTTTGCTATTTCTGGCATAATCGTGGGAACAACAATGTGGCTGATTGTCTTTTTTCGATTCCATGAGAAATCACCATTGGCCCGTAGAAACCTTTCAAGCAATTTACTATGACTCATTCTGTGGTCTTCTCGTTCGACCGCACGCAATTGTGGCAACCGAGAACTGCTTAATGCGCTAACCCTATAATGCCACAAGCTAGAAGTCTTGAGAACGGGCGAGTATTGAGGATTCTTGCTAAACAACAATAAAACCACCCAGGGAATTAGGCTAGGGCCACTTGACACTCAATCCAACTTATGCCTTGAAGTTTTTGCGCGAGATCTCGGGTCCTTGCGCAACAAAGCGACGATCACCTTACGAAGAAACTTTTTCGTGGCAAACTGGCATTCCCAAATCGCACTTGAGCACAATATGTTGCTGTTCACACGGCAAAGCGAGAATGCCACGTACTGTGCACCGAAGTCTGGCATTTAAAACGTTTGGTGTAGTTTTACAAACAACGTTTCAAAGAAACAATGATTTAAGAACTGTGTTAAAATAAAAATCGGAAATCAATAAAAGAGTAGTTTGCTTTGTCGATCAAAGAATTTTTGTTTTTGAAAGGTTTCATTATCTTTAATTCTATTCTGTAAAAAAGGGGGCATAAACATAACGTAATTTTGCTTGTTTCAAATTTGTCTACGTCGAACTGGCAAGTTGACAAACCAAAATGAAACAACTTTCACACATCCCTGACCAGGAAACATCTACACAACATTGATTTAAACCGTTATTAATACCATTATCTAGGTTTTATCCTTGGAAATCGGGAATACCTTGTTGTCACCCTGCAAAGCGACGGTCTAATATTTTGGGTTAAAGGAACCGCGCCTTGACGCACATGACCCGCGGCGGTGCGCCACCCAAACAGGTTGTACCGGGTTACATGTACCCAAGTCGCCTATCGTCCATTGCCCTTATGGCGCTGGGCGTTGGTGACATTTCGCTTTCCAGGCAGGGCTTGTCGGTAACTTGAGAAGTCATGGACCTTGGAAAAATCATCACAGTTGCACCGTGAAAACCAAAACCCACTTACCTCCCGAATAGATTGCGACCCCCAAAGCGGTGGGTTGTCGACCTCGACTTTGTAATATAACACCACAAGTTCAAATGTCCTCAACCTGCAGAGGAGTTAATTGTTTCAAGGCAATCACTTCAACAACTTTACCACCCCCCCTAGGCACGGTAGTGAAAGCCAAGTTTTCCTCACCTGACTCCAACAGTGGTTGCCTCCTCCCGCGACGACCATTCCGGCGGCGAGGAAGCGGATTTGTCTAGCTTCGTTGTCAATGGAATTTCCGCAACTGCGAAATCAAAAATAAAATAGTCCATTCCCCATGTACAATTCCCAGCGAACGCAAGTCCGACAAGAAGCAATTGTGTTTTTGTAATTTTTTACTTCTAGTTTGTGTGTTTGATTATGATGTGTTTCTCATACTTTCACACTGGTTTATTCATGCTTTATATGTTTGCTTATATAGTTTGTGGTTACCATTATGTTCACCTTTATCTTTCCAGCCATTTTGTTTCAACTTAACTTTACGTTTAAGCAGTTACCTTTAGAGCACAACAATTTTGCACAACAGTTTACTTTAATTCCTTCCCTTACATTTGCCTTCCGTTTTTTCCCCATAAGCCGATAGGACGCCGATATACATTGGATCAAGTGACATATACGTCGTTTTTTTTTTCATTGTGATCGTCGAGAGCGTTTTTCTGATGTTTACGAGCCTTTTAGAAACAGCTTGTGATTGGATTCGTTCTCTCTAGGTTTCGCATATGCATAAATGGTTTACATAAATTGCGAATCGTACGCAATTACTCTTAAGCTTTTGCGTTTCGTAAGAAGTGCATGAGTGTGTACTACAATTCAATCCTTTTGTGGCTGTCTGCTTCTGCAGTGTACGAAGGCAATTGGCAATCATATAATTGGTAATCGCCATATTTGTGACATATCTGGTAAAACTGTTTATGAGAGTTTTAACAATTATATCTTTCAGGTTTTAATCGAATTATACATCATAAACCAACATTAATGGCGTAGGATCACATGGATGCAAAACCTGCGGGCGTATGGCCTCATGCCGTCGCAGAGATGAGTTTATGCGGCCGTGTACATGTATAATAAATATATGTGTAATGGCGGCCGGGACGTGAATACAATATATTTGCTAAATATTTGGATTTCAAAGCTGCTCTAAGTTATAAGGGTAAATTTTTGGGAAATTCGACGTAAAATCTTTGTCCGGAAGTAATTTTCAAAAACACTCCAAACATCCGGAATGTCAGCGTCTTGTTGCGTAAAAACATATATTTTATTATATTACCTACCTACCTACAGTAGTTTTTATTTTTTTTCCCCTTAGCACGCTGTTTTTGATGTATGACGCTACCTACATTCGTGCAAAACAACTTTTCAGCATGCACTAAAGACAATTTGGTGATTTTTTTGCATCTTGGCAGCTATCGATACTCTGTTCAAAGGACCGTATATCCTGTAAAACTTTGTGTTTTTGTGTTTTGTGACTTATTTTGACAAAAAATGAGTGTTTGGGATGGTTACATGTAACCACAGGCGATATAACGCATGTTTGATGTCGCTTAAGACAGGGGTCGGCAACCGTTTTTGCACTGCGGACCGTTTTGAAATCATCCCCGGGATACATGGGCAAAATGTTTAATAGGATTTAACCTGCAAACCTATACCGGTAACGAACTCCTCGCGGACCGGTACCGGGCCGCGGACCGGCGGTTGCCGACCACTGACTTAAGACGTTTATTGAAACCGTCCGGAATTTTGCTCATCCAGATATGGCAACTCTACTCTAAGTAGATTTTGTAGGGCTGGAAAGAGTATTATTAACCCAGTAGCCGTTTTAGACTTTTTAAACGCCTATTATGTGCAAACAAAGGGTAGGTAGGTTGTAGATACATCAGAAACACCTACAAAAGCCTTTTTGTTTTTTGATAACTTCAACTTTATTCCTTATTTTATTGACTAATTTACACATATGTCTATTTTGAGGTTTTTCATGATTAGGGATTCTTGTTTACTCTATTCGACCTGTTTAAAGCCGAAATTAGTACCTAATTCCAACACGAGTTTGCCATTTAAATTTTTTAAAGGGATCACAGGTCTTACAGGGATACTTCAAGGGGGCCACGAGGCCGAAAAGTTACTTTTAGGGGGCCACGGTCTACAAAAGGTTGAGAACCACTGTTTTAGGCCAAAGACATCCGTTTTTGTTATTTTGTTAAAAAAACATCAGTGAAAGGTCAACCTCAAGTAAAACTAATTACGTAACTTTGTGCCATGTATCGAATTGCCATGCAGTCACGGTGTAACAAAGAAACGACAAACAGGTTTAAGGTTTCACGAGAACCGAAGGAGATAACACGTCTAACGTATTATACCGGGTAATATTCCACAACCGAGCCGCAGCATTTGAGAAGCGACCAGAGATAATTATATTTTGAAAACAGCGGACGTGCGCCGCTTCAGCAAAGAACTAGCAGAGGTCCTAAACAACCAGTTGTTTTCTGTTTTTATTAAAAGTTGCATACCATAAGAAAACATATACGACCGTTTTGGACCACACACGTGATGGAACATCTGTTGAACATATGTAATCTATCCGTGTCGGTATGTTGAAACCGAAACTCGGAATGTGTACAAAAACGTGCGAATCGGGAACTCATAAATACCAAGCCATGAAGCAGATGCGCGAAAATCTTATTTACAACATCGACATAAAGAAGAGATAAATACAAAATACTTGATGCTGATTGACATTAGACGATAATACTGTGCAAGGCAACAATAAACTCAGGTGACTTTCTTTGGTAAGTGGACCAGCACTTATACAGAAGAGTCAAAATTTGAAGGCAAAGTTTAAATGCAAATCCGTTTAAAAACACGCATAAGAATAAATGAAGAAAGCGAAGTGAAGTAACAAACGTAACCGCATAAGTTACTGTCGTACCACTGAGTAACATACATAGCAGCATAAGGAATGGTTTAGATTAAGTTCAGCAGTAACTTAGTATCGTTAATGTCTGTGTATAAGTAGAGGAAACAATTGGAATTAGAGCTTATTAAATAGTTCTGCACAGTGAATTCTATTTGGCAACATTTATCTAAACCGTTGATAGATGAGGTACAAAGAAAAAACACACAACTCAATTGGCTTATTAGTACATGGCACCCGACTGCATGGCAGAATGTTCCATTGGAGTGGAGTAGCAGCTGTCAGTAATCGCGGTGTTCGTTTGCGGGGTGGCGTAGGCCTCCTGGCCGCAAGTGTACGTGCCATTTAAGTTGGCTGGCGGCAAATATGGTGTCGTGTGAGTGGCGAAAGCATCGTGTGAAGTCGCCGTATTGAAGTTATCCGGGTAGTATGGCATCTGTGAGACGCCATTCGAATCGACATATCCGCCAAAGCTCATGTCCTGTTGCTGAGTGGGAGCGCCTGGGTAACTATATGACATCCCTGCTGAATAGTTTGGCGCATTGGGCGCCGATGATCTCGAATTGATGTCCAATACGCCGGTAACCGGCTCCATGCTATTGCCATAGTAACCAGACATGGTGCTTGATGAATCGCTCCATGAGTTTCGGTTGCTGTAATTTGAATGGTGTTGAGCTGTGTAGGTGCTGGGATTGTAAGGCGATGGAACAAAGTTGCATTCGTCTGCGGATGGGATCTGGGAAGTGGAAGCGCTGACAGACGTTGAGGTAGAGGAAAAGGTTTCTGTTTCTGCCGACTGAGTGACTGCTGTTGGTGGCGGTACTGGTGGTGCAGTTTGTTGAAGGGTTTCAGCATAACTGGGCAAACGAGGCGTCTGTAATAAATATTGTGTTTGTTTTTTAAACTGGAGAACGCAGTAATCTAGATTGTAACGTATAGAATAGACAATTAATCGCTACAGTAATGTAATGCCGCTGAAGTGTTGAAATTAATATACAGAAACCTAAATCTTAATTAGGCTAAGTTTGCCAAAGATGAAAGAATTTGCTTTACCAACCTGTGTGTAAGTGTATCCATATCTTTCAGTGTTGTTTGTCACCTGGATCGCTTGGGCAAGTCCATGAAAATCAAATTTGTATGCGTATCTCTTACCATGCACTTTGGTCATGATATTCTTGTCATAGTAATATCTGAGAAATAAAACAAGAAAATTTCATAAGAGTGAAAATTTGTCACTACTTTTGTACAACATTTGCACAAACCTTAAGGCTCTGCTCAATTTGTCGTAATTCATGTTTGGTTTGCTTTTTCTTTCACCCCAGCGGCGAGCCACTTCGTCAGGATCAACCATTTTGAATTCGCCTCCTGTACCTTCCCATGTGATGCAGCTCGAGTTGACTGAATCGCTCAGCAACTCCAACAAAAACTGCCACAGTTGAATTTGACCGCCACCTGAAAGCATTGAAACAGCTGCTCGTTAAATCGAATCGACATTCCTATCCATTACCATGTAAACCAGCGGATTACAAAGGGCGGCTGGAAAGACTCAGTCACCTTAAATCAGTCAAAATTTATCTCACCTTGCTTGCACAGGCGGCTGCACAGAGGACCGAGGAGACTGTAGGTTTCTGTGGAAGCAAATACGATACAATTTAGACTGTGAAAAATTGCACAAAGACAAGGCGTGCGCCATTGTGGAAGCGAGGCCGATCTCTAGTCGTCGACAAACCAATTATCACGTTCACACAACAAACAGAGAGTGCAATCAGGGCTCACCCGCACCTTCTAGTGATAACTTCTCTCCGCTGTTGTCTGCTCCTTGGTAGATTGCTCGGTAGTCTGCGTAACAATTACGAAATGTTAGATGGCTCTGCGGTTGAGAAACATCATTTACAAGCTTATGAGTGCGCTACAATTCCATTACCACTGTATGCAAGGCTAAACAAACGCTATTGTTTGGCGCTTGACTTTTGACAGCAGACCATGTCAAAATAATTTACAAGGCAATTATTTGTCGCTTCTGCATGTTTTGGCTGTTGTTTTATGTTGTTTACGGCCGCATAACATACGGCAAAGCACCGGCACTTAATGGAACATTGGTCTAGCAAACAAGAAAAACACTAGATGAACGGGACTTAAATCAAAAACATTTGCTATGACGATAACTTGGTGCGGACACACAGACAAATCTATCACGTCACTGTAAAGATGCCTAGAAGGTGAGGCAACGTAAATTTGTATCAGTCATGTTAAACGCAGACGACGCGCAACCGACCGTTGCAACTTCTACACAGCTATCACCTTTTCATGAAAGTGTTCGCGTGCCAGCGTTAGACAAAATGGGTCATTAAATCAACGTCTAGTGTTTCTTGACTTCGGCGCACCATAAATGTCAAGCAAGTGCCCCATTGCGTTGTTTACTGGAGAACTTAGTTTCGCAACTAATTCCTGCTTGATGGCCGCACTGATTGGGAAAGTACACAATAAATAAACACGTGTGCATTGACGTCTCGCACACGTTAAAGCGCAGGTCCGAACCTAAAATCTATAGAAGAAGAAAACTGCGCTTACAATCATAGTTTAGTTCTTTTGTAGACGGAGAAAGCTTTTACCGTTTACATGTTATCCTGGTAATCTAATTTACCGAGGGGGACCCACGCGAATCTGTCAGCCACCGAAGTCTGCACAAGCAGCACCAGCAGCCAAAGATGACAGACGGGTCGACATGTTCAATATCTCACAGTCACGGTGAAAGCAAGCGAGTAAACGGTGACGAAAGGGTGCGAAAATAGAGGGTGACGTCATATTGTTGTCTATTCGCCTGACCCGCGACCCGGCGCCTTTTGCCAGACAACGGGTTCAACTTGCAAATCGGTATCGAGTTGCACCAGCTTCACGGGTGGCGTGCCCCCGCATCAATTGTGGTGAACAGTGGTTGATGCTAACTGCGCGGTTATACCCCTACTATATGTATAGCCAACATGTTGTATCTAGCAGAGACGCCAAGTACCTATAGGATCACTGAGAGAAACAGTAACTCGAAGAGGCAGGGAATTTTATTATGCATTGAAACATGTTGATACTTCAACTCACCTTCTATTGTCAATGGCGCGTTGATGGTGCCAAGCTTCTCAGACTTGATGGCGGGAAGTTGGTGAATGGCGGCTAAACAGGTTAACAGTTTTAACAAGTTTGACAGCACAAAGGTTAGTATTTTCGTCTAATTACCCACCTTGCTTTAAAAACTTCATGTGCTGCACCAGAACTTCACTGTTGTATCGGGTTGTGTATCGCGACAAATCTTCGACTGACATCTTTCCCAGTTCAGCCCCGCAGATGTGCGAGAATTTGCCGAGGTCGATGTGGTGGAGTCCATACTCGTTTACTACCCACTCCAACCACAACATCACATGATAAGGACTCCAAATAAGAGGATCTTGATAAACATAAATCATGTTTATTACCATTGCATGCATTGTGTGTGTTATATCTCTATCATTTCCTTTCAATCGCTTACGCCAATTTATATTTGCGACATACGGAGCGCTACTTAGAATCATTTTTTATGTGTGAAATTTTCGGTGAAATTAACTCCATATTGTTGCTAAATATGGCGGCACGAAAAGCCTCTACCGTCAATCATCGAATCGTGCTGATCTTTTATCGCTAGAGCCCCAAGCCGGCCAGTGGCGATCTCTGGACTCCGCCCAAGACACGATTCAATCGTTTACAGGAGGATTACTACGCCAAAGGCTGTCAGCGCTGAAGGTAACTTCAAACGGAGGTAGAGTATGACAATTGGCAACATAAGGGGGCGCGGCGTACCGATACGGGGTCTGGGAAATATGCGACGCGGGCAATATTGTTTACGCGGTTCCGTCACATTGTGTGGTGCAACGCTGCCCTCGCAAAGAGGAACCCAATGAGAACAATACCGACGTCGAAAATCGGACAGGTGTTATTGACTGTGAATTCCCATAACTTTTTGAGGGTTTGTAGACAGAACAAAACTGGTTCGGCCACCAAAACTCAAACAACACAACAGCAAGTCTCAAAAATCCAACATAAAATATATTATGAGTAAATGCATACTGTATTCAAAATTTGATTATCTTTCTATTCACCTGCTGGAACAAGTACACGTTTTTCCTTTTTTTGACTTGATGAAAAAGTAGAGCTCTCTTGGGTTGATGGATCTATAAACGTGGACTGCCCTTGTCTTGCATTATGATGTATTTGTGGATGGTACTGTGCGTTATTTGGAAAACCATTGCTTGTGATTGAGCTGCAAAATGCATACATTCAATTGTTTCGGGACGTCTAAAACTTGTTTTATCAAAAGAAAAAAAGTAGCGCAGTCTTACCTATGTTGCATCATTGTGGACTTGGGATCGAATCCCGATTCCACTCTCTCAGTTTTAATGCCGTAATCCTCATCACAGGAATAGCCTGAATTTCTGTTTCCTGGAGTCTGTTGCAAACACAACTTTATAACTCTGGCATCTCATAAATTGGCAAAATATTTACTTACGCTGCTTCCTCCGCTGATGTACATGGACGTTGCATCACAAAAAGAAAACATCGGGTTTTCTGCAGTTTGCCAAGCCCTGGTCGCATGAAAAAAAAATATAAAAAAAATATATAATATAACAAAAAATAAATTTCTGTAACCTATGATTTAAAATTTGTTTTACTAACTTACCTATTGACAGTGGATCCGTTATCTGCATCACCGAATTGGTTGAACGGCGCTTTTGGTGGCGTTCCCAGGACTGCCGGTGAGGAGGCTGATGACGACATGGATGACGTCGACGAAAGTGATGTCATCACCAGTGGAGACGGTGGTTGAGCGGATGGGGATGGGGTGGTGGAGTAAAATGAATTTTTGATGCACTTCTGTGTTGGAGAATGTTGGAAAACGTCGAACAGCGAATTATCGTCGCAGACCAGGGACAGAGCTTCCTACAACAAAATAGGAAGATTAACATCTTTTCACCTTTAAAGCGCCAAAACTAGTATCGAATTTATGTCTTTCTACGCCACGTTGGATCTAAATAAAACGATTGGGTGCTCGCGGTTGTGATAGATCAACGCATCTTTGGAAACAAGTCAACTGCCGAACAACGCAGGCGCCAAAGGTGGATAACCGACGACTGATTGGTTGGTGATATCGTGCAGCCTTTTGACAGAATTGACATGGTTCAACACCTTCACGCCTTGCTTGTCCCGCGTGTCACTAGGTGCCGTGACAGGCTAATCCGGCGTGTCAAGGAGGCGAGAGCTCATTAAATCTTAATAGCTGCGTGATGCGTGACAAAAGGCTCGAGCGGTGCGCATTGCGTTTGATATACTGGACACGAAATGTATCATAAAATCCGCGGGCAAACAAAAGGCGCATCTTTAAAGGTGATATTTGAAACGTCGCGCTTCATTTCGTCGTGTGCGGAACCGTAACATGCGCCTTGCAACAATGTGTTTGCTTAGAAAGCGGGCAATGAAAGTGTGTTCACCGATGCTTTTGCTTCAATCGACATCGCGGCAAGTAGGCAGCATATTAACTATTGTGGTTCTTTGTAGCGTAACCACTTGGCTGCCTCATGTTTCACGCCCCCGCGCCCCAAGGTCAAACGAATTTGCTACAACAAAGCCGAGCCGTGGTTTGGACTTCAGAGTTGCTAACTACCGGCGCTGGTGACATGCCGCCGTCGTGGTGCAGCCATGCCGTCGGCGGACCCAACATGAAAGCGATTACGGCGAAAATAGTTTGACTGCTCGAGGACAAGAGGATGAGGCGGCACCGTTGGGGCCGAAATGAAAGTCTTGAGCTGTTTGGTACTTGTCCGGCGTATCAAAACATAGAGGGTAAGTCTCCGCACTAGATTAGATAACGTCAAACAGGCGTGTTGGTCAGCCACTAAGAAGACTGCCTCGCGAGTCGCGCCGGAAAATGCACAACGACCGTGATTGATCACCTGAAGGCTGCCGTAAACATTTCACGAGTTGGTTAGGGAAAAAATGAGCAAGTTTTTAATGGCTGCAATCTCAATTACGTTTGAGGGGCTGATACTGTTAAATTACCGAAAACTTTGGAAAATTTGCATATACTTTGTTGTAAAGAATAAATCGGATTTACTTTCCCTTAGTCATAAACTTAGTTTGACCACCTGTGAACACACTACCTTACTCGATTTTCCAAGCCGTTCCTAAACACCATTTATCGTCTATAGTTACAAAATAAATGGACACCGTACCCTAGTCACCCACCTCCGGTGAAAAGAGATTCAAAGGCAGCGGGGTTAAAAGCCACACGCGCGCTGGGGTGTTAGGGGTGCGCTCTTGAAAACATGGCCACACACGGGGACAAAATTGTGGCACGGGCACAGAAGCAAAACTGATTCATGGAGGCCAGGCTAGCGATAACTGTAAACAATCGCCCGAACGCACACGCGATCGTCGCCGATTTACGAGTGTCGCGGAGATGGGCTGGTTGCGGAACAATACCTGGGGCTCGCGAATGTCGACAAATTAACAGTCGCCGCGGCCGACTTTGATACTTCTTATGAGAGAAAACAAAAACATCCCCTCGTTTGAAATCGGTGGCTGATCGCAAAAGCAATGTTTTTTTGTCAGAATCAAAGTTCTTTTGATGTTGCTTCTGAATGTCAAATACCCATCATATTTTCATGAAATTTTGGAAAAGTATATGTTGTTCAAAGTTTACAAACACACACGCAATGTTTTGAATGAGATAGCAATGGTTTGTGTGCTGACAGTTAAATTAAATATTAAAGGATTGTTTCAAATTTTGTTTCAAAAAGGCGGTATAACTGTTAAAAAACGTAACCTACGCATACGCGAGTTTTCATTTCCCATGTGGACTCAAACATTTTATGTAAACATCCACGTTTATATCCCGCGCTTGTTGGGACGGAGGACGACGATGAGACTGTCTGTCGTGCGCCTCAAGTTTGTGTTTCCGAATGGGACGTGTTGGCGTCCGGGCGCGCTCCACTACCAGCTTTGTTTTCGTCATATCTCCGCTGAATGCTATTTCACCAACTTTTACGTACTCTGGCGTGCGACATTTTGCAGGTGCGAGAGGTGCGCGCTTCGAGCATGGGCGAGTAGAAAATTAGCGCCCGGTGCTATATAGTCGGTTTCCGGATCGATGTACTTTAACCTGCTTTTGTGTAAAGTTCATATTGCGGATGACCAACATGCCATGTTTGACCTTTATTTAGACTGGACAATATGCCAAAGTTGTAGTATAGTGGTGGAAAACTTACTCACTTGTAAAACAATCATTATACTGGTCGATACCGTAGTGTTGTGTAATAAATTAAATATTGCAAGGTCGGACACAAACTTACGTCCGGACGCAAATGGAAGAACGGCGTCCTGTTACGAGATTATACAGAACTTCCCACAAAACCACCCTATAGGTTTTTACCCAGACGCCAGATGTTGGGACAGAGTTTTGCAGCGTTACGCCCAATTACAATCGCAATGATTCGCGCAATTAACCGACGGCTTGTACAGAATGACTAAATTCAAACTCGATCAAAACATGTAATGTAAATGCTTATTGCGATTTTATTTTCTCAGTTTAGGAAGAAATCGTGCTTAAATGTTTTTTGCGCAAGTACATGAAACATCAAATTGCAAATTGCAGCAGTTTTAATGTTTCTGTTAAAAAGTCTGAAACCCAACAATATTTTGCATTACGTGAAAACCTCTAGACGCCAATGTTATAAATAACACGACTTTTAATGTGACTAAGAACTCAGCGATAAATCATTTCGCAGTGACGCCTAATTATCGCCGCAACGACTGTTGTCGCCTGTTTAGCGGGGTAATCCCGGTCAAGACCTTTGACCTTGGGTCGTTGCACCCGCCCACTGCAGGGCGTGCGAGTGGTCACTAAGTTGGGGTGATACGGGTAGCAGACTGCGGTTCACACGAGCAATACTTGTAATCGTGCTGAAAAACACTAGACGCCAAAACCAAGTGAGACTCCGGAACTCCAGAAACCGGGCACCTGTATTTGCCGCAACCTGAGGGGACGGATTTGACATTAGCGCCATGATTTTTTGCCACTATTTATTTCGGCAACTAAACTGTGATTTAATTGCTTAACGCTGTGGCGAGAAGTGGTCAGTACACAGACAAAAAGTTGGTGATAACAAAACTAAAAAAAACTGCCAATTATTATTTGGTGGCTGTTATAAAATAGTTTAAACGCTGCAAAAAGCGCTACAATGTCTATTAATCGTACTTAAAATTTGTTGTTTTTACGCATTTGAAAAAGCTTAACAAGTGATAAAGAACCAGACAGTTACAGTCACGCGTGATTGGAATTTGCCGGCTCGGGATCCGGTGATCGTTTTGATCTCAAGAAGAAGACACACCTACGAGGTTGGGCCGAATCAAAACTCACGCGGCAAATTTTATTTAATTTGCGCAATTGCAAACGATTTTCACCAAAATTGTAAACTATCCTACAAAAAGGAAAAAATAATTGTATTTTACCTTGACGTATGCTGAAGTATCCGGCACAGTTTGCGTCATGACGGCTCCGCGGCTTTCGGATGCGCAATTCCCGGTCGTTGCTTGGTGATAATTATCAAGTGGAAGAAATTAAAACTGATCCTGAGTGATCCGCAGGTAAACACGGTGCTGTTCAAATCCGCTTGTGGTGCATTAACTAAATTGACAGCTCGCGACGACACTTTGCTCTACCGAGTGCTGTATCAACATCAACGACAAAGCGATTGGAAAATGACGCCCACTGAACGACGACTGAGCTTTTTAAAGGCGCCCCGAAAACGCAAAGCGCTCAACCCTAACCGGGGTTTACGATGGAACATCGGCTGTCGGCGAAAAAGGGGGTTCGGCTCCTGTGTGCACCCAAGCAAGAAAGATACGGGGAAACACAGCTTGGCTCCAGGGTCAGGCTCAATGCCGGCCCCAGCCGCAAGCCTACTGGAATACGTGAGAGTGACAGTGCGCGGGAGTAGCGCATTGATCTGGATATTCGGCATTTGACAGATGAAAGATAGTTAGCAAGTGAGCAAAGCAGCGATGGCCTTGAAGCAGTTACCGCCGCCGGTCGCTTCGGTTCACTACAAACAAAGACCTTGCAACGGCAGCCGATTTCCCACACCCCGCTACTAACGTGACGTTTGCCCACCTTTACCACCACGGCCCAGCAAATTTTAGTGAGGACATTTTGCCAAACCCATATTTCGAAAGCCACAGTGCATGGAAATGGGCAACCCACGCGTCGTCTTTCGTTGCTTCAATAAAAGCGTAACGACGTTCCCATTTCTCGCTAATCATATCTTGATGGTTATGGATGGAGAGCAGAGTCTTTCGAATTGTGAAGTAATATTGGACGTGGGTCCCAAAATCCATAATGTGTCCTGTCTGCAATTTGATCCCATTAAGTTAAAGGGGTTTAAAAATAGAACATTGTGGGTATCCTCCCTTGGGGAACTGCGGTTGGTAAGCGGACGTCATCATTCGTGTGGTCACCTAACAATCGCCTCTGCGCGCGTCATCACCTGGGAAAGATTATCAAGTTATTTGTTTGCGAGTGGAACTGGTTTAACGTAACCCGATCGTTCTTCAAACAAAATTGTAAGGGTCCAGGGCCAGATATGGATGTCAGAAAAAATGAGCTACTCGCAATAAAATGCGACATATAACTTCACGCTCAAGTGACGCTAGTCCCTCGTGTTTGTCTGATTTGGTTTAAAATAACGTTGCAGTTGGGTCTCGACAGTCTTTCGACGACTTGTATAAGGTAGATTGTTTCATGAAACTAATACAATAATTTTTCCACTCGTTTCTATTTGCTGCAAACTTTTAGGGAAATGCTTCAAAAAAACATTCATAGACTCAAGTGAAACAAAAAATCGCATCTTACCGAAAAAGTTTTACATTTAAAAAAAATGAAATAACAGACGTCAAGTTGCAATAGTGAACTTTAAACAAACATATTTTCGCAAATGCTTTTGTGCGTTACAGAGTCGAGGCATACTATATGGACAAAACCGTCTAATGCACTTTTTGCGGTTACACGGATATCCTGACAAAGTAAATTCACCACTTTGATCATTGTAATCCTGTACCCAGGCGCCCGACATCTCTTGAAGGGTCAACCTATCACAAACGGATAAGGGGTGGCACTGCATGTAAAGGACAAGATCATTTACACTGAAGTCCGTCATGCTTCCGATTGCGCGTGTGGAGAAGATAAATTCAGGTGGTCGGCGTCCTGTTCGTGGTCACAAGGCTACTCTGGGTCAGTAATAGCCTTTGTTGCATCCAGAGGCCGTTTTGTGCTAAAGTAAAGGTTTATTTTTCTAATCCCGTTTCAAGGTTGGTAATTTTGGCCCATATGCGAGTTTAGTTGGTGAGTCATTGCGCCTTGCCTCTCTTAGCTGAAAGGTGTGGTTTGGTGTCTTTCCAGTCTAAGTGCAGTCCATAAACACTGCGGCTTATTTCAAAATATGGGGTAAAATATAAATTTTGCCTAATATTTTGCAAACTTAACTTCTGCATGTGAACAAAATTATAAATTACTATAATTCTAAGTTTAGGTGACCGAGCAATAAATAGCTGCAGGCCCAATGATTGAAAGCTCGCAACGCTAGTGACGTATTGCTCGTAGTTTTTCGTCAGTAGTGAAAGCAGTGACGAAAACTCCGCAGCCTCGAAACTGCTGCCTGTTGCCAACTTTCCAATCACACGGTAACAAAAAAAGATTAGCACGACAGGCGAAACGGGACCGACCCTTGCTGCTGACGTGGCCATAACAAAGCTGACGCTTGCACTGGCCGTAAAAAACTTGCATGTGACGTTATGCCTGGCCGCGTAGATAATTGCTAATGCGCAAGTGTGGCAATGGACGGCGCTAAAAATACGCCCCTTGCGGTGCTAGCTGTGTGTTTCAGAAAGACGAAACGGAAAGGGGTAAAATTGGTTCGAACCTTATATGGTCGCACCAGGGGCCGCTTTGTACTTGAGTTTTATTCGTCTTGATTGTTTATTGACGATACGAATATCGTTGCTTACGTTGCCGCGCGCCATCTGCTGACGTCGATGTTTGAGCGCTGTGACGTAGTAGGCGGCTTCGCTAACGTGCGGATTGGCGTTGGACCTCGACGAAGGTCCCCCGAATAAATGTTTATATTTTCCCCAGAGCCTTTGTACTTGTCACGGGCTTCTGAAATGTAGAAGTGAAGGGAAATAAATAACTGACAATTGTTTGGGGTAGATCAATTATTCTAATGTCGTAAACTGTAGTTGAAATGCAAAAAAGATTTTTCGAAAGGTCAGCAACCGAAACCTGAGCATTTCCTAAGAAAGTTGCAAGCATCCAAATCGTACAGTGACGACATGTCTAAAAGTGGTGTTAGTAATACTATGTAAACGAAAATTGCTTCCGGTTACAATTGGCAGAAAAAAACCTGTTTAAATCAGAATTTATTTTTGGAACAGTAAATTGTTTATAATGCGGAATCCAGACTTTTCAGCGTTGCAAAAATTCAAATCGCGCTTCAGGTATTCTAGTAACTTTTTTAACTTTCACCAGCATCAAAAAGAGAGCAAGTATTTGTGTAACATTGTTGTCAAAGATTATTTTGAAAAAAACATGCGGGAAAAAAACAATGTAGGTGAAAACGTTTGTTTGCCAATGCGTTATCGGCGAACCGAAACCGCAACAACCGGTCAACTATGCTTTCTGTAAGTATAACCGCCAACACATTTTTTACCGATAAAGAACGGAATTCCTTGTTTTTCTCCACGCGTGGTTGCATGAAAGCTATGCAATATATTACGGGTTGCCATCGGTTTGCGGTGAGCCAAAAGGACGAGGCCACGCGCCGTTGTAGCGGATTTGGTAACAACTGCCGGGGCGATAAAGGCTCTGTTAAGCGCAGTCGCCCGTCGTACATGACTTGGCGCTAAAATGACACGTCCTGCGGGGGCCCGTGTGTCACAAAGTACAAGCAGCGCGATGTTGTCGGGTTGGGATCCCGAGGTGCGTGATCTGTCGTCGTGCTTCACTGCAAGGCACGATACGACAATCCATGGCGAGTGTCGTACGGTTTCCGATTAATGTAAGAACCTGGCGCAGTGGGAGAGTTGCGACCTGCTGGAGACTTGCGTCCTGTATGGAGTAGCGTCAGCGGAAGCTTCTGTACATTCGAACAACCATTGCTTCGCGGGACTTAGATCCTGTAAACAGGAACTAACCCCTTTCTGGCGTTTAATATTTGCTCTTATTTACCAAAGGCACTACTTCGTATGGATTAATACTATTACTGCATATTTTATGTGTTAATTTGCGCAGAGGTTTAAAACTGTATTTATTATGACAAATTTAATGTTTGCAGTTAGTACAAAAAATCTTTCATAAGATTGGCTTTGCCTTCCAAATGGAACGATTTGCTTCCTTAAACACTATAGATTATCACTACTCCAATCTTATAAGCGACTGATCCCGGATAATCAGCGACAAATCCCATAATGACGCATCATTGAGCTACTCTCACGTTTCATGGCACTTAATTGCAAAGTGCTATAAGAAACATACGACAAAGCGACTGCAGGGTCACATCAGGTTTTGACAACATGCCCACAATAGATCAATCGTGCGGAGGCGGGGCAGGACTCCCATGTAATAAGGCTGCATGTCGTGGTGATAAACTGACAGAGTAAGGGAAGACAATACAGGTCAGGTTGCAACTGAACGATGATATCACAAGAGGCGACCCACCCTGAGAACGGTACAATTTTTATGAATGAACTCTCGTGAGAACCTGTGCGATGCGTAAACGCCAGCGGTAGTAGAAGTGTGTGGCCCTTGTGCGAACGGCGTGTCAAGGTTGCGACGCGCGCGAATGGACGTATTATGTCGGAACAGCGCCCGCCAATACTTCCACATGCTAGAGACATGTTGGCGGGGTTACACGAGTCTGATTCCAACCATGTGGAGGATGTTTTAGTTCGGCGTCATCAAAGCCTCGACAATGTTGACAAAATCAGTTTATTGTCTGTCGAAAATTGAATCAGTTGGAAAGGCCGTGCGACAGTGCATTGCGCGTCCGCCCTGGGCTTTTTCAACAATTTATCGTAAAATACGCGGTAGCCAAGGTGGCGGCGACGGGCCAACGCAACAAGAACTCACAGGGAAAATTAGACATACATCCAAACGATTGATCTCTATATAACTACTCAAAATGTTGTTGTTAATTTAGAAGTTCTTGCATTAGAACTTATCGCGATATAACTTCACACACAAGTTTACTTAAGGCTGGTCAACTCTTAAAAAATGAGTCAGTTTGTGCACAGTTAACACTGTTAACAGTTCGGAATTAAGTTACATACAAAATCACTCTAGTCGCATTAGTCATAATAGTAGATGGAGCGTGTCCGAGTCAACAAGCGAGTTGCACGAACTGCTTCAACTCCAAGTCGTAATTTAAACTTACACGACATATCGCGTGCGTACACCAGCCTCCATCAAATCAAGATGTCGCCACGTTGTTTAAACAATATGTACGACGGCGCCCTCCCCACCCCCAGTGGTAAATGTACTAGAGACTGTATTAACTCCAATCCCCCGTTTCGATTTTGGTTTGAGCACGTAACGTTTGTTAAACTACATACACTTCGGGTGAACCCGCACGAACGACGGCTATTAATTGTATGTATCGTACCAAACTGTTGTGGGAGGCGCGATAACAGACAAGCATTGAGAAACAGTATTCGCAACAGCACGTTGTGGCAATTCACCCACTATTTATTTACTACGATCAAGTACAGGGGAAACATGGTTACTGAATCCCAAACCGAAACTTTCTAGGAACTTGAATTTTGGGGTAATAATTATTTTAGCGGTACAATGAATTAAAATTCACTTGAAAAGTTAGATTTATTTTTAGCCCGGCATGAAAACACGAAAATAGCAGTATGAGGTTTGACATCTCGATCGAATCCAATCCCGACCGGTAGTTGGATAGCGAGAAAATTTGTTTGTGATCTTCACGCTGGAAGCTACACGAGACAAACACGTCCATCAACGCGTGTAAACGAACATCTGTCGCGCGAATTTTAAATCTAATCAAGCAAACAAAACCAACGCTCCGAGACGAAAGCGACATCTCTCTTTGCGTCCGTTTCATATCGGTTCCGGTGCAAAATTTTACAGCCTCTCTGGCGCCACATCCGGTTTTCCCACGTTCATTAAGCGGCGGATCGCCGTCCTCGCATGGGATCAAACGACGCCAATCATCGCACAATAAAACCTGGTCAACAAACGTGATTCACCGCAGCGCACGACACCTGGCAGCGATATTGCGTGTTAACGATAGATCGGGATTCGGGAGCCACAGTTGCAGGTCATATGAGGTTTGAAGACCACCTTTGATGCTAGCTGCTTTCTCACATACGGGAGACCGAAATGCTGACAATAAAAAACCTAGATGGTATATATACGCCGCAAACATCAAAGAGCCATGGTGGCTAATGTATACATATATGTAGAGTTTGTTAGTGTCCTAGGGTTTTACCATCCAAAGAAAAATCTCATAAAATAGTCTTACTTTTGTTGATTAAATTGAGTTGATAGAAGAATAGGTAATGTGGTTTTGTTGCCACAGGCTCAAAGAAACTTACATAACTTCTACCCGTTCAATGATGCAAACTGCTGGTTATCGATTGCTTCTGATAGTTGGCAATCATTTACAAAGGGATACAAAAGGTCTCGCGGCTGGTTATTTTAAAGGCAGCGTTTTGCCAGTGGGAAAACATTGTACCACGCCGCGCATAAATAACAGGTTACGCTGTTGCGAAGTCGGTGTTGTCGGATTATGACAATGGACGCGTAGAAGATACGCACACGTAGCATCGTATTTGAAGGGAGAGGTCATTTGCTCTGCCACCTGTTTTTACACCTGTTGTTGTCCCTAATAGCGTTTGAGGCCAGATTAAAAGTAGATGTGTGATGGTTTCAGGGACCCCATGCTCCTTTGTATCAAATAATCTGCTTACTTTTACAGCAAGGCAAGAATGAGGGTTTTGAACGAGCATATTACAATTATTGACTTATTTTTACCCACCACCCTTTAATCACAGACGACATTTGCGATTTCGCTTTTGTACAAAAGCAGCTTGGATCTGTGTGTGCGAACAACGCTAAACGTACCCAGGTAAAACAAAATGGCTGCAATGGTGCTTCGTGAGACAGCCCCTAAAGCTTTTTCGCTCATCAAGATTTGGCTAAACGAGCACCAGCAAGGCGCGACGGACACGTCATCATGCGTTGCAAATGACCTATATTTACCTCCACTGGCAAATAATTGCGACAGTTTCAAAAATAAAAAGAATTTGTCAGGGCACTGAAAATATCTGCCTTCCTGCCAGGCGATCTGCGAACGAATCGGCTTACGGAGTATCCCCGAAATGTAAATCTAGATGCTTTCGAATGGCGTCATATCCTTAAGTCAAGGAGCCTCTTTACGTGGGCGTGGGCAGAGGACCTTTTCACGCAGCTGCTCTCAAATAAACAAACAATGGACTAACTCGAATAATTATAAACTACCCGTCAAAGTTTATAGTCTGATGACTGTCGGCGCTTCGTTGCAGCTAGTGACGCCACGAGTCGATGCCGCCGCGTTAGACGTCGAGCATTTGAATAAAATAGAATTATTTTGGAGATGCATCACTGCATTGCTTTCTGATTAATGATCATGAGGCAGGTTAAACAGAAAGCGGTGGATCAAACGGTCTTGTGGAAAGGGGAGTATCGCTTTCGAGTTAAGCTGGAGCTTCGTCGGCAATCGATAAGATTAAGTCAAATTATCGTATTTGAAATCAAGTCAGGCCGTCGCGTGCTTTAACCCGAAAGTCAATGCAAGTGGACGCCCCTATAGACGCCACACAATAGACCTCTGGGATAAAGTTTCCGAACCCTTGAATGTGTCTTGGTTAATTGCCAAAAAACTTACGTATAGCTTCATGGTTTGTTGTCTGTATTGTGATATCTCAAAAATCGGAAGCGACCATTACTCATGAAGATTCGAAACAACATCAAAGTAATCTGTGGCAATATAGATATTTTCAGGAGGTAGACAAATTCGATTTCTGATTACCTTTTGTTCCAACCCAAAGGAGCCAATTGCGATGTTTCGTGCTGGGAATCAAGCCAAAGTCCTCAAAACTAATGCATCCCACAGCGACGCGTGAGGTCAAATGTCAATTGTATTCCCACGACAACCTTAACAAGTTCATAAAAATACAACCCATATGTACACGCTTACATGTTAATTTGCATTAGCAAACTTTGTTCAACAGATGCTGGTACCTGGTAACCTGTCGAATTCTGGGGCCGACCCCTTCCGAAAGTAAAAGGGCGCACCCCATCGGCGTCAACTCAAGTGTTTGAATTCGATCCAAGCGTCAAAACTCCGCCAACTGATGGAAATCGATAGATTGTATACGGCTACTGTTTAAACATGGCGCGACACAACTGACAGGCACTCAACGACCTCACGAATAATTACCTTGTTTTGTTTAAAACACATTTTTTTGCGATTGGAGTGAAATTTTTAATGTGGCTTCTTAAAATCTCGATTTGTCACTTGTCATTGTTGTTCATAAAGCGTATTTTGTTTTTTTTTTGTGTGCAAAAGATGGTAAAAAGAACCTAAATCTGTTTTTCTCATTACTACCATCTCTGTTGACACGTTTTCAAGTTTATTTCCCATAAAGCATAAAACCTACTTTTTGCAAAAAAATACAGGCCACGTTATTTCTTCTCGGTTTGCAGCAAATGTGAACAATGAAACATTTTAAGGTTCCCGCTGCATCAGTCATTGGCAGAATTCCAGGACGATCTCGAAAGTTCGATGCTGCATGCAGTCCGGACGTGTCGCGTCGATTTATTTGCGTTCGGCATGAAAGCCACTGAAGTCGGTGCTCGAGCACAACCGCGCGACGCG
Organism: Phallusia mammillata; assembly: GCF_965637545.1. NCBI lineage: Eukaryota > Metazoa > Chordata > Ascidiacea > Phlebobranchia > Ascidiidae > Phallusia > Phallusia mammillata. Next base: position 22,562,387 of record NC_137253.1, read on the forward strand.
ATAATGGAACATGCCGCCGCGCGAAATGACCTTGACACGCAGTCACCCCAAAATCCTTCTGGGGTTACACTCGTGGGTAAGTGGTTAAGCCGCGCAGTTAGCAACCATTAGCCACAGTCAGTACACAAATGCGAAGGAGACCAGCCAACAACGAATAAACGCTGCTTGACGATCGTTTGTATCGTACTGGCCTTTAAAATGCGAACTGTGGCGCCCTTTGTTGCGTAGATAAGCGACAAAAGCATGTCAGCTTTAGCGTAAATTGTCCTGAAAGGTAAACACGTCAGTTTGAAGGGGTTCCACATAAATCATGTCTCCGTAGCTTTCTGTAAAAAGTACGCTATCATTTTGAGCTTGGGAGCTTCCCTTGTTTGAGCTGCACTGCAATCCAAAATGCCTGAGTGCGTGGTGGTATGGAATTTCAGGTAGGAAGGGAAGATAAATGCGATTAAAACCCCTTGGCCTTTGATTCTCACCCCGCTTGCAGGTGTGTCTTGCCTCGCTTACCTTGCACATGCCTCAGGGTCAGGATCGGTGCTTAGCTGAAGGTCGAAGCTGAAGATGGAGCGTGAAAACGGTGAAGCTGAGTTCTGTTGAATTCCGTCAGCAATGCGCCGAAGGAATACTTGATATCAAATATCAAAGAGATTTCGGAACGCGTTACCCCGAACGAAGGAATGCGTGCGACAGGAGGGCTTGATGTGGTTTGAATTCCTAAGCTTTGCAAATCGGGATTGAAATTCACCAGTTTTCACCGAACACCAACAGTTGATTTTGTCTCTAAGTTGCTGGGTTATTTTGACTACCAATACAAAATGCCAAATAATTGTCGAAACATATTTTACTCCAATGTATGACTTGCCCTGTATTGTTTGAGTTCTCAACAGCTTAACAAGTGTGCACATGTTACAAAAATTGCAGGCATTCGATAAGTTTGAGCCAAAGTTTCAAGTACAAATAAAGTGCTGTACATTTCACATCACTTACAATTCGTCATTCCATCACAGTAGTGTCTACTTTGGAGTATACCATATGCATGGGCCGCGCACGGCAAACAAGTGAATTACCTTACATGAAATGCATCAGGACCTGTGGCAACCAGAGCCAGATTATTTTAGTTGCCACCAACCCAAGAGCTGCATCACGAATGTTTTGTTTGTGTTCAAATCACGAGGCCTGACCTGTCCCCTCTCGGGCTCTTCACCGTCAAGGGTTTATGTAAATCAGACATTAACATGCGGTGGTTTAGGTGTGCATACGAGTCAGTATGGTCCAATCTAACGTGTAAGCGAGAAATATACACAGATCTTAAAACGGAAATTCTTTGCAAATTTTTTCTCTTTTTTTAATTAACTACAAACATAAATTAACTTACAGTCTGCTTTAAGAGCTTGTCAAGTTTAACAGTTACTATGGAAAAGCCAATTAACCTGGGGTTGTTTGTGTTCAAAATAGTAACTATCTTCGTAGTGATAACTGTTTGTTGCTTAAACCGATACGTGGGAGTGAACAGCACGGGGCGTCTGCAAGGTTTGATTGACAGTTGTCTTGTTTGTGAAAGTGGCATTACCGTGCGATGCTAAATCAACGGAGAGCTGCAAACAAAATTAGTCGAAGACAGCGATCGCAATGCGATGGGGGATCAGCAGACTGCCGCTGCACAAACACTGTTCCTGCTTAGCGGGTTGAACCTTGGGACTGACCATCCAGCCGTAGACACCGGTGATCCCTTCACGGCCAACATCGTCGCCTTAAATTCAGTCAGCTGCGCTTTATGTCACAACAAGTCGCTTGGCGATTGCAAGTGGCCGTAAACGGGTGAAAGGCAAGCACTGCTGCAAAATCAAGACTGAACTAAAAGCTTTTCTGTTTCCGGAATGATCTATCCTAAAGTAATGCCGGGCAAAGATAAGGGATACTTGGTTTTGTGCATGAGTTTTGTGAACTGGGTTACAACTGAAAAGGGATGTTTGAAACACGTTTTTTTTTCTGGTCAAGTGTTATAGCTATTCGTTTATCCTGGTGGCTTTGGGTTTAAATCGGTAGTCGTTTAGCTTCCGCCATAAGGACGGAAAGATTGTCAGTGAGGCATGTTCGCCACACAACGTGATCACCACAGCAATGTCGATGTCTTATACGAAATTTGACACCGACCAGAGGAAGCACACGCACTTTTTTGACACTTTCTATTGTCACAACTCATACAGAGCAGACGGTAAATCCGTTTCAGCCAAAAGGTCACATGTGCTTTTCTATACGGGCAGAGGAATCAGCAATTAAATGTCCGGTAAAGCATTACGCAAGGCGGGTCCAATTTACGAAAGGTCGAGCTCATTGCCCTGCGTTACGTTACCAAGATGACTTATTCTGTTGAAGTAACTGATAATCCAGAAAGTTTTCACAAATTATTTACCATAGTAAAGAGAAAACATCGGTGGTTTGAAAATTTTATTATAATGGTTTACGACAGTGGTCGGCAACCGCCGGTCCGCGGCCCGGTACCGGTCCGCGAGGAGTTTGTTACCGGGCCGCATAACTTTTTGTAGGTTAAATGCTATGAACATTTTGCCCATATATTCCGGGGTTGATAAACTAATTTATGCGTTTTTATTGCTAAATATTTGTAGTTTTTTAAGACCGGTCCGTGGTAAAAGTTTACTTTCAAAAGCGGTCCGCAGTGCAAAAAAGTTTGCCGACCCCTGGTTTACGATACTAAGTAAAAACAAACTAATTTGGGTACAATGAAACGAGAATCAAGGATATCTTTATAATTTTATAATAACGATGTATTAACACAGAAATCGTCCTGATCCACGGGTGCTCAACAGACGATTCCAGTCACATATATAGACATCAATTAGCTGACAAATTCAGCACACACTTAAATCAGTCTGTATATTTCTTATTGCAAACACTTTTTTGTTTATAAAAGCTAATTAATGTTTATAATTTTATATTACAATTGATAAATATCGGTTTATTTTTTTTTTCTGCTAAAATATTTAGGCAATCACTTTGCCGTAAATCATTTACATGTGGGTATCAATTTAAAGAAGATAATACAAGTTTTGCGAAAAAGACCTATAGATACATAGATAGGCATCCCGTTTTAGTAGCCTGATATCAATAAAGCGGGTGTTCAAGTATGAGGGCCACTCTTAAACCGAACTGATTTCTGTGCATTAAAACTGATTTTTGTGCATCAAAACCAGCTTTTGATACATATCAGCGGCATTGTGCTAACTTGTGGTAATTTTGGTGCCAATCATACCTCCGCCGTGGCGCCAGTCTCATTGAGCCACAGTTTGAGCGCAAAATCCCATTTTGTTTTGGTTCTACACCTGAGCCACGAGCAGCTGTAACATCACATGGGTCACACCTGTGTTTGCAGAAGGAACAAAAACATAAGGAATGACACAAACGCTTCATAACACGCAACTGACACAGTGCACTGACACATGTGTCAACCGAGTTGATAATCCGTGTTTACATAGTTGATTTAAATTGTCATCCCACACGGGTGTGTATTTGTATGTTTTCTGTGTGTAATCCACTTGCTCTTTAACGCTGCCATGTGGTTGATGTTAAACTTATACTTTCCGCTGCACGCACACAAGAGCAATGCGTTTCACACGGGTTTGCATCGTAGTCTTATAGTTTGGCTGCAACAAAAATGTGATTGTCAAATATTTTCTAATGTGATTGCCAGATATAATATTTAGTCATTTGATCGCCTAATTCATTTTAGGTTTTTGCAAACTACAAAGCGCATCTAATCTAACTATACTCACATCAGGTTAAGAGAAATGATTCAAACATTCGATTCACATTTCGGTCAAACTTTATCAAGAAACGATATTGTTACATTGATGTTATAAGACACTTTAGTTCAGGTTATAATCACAAAACTTGTGCTTTAATGAATACGGTAAGTTGGAAGTTAAGCTCAAATCACACAGTTTTGCCACAAATATCTACGGGTGAAGTGATTCTATAAAGAACATTGCGAAAGTACAAGTAAGATGTCAAGCGTTTATATTGCGTGAGGTATTGGACAAAAAATGGCGCAAATAAATTAGCATTTCGAATATAATACTGTTTTGCCGCGGGTCGTTGGGGCCAATTGACGCCGACAGGCAAATATCCAAATTCATTGCCGGCGAAGCGAGAAGCAGTTATGGCGATAAAAGTGGGTGTTTCGCGAGGCAATTATCTAATAGCAAAGCAGAAATTCGGGTCCGAGGTTTCATCAGTCTAGGCACGCGACCCAATGACGTTCAGGGAATGGAATGGATGGAAGAGCGCTGATGCAAATACGACCATCGCACGCTGTCACCCACCGAATTAAAAAAGCAAGCAGGTAAGAATGAAACAAGGGCCTCATTGATAGTAAGTGTTTGAATCAAAACAATCCAACCACGACAGATACTCGGAGGAATTCTTTAATTGTGAATAGCCTACTTGTATCGAAAGTAACTTTTCATATATTGCCGTTAATATTAATGTGGATGCCAATGACAATTGCTGTAAGGAGAAAGGACACACTCCGGTCTTTAACCGTCGAGTTTTTAACAAGTCAGCTTAAATTAGAGTTGCTCCAGAGGATTTATACGTGCAGAGAAGAAATATCACTTATTTCTGCTTTGATTTCAGGCATCCTGGAAATGTTTCATCTGAGGACCAGAAACTTCCATATGATGGCTCGTTCCTAAGAATCGCGTGAGAACACCTGGAAGGAGCGGCCGAAAGCGATTTTTCAGTCAAGCCTCTTTGTTTGACCGCCGCAAATTAGTTAAGGACTAGTTTGAACGCGTGTGGCATGGCCGTCGCGAAATGTATTGCTCTTCGCACCACTGGACCATGAAGCGACGCTAAATAAAGCCCAACTTTCACTAAAAACATCGTCGCACGCGTGTCACGACGAGAGCAAGTCATCTCAAACCGCATAAACTAGATTCGATTTATTAATTGACGTCAGACGTTTGATTGCGAAATCTCCAACCACATCGAGCGGCTCGTTTCTCAGATCTTTCTTCCCCTACTTTTGCGGCTCAGCATCGTGAAAGACATTTGTTATGTGAGGCCGCAAGGCGCCGAATGTTATTAATTTCTCGCATCATTTGCGAGACGTGAACCGACGCGTGCGGCATCTGGCTTGTTTTGATCCTGTCAAGTCGACGGGCTTCGAGCCCCCGCCAACAAGCCGTGCGCAAACGGCAACACGCGACCGCGCGGGTCGAAGGGGCTGGCGGGTCTTGATTCGGGAGCAGCACGGATCGCGGCTGCGCTTAAGGCCCCTTAGCTTGTTTCACTGAGATTGAATGCCGCTGAAGACAACGGGCCACTAAACATCAGCTGCGCGGAGAAACCCAACACTGTTCCAGGGGGGCGCGGACAACTTTCACTGTCGAGCTGCAGGTGTTCTGTCAACGAGCGTGAAATCAAAAGCGCCTGTATGGGTCAAAGGGAAAACGAACAGCAGTGGACAAACAAATGCTTGTTTTACTAGCGCAACTAGGCCTGTGTTTTTGGTCACACTTCATGGCCACCAAACCTAAATATCACTTCAGCTGCCTTGTGTAGCAAAGCGTTGCAGCAGGGCCTCAACAAAAAGTTAACTTACTGACGACAAGTCATGGTAAAAAGGAAACTTGACACCGCCACTGATGTGAACTTAGACTCAACAACTAATGCTGACAGGAAACAGTAGCTAAAAAGCGTGGTGCATCCGGGAAGCAATTTCCAAATTACCCTCTTCCGTTCTACTTCTTAAAAGCGAGAGGTGGCACGATTCTTTCTGCCACATTTAATAATTGGTTAAAATACAATTTGTAAATAAAGCTTTGACTTAGGTTTCTAAATATAAAGCCTGAAGCCATAATTTTGGCCTGGAGTTAAATACTTTTTTTTTCAAATGATCACGCAAGTTAACAAAACCCACACAGCTTAGTCGGAATCAGGGATTGTTTTAATTTCTAACTGTGCCCACTGTATCATTTTGACAGTTTTACCGATAAAGGCTTTAAGGGTGTGTGAGGTTTCGTGACATCCAATCACCGACGGACACGCGATGTGAGGCGTTAAACATTATTAACGTTTCTGGACAACAAAGACCGCCGATTCGACTGGCAATGGACACGCTCGTTTGCAAACGGTCGTCTGGATTGAACCGCCCATCAACTGAAATGCTTTCGATTTCGGTCATGCCGTTCAAATAAAGGTCGTTATACTAATTCTGGCATCCACCCTTGTGTTTTTATTTTTTGAACTAGTTGAGTCTATGTTTAGATGCTTAAATAGTCGACGACAGAGTCCTATAATTTCAAATTTAAAAATATACAGAAGAAATTGTTTTATAAATTACATTTGTCCTTGCTTATATATTTCGATTGTGGTTAATTTTGTTTCGAAAATTGGCAAATAAATAATGATATTATTACACAAAGAAATCCAATACATTTTTATCAAATTGCGACAGAAGCTGATTAGAGAAGCTTGCCTTTTTAATTAATTTATATGGTGGAAAGTTCTTAAGCAACCTTAAATATGTTTTTTGACGTAAACGATAATTCACAAACACTAATTTCGTTTTTTGTCGAAGGATTCATCTACATCAGTGGTCTTCAACCTTTTTTATAGGCGACCACAATTTAAGGGAAAATGAAATCAGAATTTACATGCGACCCCATTTTTTTCAACACTGAGAAAAATGTTTTAAGTAATGCTGAACCGCAATAACAATTACACAAACTGTACATAATTACCAACAAATATGGCGATACAAAAGTATTACGAAAAAAGTTTTTAAGGCGTTTCATTAAAGACATAAACCCAATTTTGGGAACACAAACTTGTCAAATTGTTCAACATTTAGTTTGCACTGTTAGTGATGGTTGCGCCTGTATACTGTCCACGAATTTTTGAAGCCGCGGCTTGACTTTGCACAAGCTTAACCGCATGTTATGATCCACTTCCAATCGATTACGATGTTTCGTTTTTAATACACTCATTGCAATAAATCCTGCTTCACACAGCCACGTGGTTAAAAACGGGATTAGAAAAATTTGGCATAGTTGGGTACATAGGCGCCGAGTTTTGCAAAAATGCAAGGTGGCGGATTTGAAATATGACGTCATCTTATGTGACGTCACTAATGCGTGCCACCACGTGAGCTCAAACTCAAAGCCCAACAAATTTCACATAGAATGCAAAGTTTGTCAAAATCATAAAAAAAAATTGAAAATAGTATTTATTTGGAACACTTTGCTGTGCAACGTTTATCACTGCTTTAGCAGCGTTTAAAAAATGTTTTGTCATGTTGTTTTTGCTTCATATCACCTTAGATAACCATTTATTACAGCACAATCGAATTGTACACAATAATGGCCAAACATTCACTGGCAACAATTATGTGTTGGACCTCATAAACAAGGCATTAATCTAAACAGGTTGCAGTTTTTTTGCTGTTTTTTTCGCCAGCACGCTTGTTAAGAAGCAAAATCGTTCCTGATTTTTCTCATATTTTACAATTTTTCGTATGATACCGCTACAAACAAACCAAAATATCCATGGTGGCCGCCACCGTGCTTTACAAACCCAAGGTGGCGGCGCCACCCCGCCACCGCCCACTCGGCGCCTATGGTTGGGTACCTTGCGTAAATAACTATTCACTCGTTCTGGTGTCACTGAAATAAGACAAACTTATAGTGTTGAGTCATAATACACATTGTCCAAACTCATTGTTACGCGATAAAGGCATTTTCTGTTTTTCCACTACCACGATTTAATTGCAACAGGAGGTAGCAAGCTGTACTACAAAACAAGAGCAAAAGTTGCGATCTAAAAGAACATAATATTAGTTTCATTTTCGGTTATCAATTTTAAAATGCAATAAATTAAATTCGGCGACTTATTGCGACCCCAGAAAAAGTTTAGGCGACCCCACTTGGGGTCGCGACCCATAGGTTGACGACCACTGATCTACACGATCTTAAAAAAATCCATAGCTCCCCTAAGTTGTACCCACATTTGCCGTTCAAACCAATCTAATTTCGTTACATCAGATATGCTCGCTTAATTGAAAAGCGACGCCAACACTCTGGGTTTGGGCTCGTTTGTTGGTCTTGCAAGAACAGAAAGATACGATCGAACACGCATTTACCGCTGGCAAACGGCGTGGCTAAAGACTTCACGCGTCTGTAGATTCACGTCAATCTACGCCAATGTTTCACTGAACAACTCGCAGCACGTGGTTGAGCAATACACCAACGCGTTTCGCGATGCGCAATGTCCCGAAAACGATGTTGTCAGTGGCAACATTTTTTGCGGTGCTTCAGTAGAATCCATCGTCGAATTCGAGATCATTTTCTGTGGGAATTCGCCACATGTGTATTTCCACGGAAAGGCAACGAGCCGAGATATCACACATTAGAAGCAAAAGTGGAAGTTAGCACTCCGTAACGTTTGAAGATGCGGGTGTACCCATCTGGCAAAAATGAGAGCTTCTGTGTCAAGGGACGCGACTATTACTGCGAATTATACTCGTTAGACTACATGAAACCAATTCTAACGCTTCATGAATTGGGACATATTATCTTTCACAACACGGATGCGAATTCTTTTTAGTTGATATATTTTGGTCAAAAACGGGGATCATGGTCCTTTTTTATTCCTTTTTTTTCAATTTCAAAGCCTAATAAAAATAATAAACCTTGTATTTTTGACTTCGTTACTTAGTTATAGTTCTACTCAACGGCTTCTGTGCCAGCAACTGATGTTGATATGTCCTTACGATCCTGATGACAAAAGTACACTTTTATTCCCCTATTAAACTGCGATTTACATGTAAAAGTTATTCATAAAAGTAATTATTAACATATGCTACAAAATCATAGAAAAACGTTCTCGAACAACCTCATTGCTGTTTGGTTATGCATAGTCGCCAACTTTAGGATCACAAAGGACAGGAAACAAGCGGTTTCTCGACTGACGGGAGCATTTCCACAAAACAACAAGCGACCGCAATGGACAAGAAATAGTTATGCGATAAACCCAGGACGCACAGCGAAGATTCTACGAAACACAACAGCAGGTGTCACAGAACGTAAAGGTTGATTGATCTGGGGTTGTTCTGGTGGGCTGGAGGTTTCAATTATGACATGCGAAGCGAGCTCTTCAGCAGTGGTCTGGAAAAACCTCTGAGGGGGGAGGGTTAGGAAGTGGTTTGTTCTGCTGGTGAATTGAATGGCAATGATGAGTATTTCAAACGTAAACAGAACCTTAGAATCGTAATATTCCCAAGGTGCTTGAAACTTCACTTTCAGACACACGTTAATGTGATTTGCTAGGAAATTTTAATAACTTTAACAATGCATTGATAAACAAATGACACCGCTACTTAAACCCCCTGTTTGATTGCACATGTCAATTGAGCAAAGTTCAAAAATAATAAAAGTGTAATTTGTAAACAAACAAAAGAGTTCCTTGTAGCCATTTAACGTGATAGAAAGTTTAACTTTATGGCACAGTGCCGATCAAAACTAGCGGCATGTTGTCTCCAAACAATTACCTTTACAGCAGACACAATAAAGTTTGTTGCAAAAACTTTACACTTGACTTACAGGTAGTACTGATGAGGTTACAAACAACGGCATTGCGCATGGCTGCCTCCTGTTATCCCTGTGTACATGACATAATTTCACCTTGGCTTCTGAGTGTTTGCAGGAGTAAGTATCGGAACAACCACAAGATTCGGATGCAACGAACAGCAGCTGTTGCTAAACCAGAACGTATTCAAAAGCCCAGTAAAATCAAAGAAAAGTTTATATCTGAACTTATAAAAGTAAACTCCAATTCACAGGGCAGAGTAAATAAGCGAAGCGTCAATTTTTTTTTGATGATGTAAAAATTGAAATTTTAACAACCGCTGCAACCAAAAAGCGGCAAAAATATAGTCTGACCTTGCTATGTGACAAATGGAAATAAACTATGGGGAAAACCTCACGTAGATGGACAGCGTCATTTATCATGGGTAAGGGTTTGGCTGTATCGGATGCGACTCTGTCTGTGTTTGAAGATCATCGCGGTCATCACCACTTCGTGAAACGAAAACCACACAACAGTAGCACAATAAAAAACAATAGATAAAAATAGGGTGGCCTTCGACCAGTGTCAAGTACAAGATGACCACGGATCCTGTGTAAAGTGCTCGAAGATGCCATTGCTGGCCGCCCTGGTCAGCACTGTCCTTGAACTCAACAGATAATGATGTTGATAAGAGCTTGCAACATTGTAGCTCTCTTTGACCCAGCGTTATCTATAGTTGCCATCAAAATTTGTCTGGGTCCTGGTTCAGTCACGGGTCGTAAGTTTATCCACTGGTTTGTCGAGTCGCTCGCCTATTGGTATCGGTGCTTATACGGAAAGCCAAAGGAAACGCGAGTAAAGGCACACAGCGAAATTTGTTTGTGGTTAGCTGGATTTTCCGGAGGATCGCGTTTTTAAAACCAACTAAACCACGTCGATTTACAAGACCACTAAAATAGAATTTTATACTTGGACAGCTTTATTATTATCAAATAAATGAATGACAATTCATTGACTTTTTAAAGTTTGTGCCAAAGTCATTCAGGATACAACGGGAATAAAATTGCGAGAGTTACCAGAAATTTTACACTCATACATACACAACGTTCGATTTTGATGGGTGCATAAACAAGGGTAGTCCTAATTAGAAACATGCCATCAGCACATACCCAAAGCTTTTGTTCATATCGAATAAAAATAATCTTAACATCACAAACTCTGTACGACCCACTTTCAATCGAGTTGGTTCAGGATCGTTACACTCGAGGGGAGGTTTAGGGGTTGGCCTGGGTCCCGTTTTTTCTCCTTCCATTGTTAGTGAACCGTCCCATCTCGTGAAACAAACCCCCAGTTTTGACATGTTGCCGACAACAGGCGTAACGTTAGTCACACAGTTGCAAGTCGATACTGGGGCGCTTGTGGAAAGTTTAGGGGCAAGTAGTAGAAGGGAGCCAGGTCGGGGGTACGTGCTTATATAGTTGGCTCATTGTGGAACACCACGAGTATCGCTTGATAGACGTGATGCATGGCAGATAAAAACAATTTTTTAAATGGACATGGGTTTATAACGGCTTGGACATTTTTATACTTCATACATGAAAGTTAATTTTTTTACCTCTAAACACTTACATTTAGTGATGTGTTGATTTTAATTCCGGCAGACACTTGTTTGTTAAAAAGGTAATTGACTGCCTGAGTGGTTTAAGTCTTAACTCTTTCGTCGTTGTAAGCATAGTTCATTATTAAAATCAGCACCTGTTTCTATTTAGAAAATAAAGAATAATTCTGCTAGTACTAAATTAAGTAAGCCAGACAGCGAGTTTCGGTGGCTAAGCGATTTGACCGAACGATTTTCATGAGCTTCGGAGCGTCTGTAGTAGTCCGGCGGAGGGAGAATAACTCAATTCCCGCGTTGGGTGACTTTGATCGACGATCTTCCGGATGTTCAACGACCGGTGAAATGTCACCCGCGTCAGATCCGACTTCTATATCAAGCCCAGAGAACTGGTCAATATCGGAAAGGACTTTCAATCAAACAGTTTCCCGTACATTGTCATATCCAAACAAGTAAGAATCTAAATTGCAATGTTCGTTTTAATCTGAAAATACCAGATTATAACACAGGTTCTAAACCCGTTTTGTCTTACCTACTCCTCCTCCGAAGACAAAAAGTTATCTTATATCATTACAAATTCTACATGCTTAAACATTTTTTGCTTACTTACACCAATAGATGACCCCTTTCATTATAAATTTACACCCAGTTGTGAATCTTTGACTAGGGCATGTTTTAAAAAAAACTAATGATTACTTTTTTTCGCATTTACCTTTATACACATTTTAAAAAGTTTCAATATCAATAGATTAAACACAATGTTTTTTACCGTTTTCTTTGATTACAGCCAGTCAAACAGCGGTGTTTATTCTGAATCAGCGGGCGCATCCAAAGATTGGACACGAATGTCAACAAGAAAATCACCCCAACCTTTCGGGTTTGAACCGCAAGAAAACCAAGTAAACGGCAAACAATTTTGTAACTCATAAAATACAGACAACGATTTAATGTGTTTTTTTTTTCAGTCGCACAACTTTTATCACAATTACGTGACACCTCAACACCACACAGGGGGAAATTTTCACTTTCAAAATCCTTGGTACACACCTTACCAACCAACATGTACTACATCTTCTAACATTTCCCCAGCAAGCGTATATTCCGCACCACCCGAACTTTCAAAGTAGGTCTGCTGTGTCAATTAACATAAAAAAACAATGAAATTTCCGCTAAAACGACGTGTTTTGGCGGAATATTTTCTTATGATTGTGAGGATTGGGGTTGGCCCCCAATATTTTATCTTATGAAAGAAATGCGTTCACTGTAACCTTTAAAAATAAATTATTCAATTCATCTACAAAATACAAATCATGTATGATGTTCAAAATATATAATGGTTTGTGCAGTATCTATGTTAAGTTTACTTGCATCAGCAACAGACTATTACTGTATTCGAAACAACCGTCTGAATGATCGGTAACGATTTCTTTTGGTCAAATCCGCCAAAACAAGTTTCTGTCCAAGTTTTAACTTGTTTTTACAAAACAAAAGCAAGCTTTTCTCAATCTGGTTAAGCTTCACGCACGTGTGTCTTTGTGACAAACTGGCCACTACGCGATAGGTTGACGTACTTAACCTTGTCAACAAGCGTTCTAAATCGAGGTTTCCGTCCTACCCCCGCTCTCTATGTCGCCCCAAACACAAACCGACGTACAACCAAATAGACGAGTAATACACGTTGGAAAAATTCCTTTAAAAAAATGCTGTATTTCGGTTGTTCACGCTTTTTTGCAAAGCGCCAAAATTGGTTCTGTTTTTAGTGGGATTCGACAGTGAGAAAATTTAAATTAGCCATATAGCGTGAAACTAAAGCGTGATATCCTCATGCGCGTGGACGCCCAGAAATTATAGGAAAACAGGAAAACGCTTGGCCTTTGAACTGGCGGGTGTGTCAGTTTTGTACAAATTTATAATTTATGTGTTTGATCCATGTTTCGATGGCTTTTGTAACTTGTTTTTTTATTTTATTTCCAGTACTTCATCACCCCTAGACTACAGTCGCAAAAGAACCCAGTCGGCCTCTTGCATGACAAGTCATGAACTTGCCCTAAAACGTCAAAGTTGCGATTTTGGTTTTGGCAAAATGGCGCAACTGTCGTCTTCAATGACAAGCGACGCGTCCCAACCCCAGAAGAAACGCGACAAGAACGACATCATTTCCGGTGCGCCTTACACAAGTTACACCGACAAGAGCGACGTGGTGACCCACATGCGCGATTCTCAAGTGCTTGTTCCAGCAGGTACCCGTGACCACATCGGGTTGTACCATTTTGTAAAAGTTTTATAATATTAATTTACTCATCGATGGGGCAGATTATAAAAATTTAGAGTTGAAGAAAACAGGAACAGAATGTCAGCTCCTTTTCTGTTATTTTCGTAGTATCAATTATAATCATTATAGTAAAGTAATTATAGTAAAGTTATAACTTCAAACAACAGTTTCCTTGTAATCTACATGTGTAGTAACAACCAGTGGTGGGATTCAAAATTTTTGTTAGTCGGTTCTATCACGAAAGTCATATTTTTCAGCCAGATCATTGACAGTAAATTCATTGACAGTAACCATAGTAATGCTAACCGGTTCGCTGATCTCTTAAAATTTCGTGAGGCGTTTCAATAGAACCGGTGCGAATCGGCTGAGTCCCACCACTGGTAATAACCGAAAGTTTGATTTGCCAGATCTAAAGATGTGGACCAACCAAAACGTGCGCCAATGGGTATCGTGGGTATCTAAAGAATATCAACTAAGGGAGCTTGATTTCGACGCGTTTGACGACGTTGATGGGATCCGACTTAGCAAAATAACCTTTAGGGAGTTCAAGAAAATTTTTGCTGTCGGCGAAAATGCAGATGTGCTTTGGAATCATCTGAAGTTTCTCAGAAAAGGTACATAAATTTCCATCTTGTAATTTTAAGCGTTTGATAAAATGTGTTTGGGTGTTACTCGTTCTTTAACTACCTAGCTGATCTGTATCGCATTCATGACTAAATATTTTAATATGTTAGTAATTTCAGGAAAAAACGTATCACACTCTTTTAGAATAGCGACAGTTTGATAAACTTATTTGAGTTGATATGTAATGTCTGAAGATTGATGTGTGCTGCAGTGAAATATGCCACAAACGAACATTGATTGTTTCTTTATTTCGAGCTAAAATGTGGTAAAATAATTTTAAAACAAGTGTAACATAAATATCAAGTTAATAAGTCTAAAGTCTACGTAACAGGAAGCCGATATACGCCTTCTCCCAAGAAAGAAGAAGATACGAACCGATCGAAAGTTGAGGACACTTTAACATCCAAGGTCGAAGGTTAGATGCAGTAGTTGATAATATTCCGTAGACATTTAAAGCTGAAGGTCAAGTACAGAATATCGCCTTGTTGTTTTAAATCGCCCTGTTTTCGATTTTACACAATAATCTTTGAGTGTACAGCAGGCGCCATGACATACGCTTAACTTTAAACACCGTTAATTTTCCTATTGACGAAAGAAGTTTGCCTTTTTATCGGGCGTGTCGTGTCTAGATCTTATCACTATTCAAAAAGCCTTCCGTTTCTTTCGTCGCCATGTCGCTCGGAAAAGGACATGGTTGGCCAATTTAACATCTACCCATTGTTTAGTTTTAGTAGATTGTACTTAGACAAATAGTGTTGTATAACTATTGCGTGTAATTCAATTTCGTGAATTCAGACACGTTTAAGCCACTTGGCGTTCGTACAATTGTCTGAGACAAATTGTGCTGTTACAAATTGTAATTGTAACTTACAATATCGTCCATAACAATGCAAACGTTCTACAACCACGTCATTCACCAAGTGTTTGTTTGATTTTCAGACACCTACAGCATTCTGGGTCCGTTGTGTACTAAACTCAGCAAACAAGGTAAAATTAGAATATTTTTTTACTGATTTTGTGTTTTTGTGGGTTGTGACTCGTAAGTTCAACACTTTTCGCAATAATTATTTACATCACTAAAACAAAAACATGAAAGTTGCCATTCGTTGACAAATTAGCTAGTAGCTTTACTATTTTGCCAACTAAAATAGCTAAATTCAGCCCACGACTTACTTTGTTCTCAAAACAAAATCTGGCCATTGAAATGATTTAAGTATAGTTGATGTTTACAAACAGGTGGTGGTCAAATTCAACTGTGGCAGTTTTTGCTGGAGTTGCTGAGCGATTCAGTCAACTCGAGCTGCATCACATGGGAAGGTACAGGAGGCGAATTCAAAATGGTTGATCCTGATGAAGTGGCTCGCCGCTGGGGAGAAAGAAAAAGCAAACCAAACATGAATTACGACAAACTGAGCCGAGCCCTGAGGTAATTCGAAAAAGTCTACTGTTAAAATAGAATGCTTGAATCTCTGGAACAAAACTAATTTCTTTACAGGTATTACTATGACAAAAATATCATGACAAAAGTACACGGAAAGAGATACGCATACAAGTTCGATTTTCAAGGTTTGGCCCAGGCAATTCAAGTTACAAACAGCACAGAACGATATGGATATACGTACACACAGGTAAAGAAAATACACGCTTCAAATTTGCTTTCTGAAACCTTGATGGAATGACTATGACACTGGGAATTAATAATCAAACATTACATTTATTTTCCCTCTCTCATCAGACACCAACTGGTCTACCATCCTACTCCGAGGCCCTTAATCAGATCAACTTTCCACCAGTGGTAAATGGCACGGGCACCACCCAATGGTTTGCCGCAGCCGCCGCAGCAATCAATTGCCCATCAGCGACGTCTACTGGTTACAACGAATACTTACACAATGCACTAGGTGGACATGCGAGCTATTATCCAGCAGAGACCTCGGACCCCGTCGGAGCGTCGAACTATTCGTTTTCTAATCCTTTTCAGTACCGGCAACAACACCCTGGCCATTACCATACGGAATATCAGCAGTCAAGTGTACAAAACCTTCAAAAGTATAGTTACACACCCCGCAATACGCCATGCCAGAGACAATTTAAAACTACGCCTTTTGATCAAACAGTTTCGTCAATTGGACACGTAGGAATGTACTGACAGTTTTTTACACACTGTAAGCGTTTTTTTTTCCAAAAACTGGCATTTCTAGCCTATACCTTTGTATAAACCCGTCGGTTGCATGTGCGTTTCGACCCAAAAGTTCAAATATTTAACCTGAATGATATAGATGCAGGTTTTGAGGAAGGTTGGGTGGAACGAGTTTTAAACGTTGTATAGGCCTATGCTTGTAATACAGAGTTATAATTCTTCGTTCGCTGGCCGAATACAAACATTTGTTTTAAAATTGTATGATATGTATAAAATGCTTATTGATGCATAATAAGCGCAATAAAATACGTTTTCTCTAAAAATTGTGTATGCTGATGCTTACTACAAGATGGCTAAAAGTGCCCAAAATCTTCACGTACATTTGTCATGATGATTTGCATTATCAATCGGAAATGCAAATGCTTTAAATTCACGACAAGGAATGTTAATTTTTGTGGCTTACAAAGCGTTCAACCTTATATTGCAGAAGATAGAACAAGAATGATTAAGAATTGCGTTTGAAACATTATTCATTGCATTGTTCCTACACGTTATTAGGCAACATTGCATCATCAGCAACGAAAGTAGATTGCTAGCAGTAAACACACAAAAACCAATACTGATGGTAGTAGAAATTTAACAAAAATACAAGTTTGTGCTTTGTGTTATTTTCTCAGCCTCGTGATTGCAGTAAATTGATTGATCACGCGTGTATCACGTGATGTGCGCGTGGTTGGATAAGGCGTGCACGGTGAACGCCGCGTGTTAAGCATTTGTCTCACTACAGCATGACGGGGCAAAATCACGCGTGACTAAGGAAGAAAAACAACCAACAAGCAGTTATAAAATCCCCTTGCAGCGAAAACAACTTATCCTTCGTTCTGTTTTGCTGGCAGTTTTTTGTTCTCGTTGAAACGCTGTGTTAGTAGGTCTTATTCTTGTTGTTATGTTATCTGTCTTTATTGTTATACGCGGACTCTAAAGCAAAAATAAATTAAATTGAATTGTTAAAGGTGATATGCTAACCGTTATTTAAAGTATTGTTATTTTTTTCAGTCTTATATTAGATAACAGTGCTTTTTGATAAAACATGAAGTTAAAAGTACTTTACTGGGCAGCAGCAGTTTCTAAGCGAGATTTTTCTACAACTGTGGCCGCAAATGTTCGTCGTTTGCCACATGGTGAGTTTCACACCATGAGTAATGCTAAAAATCAAAAAGCATTGTTACAAGAAGAAATCGCCCTCCCTGGTGATTTAAGTGCACTACCTCAAGTCAAGTTGCCCGAAACTGAAAATCTGTTTAGAGGCAGCAACTTTGAATTCCCATGTTTAAACAGAAGGTATGTTAGATATAATTTTATTGGGTAGATTTAAGTGATTCAATGTAATTTACTCCAAATATTTACATAGATTTGTAGATGGACCAGAACCAAACTATCAAAAGGTGATGGGTGGTTACAAACTCTTCAAACACAACAAACCGTTTCATTTCTTTTATAACAAAGGAGTTCTTCCAGAAATACAGGCAAGCATGCAATTTGTGTGGAAAACCACAAAACCACTTTTGATTTACACCATTTATTTAAACTTTAGTTGGCATATGAAACATGGGGAGAGCTGAACGAGGATGCCAGCAATGCTATTCTATTATACACAGGTTTATCTGCAAGTTCCCATGCTGCACAACATGCGGTAAATCATTTGAAAAATATGACATGTTATTGTGGAGTGTTGTTTATTTTAAAAATGCAAAAGTAGATTCAAAAAGTGGTGCAAGACTTATTACTGGGTTTCATATACATAGCAAAAAGTTGCTTTGATCCATTTTTTAAATAGTGTTAACAATAATGCAACCATCTATTTTTAACTGATTTATATTGATGTTTTCAATGGTATGATTATTTAGGACAATTCTGCACCAGGATGGTGGGATAAATTTATTGGACCTGGTCAGGCACTTGATACCAACAAGTTCTTTATTATCTGTGCAAATCAGCTTGGTGGATGTTACGGCTCAACGTATGTTGTGCTTTGTTTCATCTGCATTTGCAGTTTAAATTGTGTTAACACAAATATTGTGAACATATTTCAGGGGCCCATCAAGTAAAAATCCTTTAACTGGAAAACACTATGGAACACATTTTCCCATGATAAGCATCAAGGATATGGTTAAAGCACAGCAACTTCTTTTAGAAGAACTCTCAATAAAGAAGGTATGTTTAAATATTGTGAACTCAAATTTGGTGCAATACTCATAGAAAAAAATGATTTTTCTGGGTATATAACAACAGCAAATTTGCTTTTCGGGCAAGTTTCGTTAAATTATCTGGCAATTTGAATCCCATTGAAGGTAATACTAACACTGTAATACACAACTATGCTCAACATTTGGGTTGAATTTATATTGTTTGGTGAAAATACACATCTTTTGTGTACCTTAGAGTTTAATTCATTTTAGAAGTATAAAGTGTGGTAATAGAATATTAAATCACAATTTCAACCTTTACACAGAGTTACGGTTTATTTACCCACAGCGACCTTTGAACGTGGCATGCTACATACTTTAGGCAGCTTGATCGCCCCTTTTTGTTTACTATTTAAATGAGCACATGTTTGAACAAAACCCGTGATGGCAATATCCTTTTGTTTATGATCCGAATTTTGATGCATCAATGCTATGCAACTTGTTTAACTTTAAGTTGTATGTTCATAGTCTTCAGTTCACAATATAGTAGTTATGTGCCTGGTTTAGCTTCTTGAATCTACTGTATGCCACATTTTTCGTCCCAAATTGACCAGCCATTAAAGTACAAACAAACTTGGTCACA
Source organism: Phallusia mammillata (assembly GCF_965637545.1). NCBI lineage: Eukaryota > Metazoa > Chordata > Ascidiacea > Phlebobranchia > Ascidiidae > Phallusia > Phallusia mammillata. The sequence continues at coordinate 22,581,452 of NC_137253.1, forward strand.
AGATAGTCTTTTTTGTTGCTTTCCTGTTACGATTATGTGTGCTGTTTTGCCAAAGCGTCTTAACACCTAATTCCTGGCCTTTTACCGAGCTTGTTCTTAAAATTTTTGTTTTTCTTTAACAGCTCTATGCTGCTGTGGGATCTTCCTTAGGTGGAATGTGTTCCGTTGCCATGGCAGCAATGTACCCGACTCAAGTTAACAGGTAAATGAGCCCCAGAATGAGTGCCCTGTATTTAGTTTCTAAATTTGTTTAATTTCTATCAGGGTGGTATCCATTTCTGCTTGTGCCAAAACCCACCCATCTGCAATTGCTATGCGATACTTGCAAAGAAGGTGCATAATGGAAGATCCCAACTGGAACTTGGGGCACTATTACGGAAAGGAATATCCTTTAAGGGGCATGAAATTAGCAAGGTTGGTGTGGTGTTTGCTTGTAAATATAGGTAAAGATCATATAAATATAACCTCATGGTTTCACAAGTCGCATGTGCTTCATGGAGTGTTCTATGTAAACATCAGTTTAGGATTACCTTAAATCTTTTATCTGTTTTACAATTATCTAATGGTGCCGACCTTCCTCCTACAGAGAAATCGGAACAATAACGTATAGAAGTGGGCTGGAATGGGAAGAGAGATTCGGACGAAAGCGAATTTCCGGCGAGCCTCCGTCGTTATGCCACAATTTTGAAATTGAACAGTACATCGAGTATCAAGGTCTGCAGTTCGCAACAAAGTATGATCCCAACTCGTTGCTGTATATTTCCAAGGTATGTTTGTGTAACTGAACAGTAAAGTTATTTTGTACACTAGTTAATGCGTTCTTGGTTTACGACTCTTTTTACTTAGCAAAAAATGTTTCTGTGCGGAAATAAACTGGGTCAGTTGAAAAGTATCTCACACACGTATGCAAAGTTGGGATCAGAAGACCTAGACAAATTTGCATAGTTATGTAAAACTTGACATACTACTTTTCCCACTCACGATTTGTTGGCACAGGACAAATTTGACATTTACCACGTACACGGCATAACATTATACAGGGCCGCGTGACTGATCACGCATTGCATCAGCCGCGCCATTGCGGGCCTTTTTCACAAGTCTGTGTACCTTGCACCTTACAGTCATTGTCATAGATTCTACTTGAGCGACCGTAAAGGAGTTTGACGTCATAGCCCTGTGTGCTTATTGATAGTCTGCGAAAATTGATGTTTGCTTTCAACAATGGGGATTTTTTGTCGCAAATTTGGAAACCAAAGCCTTGTACGCCTTTAGTGCACTAAAATTAGCCTTGGTTAACTGTTTTATGACAATAACTGTTTAGTCGTTAACATATTTTTTACAATGGCTCTTTTATGAACTATGGACGCCACTTGTACAACCTTTCTCCATAACATGTTAAGAACTATCTGTTTTTCGGTGTTGTATGTGTCTTGGGGAGTTGCACTTTTAAAACAGCGAAAATAAATTGGGTCAACACGGTAATATATATTGACACTACAATATCGTGTTGTTGCAGGCTATGGACCTGTTTGACGTCAACGAATATTTTGAGGACTCAAACGAAGATGCCTTGGCCCATATAAAGTGTCCAGTGCTAGTAATGGGCGCCACGAGTGACGTCATATTTCCTATCGATCAACAACGCGAGCTAAGCAGCCGGCTGCGACAAGCAGGTGAGTGATCTTTGACCCACACAAAACACTCATAAAAACTTGTCTGCGTTGCTTGTTTGTGGATTTGCATAACGTGGCACATTGACCCAATTAAATTTCTAGCTATTGCACCTTTAATGAACGCCGTTAATGCTCTCTGCTTGCAGCGATAATAATTGCAGATTTTATAACGCAAATGTTTACGGATTAAAACCAACTTGACCTGGTTGGTGTGGCACATCATTTGCTACACATTATATTTTGTCATGTCATTTTACTTGAAACAATTTTGCTTGAATTAACAGTTTGGTAACAAGCCATTGCGTTTGGCCAGGGTTTTATTACCAATGTATCATTACGTTCTTGCAGGAAACGAAAGTGTGTCTTATTACGAGCTCAACTCTATCTTTGGACATGACACCTTCCTGTTGGACCTAACCACGATTGGTACAGCAGTGAAAGGTTTCCTTGAAACGGAGCTGGCAACCACAGGACACCTATCCAAAAACGGCCGCAAATGAACTTTCGGATTTTAGAACATTTTGCAGGGTGAAGTACCCTTACAGCCTGCCGGTAGCTATGCTCAACTAGCCGGGTGGCGGATTGCAACGTGACAGAGCGTTGTTGGATGTGTATGCGCTCCAAACAAGAGTTTGTGTGCTGAAAGTAAACGCATCTGGATTTGCTTAACGATAAGAACGGAAACCGACCAAATTACCCCAATACTACACACGTCTCGTTTTCAGGGCTTCTAATCAATATATGCAAAGGCTAAGTGGCACAATATCTTCAATACAATTTGTCTTGGTGATGCGCTTTCATGCTATTGTCAAGTTTGTTGTGTTCACAGCGAACGCGACAGTGGAAGCATGATATGCATTTTGTGTGTTTTACGTCCCAAATTATGTTTTTTTACTGTAGTTCATTTAGGTGGTTTTTCTACATTGTTTTCATTTTCGTGGTGATTGTGACATTTATGGCAAGTACTTTGGGCTGTAAATAGTAACATTTTTTGACAGTATTATTTCCTTACCTTTCTGTATGCCAACATTCGAGCTGTTTTGGGGCCATGGTCGGCGCCAAAGGATGCTGCTTATCTCTTTCGTTTTTGTTAGTTTTGCTTCAATTCACTTTAATTTGTGTTCACTATTCGGTCAAGGGACATTGCAGTCTTAAATAAAATAATCATTGTAGGCATTAACTGTTAGTATGCATTTTTTCCTTGTGACATGACAATGTACCAAAAATGCAGACTCACGATCTTGTGGCATTAGAGTGTTTGCAAAGGTTTTTAAAACTAAACAAAAATTGCAAGTCATTGTAATGCGTCACAAGTTTCTTAACTTCTTACGCAACCGTGCTTTGTCATCAATGTTGACAGAAATGGGTCACTACTACCCCCTAGCGGAAATACAGCAGATTGACTGAATCTGACATATGACTGTATAAAGTAGGTAGCCACAAATTTAACCAGCCGCATATATCTAAATAGGTTTTGTGCCAATTGCAATTGCAAAATAGTCTTGTACAGTAGGTATGCCCGCCAGTTATCAATTGTCTCTTCTGCCTCGCAGTGCAAAATACTTACCGGCTAACATGCATAATCAGTTTTAACAAAGCTTTGTAATATTGATAGACTTATTTGACATCAATGGTGATCTCGAGGATTCAACAAATATGCCTTGGCCCACATAAAGTGCTTGGTGCTAATCATGAGGCCAAGAATAGCGTCATATTTCCAATCAAACTACCTACATATAGTTTTCGTTCGCAAGATAATCTATACATAAAATATTTGACATGTGAATTTCATTTACTTCTAATGTTCTTATATTTAAGGTTGTGATGTAGTATCACCTATATCAGGTATTGGCGGCAATCAAGTATAATCCCTACTTAGAAGATTTAGAATCCATGATGTGTATGAACCCGCTCGTTTTTCATTTATTCTTGTGGCTGAGCTTATAACATATACAAGCAAGTTATGCCACTCTTTTTCACTTTTTTCCACGTGTTTTATTCAAAATATATATAAAATATAGACTTTGCCACAAGAAAAATATACATTACTTAGTAACTGAAGCTTTCAGTACACCTAAATCAAACTTGAATCATCCGTATTGAGCGCACGTTGGTTCAGGACGATTTCTGTAAAAGCACAGTTATATAAGAAAAATATACGTTTCAAATAGACTTTGGTTTATTTAATGGCATTAAACAACAGTGTCACCGTGCGACATTTCTGTTGGTTAGCACCGCCCGGTAAGCGGCGGTATGTACATTCGAAAACAACATGACTGTAACTGCACCACAACACACAAGAAGTTCCTGACAAGTAAAAGTAAACCTATATACCTGAGCTTTTGTGAGATGCTAGAAACATTTTTACGAACAAAGAGTCGCTGGAACATATTGTTTTAATATATGGCACATGATATGCCACGACTCGAACAAATGCAAAGATTTGTTTAAAAACGTTTCTTTGTTTTGTATAAAAAAATAATTTGTTGGTTGTCTTTATTTTGGGATTAACGCCGATGGCAGGCCTCGATATAGTGCTTGCGATGCAACTTTTAGCAGCAAGTGGCTATGTTGGCAAACTCGAAAATTGGTTAATATAATCAATACTGTCTTTGTCTTAATCAATACTGTCTTTGTCTTAAAGATAAAGATTTTCCCTTGTGCTTATTAGGCAAATATGCTCAGGCTTTAAAGGTTAGCAAGACATTTTTAAGGTCGGCTCGATATACGCTTTATTACTGTAGCATTATAACTTTACGTTGATGCGGATATGAACTTTAAAATGTGCAGTGAAAGTCCACTGCACGTATGACGCCACACATGTACAAGGCGAAACTTAAATCGATCTTCATAAATTATGCAAGCTCCCGACGGACGAACGGCAATCATTTCACTGTCTCTCAGGGATCACCCTCGTTATTTCTCTCTCATGTTTAAAAAGGTGCGCCTTGCGGTTCAGTCTACCCCAAACAAAAATTAGAAACTGAAAAGGCCACTTCGTTTACTTTCTCATGTCAAAGCGTTACAATGTCCAATAATTTTTTTTAAACACAGTATTGGATAGATGATGGACTGTAGCCTACCCTAAAAGTTCATTACATTTCAATTCAAAATGTTACAATGCAAATACTCAAAAAGTGTTATTTTATGAAATAAGAAATACTGTTTTGATTAACAAAATATTTATTATGTCTAAATAATAAGTTAAAAATAACGTATTTATACATAAATCAGAAGCCCTAAAAAGGTAACCACATTATGTTGGACAAGATGTGTTCCAAATCATGTAATACATTTTCTAAATCGAAAATCACGTAGACATGACCACATCTGGAGCCATTTACGACAAAGCCGACCTGTGGCAATGCATTATTCACACGTCACGAGCGTTGATTGTGTGTGGAGGTCTATGTTTAACGCTGGGTTTCGACCGGTGGAGAAAAACGCACGAGCTGTATCGATTAATGTCCACTATGTTATGTATTTTTGCCCATCCTGCAGCACTTCTTCGTCAGTGTAAGAGTCGAGCAAAGACAAACAGCCTTGCGACTGGCAGATAAGATTGTGCTAGGTATGTACATTCCACAAGCGAAGAAAACAGTGAACAGATTAGAGTCTGTGCGATGATACTTACTGAAACTTATGCTAGTAACTATTCTCTTGATTTCGTTTACAGCTTTTAAGGTTACTGGCGTTACAATCAAACTGAGTAAATTGTACAGCACGATAATCAGTGGACATCTCGAGTCAGTTAGTTTTCGACCAATTGTTTGAATGGCAAAGCAGTTTCAAAGAGTCTTTTCACAATTAAGTCTTCTACCATACTTACTACTGTTGTGTTTTGCCTTGCAATCAGCGTTTGGCTCAGGGGCCAAACAACATGCCAGTCTTGGTACGAATAAGCCCCCTCATGTATTCACAAATGACTTCATAGTGGAAATGACGCCGGAAGGGCCATCAACAGCAAAGAGGGCCCATGCAGATTGGCTGGCTACAAAACATGGATTTGAGAATCGTGGCACGGTAAGTCAGACTAATGTTTTCATTCAACACTTGTATGTTTAACACCTAACGCATGTAATTTTGCCATGAGACTGTAATTGAAACCAGTTTTGGGTTCAACAATTTACCAACAACGCTTTGATTTTGCCTGGTATCTGGGTAAACATTGCCTAAGCGAAATGCCTCGCTTGGGTGGTTTTCTCAAGGAAAGGAACCATTTTGCTGTGCGAACGTCGCTATTTACACAGTAGGCAAGCCGACAGTGAAACGCCAACAGCAAACACCACAAGCTTTCCCTTAAAACACCTATTTCGTACACAATGTATTATGCATAATTTTGTGTTTAATGCCTAGTCGATCAAACACACAAGTCGTTTTCAGCCATTCTGAAATGCATTATGTATGCGATTTAACGAACGCAATAAGATATATTTTTCCTTGGAATGACGCACGCCCAACTACTGACGACTGTTACCTGCGCAAAAACGATATTAGCCATTGTTCACAAATGAATTATTTAAAGGCTTATGACCTTTACGCCGTGCGACGTATCTACTCCCAATGATGGACTTGAGGATGTCATGAGAACCGTTTTTTACATTTTAAATTTCGTGTGAAATGTTGTCAAAATATTTTCCGAAATACTGTTTTATAGAAGTTTATAGAAGTCGCCTTTATGTAAAAGCGTACAGATCACAGTGACATTCACAAACCCTGCGCAATTACTTGCCCCAAACACATATTGATTTCAAAATTCCATTATTAACACATATGGATTGTATATATATATGGCACTTTCCTCTTAGACAACCCAACAATACGTGTCATACCAATGAGTGAGATACGTGTGCTTCTGTGGTTTTCGTGTGTTGCTGCACGCGTTTCGCATGTACATAACAGAGATATACTGCGGTTTTTCCACAAATTATCATACATGTCGGTGTGTCATGTCACACATGCAAATATACGAACCGCAGTAATTTTGTTCGTAGTAAATCGCTAGAAATATACTTGACCTGGAAATTCCGTGCCATGTAATCTGTTTGTGACTCTTGATTCAGAAACGTTATCTGCTTAAAAATTGTTTTCCATCGCACAAATGTTACATGTCCACCATACAATTGCGTCTATTCTTTTGCGGGCCATCTATATATACGTCCTATGAGCTCGCTTTGGAGTTGGTGCGAGACATTTTAACCATTAAAGTTTGGTTCTTCCACATGAAAAATATTTATCCTCCATATGCAATTTAATTTTGGCAAAGAAATGCTATTTGTCTCGCTTTGCTATTGTTCGGAGCCCACAAAAATATGTTGGCAAGTTTTACATTAAAAAAGTTTCCGCAAGGTCGCGCAATGGAGTAAAACTAAGTTGTCGACCTGACAAGTTAACTCAAGTTGGGCAAGAGATGCGGCTTTCCGCGTAAAAATCGGCTTTCGGAATACCTGAATAAGAGTTGTGTATTAAAATGGTAGAGTGAATGATGTATTGCTGTGGTAGACTTCCATATATAATTCCACATGTAAAAAGCGCTCGGTCTGTCCTGTCGACTAATTAGGTGAGAATGAATCATGTATATCACACAGTTTTGGTGACTCGTTGCAATTTACTTCATGTTGGCGGTCGAACAAGGCATTGATCAATGATCGATAATCATTCGTGTTAGTCAGGGAAATGGCACGTCCCTGTTTCCCCTGAAGGCCATTGGGTTTACCACGAGCAGTTTCGATCGATATGCAATCGCATTTTTTTAATTATAATTATCTGTCATTCGCAAAAAGGGCGCCTGTCCTGAGCCCTCTTTGCAACTGTTAGAGGCACTCCGAATGTCGTACCACAATCACGTTTGTCACATTGCCCATTGATCGGTCATGTAACACATTAACCACGACGTTGTAAAATACATCGGTCCCACTTAAGTGTTTGACTTTGCCTTGGCTTACCGAGAACAGCAAACATCCGGAACAAGGGAAGCTCTGTAGTTAAACAATGGTTGTTTTGCCAAGATTGGCCCGATTACAATCCTGGTGGGATGATTTTGATCCAATAATTCATCTTGAGTATGCCTGTATTTGATTGAAAATCAAATCGCACGCCACACAGTATTTTTGACCTCGAATTCACTTTTTATGGCCCTTCCGTAGTTGAAAGCCGATTCGCAAAGTTGAGAGACCCAATAACCGCAAGGGCTGCTGTCTCGCTGGTTTGTACACCCAAAATCGACCCTGGTTGTTGGATGAGCGGTGCCGGGGTTCACCAATCGGGCAATGTCGTAATAATAGAACCGCAAGTAGCTAGTTTGTTACTTTCCCAAGCCACAAATCATTGTTTCCCGACGCTCAGCGAGTACAATGTCGACAGGAAACTGTAATAGATTTGGCTTTTGAACTTCGGCCCCGATCCTATGAAAAGAATATTTAAAACTGAATGTGTTTTGGCAGGTTGTTGGGGACGATGGGCTTTACCATTTTCGACATCGAGCCTTAAAAAGAACCTCACAAGAGCCAAGTTTGGAACACATATGGAAGCTGCGGTTGTCGCCAAAGGTAATTTTGAGGTTGACTTAAAGCAACTCCAACATGAATTCTGTGGTTAAGTTTCGAGCTTCTTTGCCCAGGTACAAAATTAATCTCCCTGGCTTTTGCAGGTTAAAAAGGTTCGACAACTTGAAGGATACGGTCGGTTGAAACGGGGTTACAAGACAAAAGAACATACATATCAGGGCCATGATCCGCTTTACAAATTCCAGTGGTACATTGTAAGTAACGTTTACCTTGCAAATAGTAACAACTTTGGCAACATGTTTTAATGGTATATGAAGAGCGAACGTTATGACAATTGAATATATATTTCGAAAGTTCTATTTGTAGTTGTGGATCCCATTTAATGACTATTTTTCAAGTACTAAAAATAAAATTTCGCTAAATAAGAGCCGTTTTATGAGAAGAGTTTACCATTCACACGATCGTTTGGCCATTTCGTGGTTATATTTGGCCTTATTAAATGTGAAAAATTTGAGACCAAACAAGCACGCTTGGCCGTGCAAACAGCAAAGTCATGGCTTATGGCAACAGTTAACGGGACAATAACCCGCGCCTGGGTCCAGTGACGATTTGACTGACGGAATAACGATGTTTGTTTTCCAGAACAATACGGGGCAAGCGGGTGGCACCGTCGGCTTGGATTTGAACGTACAAAAGGCCTGGGACATGGGTTATACCGGCAAGGGTGTCACTGTAGCTATAATGGACGACGGAATCGATTATCTTCACCCCGACCTGCGTGACAACTACGTGAGTCAGAACTGTCAACATCCATGTTGATCATTTGTGCTTAATCGAATTTTTAATGAAAGCAACAGGGCACTGCAAAATGCCAAGAAAATTAATGTGATCCGTAAAAACTGAAAACTCACTATTGACAAGAAGTGGCATTTAAACTGTACACATAGAAGAGGTTGAAAAACGTTTACAAAAAGATATACATACGCCTTTTTAACTTACTTTAACTGAAAAAGCATACACATAGCATGAATTATATAACGGCGCAACGTAAGGTTTTGCAAAGGGTGTGTACAATGTATACATTGATACAAAACAGCACATGACAAGTTATGCTGAAACAAAAGGAAAGGACACTTTAAACACACGCAATATGACTGGAAACATGGTATGAGTAAAAACTTACAAACGATATTGAAGCATTTGAAAACATAGCAATGCATAAATAAAAATGCGCCATGCAAAAAGACTTGAACAACGCGTAAAATAAACAACATTAAAAAAGATTGGAGAAAGTAACTTAACAATGGAAGTTGAGCAGCGGACACACCGCCATGCGTCTTATCTTTAATCGGCGGACGCCAGATTGCAAACACTCACCCTTTGCGGTTGTTTGCAAATATTTGTTCAAACGTTTCCAACCGCACGTCGATCAATGCAAAGTTGTTTGGCTCGCGTTCACCAAGTCGCACTAATCGTCGTCGTCAAATATGAAAGTGGTGCTTTTGACGTCGAGTTGCCGCTCGATCATACCGACCAGCCATCGGTCAGCTTCAGTTTTGCGTCGTAACCAACCCACAGTAAGGTGTCGGTCTATCATTTCGATTCGACGCTCCTCCGACAACGCCGCCCATCGCCGTCGGTTCAGGCAACTGCTGTCGGCTAAATCGAGCAAAGTGCGACGAAGGCGATTGCAAACCACGTGACCAATGCAGCACACCACCTGCACTTTTTGCTCGCTCGTCATTTCTTTCCAAGGCACGTTGCGAGCCAGTTGGTATTGACTTACTCCAGAAGATGTCGGCGGACAGTGGGAGCATTGCCTCGGTGAGCGCAGCACGTCGCGTATGTCCCCCCTGAAGTCGTCTACCGAAACACTGCGAATAAGACGATCGCGGATACGCACAGGGTGAGAACATGGCCTTCCCCGGAATCTGGAAGCGCGTTTTCGGAAGATTCTGATTTGCTTTTCAAAAAGCATTTTAAGGCTCTCCTTCCATACGCGCTTTGTTGCTATGGCCAGAGCCTGGGTTACAATGCCCAACTGGCCGCGGAATCGTATCTCCCACGTGTGTTCGGACACAAACGCGTATCCGACGGGCGACGGCACTGCCGGGCTGTTGTTGTCGTTGGTCGCAGATTTCAAAAATAATCGCAGTTTGTATCGCTGATCGGATGAAGCTACATCGGTTGCCTCCAAGTAAACATACGGCGGATTCGTACAAATGTACCTGTTTTGTGCCACAGCTTCGTTGGTGTTGGAGCCGTAATAGCAAGCTCGAACATGCTGCATGACGTCAGTGGTCATGTAAACGTCATGCCACGGGTGCCTGAGGGTCATACGTCGAATATCCTCTCTAGCGTCGGGTTTCAAGGCATCAACATCGAACAGCTCCATCCTCTCTGCACACACAAAATGCGGTAACGTTAGCCAGCTCATGAGCTGATGCAATAAAGCGATGCAAAATCAAGTGCCACTTCCCGCAATAACCTGTCACGAGTTTCCAGAAAAATGCACACACAAAGCGTAAGCCGCTGTATTTGATACTACATGCATGTTTGCGTCCATGTCGCTTTTTTTGCGGCCGTTTAAGACCTACCATGCCGAGGACGTGAACTTTGTAAGCAAACGATTTATGTTTCTAAATTGCCACGTTTTAACACGCCTAAACAAACAAGGCTTACTCAATCCTGCACATTTAACCTTTTTAACTTTATTTTTTGTTTAACCCCAAGATTGTAAATTTATATTGCCTCGACTAGGTCATAAAGGGTCGAAAATAGCAAGCCTACACCTGACTCTTGTGCAGTCGATCCCACTTCTATAAGAATATCGACCAATTCTCAATTAAAATTTTATGGCATTCTAAAATTTTAATTTTCTTTTTATCTCCAATATTTACCGTTCTTGTGCTGCCGCATTGACGCCGGTGGAAAGCCGAAATTCAGTTGCTTCGCTTCGTTATAGTAAGTCGTCAATTGCCGATCCTGGTCACGACCGAGGACGGTAACCACCACTCGTGACGTCATCAGTCGGACGGTGCGAAAAGCGTTGTTGACGTAGGGTTCAGTTGGCTCCACCGGGCCCGTAGCGGTCGCAGACTTGGCGGCAAAGGCGACGGACAGAAACAGGGACAGTAATCCACGAATCACGGTATCTCTCTTTGCTAATCGGTCAGATCTTGTCACGTTACGCATGTTCAAGGAGCAACTTCTGTCTGTCCGAAGTCCGTCTTCTCATGCTGGATGCTTGGCGAATCGCGACACAGTCCTTAAAACTGAATCCAGTGCTTTCGCCTGGAGCATAAACGCAATAACCGCCTCGGTTGCAGTATTTCCTGCACACAGCACCAACGGGCTTCTAAGAAAAAAACATGTTTTTATACAGGATCCGGTTTGGCAGTTACTGTTCGCAATTAGTAACGGTAAAACGTCTGTCATAATTTTCGCAGACCTTCAAAACTTACAAAAAAACGTCTTGCTCATTGAACCTCGTAACTCTACGCGAAGCTGATTAACTGTGCGCCGCAGAACTTTCTGTGCGGTCCAACCGCATGTTTAGTGAAAAAATTACCTTACTGACTGCTGATGGCATGCGAACTCGTCGAAAGAGAACAATCCTGTCACGTAGCTGTGCAAATAATAGCTTTACCCTTGTAAGAGATTTGTAATGCTCAGTCAAGATCAGCCAAGCGCAAACGACTTTTGCAGTGATGCAAGCCTAGGGCCGCGCTAGGCAAGGTAAGCGTGCTGTCACTGAACCGAAAATACCAGATTGCACCAAGCAGCTTTGAAAGGCCGCGGGTTTACTGTCTGTCGTAAATGCTCGTTATGCGGGCGAATAACGGCATTCCTGTAAATTTCTCTCAATATAACACCATCGCGTTCCGCGGTAAAAACTTGGCACAGTAAAATCATAGACGTCGGCGCAAACAGGCGCCGATTTGATCAACTGCTTCCGATGTGTAAAGCTCCCAGCGCGGTCCCATGGTGCCCCAACTGCCCGCGTGATTACCGCCGCCACTCGATCACCAACTGAAAGACAAACATGTTTTCGAAAGCGCAAACATGGCCGCTGTGAACCCACAAGCAAGGATTGAGGCCTGCAACTTGCGGCGGGTTATCTGAGTCGGATCAAGGTTGTTTGTTTATTGACGTACATCTATCACTAAACAGGCTACTAATCGGCTTCTTTGCGATTACAAAATTGTAGAAACCACGAAACACGTCTCGGTAGCCAGAAAAGGTGCACATGACCGCATGCGGGAATATTTACTACGTTGCTTTGACGCAATCTTTTTGACAGTTCAGCACTAATGCAACACTTTCAAATTACCTTTAAAAAAGGTGAACAAATGTTTACGACCTAAACTTTGCGCCGATCAACTACTTAATAGCTCAACTTGCCCGCTTTTAAACAGTTTTGACATCGTTTGTTTTATAAAAACAACAAATATAACATTGTTAAATTCATGACATCATACATGTAGGACCAACAGAAATGCCAACTCGGATCAATGACTGCATATTGCAGCTATTTTACATGTTGTGTTTCTAGGAAATGTACTTGTCATGACTCAACACACAAGTACATTTTTCACGACTTAAATGTTAAGTAAACACGAGGTGTTAGTGACTGCTTTGGGGTGGGCAGTTATCACTTGCTGTATGATCATAACTATATGCTCATTTTTATTTTTAGAACGCGGAAGCCAGTTACGATTTCAGCAGCAATGATCCTTTTCCATATCCCCGCTACACTGTGGACTGGTTCAACAGGTGCGCTATTTTCTACAATTAAATTTAGTTTGCTTGGATAAATTGAAGAGACGGGGTAAGGACCGTTTTACGGCATGAAACATGCTTTATTGCTGTCATATGTCATCTACGTGATATGCGACAAGACGACTTTTTGTCATATTGAGTTACTGATTGTTTGTTTACTGTGCATACGCCAGTTTGGCAGAAGCGCTCAAACGCTTGAAACTCTTTACGAGAATTGAGTCGAATTTATGATCATTTGATGGGAAACTAACAAACCATTAACAGAACTATCGATTAGTTGCCTGTAAAATTCATTGTTTGCTTTCATTTTTGTGTTATTGCGCACCTGCTTCTTCTTTTTAAACACCTGCGCCCGCGCATGACTGGGATTAAACAGCCGGTTTTAAAATTTTAAAACCTATTATGATAAACTATCCCGAAACTAATAAGCGTTCCAACAGTCCTTATTTCAAAGGCAAAAAATGGTGACAGTCAAATATATTTCTGAAATTCTCAATGTTCTATATTATGATCTTACAATTTATTGATTTTACGGGTATGCGAGGCAAATGTATGCCTATTACCACCTGGAGGTTAAACAATGTTTTTTTAAAACCCTTCACCCAAACGCCAAGCTGTCCGAAACACAATGAAATTTCTATTTGTTGACGGTTGTTCTGACGACAGGTGGTTCTGACAGAACTAACGTGACAGCGCAAAAAATTCCTTTCATTAGCGCGGGTCGAAATCAATACGGATTGCGTTTGTTTGTGTGATGAATGACGGTTCAAAGCAGTCAGCGTTAATTTGCATAATTGTTAAAATTTCTGTAAAAATTCCGACCTGTGGGTGCGAAGTAATCCGATTTTCTACCGGTGATGAAATAGAATTATGCGATGAACAGAGCAGGGAATTCATACCGTACTTGGTATTAGCTTTTGTTTTTCAACCCCGAATCAAGGTTTTCTTGATTCCTGAGCCACTTCACGACATATTTATCAAATCGCTGCTGTATACCGTTATTCTAAAAAGTTAGATTCCTATTGAGTTCCCTAATGGTTATGCTGAGAAAAAATATTCCAAAAAGCTCTAAAACTCGAGAGCGCCGGCTTCAGGCATGTGTGTTGGCATATAAACTTGTGGCAAATAAGCGAAGAACTGCAACTGTTTTGAATAGACTGTGGTTTGCAGCCCGCGAAACGTTTCGCCACGTTTGCAACAGCGTTCAAAATCATGCAGTCGCCGCTCGATAACCTAATATATACCGTGTCCAAACACATTTCCTACATCACCAACATCGTAATTAGTGTCCAGAAAAGTTTAAGCCGGTGCTGATTCTAAGAATTCGCGGTGGCTGTAACCTTGACTTTTGTGAGGAACGATGCTCGAATTAGCGCCGTGAGCAAAACTGGCAGGTCAATGACCGCGCAAACAGGAGAAGCCACGCTTGCTTATCACCTACGCGCCTTTTTGTTTGTTTGTTAGATCTCGATCGCCGTCCCTGGAGGTTTTAAACCGCTTTGTGTGAAGGTAATCTGTGTTTTTAATCTTCACTATGGTCGCCATATTCTGTGCTTGGTAAACTGTGCCGCAGTCTTTGAGAAAACCTTATAGACGTCTTGCAGTGTTACTGATCTATATTTTTAAAAGGATTAACATTACACTGTTTGTGAGTTTCCTACAATGTTACTTACGTATTGGTAAAAGCGTAATGTAAGTGAAAACAAGTTTAGGGACATTGCCATAGTTAACTTATACCCCACGAAGATAATATAAAATTAAATAAATAACAACATTTAATCATAGTTCAGGTGTTCAAAAATAAGGGTGATGTAATGCCACAGTTACCTTTAAAATATTTACATGCGTTTTCCCACGATGTATTGCCCACACGTTTTTGCCACCCCAGCCACCGCGATGAATACCACTGTTCAAGTTTTCGTGTAGTGGTTGCGTAATTGCTATTTATAGGAGATGACTGTTTCATTTATTTGGCGTGTTTCTAAATTCAATGTTGCACGACCACATTCTTTTCATTCCCTTGCCTTGATGCACTTAACAAAAATGCTTTTAACATGGCAGTGGCCAAAACATCGAAGGTGTAAACAACAGCGTTGGGAAAATCAAATCTACTCATCTTGTCAAAGATTTATCGGCAGACAGCGCTCTACTGCGCCTTTATGTCATCACACATATTACGTCATGAGGGAACACAACGTAGCCTCTTAGTGCGAACTCAGCAGCATTTAATGGCATTTACCAAATGTAAAGCTCTTTCTTACCGTAGTTTGCTCCCAGTGATTAGGATATTGCGGATCCCTGTGATCGTTATCACCCATCTTACTTATCAGTGTTCGCTGCCTTGGTTCATCCAACAGAGTATAAGCCATTGTTGAGAAAAGGGGCGGCGTTGGCGTTTGGACAGTAAATGACCGTTTGCGAATCAATCAACTTAATCCCGTGGTTGTTTGCCCCAAAAGCAGAGTCAGATTTTGAAAACTGTACGGTTTCCGTAGATGTCTAAACCGCCGGTGGGATTTCAATCAGCGTTTCCGGACTGACCCTTTGTTAATCCAAAAACGCGGCCAGTAGCAATGATCTGTTTGAGTGTCCACAAACCCAGACCTGCTAAGTGGATTGGTTTAGCCCTAAAAATCCACCAGCAAAAATCCACTTATTGCAGCTAAAAACAACAATTCAAGTTAGTTGTCGTTCAGTAATGTTCTAATGCCTTTAAAATTGAAACAAAATTACATCTACCCAACAATATTGTCAAGAAGATACGATATAACCTTTTTTACTTGCATTGTTAGCCCCACATTAAACGCAACATGAAATACCAAGTGTTAGACAAAGTTCGTTATAGCACAGAAAGACGTTTTTTGTTGATTAAAATCTCTATCGTTGAAAATGTCTTTACATTTGGGTTCGATTTATCATCATAGGGGTAGGTAACTCATACCTAAAACTTATCAGCTCGATTTGCAACTACAAATTTGGAAAAGTGTATGTTAAATCCAACACTACTGCAGACTTTCGTGTAACCCGACATAAAGATTTAACTTCTGTTGGTTCGATTTGTTGCTTTGTGGAATTTAAACGAGAACAAAGTTCAAACAACAACCTGTTATCACTTTCCTTTGCAGTCACGGAACACGGTGTGCAGGGGAGGTTTCAAGCATTGCAGACAACGGAATATGCGGAGTGGGAGTGGCTTACAACTCGAAAATTGCAGGAATTCGAATGTTGGATCAGCCCTATATGACAGACGTGATCGAGGCGGCTTCGATGTCGTATAAACCAAACCTCATCGATATTTACAGGTAAGAATATCGATGCGTCGGATGTAATTAGTCACCATGGTAACGTTCGGTCGGATGTTAATGACGTCAATGCAAATGTCATGTGATTACGCCGTAGACTATTCCGTCACAAGTACTAATATTATTTTAAGTCATGGCCAAAACACTCCAGGATTCTGTCATGCGTCGGAGCGATTTGAATCTAAACAAGCGCAATACCGTTGATAGCGTCACGTTAAGATAGATTACGTCACGCGGAATGCCTTATAATCTATTGACAGACTCAGAAGGCGGACATACGCCATTAATAGAGGCTCTATCGATTCCCGGTACAGGGTAGGCGGTCGTACGCGACAGATGGGTGGATGAATTGTTGTTTTTGCAGTGCGTCATGGGGACCGACGGATGACGGAAGGACTGTGGACGGACCTCGTGAATTGACATTACGGGCGATAGTCGATGGAGTGAATAAGGTATTGAAGTAGAATGGATGTTGAATAGATTTTCGAAAAGTCTAATCGTTGGTATTTTGCATATTGTTGCAACAAGCACAAATATTCACATCAACAACGGTGTTTTATATGAACTATATGTAATTTCGCAAGTGGGTTTGAATAATAATCAGTCTCACACTTTTATTCTCGAAAGAGATCGTGTGTAATTCCAACAAACACATTTATTCTTAAACATAATTTTTAACGCTGTTTTCAAATGTTGCCACTTCTAACGTTCTCACCATTTGTTGTGAAACACTCCCCTATAGGATGTAGGGCGAAATGTATAATCAAGCATTTCTAATAATACCACACATAACACAACTCCATACTAAACTCCAAAATTAAATCTCTAAAAATTCTATCATACAGGGTCGTAATGGACTTGGTTCGATATATGTGTGGGCTTCTGGTGACGGTGGTGCTGATGACGACTGCAACTGTGATGGTTATGCTGCCTCCATGTGGACAATCTCGGTGAATTCGGCTATTAATGATGGAGAAACAGCTTTGTACGACGAAAGCTGTTCGTCAACCTTAGCTTCAACTTTTAGCAACGGACGTGGCCAACGCCCCGGTTCTGGAGTGGTGAGTGTTTTGCGTCAACTAGTATTTGCTATCCATGTTTGAGTTTGATTAAATAAAGCAAAGAGCCTTTATACAACGGAAGATAGTGATTGGAAATGATACATAAATAAATGAAAATCTTGAAGTCAGGCTTTGTTTTGATCGTTCTGGATTTTCTTTTTCCCCGAAATTTGCGCAATGCCGCCGCGGTTTTCTTACTATCCCCGCGCATAAATTATATAAATGACTTTCGTTGTCTCCTAAAAACCATCATGACAATACGTTTAATGTCACAGGCAACCACCGACCTTTACGGGCAGTGCACGCTTCGTCATTCTGGTACATCGGCAGCCGCTCCCGAGGCCGCTGGGGTTTTCGCGTTGGCTTTGGATGCAAACAAAAACCTGACGTGGCGTGACATGCAGGTAA
Organism: Phallusia mammillata; assembly: GCF_965637545.1. Taxonomy (NCBI): domain Eukaryota; kingdom Metazoa; phylum Chordata; class Ascidiacea; order Phlebobranchia; family Ascidiidae; genus Phallusia; species Phallusia mammillata. The sequence continues at coordinate 22,599,184 of NC_137253.1, forward strand.
GTTTACCATAAAATTCCTCGTGGTCACCCTTTAGACGGCCTGGCTAAAAAGCTTGACATTTAAATGTGTTTTTAGCATTTAACCGTTCTTACATCAACACCGAAACAACTGCACGACAATTTACACCAGTGGAAGAGAAACGGAGTGGGACTGTTTTTCAACCATTTGTTTGGATTCGGTGTCCTGAATGCCGAGAGAATGGTGAGTCATTGTGGTTTAGGCTAATTGGCATGACTGATAGGCAATACAGAGGTATTGGGCCTGTTAATTATGTGTGTGTTATTTTCCTGAAAATGTTACGTTGTTTCTGCTCGTTTTCATCTGTAAAATAATTTGTTCTTTCAAGCTTAAATTATGTAATAAATATTAACCTACAAATATTTCATTGGGAGATGGATCCAACCTTGAACTTGGTGCATTTTAGGTAAAAATGGCGTCAACGTGGAAAACCGTACCTGCACGATTTCGCTGCGAGGGAGGTTTAATCGAAACACCGTTCAACATTCCGTCAGATGGCGCCCTCGAGCTAACCATCGACACTGATGCTTGTGATGGAAAACCCAATCATATTAGATATCTGGAACACGTGCAGGTTGGTCAAACGACTTGCGTTAAGCAATATTGCAGTTGGCCAGCAAAAAATACCATACGTACAAAATGCGCTAAAATCCTTGAGCAATTCGATTTTGTAATTAAAATAATAGTGAGAACAAGCAAATTACATATTCATGCACATTTTTATTAAAGTGGTGTAACTAGAACTATCTTCTAGTGTCGTAAGTTAGGTCAATAGCTTACCCACTTGTATTGGCTTTTTCACTCACTATTTCGGACTGTGGTCAATGCACTGTAACAACATAATACCGCAGGCTGTTGACAGCCAGTGATGGTACTTCAGGATTTCCAAGCCTAAATCAAACTCGATTTTTACAGTCAAGTTAGCATCTGCCCTGCTAGCTCAGTCGGTAGAGCGTTGGACTCTTAATCCAACGGTCGTGGGTTCGAGCCCCACGTGGGGCGCTTTCTTTTTGTTTTTGCCCCAATTTGAACTTGTCGCAAAAAATTGAAACTTTTAATATCCCTGGCATAGGAGCATGCTCGTGTTTTCAAAAAAGTTGACAAAAATACTAATTTGGTCTCAGCACTATTTAAATTAACATAAAAGTGTGTTTTAATTCCAGCTGCTACGGAACTATTTTGAGCCCACACCTTGAACAAAATCAATTTAGTATCTGCTTGACAAACGTTTGAATGCTAGAGTTTTGGGCATGTGGCTAAACTCTACCTAAATCATTCCAGGAATATCTATGCACAATTCCGTTGCATGGGTTTGAATTGAGGCATTCATTCCAACTACAGCAACCGCCCTGCTAGCTCAGTCGGTAGAGCGTTGGACTCTTAATCCAACGGTCGTGGGTTCGAGCCCCACGTGGGGCGCTTATTTTAGTAAAAAAGTTATGTTTTTGTCTCAGGCGTTTATTACACTTGAATCTTCACGTCGTGGTGACGTCACTATCAATTTGACGTCACCGATGGGAACGAACTCCATGTTGCTCAATAAACGACCCAACGATGACGACAGCACGCGTGGTTTTAGGAGGTAACTGTGGATCAACTAACTAAAAATGTTGGTGAAATTGAGGTAGAACAGAGTGACGTAGTAAATACTATAATACTACCTTACTTTTAAGTGAAAAATATTAAAAATAATAATGATTTGTGTAGATGGCCATTCATGACAACACACACTTGGGGAGAGGATCCACGTGGAGAATGGAAACTATCAGTTTCTCTCAACTCTGAATATCCTCAAGAAGGTCAGTCACTAAAAACTATTTACAAGTTTACCGTTATCTGCACGTACTTTGAGTCTAACCTTGATCAAACCTTTTAACATAAGAACAAATTGCTGAGTGAATCAGTCTTCGTGAATGTTAAATCTAAAATATTTGGTCGAAACTTAAGTAAAGTACAATGATGGAGTGTTCTCATAAGTTAGATTTATATTTTGATTGCTCTTACAGGTCGAATAACTCGTTGGGCTCTGCTGTTTCACGGGACTCAGAAGGCACCGTACATCGACGAAATCGTGGATAACCTAAATTCAAAACTGGCAATCTCTAAAAAGCTCGAATACGCGGAAGGTATTCTTCACGATTTGGTGGATGAGCAGGGGGACTCGGATACGAACGTTGATCCAAAACGGTCTTGATAATTTTTAATCATTCCATGTCCAATTTAGCTAGATATTAAAAATTGCCGACTGCTGTCTATAATTGTCATATCCATTCAGCGTTGTATAAATTTCATCCGTGTTCTTGCACATTTTTCTTCCGTGTGGGACGTCTGCTGCTGACATTTTGACTGTTTTATTCGACTTTAATTGAAATTATTAATATCAATGTAGATTTTGACTTCCAAACTTTAACTAATTTTTACAAATGTTTACTACTAATTTTTACCGATATGAATTTCGGCTCGGCATTAGTTAAATACTGTTTTGTTTTCTACCGTGCAATGTCTCGTTGTGTTTTGTTTGTGATTTCCATTTCTAATTTATGATATTTTCATTTGGAATTTGTGATTACTATTCAGAGATTAATTACATCGTGCATCAGATTCTCAGGTGTGTTATATCTTGAAAATCAAGTATATTACTGGCTACAAGTTGAATGCATTCGACAATTTCCAAATTTTCTAGACCAATATTTATTCCTTTGAGTACAAAATAGACAAAAACTCCATCAAATAGTAGAAAATGCATAACAAATCAAATTTACATCAAACATCTAAAACTCAGTCAACCTGGGGGTTCTGCTCAAAAAGAAATTCCGCCTGAAAATTAAAAAAAGTAAATGAGGTGCGGTGCAAAGTGCAAGCATGGGTGCTCAGTTCAGCGAAGGAACAAAATTCACTGTCATGAAAAACGCGATGTTTGGTACCAAGTACTGCACACCTATTTCAATCATGCTTAGTACAAGGTCAACAAAGTCCTTGGACATTACAGACAAATACAATTGGTTTCAAATAAAATGGACGCCGGATATTGTCGGGTAACTGTGTGGATAATTTTTGACAATTCTATGGCCAAAGTAAGTAAAGTTTCTCCCAAAAAATCGTATAAAAGTGGATACGTGTTCTTCATTTATTTCCAATCCCTTACTGCAAACTTACAGAACAAAAACCCCAATCCTTACCAGATAGTCGACAGGATCGTCGGGCCGAACTTGACAGCACTGAATAAGCCCCTGGGTGAGGGTTGGCATCACGTGCTTCATGAGATAATTTCTCAGAGGGATCGATTGTAGTTCGAGAACCTCGCGCTCCTGCCTTCTCACTTCCTCCAATCGCTCCAACTGCAAAAGTTAAGAAAAATGTGCTGGATTCATCTTCTATCGTAGCATGTAAAGATAAGACAAACGCAAACCCTAGCCTACACTTTTGGGTGTTGTTGACAGACGCAGATTTCGAAGTTTTTGGCTAAGTGGCTTTAATTCAGCTACATTCGACTTTAGCAGCATTAAAATCTTAAGGTATATACGACATATACTGGTATAACTATACTTGGTGAGGTTATGGTTGAGTTAAGTTGAGTTTATTTTGCTTGGTGAAAGAAAACGACACAATAGCATTAAAAAAATCACCAAGCCGGAAATAGCTGCGCAACGTTAAAACGTTGATGGAGCGCAATACAGTGAAGAGCACAAATGGTGGATAATGGCTGAACGCGCTTCAGCCACATCGTTCACCGTGGTTAGCAAGTGATCACATTTTCTGTTTATTTTTTTGGTTGGTTAACTAGTGGAATACATTAACAATACTTGATGTACAATCACACCATGGAAAGAGTTTGATTTTAATAAAATACTCAGTGCAAAAAAAAGTAGAAGCAACTTTACCCATTCCTCTTGTCGTTGTTTCATAATAGCAGCTTCCTCTGCTTCGTTTCGCTCCCGTATTGCTCTTTCGTCCGCCTCTTTACGCAACCTTGCCTCCGCTGCGGCTCTTTCCATTTCCTCTTTCTCCTCCGGAGTTGGTCCATAATTACGTGGTTCTCCTAACATTCCTGCTATCTTTTCGATCGTGGCCTCGTATTTCGGATCGGCGTTTTCACTCACATCTGAGCAACAGCGGTGTTAACTTTTTCACTGTTTATCATTTGGTTTTTAACTTTCAAGTGTACTCCATGTTCCATCCGTATTTTTTTAGATTTTAAACAAAAAGTCGATTTACTATTTGAAAGAAAACTCGGATGTAAAATTTTGTATTCCTTTTTCAGATGAATCCCCGTTTCCAACAAACCAAAAAAATGTATTTTTTTAAATTCCCTTCTGTAACAAACAAACTTTATTTCTGTAATACCGATGTGTTCAGGATGAATCTCCAATTCATCGAAATAGTTCAAAACTGTTTCATCTTCATGATTTATTGATCTGTGTTCTTGTAGTCTGCGAAGGAATCCCTCTTCGGTATTGTGGGTACCCTGTGTAAAAGTAGTGATGATGTATTGCACAAATGATTGCACAAACCAAAACGTGTTTAAGGTTATAAGCTTTTGTGTGTTTCACCTGAACAACTTCTTCAGGCAAATTCATGATGCGATCTTTAAGAAAGTCATCAGGAGCGTCAAGAGCCACAACTATCTCGGGCATTATTGCTGCATCATAATTTACTTTTGATGACTCATCTTCTTCTTCATCCTCCACTAAACACAAAATAATATTGATCTTAGTGGTCCAGTGTGACAAAATTGTACTCCAGTAAAGTTTGGTTAATGCGGACCCATTTTGACTAATAAAATTGCCAGGATTAAGTGAAGATTCGTTTTTTCCGATGTCGACTATTTCAAGCCGTAGTAGATTACAAATCATTTGTACCTCATGTTTTGTCTGAATTAGGCAAAGTTTCGGATTAAACGAATGCGATGTACCCAAGGTTTACTGTATATATGTGCTGATAAAAATATGTAACTTTTACGCCTCAACAAACAATGTATTAATAAGCTAATAGACACTGCCTGTTCTATGCAGTAAACCCACAAATATACATCATCTTACACTTAATAGCATCAAGTGGGTGCAATTTGTTAAATGTTTGTAAACATTTGCACAGTTTAACACATTTTAACACTTACATGCAAAAAGATCTTTGGCATGTTCATACGTTTTAGGGAATCCATCAAGCACAAACCCCTGATTTTGGCAGGGCATGGACTTTAGCTTCTCTCTGAAGAACTTAATGACATACTGATCTTCAATCCTTCCACCATTGGACTCCTTGCTTTCTTTGATCTGCTCCAGAAGCTCTGCATCCTCTTGAGCTTTCCCATCATCTTCCTCTTCTTCTTCACCAGTTGCACTTCCAGTCTACAGAAATTTGAAAAATTATTCATTTGCTTTATTTATCTACTTCCATTTGGTGAAAAAATGGTGTTTGAACGACCTCTGCACCTTTTACTTGAGACGGTTTATGCAACAATATAAATTGTAACAGTCACACCTTTGGACTTCTCATGCAATAACAGCAACTGCTTCAGTGTGTAAAAAATTATACATACTCTGAAAACATATTTAATGTTTCCAATTGTAAATAGTAACATAACCTACAAAAGATGTCTAAGCCAAAAAATTAGTAATAATTTTAATCGAACCTGTTCAAGACGGGCAGCACTTTGCTCCAGTTTTGCCAGTGTATCGTCAATTACATCCTTGACTGTTATGTGATGAAGTTTATATTTCTTACACAGAAGGTCAGCCACTGTGCTCTTTCCTGATGCAGGTGGACCCAAAATACAAGCTCGCATTGGCTAAAAACAAATAAGTTATTTTTGCCAGTAGGCTCTTGGATATACATAAACATATCTGTTAGTGAGATTTGTGCATTGTTTACCAAAAGGCCTCTAGTTTGTTTGTATTCCTTGATAATGGAGTCGATAGCATCAACCATTCCAGTTTCTGCAACCCATCGGACACTCATCGATTCTTTTACAAACATTGCTTCCATGCGAAGATTCACCAACAACGAGTCAAATTCATTTTGCTGAAATGTTTGTGCATTGGAAAAGGCAAACGTTTTTGCATATTGCTATTTTCAGCAACCCAAACTACCCTAACCTTTAAGTCTTTGATGAGCAAAGCGTCCTCTTTTGAAATATGTTCCACTTTTCCACCACCACCTTTACTACTTACAACCTAGTTAAATATAAAACAATGATCAATAAATTGGTAACTTACAAAACAATAATGCAGATGGTAATAAAACACAAACACTGTTTTTCACACATTGGTTGCAGTCAAGACCAATTATATAGAAGTTTAGCTAAATGATGTTGTAATTTGATTCAATAATGTTTTGCACATCACTACAAAAGGCAACTGTACACATAGATGCAACAAGTATCTTATATATAATTGAAGAAAAACTGTAATACAATATGACTTTCAACACAAATGGTTGGTAAAATGCACAGAAACAAAAATTTCTAGTTAGTACTATAAAAACAAGGTGTTAGTTTTATTTCTATAAAAAAAGAAGTTTCACTGCACAACACTGTACTTGTCTCATATAATCATAATCCTCTTTGGCAATTTTACGAACTCTGCCTGTGCCGAGGTAGTAGCTGATGCACTGCAGGGAATTGAAATTTTACTGTTTTTGTATCAAACTCATGCCTTATTAGACATAGGTTTACAACAATGACTGTGTACAAGTAGAGTTATTTTTAACATGCTATTTTATACATACCCTGACAATTTCTTCCAGGGAGTTTTGTGAGTCATCAACAGCCACCAGGTATCGTGTTTTCGGCTTGGAATCACAAACATTCTGGATAACACTGGAAAGATGTATATGAGAATTATAGCAAAGCGATATAACAATCAATCACAGGGGTAGTTTGCAAAGGTTTCCACAAACACTGTAAATAATAGAACATATAAATCTCTATTAACAATTGCAAGATATGATACCTGGCCAAGTCTTTGATATGAATTGTTGGAACTATGTTGGTTCCAGTGCCAAAGCATTGGAGGGCAGATGCTTCCCCAAGCCAAGCAGTCTATCAAACAAAGAGAATATGTCTTAACACTGTGCACAGTTGGATCTCTAGCACAACATGCAGCAGCTTTTACCTTGAACAGAAAGTGGAAAATGTTTTCTCCGAGTCCATATGTAAGACCTGATGCAATGACATAGGTTTGGAATTTTTGTTTGTTCTGAAAAACATACAGAATGTATTGTTCATTCTTATACAACACAAGGGCAGTTTAGGACTCCAGCGTACCGTTTTACCAAACTTTATCACCATCTTTTCTGCACTAATGTGTTCTTTAAAGTTGGGATGAGGCTTTCTTCTTCTGTAGTCATCCTCAGTAAATGGGATTTCGGGGTCATCCTAAACAAAACAGTGTCATAAACTTTAAAATTTTAATTTAGTACAAAAACTGACAATACCGGGTCAAGGGGTTTGCTTTTGGCCCAAGTAAGCACTGTAGATAGTAGAATAAACATTTTGGGAGAGTCAAAATGTTCGATTTCAGTGTGAAGAGAAGAAACAGACCACACAGACTCATCAATTGAATCTGCATCTTCAGTGATATTGTAGATGATTATATCACACTCCAACAACTTCTCCAACAGTTCCTCTCTTGTTTTAAACTGTAACAAATTATTGACAAAGTTTAAGACTTAATATATTCTGAGCAAAATATCCAGTATCTCACTATATAATGTCATGTATTTATAAGAAAACATGCTGGAAGAGTAATACCTGTTTATACTCAGTGTATAACAATATGACATTTAGAAACTTACCAATTGACTTCAATTAAATCAAACCAATTGAAATGGTGTATCTTGTGTACAACTAAACAGGCAATCGCACAGAAAAATATAGTTGTGAATTCAAGCACTTAAGTGATGAATAAACTTTATTTTTTGTTGAATTCTTATAATCGTTGATTTTCATTTTTTGATTCATAGTGTTATGGTGGTGGTGGTGTTAAAAAAATAACAAACATACGTTGACAATCTCTGTAACAAATTCTGGTGGCTTTGCATTAGGATCTTTCAGTGTTCCAATAACTCGATAAGCTCCTTCCTTGTGGGATGCTGCACTGTGCACAGATCCCGTTTCACCTTCCTCCTCCTCTTCATTGTCCTCCAGTGAGGATCCAACAATGCATTGTGACAAATACTAAAAGTAAAAATGTAGAAACATTTACTGCCATAGACTTTTTGGGAGAGAAGTTGCCATACAAAAATTGAGTCCTATTTGGCTGTAAGATTTCATACCTGTTTGGTCAGTAAAAATACTGTAAAGGTAAAATAAAAAATGTACTAACCACCCTTTAAATGATGCAGTATCTGTTTATTTGTGCGACGAAATTTTTGTTACATTCTACAAAGGCTTGCCATCTTAGAGTCTGGATAGATTTATTTTTGTTTTTAAAGAAAATTAAAACAACATAAATTTAACAAAAGTAGTAGTAAGAAACAAGTGGGATAAGCCAACGCTAAAAAACACGAACTATGGAAGATCAGTTAGATGTTAAATGTGCAGCTGCTAACTTGATCAAAACCATATGTCTATAAACGAAGTAAGAGAAGAGAAAAGAAATACCTGTCCTAGGTTTTTTCCAGTGAACAAATCAACATTGTTAATAAATATGCGTTTGCTACGAAGCTTTTGTACGGGTTCTTCTTCTTCTTCGATATCAGACATGATGCAATTTGTACAAATTCCCTTATACTACTTTAGCGCTTCTGTAATCAGTTTCACAAACCAGCCAGTAAAATAAACGAATAAAATCATTGTAGCATGACCGTTGTCACGGAGATAATTATCGCCACTAGATGACAGCAATTAGCAAACTTTTAAAGTGGGAAGGTGAAGTGACGTATTCAAGACAACGATGCCAACATTACATGAAAGTGTTTTACAAATATAGATTATGGGGCTCAGATAATACGCTTTTGCACCAGACAGTTCTTCTAATCAAAACTATTCAATGAAATAATGACGTAATAACTAATAAGTCGTGCTGTATTTCACCAATTTTTGGCATCAGAATCCATGACAAATAATTATTTTTTTTTCGTTTTTTTGGTATATCACGAACATCAGGCGCAGCAAGGGACTTCGATACACGTTTTAAAGTGTTTTGGTAACCCAAGTAACAGACAGGTATGAACAGTTAACATCACTTCGATCATAGCAGTTTTGTTCAAGTTATTACGAAATTCGAATAGGTTATGAGCGAAAACAACATTTGTGTTTTGTTGTTGGGTAAGTAGAATTGAGGTGATTGTTGATAACAGAACTTTGAATCTTTCATTTTTGTCTACAGTAGCTGCATTTATTCAAACTGCAATAGCCGATTGCAGAAACACAACTACAAGATATGGTGATTTCTATCATTCGGTATATTCACCGAATGCAAACGAGTTCAACGTTTGCCGAATGACATTTTTTCCACCTAAAGGACAACACAATGTTGCACTTATGTTAAAAATAATTCATGTTTCTTACGCTAATGGTTCATCTGAAGCAATCTTGGGCCCTGATGGTACGTATTTGTCTTTTCAACATTAACGCACAACGACAACGTAAAACTTAACATGGGAAATGTGTAAATAGTATTTTAAACATGAAATTTGGTAAATGAAGTCAACCGAATAACAATGTTGTTTCTAAATCGCATTCGTTGCATTTGAAATTAAAACAAAAGCATAACAACTTGTAAATAAACACCCTATTAACTAAATTAAGCCTAAAATTGACCATATTCTATCTCTTGTGCGTATAGGTCATATAATTCCATATATGAAAAGAAACTTCTTTGGGGCAAAGTTTCCTGCTTGGTGCGGGGTATACATAAATGACCCCACTACCCAATCAAGCTGCGCTCCGGATACAATTTTGACAGATTCATGTTCAACGCTGTCCACAATGAGCAGCCAGTGGCCTCCAACGTTACAAATATACTCGATGAATCAACTGCAACTTCTAATGACATACTCGTATATTAATTGTCCAGTGGCATCGGATGAACCAGGTTCATAATTTTTTCGGATCGTTAAAGTTTTTTGTGTGGTTTACTTTACTTACAATGTTTCTTTTTTTAGTAACACCTGTTTTTACCGGGTCGACGGTTTCAAACGCGCCAGCTACGAAGATTCCTAGTTCCGCAAACAAGGATTTTGCGTTGAATAAGCTGTCTATAATGCTTTTAGCTCTGCTTTTAATAACCGCGATTGGATTTGTCATCTTCATGGCAGTTTCTTTTAACCGAAGAAGCCGATTAAGGGTAAGTGTTGTGGTACGATCCAATATTGTACAAAATATATTAACAAAGGTGTGACTGTCGCCCTACATTAGTAATTTGTAATGTGGCAATTGAGTGAAATGTTATTCAATTTGATTAAGACAATTGCAAATCAGCCATATTCTAAAATGTTTTTCATGCGTAACAATGTAAGTATATCTACAAACCTAGACCTTTTTTGGCACAATTTTTTTTTCAAATAAACACGGTGTTATGTTCATATAATTTATTTCGTATTTCCTGGTAATTTGTAATGGCCATTAAAAATTTGATGTCGATTTTGCATCCGCTTTGTTAAGGACTTTTACAACAGTCGTGACAAACGACTTTAACGATTCTTTACCAAATGCGATTTTGACGCCACTTTGATGGATGATTTTACTATTTGTGATCAGTCCTTTGAATGTGTTTTCAGAAACCAGTCATTTATACACCACCCATGCGACGGGCCAAAGCAAGGGCAGCCAACAAGCGTGGTCGACTCAACTCAAATTCCAACGAACTCGTAAGCAGCACATCTTTCTCATTTGCGGCACATAGCCGAAGTGAGACTCTGCCACAAGTGGTGGAAAATCAGCTTTACCTGTCGATGGACCCAGGATTAAAACAATAGATTTTGACGAGACAACTGTTTTAACAAATGGAGGATGATGAGCCACGAGTTGGTGGCATTGTTGAAGTGGATATTTCCTTATTTCCGTGTTTTTGCTTTTGGCAGCGCAGATTTCAATAAACTGTACGTATGTTGTGACGTTGCTTTATTTTGGTGCAACTGCTTACAATGAGCACGCCTAATTTGCACAAAAGACTTTGTTTTGGAATTCATCCATAGTGATGCGTATTTTGCGCTGGCACCGTCACTGTGTCTGCCACGTGAGACAGACTCGCAATATCGAGCGGAGAACGCACAATGACATCAGGGTTGCTTCATCTTGTTTGTGCGCGTTCAGAGAAGTCTTGTGAAAACCTGGATTTTGTACTTACGTAATCGTCTAATGCTGAGCTCCCAAAAGGGTTGATGCTTTTTGATTTGGATGAGTATTTTTAAAGACGGAAACTGGTCCTGAGGCTAAAGGATAAAATAATGTATTGATAACACAGTAAAATTTTGAGCCATTTTAAAATTCGAATTTATTGAGAGTACAGCGCGTTAAGAAATCACACAGTTTTATGCCAAAACGTAACACACAGAAACGCTTTTAAACGAAAGTGCAAATAGGACTTGATTGGAATGATCTAAAATTCAATGTGACAAATATTTTTAAATAAGTCAGTTGCTGTACTCAAAAAACGGGCAAAACTTATATTTTTGTTGTTGTTCAAGGGTGCAGCCGCAGAATTTTGGCAACTTGTTACCAAAACAATGTGTTTTTTTACTCAACCAGGTAAATCCGCTACAGTTTTTAAAACAACGAAACAACAGTTACAGCAGCGCAGGGGAAATACACAAAAAACATACACAGTGATTAAGCAAACCTGAGAAAATGTCCAACTGTCCGCGAACGGGCACGATTTAACCAATTGTGTTCCCGGAAGTTTGAATAAGCTGTCGAAATAAAGCTAAATGTGCAAATTCGCAAAACAACGTGACAACACGATTGGTTTACCAAATTATCAAAATAGTCGGCTCCTAACATGCACCGGGAGGTGTCTGGAAAAAGACCTCAAAACAAATAACTACCCAACATGCGCTCTGTGTCATTATTAAAGTGTTAAGATCAAAGAAAGGTAAATGGTGAGCCTAAAGATAATACAAATCGTAAACGCCTCCACTTGGTTGAACATTTTGGCAAAAAAATACATATTCCATGAACCACAATCCAAATCCTTTTCATTTGGGAAATGTCAAACAAACAAGACTAAAACATACTTGTCTGGTGTTTGTGAAAAATATAACACACCAAAAAAACAAGATTCACAACCAACAGAAAATAAATTTCACGCCCAATGCACCACTCAAAAACTAAATTCAAGAAAGGCAAAACAATAATATGAAAAGGTAAATAGCAACACGACATCGATTTTGAACTAAATGAAAAAGTGAACAAAAAATAAGCACGATTATTGCGCAGCCATTAGGGAACCTCTGGACAAACTTGTTGTAACAAACGACCAAGTGCTTGGCATCGATCCTTTTCATCTTCGCATCTTCTTTCCGCCTCCTTTTGACGTGACTCGGTGACCTGCAGTGCTCTCATTAGGTGGGAATTCTCGCAATACAAATCCTTCACCAAGGTTTCGGATTTGGCCAACTTGGAGTACTGTGCGACAAACAACGTTATTGGTTTTATCGTGCACAAAACCAAGGTTTAATGATAAAAAAACGAATACACAGAAGTTGGAGCTGTATTTTTTGCCAGAGCAGTGTAACGCTGCCGTGCATGGATTTCCAAAGCCCATAGCCACCTTACGACATAGTTAACTCTGCATTCTTTTATTATTTTACCTTTTTATTTTAGTTCGTCACCGGTTATGCTGAGCCAGTATTCCTAGAGTGTAGGATAAGTACGTAAATGTAGAGGTTCCACCGTTCACACAAGGCACTTTCAAAAGGTGGCTTATCATGGATGGTATTTAATTGTAGAGAAAAAAAGACAAATAAGGATTTTAGCATTGTGTTTTCTGCATCTGACGTTTCAATATATTTTTCTGACAACAAGTTTTACAAAAACTTTGGCCTATTCCACCAACTATGCAAGCAGCGCTGTTCTATTTATGTCTCAAAAAACCACTGGCACAAAATATACCAAAACTGTGTTCACAATTTGTTGTTTGGTTTCAAACGCCATTTTTGATAATCGAACACCCTATGGTTTTATACGTTCAACTTAAGCACGTACCAGGTCTTTGGTGCGTTTCATCTGGCTGTTCAGCTGTTGTCGGGTCATAGTCAGCCTCGAACGAAGCATGTTTGGGTCCGAAGTTGCACCGGAACCTTGTGACGTCACGCTCAGAGCGTCACTCTCGTCGTCAGTCGCGACGTGGTGCATGACGTCATCGCTTATGCTCTGGTTGGCCAGTCCGTTCGCGGCGAGCTGGGTAAGTTGAGCCTTTAGATCGGCTATTTCCTAAAAAGCATTGATTTCAAAGGTTTGTGCATGACACTTACGTATGAATGTCAGGTCGTAGATAAATCTACTTATTCTTGTCCACTGCCCTATCGCGTCGCTTCTTACGCAGGTTCGAAACGTGAGTGCACGAATCCCTGTTTAGGTCAACGTGCAAGAAAGAAATAATTAAAATGAAAGGTCACAGGTTGCCTGTTGCAACACGACCGTACATATTTATTGTCAAGATTTAGACACGTAACATTTATTTGTGACTACGCTATCGAATGCGTTTAAAAAATTACACAGTTTTTTGACAAATTATGAAAAACTGCTGATGATTAGTATGCTTGACATACTGGAATGTTTTGCAATTCCAATCCTGACTATTTTAGGAATACAATTTACCTTTGTCATTTCTCCAATCTTCTCTTCAGCGAGTCTCCTCCCTCTACTTTGCTCCTCATCCAATCTCGACTTTCGTCTGCTCCGGACTCGAGGAGAAGGAGTGGGAGAGCTCATCCCACTCCTCTCCAACTTCTCACACTTTGCATTCAGTCCTGCATTCTCCAGGCGGCAAGTAAGTTTCTCGTGTTCAAGACCTCGCACCTTTAGTGAATGACATGAAAATATGTGAACTTGTACGAGTAACTTTTCAAGCAGAGTTTTGTGTGATTGGGTTTTTGTTGTTTGACGCATAATGAAATCTGTAGAGGGACCACTGGAGTGCAGTAAGGCAAATAAAAGACTTTGCCGTAATATATAGAGGATACTATTAGTTAAAAAAGTTGTTAGTTTTGCTGTTATTATATTTCTTGCGCCAAATTTTCAAGTTATACCCTTGTTTGAAAGTAGATGTTGCTTTATTGGGAACTTAATTATTAACGGGACAAATAATTGGACTGCATGAGAACATGATACGGTTAGACATGACTTGCTAGGCTTTTTGTGTTTTATGTAGTTATAGCTTGACTATAGTGCGGTTACCTTTTCCAGCAGTTCATCGTATTGTCGTTTTAACCGAGTTTTTTCGACCTCCATGACATCAGCTTCGTTTTGCATACGGGAGATCACGTGCGATTTCTCTTGGTTCGAATCCAAAAGATCCTCCATCTAAACAACACAACCATGCCACAAACCTTACATTTACAAGGTCACATTAGTTAAACCTCTGACATCGGGATCCCAGTTATGAATTTATGTTCATCTTAACTGATACTGGTCAATCTGGCGATCCCCTACTACTAAGCTGACATGTGCATCATACGGGGCAGGCAACGGTGCTTGTGATTCGACTTTCGGCGGATCTCCACTGAGCCTGCGTAGCTCAGTTGGTACAGCGCGAGTCCCGGAAAGACTCCTGTCGTGGGTTCGAATCCCACCGCAGGCTAGATTTTTCTAGCCTACGCCTTGCCACATGGTGGTGAATGCTTGGTGACCGGCTGATTCGGTATGGCGCCTTCAATGGGCATGACGTACTGTGATTTACATACGAGTGTGCCGTGATCGCTGGTCTGCATAGACGCTTCAGGGTTGATCCCAGTTATGAATTTATGTTCATCTTAACTGCCAACGGGAAAGAATAATTTCTTTTTTCATTTCCTATGCACCTGTGTACGAAGGTTTAGGTTCAGCTGCTCCTTTTCGGAAACTTTTCTGTTGACGTCATCCAAGCGTTCTTTGAGCAAAGAAGACTGTCTGACGTCATTACCAGCTTCACCCATTTTCATGTCGCGGCTGTGGAGGTCGGTAGTTGCTCGGGAAAGAAGGTTTTCCAGGTCTTGGTTTCTTTGCTGTCGGTTGAATTCGTAACATAGTAAGTTTGTGATTGAAGTCAAGAGTCACAGTTTTGAAGATGTAAATTTTCAGCTTTTTATAAAAATGAAAAAAAAATACATCTTGCTAAGTCCGACAAATATATTTTTTGACATGTTCTTATGTGCTAACTTGTTATATCTCCATTAAAACATTCTAACATTTGGACTTCAATATGCGGTGTGAAATTGTTGGTTCACCTTTAAATCTTCCATTTCGGAACGTATGCTCACAAGTTCACAGTTCTCACTTTCCACAGTTTCAACTCTGACCCGCATCTTCTGCTCGGCCTCTTCCATCGATTGTTTCTTCTTTTTCATTTCTCTTTCCGTCTCTTCAGCGAGTCGTTGACGCAGTGAAGCCACCTCGTCGCTACAAAAGCAAAACACAAATAAATTTCATTTTACAAAGATAATTTACAGCTCCATATTAAAAAAACACTTACGTAAGAACTTAAAGCACACAAAGTTTGCTAATTTCCGAAAGAAGGCACAAAAAGCATTTGCGAACAGTTTAAAGCAAAATGAGTGAAAACGAGATTTCTTACGTTAGTAGCCCTAACTACATATCACGTCCTTTTACAAAAGAGTAATTTGGTGCGCAGGCCACCATATTGATATTTCAAAAGATTGTATTAATCAATGGTCATCATAGTACGCCAGGCTTATTAAAGGCGTGATACCGAATTGATCAATGGTTTCCTAACCCATATAAACACTTTCACACAAAGCGTGAATGTTACAAACTTAGGTAAGATTAGATTATACAAACGAGTTTACTTGGGGTCATTTTCAATATCCAAGCTACATCGTGTACTGTTTGTGTGGTGTTTGTCGACTCTTGATTATATAACACTCACTTGAGTTGTTGTCGTAACTTGGCCTTGTCACAATCAAGCATTTGTTTCAGTTCAGCTGCTTCATGTTCGAACGCGTCCCGCATTTTCTGCATCCGACCATGCATGTCCCTTCGTTCCACTCCGATGCTCTCCTGAAGTCGATCCAGTTCACTGCACATGGACGCGGTCTCTTGTACCTGCGTCACGTGACAAGCGCATATATTATGCATTGCATGCTGATGAGTAATTTATGATCTATTCTATGACTTGATGCATAGGCTTCGAAATGCTGGGCATATTAGGACGCTTGTAAATTGATTTTATCGATGGAAGTGTTTTAGTAACTGTTTAAGCTAAAAATTGAACTGAAATACATTATAGAGTTCAACTTGGAAAAAATACCCACACAATGAAATTTCAAGCCTTATTGGTACCTTGTGTTTTTCAGCCATAACTTCCTCCAGCTTCTCCTCCAAATCACGTTTGACTTTTTTCAGCTCCGTCGTATGTTCCTGCTTGAGTCGAGTGACTTCCGCTTCAAAGTTGTCCGTAATCTCTTTTATTTTATCGGCACCGACGCTGCCGTCAGGAGCGACAGGTGTACTGCTTCTGTAGACGGTAATTTTAACTCGTAATTTAGCTAACAAAGACAAAACAGTGTATTTTAACGGTGTAAATTTCAATAGACAAGCGCAAAAATTATGTTTTAAAACAGCCCTCCTTTAAGTTGCATATTAAACTCGAGACAGGAAAACAGTAGGACAAATTATTCATAAACGCGTTGTCGGTTAAGTTAAAGTAAGCTTCACAGAATATAACTCAAAAAAGTTAGTGACCCTACTTCAACGTTAATGTGTTGAAGCATCAAGCTGTATGATACGCTTGTGCCAATCGTTGTACACACCTTTCGAATTTGGAGATAACTTCTTGGTGAGCAGCCAGTGCCTCAGTGTGTTGAACACGTTCTGCTTTCAGTTGCTCAGCAAATCTTCCACTTGCTTTCTCTTCCTCTGCAAGACGCCGTTCCACCACTTCCAACTTTGAGCGCATCGCTTGCATCTAAAAAATCACAGCTTTTAAAACCGGCAAGTTATAAGCAGATGTATAGAGGTTTTGTATCGGCAAACATATAAGTAAACCTATACGAAAATTGGAACCGGAATGCTAGCATCGTATTTGCTCGTAAGTTGTGCACACAAGCTTTTAAGTTTAACGTCCTTATTACCTGCTCTTCGTGTTTGGCAACGACTTCGGCCTTTTCTTGGGCAAACTCTCTGCAGAGATCAGCCATTCCATGTTGACTTTCTGAGGATTCGTTCTCAGTCTTTTGTTTCAGTTTCAAGAACTTGCTTTCTAGCTAAAGACAAGATTAAGAACTTAGGAACAGGTCTTAGATCCTTGAGCTAGACACTAAGGCGCAGGTGAGCAAAACAATATATATACCTCGTCTTTTTCCTGTGTGATTTGCTTCAAGAGTCGCATAGTCATGTTTTGTTGTTCCTCCACTGCCCGATTATCATCTAGTGAACTCAATTTGGCCTTTTCATTTTCAAGTCGAATCTGAAATTCTTTTTCCATCTCCGCCTAGCAAATAAAAAAGGGATTACAATTTTGAGACATTAGTGAATTGAAATACAAAGTGGCATATACACATAGATAATGTAAACTGTATTTTTCATTAGAATATCACAAACTTTACAACTAAGTTACTATTAACTAAGCCGTCGATAGGTGTAGCTAAATCCACAAAGTTACCCAAGAAGGCTTACATTACCTTTTCAAAAGAAATCTCATCCATATATTTTCTCTTGTCCGCTCGGAGATCCTCAACAAGACGTTCCAGTTCTGCCATTCTAATGTTAGCATATTCTTGAGCGTCAACGTTATTTCGTCGTGGCCTTTCCAGATGCTCAATTGCTGTATCTACAAAATCAAATACAAAAAATGTAAGGAAATGAAAGTTTTTTTATTGCCAAATAAAAGCAGCAGCATCAAACACTTTTCCAAAAGTTTAAACTCCACAAAGCACCCAAAAACAAAAAGACAATTTGCTAAAAACAACCAAAACATGTGCTACGGCACTTAACATAATACTACACAATTTACCATTTTCCATATCACTGTAGTTATTGGTGTTGTAGTCCAGATATTCAGACAAGTTAGACTCCCTTCTAAGTGGCTTTTTCCGTTTCGGTGATGATCCTTCTCTCAGTTTTTCATCATGAAACGAACTTACACTCACACCTCTATTGTGATCTTTTGACTCATAATGTTTGATCTTGCCATGCAGAGACTCTACTTCAATAACAAGCTCATCATTTTTGTCTGCCAAGTGCTAAAAGTAAAAAAAATTACATAAAATGATAAATAAAATTCTGTAAATGTGTCAGTACTTCTACAGTCTGACTGCAAGTGAATGTGAGCAAAACCACAGTGGTACATCACATTTAAATCCCACTATCAGTTTAAGCACAAACCCTAAGTACTGTCATATAGTTTCCTATGTCAACATAGCCAGATGTAACAATAGAAACAACGTGAGCAAACAGTCAACGTTTGCTAACAGTTGGTAAACATGAACTGTTTTATTGCTTGACAGTTGACAAAAACACTTTGTCACCAAGATGCATCAAGCTATTTGCTCAGAAAGGGGGGGTTATTATATAATTTATTGATAGAAACATGTATTACCCGGCATTGTGCTTCATATTCCTTGATAATGGTGGCAAACTTTTCTTCCTGAGATGTATTGATTGGATTTGATGTGTCATTTGTCTGAAATTACAAATGTTAATTAAGTTGTGTCCTAACATAAGTAAGACCAACCATGGTGTAGTTTGAAACCACTAAACCTATGGATAATAACCCACCCTGTTAAAGATTCAACTTGTTTCAGAAAAACATGTGTCTAAACTTGAGACAGAGCTTCTGTTAACAAATTGCATAAACTACAAAAAAACTGATTTACTAGTACCAACACACTTTGCTAAAAATAACAACACAAAATGGCTAGAGTTTACTACAAAAAACATTGTGCAATGCTTGACTTTTAAGATGAACATAAATTTATAACTGGGATCAGCCCTGAAGCATCTATGCCAGGGGTGGGCAAACTACGGCCCGCGGGCCGCATGCGGCCCGGCAAACGAGTTCATGCGGCCCGCCAAATGTTAGTAAATTTTAAAGAGAAAGTTTCCGAGTAACGCTGAATAGTATTATGAGCACGGGCGTAGAGTTTTAAAAATACTGCGACTTGCCGATACCTATTCCATGTCCAGTATCTGCACCCGTACCATACTTTGGAACTAAACACAGATACTTTTTACGTGCTTTAGCCTGTTGTTGTTGCCACGTTATAATGCAAATCGTCACTTGACACAATTTCTTCGTTCGATAGAAGTAAATAAAAGTAAAAGCGATTCACGTTTTCAAATACAGCCCACTTTGCACTGTTGACGCCAAAACTTTGGTCACTTTGGATCAAGTTTTAGGTCGTTGCAGTACTTTGCAAACGAACATTAAACACGGCTTAGAATCGTTAACACAGACCCGTACAACACCCAAAGATGGATATTAAAAGCGGTTCGCATTGCTTAATGTTGGCGCAAGGTATTTAACAAAAATGCCAAACAATGCAAATAAAACAGGCACCACAATCGTCACAATACACTTTATGACGTCATAAACAGTTAGCTTCGTTTAGCTAAACTTATGCACAAGTTAGAAATTATTAATCAGAGCATTTTAGGCGACTTTAAATGGTATATGTGTGATATAAACCTAATTCTTTACATCAGTTATTTTAAAACAAAAACAAGCAAGCAACTGGCGGTTGTTGGTAAAATACTATGCGGCCCGATAAAATTACAAACTTTTGAATGCGGCCCTTGCACTGAAAAGTTTGCCCACCCCTGATCTATGCAGACCAGCGATCATGGCACATTCATATATAAATCACAGTATGCCAGGCCCATTCAAGGTGCCATACCAAAACAGCCGGTCACCAAGCATATACTATAAATATAACACATAACCTTGTCTGATACGTGTATAACAAAAATAGGTGATAATAATTTAGTCAGTGTAACCTTTTCATTGAGAAGACATTCCAGATCTTTTCTAAGCCTATCAGCATCCTTCTCTGCTTCGTTGAGTTTTTCACAAAGTTGAAGAGATTCTCGAGATAAGGAATCATTTTCAGATTGCAGAAGGTGGATTTTATTGCGAAGACACTCATCACTATACTGCAAAGCATCTGCACAAGAAAGTAATAAACTAAAGCAATGGTTTTCAATCTTTTTCATACCGCGACCCTTTTAGCAACCAAATGCAACTTGCAATCCCCCCATTTAAAAAAATCCTTGTTTTTCAGATTTAATAACAATTTCTAAAAATTTTATGACAGGTTAAAATCTAACAATAACTTTGAATATCTTTGTTACTACAAAACACACACATGAGTTCAAAAAACTGTTTTCTGAGAAAAGCAATTAAATTCAATATGCACTGAAACATTAAATTTATGTTGGTACCAACAACCTTTATT
This sequence comes from Phallusia mammillata, assembly GCF_965637545.1. Lineage (NCBI taxonomy): Eukaryota > Metazoa > Chordata > Ascidiacea > Phlebobranchia > Ascidiidae > Phallusia > Phallusia mammillata. The sequence continues at coordinate 22,619,755 of NC_137253.1, forward strand.
TGTTGATATCTTGCATTAAATTGAATGTGATTGGTGGAACAATGGAACAGATGGCTACTAGTGTAACAAACACCCTTAACAAAAACACTTTCACAACAAAGCATAAGCTTACAAGTAGACAATCAAATAAACAGTAGTAAGACCAACAACAGATGGATAACCCTAGCGGGACAAGCTTAGTTTAACACAACACACAATCCACTTACCAATTTCTTTACGAAACAACTCTTTGTCCTGGTTGAATTGAATCAGCATTGTGTCCCGTTCCCTTTCATGGGCATGTTGTGCACAGTTAAGCTTTTTTGCCCACTTACGTTCCACCACAGTCAACTTTTTCTCATTTTGTTGATCCATGCTTAGATATCGGTCATCGACTTCATCTATAAGCTTTGAAGTTCGAAGTTCCGATCTTTCCAGATCATCCTTCATTTTTTCTGTTAGGTTTTTGTATTGCTCTGCTTCTGAACTAAATTATATAATTATAAAACATTAAAAAAGCAAAACAAACGCCTTCAATGTATCCGAAACAAGAAAACAATTTTTAAGATAAACATAAACTTCTTAACTGGGATCAGCCCCAAAGTGTTTGACGACTTTAATGGGCCTGTCGTACTATCAAGAAAATAATACGATAACAGTTAAATTGACAAACATAACAAATCATAATCTAAAACACCAACACATGTACTAACTTAAAATACTTTATGTATATACACAGTCAAAAGACATACTTAACAAAGTAGACAAATTCTCTGTAACTTGCCACCAAAGCATAAGTAATAGAGGAGTGAAGTTTGGAGTTTGTGGTGGGTAAGAGTGAAGTACCAGATACTGCTTCCTTTTCAAGGGCAGTTGACAACTCAAAAGCATCGATTAACCCATTTCGATGGGTTATGTCAAGGGCCTGTAAATATAAATAGGGTAGGTCTCTTTGTGTCTATTTAATTTATCGCAAGTCAAGTCAGTTGTGTTGAGAGTGAAAAAATTAGACAAGAGATATTTGGCATTGGAATAAAATTACATTCTCATGGGCACCATTACTATAGTGAAGGGTAAGTCATGCACATAGATTAAAATCAAACTAAGTCAGTAGTTTCAAGTTCAAATTAATAGTCAGATTTAAAAATGATGTACTGCTGCATGACCTGTGTGATATTTTTTGAGATGAATATAGACAGCTTTACCACTTGTAAGCAGCGTACCTCAAGTATTTGAATGGCATCTTCAACCCCTGCTTTTTTCCACATTGCTACCAATGATTCTACTTCAATCATGCCAGAACCATCCAAGTCAAGTTTTAGAAAAAGATTAGGAATACATCCTTCATGGATGAAGGTACTGTTTGGTGTAGCATCTGCAATCTGTCCCTATAAATCAGTATGTGTCAAAGATTTTTTCCAGCAGCTTTTGTTAACTATATAATTGATAAATGTAATTAAAGTTACATAATTATAAAGCATACTGCATAATACTGTACAGCACATCTAGAAAATCCATGCACCCAAGCGTACATTGTATTACAATCCTTCATAGTACAAAAATCATGGCAAATGTTTATGTGTGAACACATTCCTACCATATCTTCAGTTGACATTGCACTGATTTCATTTGGTTGTTTCTTTAAATCAGTAGATGCTGAGGTAGTTCCACTATGGCTTGACTCAAAGTAATGACCTTTATCAGGTTCATCAATTCCAAATCCAGGTTCATAGTAAACTTTGTTACCAACACCCAAAGCATCTTCATTTTCATCTGATGAGGTAAGCATTTCACCCAACCTGTTTTATGAACAGATTTACATTAGGAAATAGTTGGTTTCATATTAAATGGATAATAATTCCCAAAAGTTTTATGCAAAGGTGAAAGTTGGAGTTGAACTCTGTGTGTCCCACATTTAAAGTGAAGTCAAAGTTAGTTTCTGAATATTGTGGAGTCATGATTTGTTTTTGGCAACTCTGACTTAAGGCAAAATTTGTCAAAATCAGCTATAAGTTTATGCAAGGCAAAAGCATGGTTTTGGGATGGAATTTAAGTGATTTTACTGAAATGAAATTAAGTAAAGTTGATGTTGGAATATAGTGGATTTAGGAAATCTGCCTCCTACTTAATAATTACATTCAATAATACTGCAATAATCAATGATTATGTTTGAGGCAGAATTTACTTGTAAAAACAAACAGGATTTGCCAACTGACTTTCAGACTTAAATGTTAATATGCATGGTGTGTAAATGATTTTGTGAAAATATGTTTGCTTTATCCTAAAAAATAGTTTTAAATTTTACATACCAATGATCATCTGTGGTGACATTGGGGTTTTCATTGCAATCTACAGGGTGCTCAATGTCACTAAGATCTGCCGAAGGTGCTGACTTTCTGCCATACTTCTTTCCACCTCTAACCAATCGTGGTTTAACACTATCTGAAAACAACAAAGTACAATAGTAAAAACATGATCAACACCTGACAATCTAACTAAGACCTTCATTTTCATCACAGGGTGAATCGCATGTAGCCCCACTTTCAGTGGATTCTGTAATTTCGGAAAGAACAGCAACAAAACATTGGCAAAACTGATCAAATGCAATAAAGTCATCAGATGAAATTTCCTCAAACTCTTTTTGTTCAAATGCCAAAGCAAAAAGACGACCAATTGAATCTGCATCCAGAGACAACCTTTAATGTAGTCATATTGTTAGATATTACTGCATTTTTTAGTTGAGGCTGTTTAAAACCGTGTATCAGATATCCACAGTTATTGCACAGTGTTCTAGGTTTGCATTGTTTAAAATCATATGATAAGATTACATAATTAAGTTACAATTTAATTAATGTATTTGAAAAGCTAGTTGCATAATTACGACATTTTTCTATGTTTAAATATTAACTGTTTCATATCGTAATACATCAATTTATGATTTGTTAAGTTTGCTGGGTGATTTGTGGTTACATTACTGGGGTAATTTACATAGTTATGGTTGGAATTACCAGTAACACATTAACTTGTTACAAGATACCTTTCGCAAAGTGATATCAGCTGAAATTTGTCTATTCCTGGCTGCGAGCTCGGGCAAAAACCGTTAAATATTTCCTCCAACTGCTTTACATATTGTTCGTCATTCTCCATTGCTTTTTAACATCACCATTAGCAAATCGCCGCAACTAAAGCAAGAATGTATTTGTAATTCATAATATGATGTACCCAAATAACACACTACGTTTTAAGGACCTTTAGACAAAGCTTACCTGCGGTTATCAACACGTTTCCTTCGCCAAACCGCAATTCCTCAGCAAACAATTCATGTAGAGCGCTTCACTACAAAGCAATGAAGCGGAACGGTTTGTTTTCAAATTTGGGTAAAAAGTACCAATATCGTATTTACTGAGGTGTTAAAAAATTATGTAAGCCGCCCTCGATTATAAGCCGCACGAACGGCAGCTAAAAAACAATGTAAGCCGCGGCTTATAATCGAGTAAATACGGTAACAAAAATATAAGCTTTGAAACTTGTGGCCAGTATATACTTTGTTATGCACACCAGTATTTCGCCTGTGTGCACTTTAAACATTGGGAATATTTCGTGGCACACTTGGAAATCTCTCACGGAACACTAGTGTGCCGCGGCGCACAGTCATATTCATAGAAAGCAACAAAGTTACTTTGTCTAATTGCTCTGTTGTCGTATCCAGTTGACTCAAATACATGTCATTGTAAATTAAGCTTGGATACTCGAGTCAATTTAGTGGCGGTTCAAGTCTCAGGTCCAACCTTAAATAAATATCAAAATACATTTTTGGATCAATCAATCAATCAATCAATCAATTTAGTTTATTTGTTTCAGCGCCCACGTACAATAATAAAGACGAATAACATACGGTTAAACATATAAAACAAGCGTTGAAACAAAAAGGGTGCAGCTGGAGCCACAATTGGCTATGGATGATTTGAATGTGGTTCGAGTTTTGATCGAGTGAGTATTTAAGAAACAGTTTTTTGTGTCTTTGAATCAAAAACTATTACCAGAGCAACTTGATAATATATTGGCTCTGCTATACCCACCCATGTACTTCGTTGTAGCCAACAGAATCCATCAACTAGGTTTTGTTCATTAATTCCAAACAAGCAGCATCAAGCGCTACCTAATCGAATCAAAAGTTACATGCAGCGACGTTTTCATTACGTAACTGTTGTTTGTATGATGAAATTCCTGCAAGTTTTTTGCATTTTCGCATACGACGTCCGAGACTCCGAGCTAAGGGTGTAGTGTGACGAGCCAAAGTGAAACAATTGTAGTTATGCAGCCAGTCTCTCCTACATTGTGGAAATTACTCTTTGACCTATTGCAATGAAGTTACCAATTTATTAGGAGCAACAAAGTGCTTCCAAAAAATGTTTTTGCACAAAACGACAACACTCTACAAAATTGCAGGTTGCAAAAGTATGTTTGAAAAGAGGATACTTTACATGTCAAAAGTTACAAATCGTATTCGTATTTTGTCCTAACAAAGCTTAGCTCGAGCTTTCAGGCATGTTTGGTAGATGGTGTCCTTGAGCAATGGGCAAATTTTCTTGCATTACATTTTCGCTTGCATTTTGTAGATTTTCTGCAGCTGAACTTACGTTGATGTAGTTTGAACTTGCAGTATTATTTCTGTGCTCAAACATCGTTGGTGCTGTGGTCTGAGGTGTAATAAAGCGATGCTGATCGGAAGCAAAATTTGTTTCCTGCAAATTCGGCTGATTCAATTGCGGGTGTTGGCTCTGGTTAACCTTCTGAGCTGGATTATACGGATTCTGGTTCTCCCGTGTTGTTTGTGGATAACTATGTGCCATTGCAGCAGCGGCCTGAAATTGTTGGTTGATTGGTGTTTGGAATGGACCTGGAATGGTTTGGGTTAGACTTTGAGAAATGTTTCCTGGGCCATTATGCCTTGTAAATTATAAGAAACGCAGATTTGATACAAATTTGACTAACCTGTGTTTAATATGTTTGGAGGGTTTTGAACGACATAAACTATCTGCTCTTCATCAGTAGTTGAATCCTATGCAATAAAAATAATTGTAACGGACAGTATAGCGCTCCCCTACAACAAAAACTTTTCCCGCCGTTGCAACCATTGCGCCATACATGCATTGTTACGACATACATGACAACCGTGTATGTATCCCACTTCAACAGCTTCCTTAATATTTCTACACGTGCAGACCAGTTAAAATTACAGTGGTATCTGAGTAAGTTGTGAGTGTATTAAGTTGTGTTGTGGTGAATAATTTTATGTGCTGTATTAAGTAAGATTGTTTGACTGTTTTGTAGTTATGGAGTTATCTATAGTTCTTTGTTCTACTATTTGGTTTAGGTCTGGGGTGGGCAACCTTTGTTACTGTGGGGCCAAATACAATTGTCAAAATTGGATTGCGGGCCGCACATGTGCAACACAAAGTGATTTTGCATTGTTGCTTACCAAATATGCTTAACTACAAGTATAATTCGTATTTGATTCTAGCCACATTTTGCAAGATCGCAGAAAACTAGCATCAGGCGCATCAATCAGCTCAAAAGTATGTAATAATTGGACTCGTTTGCCAGTACTTTTGAAATCCAAGCGTCTCTGCGGGCCGCACAACCTTTAATGAAGCCGCAGGTTGCCCACCCCTGGTTTAGGTGGTCGAAAATAAATCACTCTTCATTTCAATAAAGTGCATGTGAAAGTGAAACTGACCGCTCTTATTCTGCCAGTCACGAGAATGAAAGGTAGAATTAGCACAATGCTTGAATTCTACAATAATTCTGCTTTTCACCAATATCAAATACTCATTTATTTCGAAACAAATGTTGAATCCCCCTCCGAGTGAAAAAATTGTTAGCCCATTATTCCTCACCTCACAGCAACAGTCGCAACAGCAGCTGCAACATTCACATTGACTTTTGGCGTATAAAAAGCAACAAGATGCTGAAGCACTAACAATGCACATGACCATGGCCACAAAGCCCAAAACCGCACCAGCAAGTTCTGCACTGGTATGGACAGCATTTGTCTGCAAAATAACAATGTGTTGGTGTTTTACTGTAATTTTTACTTACAATATTAATGGCAATGTTTACCAATGTTATAAGCCCCCAGGTGATTCCCAAAGTAAACAGAAGTGCAGAAAAATGTGTTGCTATAATTGCCAGTGCCATGTGTGCACGAACCTGCAACAATTGCACGTGATGATATTATTAAAGTAATTGTAAACGAAGGGTGATGGCGTTTATCCTTTTTAGTTCGTGGGATAAGCTGCACGTAGAAAGATAAACAAGCAAAAAACAAACAATTTAAGTAGTCTTCCACAAATACCAAACTATCTGTCGCAGCTGCTCGTCCACAAGCCACTCCTAGTGATCCACTGATCACCGCCTGCAAGAATAAATTTAGTAAAAAGATAGTTTGGGCGTTTCCTCTTAAATAATAATTCTACATTTTGCACGGATAAGCGATTAAATGTTAAAATATTCATTATTATAAATGTACTTGTAATACTGTGGACATACGCCTACCCATAATCCACACCAAATTCCTTCTCCAAGAGACAATGGAAAATTCTGTAAAACAGATATACTCGATGTGGGAATCGCAGTTACGACTGATGCTATGCCAGAGAAGATGCAACTTGATCCCAGAAGAATTTCGGTAATCTAAAAAAAGTGATTTAGTGGAACATGTGAAAGCATCACAACCAATATACCCTGTATACATGGACATACATACATGTCCATTTCTCAATATAGCTAAACCTAAATCATACAACTAATGAAGAAACGAAAGATATATGTAAGGTATTCAAGTTGCTCGTATGTTTCTACTATATACTTATCCCATCTACTTGTTTGTAGGTACTTCAATACAAAACGTTCATACGCATAAGTAACATGGGTAAATGTTTGATCTACACAACTTTGTTGGTTTTAAATTTAATATTTGTTTCAAAGCACATCTTAATTTATAAATTCAAATATTTACCCCGAATCCCAACATCAGTCGCCGCTTGTGCTGCAAATACCTTCTTTCTTCGTTTAGGCCGATTCTACCCACTATTTTCGGAACATTTCTCGATGAATCCATCTTCAAATCCTCCAAGTACGTATTGGTCCAACTAGATCTTGGTCAGGTAAGCGCGGTAGACAAGTATTTGATGTTGGATTTGAATTTTGGTATGTTAAAGAAAGAAGAAAATCCACTCTCAACTAGCACAATATTTGATGTTACGATTTACATATGTTTAATATCAGATGTTTGACTAACGTGTAGCAAATAATTCAGCCTTTTGTGTTTCGCCAGAAGGGAACATATGGAACCGCAGTAAAATTAGCAAAATACTTTATGAGAATGTACAAAAGTGCCATTGTACGATGAGGCGTTTGTGTAATAAAGGTGTGTGTTTTGTGTTGGTTTGTTTAATGAATCTGTTTTATGATGCCAGTGCAAAACAACATATTTTTCATGTCTTCCTGACAAAATTTCCATTTGCTATCATGGACTAATTTCAGAGCCCATAATTGGTTTAAATTTAAATCCTGTTATAGCTGGTGCGAACAATCGGATGTCGCCCTTTATAAAGTTTCAAGATTCTAAAATAGGCATTTTGTGTGTTGAAAAGCTATAAAAAGCTCTTGTTTGTGACTGCAAGAGCAAATTTAGACATACGCTTTTAATTTTATCCAGCGCCCCAGGGTATTGGACTTGCACAATTTTAAGCTATTCGAAATGTGTCGTCACTGCCGCGTCTAACTTTTTTTTCAAACACAAATCGGGATGGAGCCACTTTTAACCCGAAATCAACGCAGCAAAAAATATATTTATTTTGGGGACTTCCGTGATTTACGATATTACATATTCGCAATAATGTAAAGGGAAATAGAAAAACGGATTTGGAATTTTTCTGAAAAAAGCGCAGTCTAGTACGAATGGCTTGAGTTCAGCTTGACATTTTACTTACAGCACGCAACTGTTTAATGGGAAAACTTTTACCAGTGGTTACCAATCTCCTAATTTTTAAAAAAAAATGACCCTCTTGTACTTTTTTGACCACTCGCTTTGGACAAAATGTAGATTTTTAGCAAAACTAAATCAAATAACTAAAAGTTTTACAATTTAAAAAGCATTACAAAATGCAATTGCCTTGTACATTCCACACCAACTTAGGTTTTCTCTCTCAAGTTCCCAAAGATACCACAAAACATCAAAGCAACATTTTAGAGATGGTTCACTGGCGGGTCAAATGTTTTTATCTGGAAAAACGAAAAAAGCTTGTGTTGATGTGCGCATTTCCTCTGGTGGTTTCGTTTCAAAGGATGTTAAAAAAGATCAATCTGTGCACGACGATATTCAAACCAGCTCGGCGTTCGTGGCCTGCATACAACTTTAACAAGGAGGTGGAAAATCGTTTACTTAGTCTTCTGTGGTTTAAACTTGTTAACAATTGCAAAATTTAGGAAGAATGAGACCGTTTTCATCACCGTTTTGTTACACACTGTTGGTGTTGTATTGTTCGGCCTTATTAAACAAAGGAGAAGGTAATACTAGTTTGTTTACAGAATCAAAAATCAAAATAAACCCAAGGTTTTATTTTTGCACAAAGTTTTAAAATGCCTAAAATTTGTTTTTAGAAATTTTAACTTAAAAAAGTTACGTCGAAATACAAGACGTGGCCATGGATATAATCTTAGTTACCTGCTTGCAGGAAAGAATGCTAAATAGTGGAGAATGTCGTGCATTAATGAACTTTTAACAATATATTTACCAAATAGTAATTGGTGCGTTGTTTTGCAGCGTGCAGTGATGTTCACGAAGATTGTGCATTCTTTAAATCACAAGACTACTGCACGTCACCGACCTTTCAAAACTCAATGAAGGAATTGTGCAAGTTTACATGCAGGTTCTGCTCATTCGGTGAGATATTTTGGCTACTACAATTTTTTCTAAAGAGGTCATGTTAAAGTAAAATGAATTTTCCCAGATAGTGCTTTAAATAACTACGTTTAACAGATATAGTGTTGTTGCCAGGCATATTTCACAAACTTCCTTTTGGTGCAACAGAACTACACAAACAAAACATTCGAAGTTAATGTAAAAGTTTATTTTTGAAAATCATCCAAAAATATTGGAACTTCTGGCTTTCAACGAATTAAAAACCTAATTTCTACATCGAATATAATTGAAAGTAAATCTTATATCTCTATGTAGGAACCTCGTGACCTAATGCGAGGCACGGCTTATTGTAATAATATTACCAGAAAAATTTTGATTTTGTTTAGTTACTGAGTGGAGTCAGTGGTCGCAATGGGGTGAATGCCTGGGAGAATGCAGAGCAAACAACACACAGGAGAGAACCCGGGTGTGTCAAAACGGAAACTCCTGCCAAGGTTCACCATCAGAAAAGAAGCGTTGCGTTGGTACACTCTGTCCAGCAGGTACTGTTTTGTTGTATTTTCGTTTTTCTTACGCGAAGTTTTATTGTAAGCGTTTAATAAAATTCGTTCATATAGCCTACATCCTGTAAATAAGCCTGTGTGTTGCAGAATTGAAGTTTAGATCTCAATTTCTTTAATAATGCGGCATCATTTAAGCAGAGTTAAAGTCATTGTGTATAAGCATTCATTACTGCAAAGAGCTGGATATCATAAATAGCGATCCTAATCCAAACTTAAAATAGCTGCACCAATTACGACGTTTCGTGGTACCGAATAGTCCGAAACCAAAATTTGCGAGAAACTGAATATTTTAGTTGATTCGTTAATAAACCGGAGCACGGCCCAACAAATATACTTTCAAATTATTTATGTTGTGTGACACGAATAGTTCCAAGAAAAATCAAAATTGGGCTCCAACGTGTGTTTTTTCAGGCTCATGGGGAAGATGGACCGCTTGGAGCAACTGTGTGGGACCCTGCGGTTCTACTGGTAGGAAGAAAAGAACCCGACCATGCGGTACTTGGTTTAGTTGCAATGATACGCAAACCGTTACCACATCTTGTTCAAAGTCTTGTGGTGAAAGTAAGTTGATTTATCGATATAACTTTAAAATCGCCCTTTGTTTGTTTTTTCTGTAACGCCTCCGAGATGACCCAATGGTGAATGCAGACCGCCGTGATATTTTTCCTAAAAAACTCAGAATTGACCATGTATTCACCCAGTGGGGCTTTAAAGTATAAATTAAATCGAAATCACTAAGTACAACTAAACAAAAAACAACCAATCAGTATCGCAATGGGCCAGGCAACTCGGCGACAGAAATATTGTAAGTACATCAAAACCGCCCAATGAAGATAAATATGTAACAAACAAGCTAACAAGTGTCACTTGGGTAATGACGTATTGTAGGAGTGGATTGAAATCCAAATATTGCTGATTAGTCAAATGTTTGGATGCACTCACACCACATAAAGCACAGATAATGTTTAAAACTGAAAGGCTACTACAAAATTTCCTCATTTTAAATTAACAAACCAAAACATTTCGTTATAAAACTGACTAGACTCCATCATCTTGGTAAAGCACTTGATTGTCTTGTAATATTGTTCCTCAACATCATGCAGCAGATGCTTCATGGGGAAAATGGGCACCGTGGAGTAAATGTAAAGGACACTGTGGCACAAGAGGGAAAAAAAGCAGAAAACGCGAATGCGAAAATGGACAGTCTTGTGTTGGTTCAAATACAAAAACGAGAAGATGTTCTGTTCCTGCATGCCAAACTGGTGGTAATTTTTTGCCTTTAATTTTACAACCAGAGCAGAGTTTATTTAATGAATGATCATGTAAAAACGGTAAAAGAGTTATCTTTAAAATGAAAACGACCCACAGGACATGCTTTACCATAGTTTAGTGTTTAGTGTTATTTGGTATAATTTAGATCTTTGAAACAGATTGGAGCAGTTGGAGTAAGTGGGGAACCTGTGGAGCCCGATGTGGCAGAGTAGGCACAAAACTAAGAACGCGCAGTTGTCAGAATGGCAACGACTGTCCAGGGTCTGCTACAAGCTTACAATTCTGCACAGGTCCTTGTGCACAAGGTAACATTTATAAAAAAATTAAGAAGTGTTTTATCGCAGCAGTTCCCAAACGGAGATCTGCGGCATAAACATGGCTTCCAATCTGTTTTGCTGCATGATCGTGCTATACTGAATTAGTTGAAAGTAAAATAGAACTTAAAATATAAACAGGCAGTACGTTTCACGCAAATAGCTTTACACACCAAAGGTTTTTTCTCTTGCACGCAAATCTGATCAACTAATTTTAGTTATCTTTCCTTGTTTAAAAATATAGTGCTCTTACTGGACATAAGAGTTCTATATTAATCGTAAGATGTACACATCAGCCGTGCGTATTTAAACTAATAATTTCAGGACTCGTAAATTTTGATTTTAACAATATTACAGGCTATCAATCAAGATATGATTAAAACAAGTGCATGTTTGAAACAGAATGGAGCAGTTGGGGTCAGTGGGGTACTTGTCGAGCTGCTTGTGGTACACGAGGCACAAAGGAAAGAACACGCACTTGTCGGAATGGCAACAACTGTCTAGGGTCCGCTACAAGCAGTCGAAACTGCAATGGACCTCCTTGCGCACAGGGTAACCTCGCATAGCCAATCTACTTTGACTGACAGGAAAATAAAGCTTTCATATGCACTTTATTTATTCCCTTCTATAACAATTTTTGTCACATATGTTAGCTCACAGAAATTATAACCTCAAAGTCAAAATATTTCCAGTTACAAATGTATAGAAACCTACTGCAAAAACAACTTGTACACTTATAACTGGCGTGAGTAGCTGGAGTAACAGATACTACGCAGCAATTTTCGAGGATGATAAAGGAAAAACTGTCAAACACAAAGTTTAAAGTTATAACGCAACAATAAACGTGCGGTGCAATACCTACTTATTGGCGGGAAAGGATTTTACTGTTGTAAGGGAACGCTCCGCATCAACATGGTCAATCTTTTGTTGACAACTTGTTTTTCTATTTTATGAACTATAAATAACTTATAAAGGTGTCACCTGTAACGCAAATAACACCCGTGTTGTATTTTCTTGCCATTGCCGCCTCTTTAGTGAAAAACGTTGTTTTCCAGGTTGGAGCGGTTGGAGAACGTGGGGCTCGTGTGACAAGACATGTGGTCGGGGGCAAAGGCGGCGCACGCGGTCTTGTCCCAATTCTAATGGTTGCACAGGAAGTGGATCGGAATCTGATATCTGTTTTTTGAGAAATTGTCCTGGTAAGTATATGCACAGGTCGATTAAGGCTGCTCAAATTCTAGGTTTGTCAATTAAAACTTGGAAGAATGGTACTGTTAAAAATTATTGCTACCTTATTGTAAAAAAATGATTGAAGTCAATGGACAAGTCAGCACAAGTGTAAAAAAAACTTGACAAACCAAATGATATTAAATGTCTTAAAAAAGACACAAAAACACTCTGAATTGATTTTTATTTTGCAGAGTGGAGCGAGTGGGAAAACTGGGGCAGTTGTAGTCAGACTTGTGGCGGTGGAACTAGAGACAGAACAAGAACCTGCAACAACCAACCTGGATGTGTGGGATCCGCATTTGAAGACGAAGATTGCAATGTTCAAAAATGCCCACGTTCGTAAACGACGTTTTGTAAATAACGCATGTTTGTATAATAAATGTACGTATACCATGTTTTGTAATAGATTGGTCATCTTGGAAAAGTTGGAGTAGTTGTGACAAAACGTGTGGTGATGGTAAACGCAAAAGAAGCAGATGGTGCAATGGAAGGTCTTGTGAGGGAGATCGCTTTGATTTCAAGGACTGTAATTTACGTGACTGCTCAGGTGCGTAACATAAAGTAAATAGGAAAAAAAGGTTTCATTAACGCATAGCCTACATTTACTGTGTTTAAATTTTAGGACAGCTTTCGTTAACGTTGAAGAAAAATTGTTGCTTTAAATGAAACTGGTAGCATGTATATTTTAACTAGGTCACATACTAAAACCTTAATAGAAGTGCTCGTGTGAGTTTGGTTGCAAATTCCAGCATGCTGCATTTACAGGTTACTGGAGCAACTGGGTTAGATGGTCGTCATGTTCGGGAACCTGTGGGCGAGGAGCCAGAACACGAACTCGAACCTGCTTAGGATCTGATACATGTGTTGGGGATACCAGTGATGTGAAAGACTGTATTCATTCAACTGTGTGTCCGTAAGTACATCAGATCTCTTTCTGGTAGATCTTTTTTCTTTTCTTTTTTTTCTTTTTTTATTAAGAACCGTAAGACCGTGCATCAACCGTAGGACTGAGCTCGTCACTGAGAATAATCTTGAGCTTTATATTCGATTTCAGATGTTCTTGTTCATCATCTTCCAGTTGTTTCAACAATCCTGATTTTGCTATTTACTGCAATGGACCGACTGCGTACAAATTCTGCCAAGGCAGCTTCGAAGACTGGCACAGGGAAAATTGCAATGCCACTTGCGGCTCATGTCAATGCGATTGTGGTGAGTTGACAGTTGTGTTTCTACAAGAAGATTAACCGCAATCAAAATTTCCAGTATTCTGTTGGGCCCACTAGCAACCAACGAAGGTCAGGCGCTCAAAATAGATTTTGTGCAGCCTTGATTATTTATCGTTTACCGAGTGTCTCGTAATTTCCCAGAATGTGTATTTTTACTTCTCACCAGGAACGTGGTCGGCTTGGACCAAATGGAGCAGCTGTGACGTTGCGTGTGGTGAAGGTCAGCAAACCAGAAGTAGAGATTGCCCAGCGCAAAAAAACTGTGATGGAGAAAGCGTCGATGTACAAATCTGTTCTGGATCTGGTACCTGCAACGGTAAATAAAAATGCAAAACTCTCTTCAATACGTACAAGAATTCAATGCAAATTATGATGTTCGTATTTGCCCGGAAACAAATTTGATTTCAAATTGTCCAGAACCTTAGCAAAGTATAAACACAACGCGAATCAAGCTGAATATAAAAGTTTAAACGTGGTGTTATAGCAACAGCTTTAACTATCGCACATAAGGCATCAGGACAAAAATGATATGTTTTGAAACAAAGGTTTGAACCAACAACTTATACTTTGCCATTGGAAACTATTTGTAATCTACTTTTATCATTATCCGTCAATTTATTTTCATCCGTTTTTTTTGTCTTTACCAGGAAATTGGTTGCCATGGGGTCAATGGGGGGCGTGTACTGGACAATGTCGAAATGGACAACAAACAAGAACCCGCATCTGTAGCATAGCCAACACGTGTTCAGGATCTGACAGTGTTCAGCGATGGTGTTCAGCACCCTGTACAGGTAAACTTACCAATATAGTCACACCTTTTCATTGTTGTTGTGATTTGATTAGAAAACCTTATCCACTGAAGTAAGCTTATATATGCTTTTGGCCAGGCAAGTACGTTTATATGTTTGTTTGATGCTTTCAAAGGAAACATAGGTCACTATATTGCCGACACGCAAGGCTTACCTTGAACAACCCTGAACTTATGTTAACTCGTATTCCTGTGTTTGGTATAGTTTGGCCTAAATCAAGATTTTCCCGACTTCATTTTCCCGACTTCACACTTACAAAGCTGCACCCGTTTAAGTTGATTCAAAGTTGCAGATATTTGTTTAAAAATCCATTACGCAACCAGTGAACTGATTTCTACCAGAAAGTGAATTGTTCTACCATTGTTTTTTTTTAGCTTGGGGTCAGTGGGGTGCTTGTTCCAGAACGTGCGGATTAGGAACCAAAACAAGACGAAGTTGTTCGACCTGTACTGTGCAATACGACGACTGCAAAGACCGCGATTGCCCTCAAAGTATGTTCTGAATCATATGATTTGAACAACATATGCTAAAATGTGTTTAAACACGACAACAGTATTTTGAAGCTTACAGTTTTACATTACATTTTGTTTCAAATATTTGATGATTTTTTTTCTGGGTACCCTAAAACAAGGTTGTTTATTAAAAGTATCACAAATTATATTCATTGGGAATTATTGTAAATATTGCGAATAGGGTAAATCGGAATATTAGTGGCGTTTCAAACTTGACCGTAAAACATGTAAACAGAGATCTGCCGTCCGCCGAATGAGAAAAGATATTCAGCGAACAGCCATTCATGCTGCAACGGACAATTTTCTGACAAGTGTGGCGCAAAGCCAAAGATCGGGCGGATTTTCAACGGTACTTTGGCGAAACAACACGCTTGGCCTTGGATGGTAATGTCTTTGTTGATTCTTTTTTCGATACGTTATTCTGACTGTCTAAAGTAGGGCAATTTAATACCATCTTTAACAAAGGTTTGGTTGGACAAGTTTAATATTTACTAATATAACATAAGAGCTGATTCACCAATTAGGATATAAAGTGGTGTATTCTTCATCCAACATATGTTGTGGTCAATGCAAGTTCAAAAAAGTATGTACAAAAGGTATACCTAGCCAGTACAAAATAAAAAGATGTAAACTGACATAAAATAATAAATCGACTTAAAAATCACTCAATAGGTAGCTAAATACAATCAATACTAAAATAATCGCATTGCAGGTACAAACAATAAGTGGCAGAAATCTATGTGGTGGAACCTTAATTTCACTATCATGGGTGTTGACGGCTGCTCATTGTTCCAAGTATGTATCCGTACCAGTAAGTTAGCACTATCATTTGTAAAAGGATAAACTTCTCGGCCCTGCGCACTCTATCCACTGTGTAACCCAATTCTTAGGCCTTCGGTGAAGACTATATTTTAGTTGAACTGACTGAAACAAAAAGGTCTGAACATTTTTGGTTGTTGTAACCATGCGTAAAACATTGTAAAGAGCACGCCTCAACCTTTTGCAAACGTGTTTCGATAAGCCCTAAACCTATGTTACAGCGATGTGGCGGCGTACCAAATTACTGTCTACCTTGGAAGTATATATTTGTCCGATGCACATACTCAAATCAGAAGGGTTGCCAGGTTGATTGTGCATCCAAGTTACACAAGGGGTAGTCCTATACACGACATTGCACTGCTGCAAGTAAGTAGACCTATTTGTAAAATCGGTATAGTAGAAAATAAGTCTTTTCCAAGTGTTGGTATAGACCACAGTTGGGCCTGAACCCGAAAACACACGCCCGAAACCCGGCCTGAACCCGAAAACACACGCCCGAAACCCGGCCCGAACCCAAAAACACACACCTGAAACCCGGCACAAATCCGAATCGTTTTTGAGAAGCCCGTTTAGGCCCGAAAGTTTGATTGACAGGCCTATACATTAAAGCCTCAGGAAATACAAAGACAGCGAACACTATAATCGATTGGTCTTAGACAAATCGTTTTAGAGTTGTTTGACATTAGGTCAGGTTCAGAAATTTGCTACTTAGCTAGTTAAACTTATTTAAAAAATACTTACACAGAGTGTAAAGTCAGGCCCGAATCAAGCCCGTTTTTTAGAAGAAACTTAAGCCAGAACCCAGCCCAATCCCGGCCCGACTTACAACTCTGTGATAGACAGAGTTCTTAAAAGCAGCCCAGATAAAGCGCTCCTTCAATCTAAATAGTTGCCTAAAAAGTCGTCGCGGAATAAAGTTTCCGTTATAAAACTTAATCATTTGGCAGCTGGATAGACCTGCTAATGGTGGAACATATGTTCGTCCAATTTGTCTTCCACAAGGCGAGGATGCATTGGTTGACAACATGTGCGTGGTTGCAGGATGGGGGCAGGGTAAGTGATCACAAAGAACACTCTTTGCTGTGAATATATTAAAAAAACAGCACTTCGAAATGCTCGGTATCAATATAATTCTTGGCCACTACTCAAATATTTTTTTAAATGTGGAATTTAGCGTTTTAACCGTCTGTTATTAATATTTTAGCTGAAATGTTGTTGGAAAGATGTTTAATCAAAAGTGTATAGCATTTAGATCTACTTTCATCTCAACAACCATATAGCATGTATGGGACTCACGGGAAATATTCATGTATCATTATACTTCAAGGATTATTACCTCGCATCTTTTTTTCTATCAGTTACCCCAAACTCAGATGCGTCACAAATGCTTCGTGAAGCGAATCTTCGTATCCTTGATTATCAGATATGCGATCGCGCATATAGTAATATTTCTCCAACCAACAAACAGAATTGCATTTGCGCTGGGTCTATACGCGGACAAGTCGATACGTGCCCGGTAATACGATTTTACATTTGTCATGGTATAGTAAGTAATTTTTATAAGTGATGGTATGACAACGACTTAACGTATAGTGATCAAAACTTTAAAATTGGATCCACATAAATCACTAATTTTGGAGCTTGGAGCGAATTTTATCCAATATTTAATTCAAAGCATACCAAATTTGCCCACTGTTTAATAAATTGTCATGTTACAATTCAATGTATAACGTCGAAAAACAGCTTAATCAATCTTGTTTTTTCCTTTAAGAACAAAATGAAAAAAACAACATATTCTTCGATACAAAAAGCTTCATGGTATTTAGGGCGTTAATCTCATTTACTCTCGTACCCAGACTGATTTTTTTATTTTTTACTTAACATACTACAAAAATATTCTACTAGGGAGACAGTGGCGGTCCATTGATGTGTCAACGGTGTTCGAACTGCGGTTGGTTTGTGGCTGGAGTTACTGCCGGTGGGGCAATCTGCGGGACCCCTAACTCCCCGGGCGTTTATACCAGGATCTCAAATTACGAAACCTGGATCCAATCGCACACTGGCATAGGCGGATCGGCCAAGTTCGATTCATGCCAGTAAACATCGTCCATCGTCGGAATTTCACGTTGTAGAATTTTATCTAACACACCGATTTTCATGTTTACATGCATATTATAAAAACACGGTTTGGACTTTTTGTTAGTGAAGGACATTGTAACCAAAGCATAACAATAAAAGTCACATGATTAGATTGTAGTAGAAATTTATTTGGGGCATTAGACACAAACTTAAAAAGCAACTTGGTCCAAAAAAAGTTAAAATATCAAATTCTGCTGCTCTTGACCAAAAAAAAACAAGTTATCACTTTAATGCAATTGACACAAAAATTTAGCCTTCAGGTAAAAAACGATGTTTTGTTCGGGTCTGCAAACTGCAAAAATATTGATTGACACTAAGTGGTAGGTAGTTTGCAATCAATCAAACTTTATTGCATTAGTTGTCGCCCAAAACAAGATCACTCGAACAAATGTAAGAAATTGTGGGTATGGACGTAATTTGCACTAATGACATGGTTGAAAGTGGAATGTGTTGTATCTTTTCGTATAAGGGTGTCACGTAATAGAAACAAGACAAGAGTTTGCGTTTTGGTACAACTGAAAAACGTTATCACGAATTTGATAAAAAAGCAAACTTAAATTCAAATTTTGTTCGATGAAAGAAAATAAAATTGTTGCCTATATACTTCATTTCCCTTATTGTTATGAAATCCGTGACAAATTGAAATCGGATTTTTAATATTAACTGACACTTACTAAAGATTCCCACATCATATATTTCCTGTTCATGATTTACCGATTAAATTTCTTATCACGTCTCAGTAATCATGGAAAATGACAAATTTCAGCAAAACGAAGTCGTATTGCGGGGATTCTGAAAAACGTGACCTCCTAACGGGCTCATCGGATATGTTCAAAATCTGCTTGGCTAAAAAAATGTTAATGTTAAAAATAAACCTTTGTTTGTTATTAGATGTGTTAAAATAACTGAGGAGGCTTTATACCAGTGGTTTAATATTATGTTCTGTGCCCCTCTACGGCTTCTTCATTTCCCAACGCCATCTTGACTTCATAACGCCATAGTAGAAATAAAACACGTTAACGGCTTAGTTTAGGCCTACACCGCTTCTGTTAGACCAGGGGTCCCCAAACTTTTTTCATGGCGGGCCGGATAAGTTTAGTAATGATTCGCGCGGGCCGCACAGTTTACGTGACCTAGCGCCGTCTTTCCAAACTTAGCCCACGAGACGACTTTTGGAAGGGCGCTAAGATTTAGTCTTTATACAATCCCATTTATACCTGGTGAACCGACTGTTAAATTGTGTACAGTAAGTCTCATCTTACGAGCAATGCTTGTATATTACGTCACAAGTAACAAAAGAAGACAATTGTTTGCGTACAATTAATACTTGTAGTCTTGTCTGTGACGTAACAAACTGGCTTTGGATCAACCCTGGGCGTTGTAATCCTATGAAACTAGGTAATATAAATTCTACATATCGTGACAGGAAAACTTTTGTGAGGAGTAGATTATTTTTTGAATTTTACAAAGTTATCAATGCGAAAAAAAGTGGTCGCGGGCCGGATGAAATGACCTCGCGGGCCGGATCCGGCCCGCGGGCCGTAGTTTGGTGACCCCTGTGTTAGACGATTGACGAGATGATGAAATTTTTTTTGCCACTGTCCTTATAGACTTATTTCACCCCATTCCCTTTTTGCAAGCGGTATAGGGGACGCTTAAGAAGCAGCACATTATAGCGGAATAAAATCGTTTTACCCACAGGGCAATTTTCCGAGTGTCCTTATGTAATACGTGTAATTGATATGGTAACCTAGATGCAAAGAGTAAACAGGAAATGCTAGACACGCTTTCAATGTGCGATAGAACGCGGCATACACGATAAAGGGTTTAATGACGAAAAAAGTAATTTTGCGTTGTCAGTACATATTTTGCATAAAAATAAGTCAGTGAAACAGCATGTTTTTACGCATCAACAAGTTGCATAATGCAAGGCAGGACTTTTTGTGCCCAAGGCGCTTGTAAACATACGACATGATTCATTAATTGCAAAGGTTTAGCGTCACCGATCTCATGGTAACAATCGGCGTAGAAAGTCATGTATGGTCTTTAATTTGTGAAAAATAGATACATTGCAAAAGCAATTTAAACTTAAAATTGTATAAAATAAAGCAAGGATTTCTTGCAAACAGTTGTAAACTTTGCGACGTATACTTTTTAGATCAGGCCACCGCGAACCTAAAACCACCGCGAACCTAAATGGTTTAACTGCAACTGACCTTTGTTTCAAATTAAAGAGGTGATTTTCTGACCGATAAGCGCTGGAATTGCCTGTGGTGTCAATAAAATTTCTTACCGATTAACCGTTTATAACATAGCCAAACGGGCACGTCTGATCTTTAAGTGCTTTGGCGTAAATGTATAAGCACGGAAGGGCTTGTAAAGCAGTTTACTAGGAATTTGTAAAGGCTTTGGGAAGCGAAATCGTGATGGTGGAAATTGACGCAAGCAAATTTCGTCCTTGACATATTCGTGTTGGAATTCTGTATTACTGGGTATTGTAAACACGATTACAATTAAAAGTTTCCCACTAAATTAGAAATTTTGAGAAAAAGTCTGAAATCGCCAAAAATGCGATTCAACGCAATGAAGAACTGCTAAATTTGAAATATTTTTTCTAGTCGGTTGCAAGATCGCACGAGAACGTGTTTTTGTCATGACGTTGCAGTGCGTCATATATCGTAGAAAATATTTGGAACGAAAATTTCCCTGCAGCTCGAGGTTAAATACGTGACATCCCGAGGCGTTCTGTCGGCGATTGTTGATGCCGCGAAAGGCGACTGTCGATATGAATTTGACTTCAGCGAAAAAGTAATTTTAGGCCAAGAAAAAATCCGGCTAGTCGGCGACATCTCGCAGAGATTTGCTATTCGCAAAATTACGCTACACCTCTCACGTCACATAGGCCCCGCAGCAGCAAAACGACTGTAGAGGCAGAAGAGTAAGGGGCAGTGACTGTACGCTGTTAAAACTTAGGTACAATTTGCTGTGTTTGAAATTCACAGGATTAAGCCTTAATATGAGTATATCAACATCGGCGGTGCTGGGTATTTTGTTATTTTGCATGAGTGATATCACAGTAAACGCACAAGGTAAGAGTTGAACATATTGAAGTGATTTAGTCGTAAACTTACTATCTAAATTAATGTTAAAACTTTTGCTGTAAAGTATCCCCAAACCCTAACACAAGTTAAATACATCTGTTGGAGTAATGTTTGCCTAGTACGCACACATTTATTAATACTAAACGGTTGGTCGCGGTAAAATATGAACAAATGACAAAAAGGAAACATAGTGACATAAAAACCTTGTAACATATGCATTTTAAACAGTGTGAACATTTAATGGCAGCGTGTTTAGGTGTTTTTGGCTTGATGCGTAATAATATTTTTGTTCTATGTACGAGATTTGGTAAAAATGTGATGCATGCTTTAAGAAATTGTGATAAAAAGCGTTATACCTACTATAGTTTAAGTGCTAACTATTCATGGTTTGGTAAACCTGTTGCTGTTTTAAATTAGGTACCTGCCAGGATACCAATGCATTTTGTTATCTTTACAAAACTTACGGACTCTGCGAAACGTACAAAGCTGCAATGACTCTAACATGTCCTGTAACCTGTGACTTATGCCCAGCACAAGGTAAGAACAAACCGAAACTCAAAGACTCAAACACCCGTTTTGAACATTTAAAACTTTTTTTCATTTTGAATAAAAATCTTCAAAGTGTATATGACACAATCCTGCACATATAAAAGAACTCTATGATCAGAAAGTTTAGTACAAAATATGGGCAAACCCCAGGTAAAACAACAAGAATTTTAATAAAGCGACTATCAACGTAGTCTAGTATTATATCAAGTTTGATATCATGGTGTCGTTGGTAGATCATTTCAAAAGTATAAGTCCAGTGAAAGGCTTATTTACCTTACTATGATTTGTATACAAAGCTGTAAATTGGTCCGAGTGGGGGGATTGGGAAGATTGTCCAGCTGCTTGTGGAACAACTGGTACACAACTGAGAAGAAGAACTTGTCAGAATGGAAACACCTGCACTGGTTCCGCAACCGAAAGTAGATCTTGTGCCGGTCCCACCTGTCCACCAGGTAAGGCTTAACAAAACCATTCTAAACAACGGTTACTAAACGCAAAATGGACCGAAATGTAAATCTTGTCGGAAGCAATGTAGCGTTTTATTGTTTTAATGACAATCAATAATTTTTCTTTGTGTTGCGTTGTGGTTGTTTAATGAGCACAAAGGTTAATTTTCTACAACAACTTTCCAGAAGGAAGACGCAGAGACAAAATTTATTTATTTTTGCCAAGCAATTTTACTTAATTGTTAAGAAATCGTCCAAAAGCTACATATATATGAAATAATGCATTTTAATTGGCGTGGGTTCAAAATATTTCGTCAATTTGTTAGCATTTTAAACTCAAAACATTCCAAAATTGGCAAATATAACATAAAAAGGTACTACCACCAAATTAAACTTTTTAACACTTATTTGCAAAGCTGTAAATTGGTCCGAATGGGGCGATTGGGAAGGTTGCCAAAAATGTGAAAAAAGATAACTTACGACTTCTTTATTCATGTTTTTATAAAGTTGTAGAATGGTCTGAATGGGGAGATTGGGGAGATTGCCAAGCTTCTTGTGGAACAACTGGTACGCAAGAGAGAACAAGAACTTGTCAGAATGGAAATACTTGCTCTGGTTCCAATACTGACACCCAATCTTGTGCCGGGCCAGCATGCGCCCCAGGTATGATATTAGACTTACCGCACGTAAAAACAATAGGTCTTCCAAGTGCGGACCAGTCTTAAATGTTACAGTGCAAAGCAGTTGCAAGTAGCAATACAAGTTTATAGCAGCGAAACCGTTGTCTACGGTTGCACATACGTTGTACCTTGTTTTAATACATTCCACCTATTAGCACTAAACGCATTGCCAATACAGAATGGTCAGAATGGGGAAACTGGGGAGCCTGTAATGCTGCATGTGGAACGACCGGAAACCGAAAAAGGACTCGGACCTGTCTTAACGGAAACACTTGCTCAGGTTTTAATACAATGAGGAAATCTTGCGTTGGGCCCACGTGTTCACCAGGTAACAAAAACCACAGCAAGCAAAGCACAATACATGCTTTAACTATACCCAAATTTAAAACAACTAGTGTAAATGTTACTTGTAATTGTTTTAAATACAAAAAAAGGTTTGTAGTAATTCTCAGAAAAGAAACATAAGTATACTGCCTCGGGGTTATCAGGTGATTTAAAGCAGTTAAGGACATTGGATCGAGTTGTCATTTCGTTATCCAATTGCAACTACTGGCACTTGTGAAAAACAGACCACAAGTCCTGTAATTAAAAAGCAAAAGAACGGTTACTGGTTTATTTATTTCGACCTTTTTTGTGATTTATCAAGTTGTTTCATGGTCCGAATGGAGCAACTGGGGAAATTGCCAAGCTGCTTGTGGAACAACTGGCACCCAAGAAAGAACAAGAACTTGTCAGAATGGAAATACCTGTCCCGGCAGTAATAGAGGAAGTCGATCTTGCAATGGGCCGACCTGTCCACCAGGTAACACTAGTAATGCTATGTGAAAAAGCGAACGTTTCCTTTTACCCGAGCCGCGACGTCGTAGAGGTTTTAAAATAAAAAAGTGCCAATACTGACTGGTGTGTAAACGTTTGATGCAACTGTATTGCATAGTTCTTACATTTTATACTGCATATGCCTAAAACCGTGCCAACAAGGGACTTATACAATGTCCCCATTGGTTGTAGTTGTTGCATGGAGCACGTGGGGAAGTTGGAGCACTTGCAACGCCGCGTGTGATGCTACTGGCACACAAGAAAGAACGAGACAATGTCAGAATGGAAACAGCTGTCCTGGTTCAAACAGTGAGAGTCAATCCTGCACTGGGCCGACCTGTCCTCCTGGTAAGTAAAAGTACAAACGAAACATAAACGTAATTCCACCAAGTTTTGCTAGAAACAATTAAAAAAGAAATGTGACAAGACCTAACAAACAGCTAAAAAGTTTGACAAAAGATGCCAATAAAAATGCCGTTTATTTTCAAGTTTTAATTTTTTTTGGTTTCTGGAAGTTACTTCACTTTATCTTTGTTACTGCGTATATTTACTGCTACATCAAACATATTTGTTTTCTTGCAGGTCAGGTGTGGGATGCGTGGAGCGACTGCAGCCAGTCTTGTGGCATCGGGTATCAGACGAGAACCCGTTCTTGTGCAGTGGGATGTACGGAATACGGCGGGCAGCAATGTCCTCAAGTTGCAGACTGCACGTACGCACGTTAATCAGTAGTTTTAATATTTTACTTGTCCTAATCTGTTGGATCTTTAGGTGCACTGAGGACCTTTGCGGCAGTTCAGGGTCTTGTTTTGACGTATTGAATGTGTGTGGACAAATTAAGGCCAATGGTGTTTGTACTCTGCCGGGTTACGTGGCATACCTCACGGCAAATTGTGCAAAAAGCTGCGGTTACTGTACCGACTGCGTTTGTGGTGAGACTTTTGTTGGTAAAATGTTTGGGTCAAATTTGTAACTATGATCAATATAGCAACTAACAACAACTGCAAAACTTCGTTAACGCTCGACCAAAGTCTGTATCGTACAGTCCAGTAGTATATCTGCTCTCACAAGTATTTCTCTCTATGCTTGATAGCTTTATAAGCTCAACGTACTCATGTCCAAAAATATTCCGGGTAAAATACATTGTTTGAACTTAACTGGTCTGGTTACATCGGATGTCCATTATAAACGTCATACAGTCTAATTGGCCTTAATGGTTGAGGATCGTGAAGTCGCGGTCATAAGATTACTAATTCATGGGTGTATATGAAAGCAACGGGTCGGAAACCAGACTTATTGTTTTTCCATTTCTCAAGTGGTGAATTTAGGGTATTTGTAATCTTTTTCTGTACTTCCAGAGGCCGCTTGGTCAGAATGGAACTCTTGGACCGCATGCAGCGAAAGTTGTGGTGTGGGCACACGATGGCGCTACAGGGATTGCAACAAAGTCGCAGGTTGCGGTGACGAATACTTTGAAATTGGTACATGCAACAATGGAGTGTGTCCAGGTAAACAGTTTAGAAATTACAATTGTTTGTTACGCCGTAATGACGTATTCTCATATGTTACCGAACTGTAAAATGTTGCCAGTTTGGACCGATTGGAGTGTGTGGACGTCCTGTGATTGTGCAACCATGAAGCGTTCAAGAAGTCGAGAGTGTTCCATCGCAAACGCTTGTACCGGTGAAAGTTTGATGACTGAAGACTGCGTTCCTGTTGGTTGTCCAGGTAACTATATGGCATTTTCCGTGACGAAATATGTGGCTGGATCGTGCCCAGGTTTTTATGTTACAAAATATACGTTTTAAACTGTCTTGTCTATAGTCTTGTTGTATCGCTAAACTTTTGTGGTTATGTTGTCAGTAGTTCTTTCAGTTACAAGTAAGCGTATACAGTGAAGTCTAATGTATAATCGTTATATCGTCTTACAAAATTGTTTCAATACTTTGCAGCCTGGAGCAATTGGGGTCCTTGGGCAACCTGCGACGCGACGTGTGGTGACGGAAAACAGCTTCGAATTCGCACTTGCATTAACGGTCCTGGATGTGTTGGAAAGAAGAGAAACCGGAAAGATTGCAACTTAAAGCCATGTCCAGGTAATTATTCAATGACTTACAATCTTGTAGAATTGTTTTTGCGTACATTTGTCTAATAACTGCTTTTTCACGTCGAAATAGTCAAGATTGCTTTAACTCTGAGTTGTTTTACTTCATAAAGCATGGTCGACATGGGGACCGTTCGCAGTAAACCTTGTGGTGGTGAAATGAGGACGAGATCCAGGTTAAAACTTTGGCTTGATGAGTTTACCTTTTGCAGGTTGGTCGACTTGGGGATCCTGGGGCAGCTGTGACACAACGTGTGGCCAGGGCGAAAAAAGAAGGACGCGTACTTGTAGTAATGGACCCTGCTCTGGGGCTAGTTTGGATACCATGACTTGCACAGCAGGCGATTGTCCGTGTAAGTGGATAATGAACACAAAACAATCGTGCTCTTATCGTATAGTCATTTTAAAACGAAAGGGTATTTTAGTTGGAATTTAAGCTCCTTTGGGATTGCAAGTTTACGACTTGTCACTTTTCAAAATAAAATATCAAAGTAAAATTCAATTTACCGACACAATACATATAACCTTTTACCTGATTAAGTAACATTTGTTTGCCAATTATAGTTTGATATTTAATTTGTGCACAATTTACAATGTCCTCGAAAGTTTATTTGTCATCCAGCTTAAATTCAAGTCAGAATTTTGTTAATATGACGTCATCCTGCAAAACCTAAATCTGATCATAACCTATTTAAAACCGTTAAGTAAAATAATGCAATTGTACCAAACATTTGTATAGTCACAAAAACAATTTAAGTGTCGCCCAAGGCACAAACGTAACCGTCCTGAAAAAAGCTTGGCACGTGACAAATACGTCATTGGATGCCTTCGGGCATGTACGTCACAAAACAACGTCCGGATCGACGCATGCAATTAATGCGAGACAGTACGGGGAGCTTTGCCTTAAGCGAAATTTTATGTTTTTTATTCAGTTAATATTCACAAAGCTTACAATTTTTTGGTTTTTGAATTTTGCAAATCACTCTTCGTTACTTTTGACACTTAAACTTTTAGTACAAAAAGGTGCATCTGTGTTTTTAATGTCTGTCTTTCTCACGCACAAATTAACTTATTTAACCACTGAAAGCAATCAAAAACTTATCTATCAACTTGGTAAAACACAAAATGGAAGTTTATTGTTTTAAGTCGAAAACAAGATAACCAACTCGACTTATGTTGTTTGTAATGTGTTATGGTACGCATTTAGCGTGGACAGCATGGACACAGTGGACTGGATGCGACGAAACTTGCGGTGGTGGAGAACAGACCAGAACAAGGACTTGCAACAATGGACCGTGCCAAGGATCATCCAGTCAAACAAAAAGTTGTAATACACAAGTTTGTCCAGGTAAAAAATGTCATTCAAGTGAATATCATGTTGGAATTCTGCAAAATAGCACCTACAATTGGCAATCGAAAAGTTAAATGTTGTAGGAAGAGGAATACTGTATGCCGAGTTGTATGTGGACCTAAAACTGGGATCGAACCCGAAAGTAAAGCACAAAACCCAGCCCTAACCCAAGTTATGTTTTTTGTCAATATCCGGATAAGCCCAAAAGAGTGTGAAGTCAGACCCGAATCAAGCCTGTTTTGTTTAAACTCCAACCCGAGCCCTGGCTGACATACAGCTCGGAGATACAGATATAATATAATTAGAACAAAACAAAATTGGTTTACCTTCATTGGTGGGATTCAGCCGCTTCGCACCGTTTTTATAGAACAGTCTCACGATTTTTGTTATCAGATCAGCGATCCGGTTAGCATTATACTGGTTACTATCAACGAAATTTTTGTAACAGAACCGGCTGAAAAGTATGACCTTTGCGATAGAACCGACTGACAAAAAGTTTGAATCCCACCACTGTTTACCTTGCTCTTTGACAATTTTGTATGCTTACTTTAAACTTTAAATCAGTTACAGCCTGGTCACCATGGGGACAATGGAGTTCTTGTGACAAAAACTGCGGTGGCGGAGAGAGAAGAAGAACGAGGACTTGTCAAAATGGAAGTGTATGTCCCGGATCCATGGAGGACGTGGACGACTGCAATTCCCAAGCTTGCCCTTGTAAGTAATTTAGATGCTGAACAAGGTAGGGGAAAGTCGTGTAGTTTGGACCCTGCGTGTAATTTGGAACTCGCTTATATTTCGGAATATACGCAAGGTGGCAGAATATATTTTATAAAGTTTGAAAGAAGACTTGATATAAGGCTTACGGCCGCGAAGCTCCAAACTTGATGCCGTACTTTCTGTTTGTTAGAAACACAAAATTTGCAAATTTGATAATTTTTTAGGGATCAAACTTTTTGCGTTTCTTTACTACTGTTTAGTGTAAATCTCAGTGTGTATGATTTTTGTGTGGTACAATTTTTAATGTATTTAGCGTAATGAACAATCCACTAACACTTTCCAAAATGAAAATAAATTGGGTAAAAAAATGCGTATGAAAGTGCGTAATTTGGACTGGGCAGCTGAAAATAAAGCTTGCATTTATACACCATTCGGGAATGTTTCTGACAGTTTTTAAAGAAGTTTGACTTAAATTGCGACTAAGAAGCTTATATCTAAATGGTATCAGTAAAGAAAATCCTTTAATTATTCTGTTTTGTGATGACAAAAACATTCATTTAAGTTAGTAGTATTGAAAGACCAAGCTCAGTGCAGGATTCACATTCATTGTGTTTTGCTTTAGCAATTATTGCTTTAAAGCAAATCAAATTAATTAATTAATTTGCCATGCTGCTGTTTTGCAGTGTTCTGCATTTTTTTTCATTTCAGCTATCTTAGTAAGTCCATTTATGGCCTTTTTATTTTCAAGAATTCTTTCATTTATATTTTTTATCCCATTTTTGATTGCATTCAATAGAATTTAAATATTTTGTGAAACATTGTGGTAATGTAATAAAATCTTGATTAGGTTGGTATCTGAGGCTGTTAACGTTCGTTTTGAGGAACTTATGGAAAAGAAATCGCACGGATTTTAAGTGGTCTATTTTACACACGACTTTGGTCTAAATTACATACTAAGCGTGTAAAATGGACCACTTCGCGAAAAAAAATTCAATGCCTTTTACTCTTTTTACGTTAATATCCAAAGTCCAAACATTGCCTTTTTGCAAATAAATGCTTAGCGTCATAACTTAACGAATCGCATAAACTACCTTTAATTTGAAGGACTACTTTTTATTTTATGAAGGTTCAAACTTAAGTGGTCCAAATTACACGACTTTCCCAAATAATTTTGTATTACCAATTTTGTGTGATGCTTAAATTTCTTCTCTCTGTTTTTTTGTTCATATTAATCTCTCTTATTGTGTAAGGCATTTAAAAAAAATTGAGGCAGCTGCTGGATTTAAATTTGAGTCATGGATTGAAATTTGTCTTTAATAAATCACAACGTGGTTCGACGCTTATTTAGTGACTAACTCTATTTTTTTTCGCCAAACGAATTTATCGTTGCAAAAAATGCCGGAGCAAACGTAATTTTATGTATTTCTTAAAAACGAATTGACGTTGTACAATGATGTGAAACTTGATTCCAACTCAAACCGCAAAAGATACGTGCTCGCGTTGGGCGTATACAGCGACCTGTCTGGTAAAACCAAAAATACAAATTGAACACATTCTAGTGTTCAGAGTATTTGTTCGCAACTACAACACTAGTTTAAACTGCCCACTGTAGAACAAAATGATTAAGCGAATAAAAAGGTGCAATGTGGGCACAGTTCTTAAACCACCAATTGAAGTTTGTTGTCCCAATTGTCGAAAGCAAGATAACAAACTCGTCCTATATGTTGTTTGTAATGTGTTATGGTGTGCATTTAGCGTGGACAGCCTGGACACAGTGGACAAATTGCGACCAAAGTTGCGGTGGTGGAGAACAGACCAGAACAAGGACTTGCAACAACGGACCGTGCCAAGGATCATCCAGTCAAACGAAAAGTTGTAATACACAAGTTTGTCCAGGTAATTAAAAGTATCAGAAAAATATCATTCAAGTTCATATAATGTTGAAATTCCGCAATATAACTTAGCACCTACAATTGGCAATCGAAAAGGTAAATTTTGTAGGAGGGGGGATACTGTATGCAGAGTTGTATGTGGACCTAAAATTGGGCCCGAACCCAAAAGTAAAGCACGAAACCCGGCCCTAACCCAATTTTTATTTTTATTTATACCGGGATAAGCCCAAAAGAGTGAAGTCAGACCCCAAGCCTGTTTTGTTTAAACTCTAACCCAGGCCTTGTCTACCATACAACTCGGAGATACAGATATAATATAATTTGAACAAAACGAAATTGGTTTACCTTCAGTGGTGGGATTCAGCAGGTTCGCACCGGTTCTATAAAACCGTCTCACAAATTTTTATCAGATCAGCGAACCGGTTAGCATTATACTGGTTACTATCAATGGACTTTTTGTGACAGAACGGGCTGCAAAACATGACTTTTGCGATTGAACCGACTGACCAAAAATTTGAATCCCACCACTGTTTACCTTGCTCTTTGACAATTTTGTGTTCTTGTTTTAAACTTTAAATCTGTTACAGTCTGGTCACCATGGGGACAATGGAGTTCTTGTGACAAAAACTGCGGTGGAGGAGAGAGAAGAAGAACGAGGACTTGTCAAAATGGAAGTGGGTGTTCCGGATCCATGGAGGACGTGGACGACTGCAATTCCCAAACTTGCCCTTGTAAGTAATTTAGATACTGAACAAGGTTGCACGTCCAATTTTGAGTGATGCTTAAATTTATTCTGTCTGTTTTGTTATTAGCACTAATTAACATGTAAGAGTACCGTTATATACTGAAGTAAAGCTTTAAATGTTTTTAATCGGTCGGTATCTTTAATCCTGTGCAACTTGCGCAAATAATAAAACAATAGCAGCTAGTGTTTTAATTTTGGACATATTTGGTCTGTCTAGCTTATGCTAAACTTTTACCAAACCTATTTTCAATTTACAGTATAGTTTTTAACAGCATAAATCTCTTATATTGTGCAAGGCATTTAACAAATTAAGGCAGCGTCTGAATTTACATTTAAGTCATGGATTGAAGATTGTTTTTATAAAACACAACGTGGTTTGACGCATATTTAGTGACTAACTCTATTTTGTCAAATGAATTTATCGTTGCAAAAAATGCTGGAGCAAACGTAATTTTAGGTATTTCTCCAAAACTAAGTGACGTTGTACAATGAAGTTAAACTTGATTCCAACTTCAACCGCAAAATATATGTGCTCACGTTGTGCGTGAGGCAACCTGTTTTTGAAACCAAAGTACCAATTGAACATATATTACCGTTGAGTTTCTAAAAATATTTATTTGCACATGACACTAGTTTACTGCAAAACAAAATGTTAAGCGATGGTTAAAAAGTACAATTTATCAGTAAATTGGACAATAATGGTATGGTGCTGTGTATATAGCGTGGTCATCCTGGACGCAGTGGACAAATTGCGATAAATCTTGCGGTAGTGGAGAACAGACCAGAACCAGGACGTGTTCCAACGGACCGTGCCAAGGATCTTCCAGTGGAAAGAAAACTTGCAACACAAATGTTTGTCCAGGTAAACGATCTAACAATGAGTATTGTGTAAAGGCGTTCTTCTCTAATTTTTATCAAAGTCTTACTGCACATACTGAGTCCTGATTTGAGATTACACTTGGGTGGTAAAAGAAATCCAGTTTATTCAAGTGTCTTACGTACTAGCACTACTCTTATACGTCCATTACTGCAATCGGCTTTTTCAAAACTTGCGGCGCTTGGGGTATATACAACTTAAAGAGTTCACACGTTCATAAAAGACGCATTTAAAAAAATAGGATTATGCGCAAACATGTGACATTTTATTTAATCATGATTTTGATGTATCGAATTGACAAAGAATTGAAAATCTTGTTGCCTTTGAAAAGAGGGGGATAGACCAAAGAGATGGGACTAACCTTCCAGACCAGCATCTTTTTGCAACAAGCTTTAGCAATTTCAAAGGAAAGTCTATAACATGTTTCGCTCCGAACCAGGACTGAACAGTTGGGTCAGTTCAGTTGCAACTTTGGTTCTGACTTCAATTCAGTGTGATAAAAATCTCC
This sequence comes from Phallusia mammillata, assembly GCF_965637545.1. NCBI lineage: Eukaryota > Metazoa > Chordata > Ascidiacea > Phlebobranchia > Ascidiidae > Phallusia > Phallusia mammillata. Next base: position 22,651,333 of record NC_137253.1, read on the forward strand.
ACCGGTACCACCTGAAATATTCCGACGTACCACCAGTAGTGGTACCACAGATTGAGAACCAGTGAAGGGATTCGGCCAAATCGCCTAAAGTTATTCGGCCGAAACCGCATCTCAGTAAAAATCGTGGTTGTTAAAATGACATGGCTTGTTACACAGAGTCTTGTTTTGGGTAATACTTGCTTTGATTTGAGACTTCAGTCACTAAAACATAAACCACAAGTGTCGATCTGATATGGAGTTTGACTGATAAAAAATGTTCAATCCCCAAACTCCATACTTTGCTCAATGACAAGTGATAATTCTTTTACATAGACTGGACACCATGGGGAACATGGAGTGGTTGTTCTAAAACCTGTGGTGGCGGAAAAAGATCACAAATGAGGACATGTCAAAACGGCCCTGGATGTGTTGGATCAAACAAAACAGAAGAAAATTGCAATGAAGACCCTTGTCCCTGTAAGTGTAACTTTCACTCAAGACTTTGTAAAAAATGCACTGATTTACTCTAACACGTTTATAATTCTTAAACTCTTTTATTGTTGTTCTGTAGACAATTGGCCTATTGCAAAGTTTAAGGGCGAAATGCATAGTTACAGATGATATACGTGCAATAAAACGAATCTCAATATCTTTATTGTATTGTGCACTAATTAAGAACATTAATAACCACATGAATCTAACTCAAAGTCAAAAAATTGCCAGGAAAATCCGTTTTTTGCAGAAAATTACTCACAACTTTTCAGAGAAACTATATAAACTTATTTGTAAATTTACAAATGTCAATTGTTTAATTTTTTAATTTACTTTCGCGAAGAAATGTGAGAAAATCTTTGCAGGAAAATTAGCAAATTTACCAAAGCTTGTTGATTCAAGGTCAAAACGAGCATTTTATGATAGATGGAAGATTCATGTTTGTTAAAAGTGAACATCTTAGAAAATTGCAGCATGACAGCGCTCTTTATAAATTGTACTCCTGTCGTTGTGCAGCAAAGACAACCCACAAAACGGTATGTTTTATGTAGCTTGGACAAAATGGACAAACTGGGGCACATGTGATAAGACTTGTGGCGACGGAGAACAGACAAGAACTAGAATTTGCAACAACGGACCGTGTACATCAGGTTCTTCATCAGACACACAAACCTGCAACCTTGGAGATTGCCAAGGTATAATTCTGGCACTATTATTAAATTGTAACTGATGTATTTTGTTTGTCTCTCACCGAAATTTGTGTAAACAATGTGAATGTTTTTAATCAGGCTAAAATAACCCATTTCGGGGCAAATTGTAAAACAAACTCTAAAGCAGCGGTTCCCAAACTTTTTCATATTTTTTTCAAAACGGTCCTTTTGCCATTATTTTGAGGGCTCGCGGTCCTTGAGCCTAAATATGTATTTCATAAAAACGAAAGTTGATTTCAGGATTTTAGCTAGTTATGCAAAATTGCGCATAAAAGTCATCCAAACACAGCTTGTGACATCACAGACAAGACAAATGCACTACAATTGTGCGCGAACAATTGCATTTTTGATAGTTGTCATTCAATAAAGGCTATTGTTAAGCAATGGAGACAGTTGATTCTCAATTCTACTTTGATTTAAACTTATTTAGTGGCACAAACTGACGCCAAATAAGATTATAGAATTACTTCAACCGCTTCGCGGTCCCCCCAAAATTGCCTCACGGACCCCTAAAGGACCGCGGACCCCAGTTTGGGAACCGCTGCTCTAAAGCGATTCAATTGCAGAAGAGCAGAACTAAAGTACAAGAAAAAAACTAATTTACAAACAAGGAAACAATTTAAAGTCACGATTTCAAAAAACAGGTGTCTAAAATCTAAACCCCAAATAGCGCTTAGTTAACTAATTAGGCCTACTTGAATGCTACCTCTTAGAGACAAGCCTTATTTTAGTAAGTGCTCTTTATTTTTACATCAGCGAGTTGGAGTTCTTGGGGCCAGTGGTCATCTTGTGCTGTGACGTGTGGTCGAGGTTCCCAAACCCGCACACGAACTTGCACTGGATCCGGTTCTTGTGAGGGAGACTCCAGTGAAGTAAAAACTTGTGTTCATGCTACTGTCTGTCCGTAAGTAACTTACGCATTACCAAATTACTGTTTTTTTTTAACTATTACCAGTTAATGACTTTATGGTCCATACTTTAAGGAATTGTAGCTCCCGATATTCCTTTTACAGAGCAATTATACTGGAGCTTAAAAAAACAAATTCCGTAGAAGTTTTTGGCTGTTTGCAACTTCTAGCACCCTTAACTCAATTAAAGTATTTATTTCCTGTTCAAGTTTTTCGTTATGCATGATATCCGTTGTTGTGTTCTGATGTTTATTTCAAAAACCAATATAAGTTATCAAGAATTCATCAGTAGTGTGATATGTTTTTGAACGAAAATCTTTTCATTTAAGAATTATTAGGCTATGTGGTAAATCAAAATTACTTGTTTCAAGGTGTACATGCACTGGATGCCCAAACAATCCTACTTATGACACTTACTGCAGAGACCCTACAGTAAAAGTATATTGCACCCAGGGGAACTTTATCGCTTGGTTTCATGAAAACTGTCAAAATACATGCGGCACATGCCAATGCACATGCGGTAAGGGGTATTTTTTGTGTAAATCACACGTTAGACACGGATTCGCTGTGTCGTATTTGCGTAAGTGTTAAACAAGTTTGTGGTTTTCAAATCAGACTTTATTCAATCTCGTTTAAATGCACATTTATTTTATTTATTTATTGACAATTTATTTTATTGAACTAAATGTGTGCAAGACACAAAAAAAATGTAAAGACGGAAGAGAATAAAAATAGCATCAATCAAGTAGCTATAAGTTAGAATAAACGCCAGCCCACTTTACCTTAAGGGTCGCGAGTTTATTAGTGTGCAATGCACTTACATATTGTGAGTTTTTAACCGTCTTAAATAATGAAATAACAAGCAGAGCGTGGGCATGGGCTGAAATCCAAGACGTTACATCTTTCCAGTAGCTTTTAAAATGTTTAAAATGATAAAGTAAGTGCGATACAGTTTCGGGGCACTTTAGACAGAAAGCACATTAGTCGAAATCAGTGTTTCCAAAGGAGTGGAGTGCTTCGTTTTGTTACAATGGCACGCACGTATTTGGTGCGAGTCTCAAGTCCCGTTTCCACTTTTTCTTTTCTGGGCAAACTGATACACATTGTTTTAGTTTGTTTTAGAGCGCCCTTGATGTTTTATACACTTGAAATATTTCTAGGCATTCATTAACTAAGTTGAAGTTGTTTTTGGAAAGGTCATCAGTGTGGTCCCATTCGAAAGGCAGGGCGGCAACCATTTTAATGAAAATTTTAAAGTCATTGTTATTCGCGGTGAATTTGTGTTTATCTGCCAATTGATCGTATTTATAATATTTTAAAGGCACATGGTCGGATTGGGACAACTGGAGCGATTGTGCGCCATCATGTGGTAACGGTCAACGCTCACGTACAAGGACTTGTCCGTCAGGGAAAAAATGTGAAGGTGTTACTGTAGAAGGTGAAGCATGCACCAATCCAGTTGCCTGCCAAGGTAACAACACAATGGCATAAACTTGCTGATTTAACACACCTGATCAACGTAGTTGCAAAAGGTTTACTACATTAGGTTGACCGGATGTAAAATGAAATTTTCCTTTGCAAATGTTCTAGTCAACGTATAGAATCAAACTATGAACGTAAAAACTTTTCTAACAACTTAATAAAAATGTGCCAATATTTAAATTTTTTGTGTATAATTATGCAACAAATTTTTTAGCCGAATGGAATGAATGGGGTGGTTGGGGTGCATGTGTTGGCTCATGTGGCAGCGCTGGGACAAGAACAAGAACACGCGTCTGTTCCAACGCAAACCTTTGCTCAGGTTCTTCTACAGAGCAAGGATCTTGTACGGGAAGCTGCGAATGTAAGTATTAAGTTCGATTCCGTTACTTGCCATTACATAAAAACAGCCTCTTTAAAGTATAGGACTACCTAAGGTTGCGAATCTTTTCTGTAAAAACAATTTAGGTTTGAGAGACATAGTGGTTTGAAACATTTTTATTAAGTGAAAAGTTTTATGCATATTAAGGCTTGCCAAGACAACGATTTTTTTAAACTTTTACATGAAACTTTTGTTATGTTAAGCTTTTCGATGTGTAACATTTTTTGAACATTATCATTATTGTGACTCTTCGTTAAGACTCTTTTAATAGTTGAAGTGTAACGTAACAATTGATCACGCAGCTAATCCCTGGGGACCTTGCTCTCGAACATGTGGCCAAGGAACAAGGAGCAGACCGAAGTGCGTGGGTTGCGCTTTGGAATACGATGATTGCGAAATTATAAAGTGTCCAACACGTGAGTCGTATAGCTGCACAGAAAAACCTATAAAGTATTATTAATTTAAAAAAAAACACTAGCCACCTAATAAAATATATATTATTGAACCTATGTTTAGTGAATTGTGCGGCTAACCACTTCCGCCGTTACTCGGTGAACAATCACACCTGCTGTAGTGGAAACATCGGCTCATGCGGGAGAAGCAGAACCCAGGGGCGAATCGTCAACGGCAGGGAAGCAAAAGCTGAGCAGTGGCCGTGGATGGTAAAATTATAACCTAGCTTATCCGTCGATTTTGACTTAAACACGTGGATAAAAGGGTGCAAGTCAGAAAATAACTGCGGAGCTCTGCTTTAAAAATTTCACAGTGTTGCCCAATTTAGCCCAACTTGGTACTAAATGAAATTTTTTTTTTAAATTTGAATGAATTTAAGAAACTATTGCCTAAATGTAAGTTTTAAGTTAAGATCAAATTTAAATGATCCAGCAACAATTCAGAAAGTTTATGTCCTTCGGTTTTTACGACTATATAACTTACTAATCGGTTTTTAAGTACAGCTGATTGAGGTAGTCCTATAGGCCTTTAATTGGGTTTAATTTCCTGCGATGACCATAGTGTTTATAACAACTGCAACCATTATTACACTTTTATCAGAATTATCGTGGAAACAGTTGGTTGTCTTAACTTTGTAACGTTAACGTCATGGAAATTACAAGCACGGGTTAGATGTGCAGTCTTAAAACATTATTTTCTGTTTTTACAGGTGTATATGATTTTCAACAATAACCTTTGTGGAGGAATGGTGATTTCTAATACCTGGGTATTAAGTGCTGCTCACTGTTTTAGGTATGCTGTTGTAGTTAACTTACGTTTTTTTCTTGCCTTTGTTGTTATATCCCGCACAACACTTACTAACAGTCTATGTTCTTTCTTAAATCTAATGTGTAAGTTATTTCTTAAAGAGAGCAGACGTTATTTTTTGCTATATTTGTGTATAAAATGTTTTGTAATATATAATGTTTTTGTTTAGTGGTGTGCAGGCAAGTGCCATCACCGCAACGTTCGGAGCCTTGCTATTTCAGAAAAGCAGCCCCCATCAGCAAACCAGATCGGTGTCTCAAGTTATCATACACCCACAATACTCATTCCCGAAACATGATGTCGCACTTCTCCGGGTAAGAGACCGCACACAGTCCTACAGCATAAGTTATGTTGTGGTTGTAGTGCTATCGCAGAATGATACTGATGTGCTTGAAACGGTCTGGTTTTGTTAATATTCAGTTCGTGGAAAATCCAATCAATTTTGGATAACCTCTCTACACAGTAAAAATAGGGGTAAGATTATACAGAATAAAAGCATATATAAGTGCTATAAACATTTGGCACATACAATAGTTATAACAGTGCTTGCAAGTACCACTTGTAGAAGGTGAGTTACTATGGTTGCTACAGTACCTAATATGTTGAATACCTATTAGGATCGATGACAACTTGCTCATACTTTTCAGCTTTCCAGCGCAGTAAACTACGGCGCTTACGTACAACCGATTTGTCTTCCCCAAGGAGAAAGGGCGTTGGTTGGTAACATGTGTGTTGCTGCTGGATGGGGAAAACGTATGTTGAAAAAATGCCACATCTATGTTAAATACCTCAAGTTGGCAAAATATTTACGAGCAGAAAAAAACTCGAAAATAACTTTTTTGTATAAAATCAAAGTTTGCTCATCTAAAATATGTCGTTTACACTTTCAAACCAAGAAAAGATTTATATGTTATGAAGGCACATTTCGTCTGGGTTTTTGAATTGTTAAACCTTAGTGGCCAAACAATTGTCGACCACTTGTATATACCCAGTGGTGGGGTTTAAATTTTTGGTCAGCCGGTTCTATCATAAAAGTAATATTTTTCAGCCGGTTCTGTTACAAAAAGCCCTTTGACAGTAAAAAGTAATGCTAACCGGTTCGCTGATCTCATAAAATTTAGTGAGACTGTTTTATAGAACCGGTGGGAACCGGCTGAATCCCACCACTGTATGTACCTCGATCTGATTCATATTATCTTTCATTCAGTGGCAAAGGGCTCTGCACTGCCAAAAACTTTGATGGAAGTAGACTTGAGAATTCTTGAACATGTAATATGTTCCAACGCATATCAAACAAAAGCAAACTTTGATGAAAACAGTCACATTTGTGCAGGAGCTGTACGAGGAGGCGTCGACACTTGTAACGTAAGTTTAAGACGCACGAACTGCTGTTTTGAATTGACATTTATACATATATTTTGATGGCGGTGTTCAGAGTACAGTAAAACTTGGTTAAACCGGATACGGTTATTCCAGGTCTTTACCTAATTCGGAAAAACTACGCAGTACAAATAATCAGTAATATGATAAGACTTGAATTAATCGACATCAATTAATGCGGACCGGTTCGGGCCAAATAAAATTGTCCGAATTAGGCAGATCCGTATTACTGTTAAATGTATTCAAATTGGCGGAAGTGCGGAAAGACCATAATAAATGTTTCTGCGAATAGTAAAAGAAACATACTAAACTTCCTGCATTTCCAGGGCGACAGCGGTGGGCCGCTTATGTGTCAGAGATGTGCAAACTGCGGATGGTTTGTTGCTGGTATAACTTCGTTCGGGGACCCGAATTGTGGAGGAGCAAAAACGCCTGGCATGTACGCGCGAGTGCGGTCTTATGAAAGTTGGATTCGGACTTACACTGGCATAGCTGCCGGAGCCACCCACACTGCATGCCGCTGAGTGGAGCGTTTTTCTTTATTACATAGAAATGTTAGATGGACCTTTGTGCATGCATATCCACAAAAGGCTTTAATTTTTTGTCAAAATAGTTAGAAGCGTTTGATTTATGCATTGCCTTGTTGTAAGTAGTGAAAAAAAAAACTTCGGTCTTTATATTACTTTGGTTTTTAATCATTTTGTTGATGCGTGTAAACGATTTGTTTCAATACAATAAAACGCAGTAGCGAATTTTTTGTTGTTTTGAGATAGTAAGTTTTATTTAATAACAAACCTCGTGGTTTTCTACCGGTGGCTTATTTTAGGTTTGGGAATATATAAACAGGGTTGCCACTTGCCATACCGTCCTTATTTTAAAGAGCAAAGCCTTAGAAAAAAGTATTGTTTTTATTTCTTGGAAATATCCTTGTTTTCGACTTGAGTCCTTGTTTTGTCTTATTTTCGACAATTACAAAACTTATAAACTTATTATAGTAAAATGACAGTCATATCCTTGCGACAAGGAAAAGTAAACCTAGAACTGGGTTGTCGTGAGAAATATTTTCTAAAAACAAGGAGTTGCTGAGACAGATTGTTTGTGGCAAAAAGTATGGCAAGTGATATGCCATGGCTCATATAAATGTAAAGATTTGTATCAAAGCGTTTGTTTCGTTTCGTATTAAAATTTTATTTTTCGGTTGTCCTTTTTTGGGATCCATGTCGATGGCAACCCTGTTTACAAACCTATCTTTGTCGTAGGCTGTGTAAAACGCAACAAGATCGAAACCTTTGTTACTTTGGTCAGACAACAAAAGGCATCAACTTATATGGAGTGATTGCCAAACTCTATTTTACAAAACGCAAATTATCCTTGCGATAAAGAGGTTGATTCCGGGGGTAAAATGCTCTTATAAGTGCTACAACAAAAGCATTGGCATTAAGCCCCACTGTAATACCTGCAGTTCGTAAATCTTTGTTGATCGCTTCCAGCACTGACGGACTGGTTGCGTTCTATCAGCTAACAATTGTGCAACAGATCGATGGGGAAATTGGGTTGGCGTTTGACGCAAGCCAAATACAACACTGCAGCTGTAGCTGTCAAGATTTGCTTTTCACGCCACGCAGTTTTGTTTAAATGATTTATTCTTTCCATCTAGTTTGAGCCTAATGCATTGCACGATTGTGAATTTAGAAATAAAGTGGGATCGAGGATGCTACCTGTCTGTTGTCCAAGCTGGGACACTTTCGTGCTTCAGGCATAAGCTGAAGTTCATTACTGCTCTCGGCAACTACCAATAATGTATGTTGTGAAAAAATGACACACATAATTAAATTACCTGTAATTTGTAAGAACGCAAAATTCATACAATACAACGGCAACTTTAAGATGCGGTAAAACTGGTATGAGGACAATACCTTATCACTGAGGCACAATGACATCTGGGCAGTTTGGTAAACAAATGTTAACGGAAACAACATTTATTTAACCAACGAGTTATTAGGTGTTCCTAACAAGTGTTGTTTTTAAAGATTTATCACATTAAACAACAAAATATTGTTGGTGTTAATTGGTTTCAGTCGGACAGTCCAATAGAAAAGTCGCATTTGAAAAAACAACACAATATATCTATGTACACATTGTGATAGAGCAAACAACTTACCGTTGCTCACGCGAAATTGAAAAGCACACACAAAACACGGAGAAATCTCAAGCACTTACGTTAAAGTTGCTGAATATTTTAAAATAATCAGTTCTAAAAGGGGCACAGCGTTGATTGGCTGTTCGGCAGTTTACAAGATTAAACTACAGCTTTTGGATTTGAGGATGAAGGCTTTATAACTAGTCTGCCAAACCTGACAAATTCTGATAAACCGATGCCGACTGTGGCATGAGAGGATTGTGCAACAATAAAGAATAAAACACCAGCCTTCAAATGGTTTAGTCCAGCAGGGAGACAAACTGTTTATGAGGAGTTGGACATGACGAGGTTGCTTTGAGAGGCTTTCCTTACCCGAGGTATCTCATCCGGTGTTGGCATATGGTCGCCAGTTACTTGCGTCAGTTTCTTATTCTCAGGCATTCTACTCGGCTTGTTCATCTGCGCGCGCGCCATGTTGTAATCGCCCGAGTCAAAGTATTTCTGGAAAGCAGTAAAATACCAATGACACATAAACCGTTTTGCGCTTTATAACGATTTAACGTTGCGCAGCTATTTGCGGCTTGGTGATTGTTTTAGTGCAATTGTGTAGCTATGATTTCTTTTACAAAGCGATATAAACTCAACTCAATCTAATAATGATCTTCTGGCAAATGTATATTCTTAACCGACGTTTCAACTTTATCAGGGTAATAATTGATATATCATGCCTGGTAAATACCACCTGTCTGCATTATCATCCGGCAAGGACACACAAAGTTTGTTATTTAAAGAGTTGTTTCTTTTTTAAAGTACATGTTATCATGGTGGCAAAAAAAATGTCTGAATTACTGCATAACAACAACCTCAGCCATGGAAGTGCATGCTTCAAACATGTCTGAGGTTGTTTAGCAAAGAAACGATTGCTCGTGCATGTTAGGTGGAAACTATAAATAAGGTATGACCTCACCTTTTGGTTCATTCTTTTCTGCAACATGCTCGATCCTGCTTTTGGTTTTAGATTACCATATTTGCTTTTGAGCATTTCCTCCTGTTGCTTTTCAATATTCTACATGCAAGACACAATTGGTTGCATTTATCTGTCAATAAAACATGTAAACATGCAAACTCACCACTGCTGAAGCAGGCTGCTTAAACTCTGGGGATTCTTCACTTGACATGGCTTCAATTTTAAAACAACAAAGCACAAAAAATAGTTCCAAAATTTTTTACACCTTTATCCTTAGTGTTGACTGTTCCTAGAATCTATATGTAAGACACAGGAAGTAAGCTTCTCAGTCCATGACGCAACACACAGGTGGCACTCAACACAAACGGCTCATTGTACATTATATGATGCATCAGAATTGAGTCATGCACATTCATTACAACAGGGCCAGACCCGTAATTACTAAACCAAAGTAAGTTTGCTACTGCATGAATGTTGCATAAATAGCATCCTGACACATTTGACATTGGAACCACATCTAAATGAGACATGAAATAATGTAGGCTATGGAAATGTTAAGCATATTAAACATAAGCAATTTTCAAATTATTCAAACAGTGCTTGAAAGGTATTTCTACACACCAAAACAGCAGCAACAAAAATGTACACATAGTTCATGTATGATTCTTTTCTTGTCATTGGAAATCTCAGAAATAAAAACAACTTTCTATTTACTAGCACCATCATGCCCAGCAATTCAAAAGGGAAACCAATTTTATCACAAGGCAACTTAAGACCCTTTTAAACCCAAAACACCTCAGTCAGTTACATTAATTACAGTTTTATGCAATCATGTAAAACCAAACCAAAATTGACCTGAGGGTTTATTATTCATCATGTCAGATTACTTTTTGGGTGCTAAAGGCTGTCCCTTGTCTTTCCCTCTGAGCTTAATTCCAATTGCTCTTTCAATTTTGCCCAATACTTGGTTGTTAGGAATTGCTTTTCCATTTTCATATTCATTGATGACTTGAGCTTTTTCGTTGATTTTGGTAGCCAAATCCTTCTGGGTAAGATTCTTCGCCTGTCGGCCCTTCTGAATCAATCTACCAACATCTAGAGATACCTTGTTATGATGCAGCTCCTCAGTTTCACGGTCAAGTTTAGCTGTATTTTTGCTTGTTACTGCTTTCTTGTTTGTGCCTGCTGCAAACTTTTGCCTTGTCTCTATATCATCACCACGCCTCAAGGCCGCATTGACAGCCTGACTTGATTTCGCAGCACCAGGTGCAGGTTTTGACTTACGTAGGTAAGTAACAGTGTCCCAATCAGTATTGCTTTGCATTTCAGCTTTAATAGTTACACCCTAGTAGTAATTCCTGCTAATGTCACAAAGCACAGTGATTAAACATAGAACATACATTTAAAAATCAGGTAACAAGGAAAAAAGTAAGTCTGTTTTAGTGTATCATCTGCATTTCAACACAATTATTTAATCGAAATCAATAAAAGCAGTCGCTTGAATTAATTACTTTAAATTGCAAATATTGCACACATATTTCTTAAACTGTTGGGTATGCTTAAATGTTACCACATAAAAGAGCAGTTACAAGAAAAGGTAACAGATTTATTTGATAATAATGTACTAGACAAGTTACTTGACACCTTTTTATAATTTAGCTGTTCAGTGTTACCAGAATCTGGTAGTGGTACACAACAATAAATATGCAAATATAACAATGTACATGACAATATGTATGCATGTATACAAAATAAAACAGAAACTGACACCACATTATTGAACCAGTTCTTAACCACCGTTTTTTGATCAATACTTTTTTCCTCGTTAATAAGCTCAGTAAGCATAGATGGAAGGAAAATGCAAAGCATCCAAACCATCATCATCTTCTGTTGTAAAATCCTCTGCTTCCCTAACCTGATTTATCCAGTTTCTTGTGATGACACAGGGATCAGGTGGCCTTTCAGCCATTAGCTGCTCAAATGGCACACTCTTAATATGTTCTGCAACTTTACTGTTTATTTCAATCTGTTCTTTTCTTGATATTGGCGGCTTGTTCAAAAGCTGCTTAAAATATTGGTAAGTAATAGCTTCAACAGGCTTAACACCAACTGCAGTCATTGATGGTGCTTCTTTATTAATAGGAAATTCAATATTGATTGACTCAATATCTACTGGCCCACGATGGCCATCTGCACTTACAGTGTCTATTTGATAGCTAGCCAGGGGTTGACTTAGTTTTTCCACGTTAAAACCACCCCTGCCCCTTAAGGAATCAGATATCAATGTACTAGAGAACACAATCTTTGACAATGAACTAGAATCCAGCAATGTATTGTTCAACCTTTTGCGCCCGGGTGTGAAACTTGGCATGATTTGAGGTGCGACAGAGTTTCTTTCCAACATTACTTGGTTGGCATAGTGCTGAAATTCAGGCACAGCTGACAAATGTGCAAGCACCAAAATGCATGCAGCTGTTGAGGACAAAAGCTGCATTGTTTGTTGATTACTGTCTACCTGAAAGCTTTCTCCGCTGTTTTCCACTACTGAATTTTGAGCAGCTAGAACAATGCGACACAACTCCAAAATAACATCAGCTGACATAACTGATAAGCACAACACAGACACCAATTTGTACAAAGCTTGAAAATTGTCTGTTGAGTTATCTTCAAGAGTAAAGCATTCATAAAGCCACAAATATATGCTATGTAGTCTTTGGTCCAAAAATTCACAGTCTTGCTTACTTGCAGTCGATGACACCAAACCAAGTTGGTCAATATCAGACTCTGAGTTTACCAACTTTAACTTTGTTCTGTTATTATTCTTGTCCAACAAAACAAGTAATACATTTTGTGCAATTAATCTGTCATTTGGACCAACATTCAGGGTGATTTTAAGTAGAGGCTCTAACAAGCTGGATGATAAAGAAGATAAGGTATTTATTCTGTAAGTCTTTGAAATTTGTTGAATACACTGCAACAACAAACTGGAATAGTTCAAGTCAGCAGTTGTTGCTTCTCTTAAATCATGGTCAGATATAGCTTCAAGTGCTCTGTTAATATAAAACGACATCGCTTCAAGTTTTTGGTAGTCTGGAACCACACTGGACAGAACACCAGTTGTTTCGATTAGAGCAGTTTGAAATGTTTTTTGATTAGTAGATTCTGCTGAAATTCTTAGATGTTGTGACAGTCTGTTAAACACATCAATTACAGATGGCCCAATAGCTGTGGATGCTGGAATAGGGACAATTGCGCACAAAACTTTAAGTATGCTTGCCCTAATTGGCTGGTCATTATTGTCATGTGTGTCAATGTGATCCAGCAGAAGTTTGACAATTACATGGCTGTATTGACCTTGTATGGAGTACATGATGATTTTAAAGGACTTAATGGCAAATGAATTGTCAGGTGCCCAAAGCTCATGATTATCCATGTGCGCTAAAGCAGGATAAATAGCTGCAGAAACATTGGAGAAAGCTGCTCTTGAAAGTAATTCACGAAGCGATTCTTCAGCTAAGGTTGAAGGTTGTTCAACATCAGAAGCCGCATCTGAAGGATTTTTTTCTTGACTGTTTTGCATACTGTAAAGCAATGATGGGATAATCTTGTCCATGTGCTGTTTCTCCCATATGTTCACTTGTAACTCATCACTGACTGTTTTGCGTATTACACCTCTCAGACCATGAACACCATGAAGCTGTATTTTTCTTCGAATTGAAAGATTTTCTTCGTTGCTGTGGCACATTGCACTAAACTTAGACACAAAAAAGTCGTATCTTCTATGATATGAAGCAGTGTCTTCTTCAATTTTAGAAAACTTCTCAAATGAGTTTGTTCCAAGTGCTTGAAAATTGTAGTTGTCAGACTCTAACAGTGTTGCAACCATTTTTAAAAAGCTTTCAACAAACAAATTTATTTGCTGAGCATGGCATGCCAAAAGTAGTTGATTAAGGGCTTCCATTGCCACAAACACTGATTGGTCTCTTTTCCTTGCAATATCTCTTGTCAATCGCCTAGCAAGATAATCCCCAATCCTGTCCAATTTCTCTGGTGCAGAAACAGCATAGTAGGTCAACTTTTCCATTTCACTGCGAACCAACCCTTCTGATTGTACTGATGGAAAGATATTGTCCACAAGGCGCTTATACCGCGGCCGAAATGCTGGGCAACAGGAGCAACTTGCCATGTTTAACGAAAATATCACAACTTCATTAACATACACATGGATGCTGCAATAATGTAACATCTGGCGGTTTACACATAAAACTAACACATGTTTATGCAATTTAATGTGTTAAATAATTAGCACACATTCAAAGGTTTTGATTGCATACATAATGTTGTGTTTGCATAAAAATGTACATGTATGACAACACATGTATGTCACACAAAAATATAGCATGCATATTAAACACAAGTTTTTTAAATGTGGCTGGCTTGTTGTTTTTAAATACAGTAAACATTAATACTTACTAATACAAACCCGCTGTACCAAAAAAAATGTTCAGATCAGCGATTCTCAACCGCCGCTCTCAGGGCCGCATGCAGCTCCCAACTACTTATTTTGTGGCTCGCACCACACCTCAGAAAACCACCAAAGATTGCTGTTTTAGCTCAAGGTAACACTCTTTTGTGATTTTCTGAGGTCTCATTTTATTGCGGCTCCTTACACACTTAAAAAACTACCATTTGGCAACAAAAAAATTTGAGAACCACTGGTCCAGATTAACCGATGTCTATTAGTGTAAGCCTTACCACAATACAATGCATTTGTACCTCACATTTTGTCCGAGTTAGGTTAGGATCCAGATTAAACGAATCGGGTTTAACCAAGGTCTACTGTAAAACTAAACTTTAATCATGCAAATTTTGGGTTGTTTACCTCTATAACGTTAACACCTGGGATGCTTGGTGCATTGTTATTGTTACCACTACTAAAGGCACATCTCACTTTGTGTAACATTATACTGCTTGGAAATCTTAGTGCCCCCTCTTGCCCCTACGTGGCGGCGCCCATGATTGCATGGTGTACCTTCATATCACTTAAACACCATTTTATTACTTTGTGCAGTTTTATATTCTTTGCTGCACCTTTAAATCAATTGGCAGACCTTAAAATCATTTAGTACGGTAATAGTGCAGTAAACAATCCAAACAAATAGCAATCACAAATACATTTCATAAAATACTCAAAACACAATTTTGTTGTGCAATACTGTTCAAAAAATGACACAAGTAATACTTAGTTGTCAATACTATGTGTTAGTTCATTCATATATTTATGTAACTCTTTTAAATTGCAATGCTTTGTTTAGGTTAAAATCACTCAACAAAACAGCACTTTGTAACAGTTCAGGTTTTCAATTATTTCATAATCTGTTTCTGTTATTTTGGTTAGATCATAGATGACATGATTCAATAACGGTGCGTACTGCTTACAATTTAAAAAAATGTAAATGTTTTTTGATTAAATTTAAAGCAGTTTGAAGTATACTACAATGTTGCAAAATGCAAATAGCAACGTCACAGCTATTGGTTAACACTAACATCAAAACTCCACAGTTTCTCACATTGTTGCAAAACAACGGTACTGAGCAGGAATGAAACGTCGTTTATTTTTGTTCTCTACCTTACCAATACCATCCATGTAATGATTACGTACGTTTATTCCCGCTCAAATTTTGTCATTGTAAGCTATTACTTTGGCAGTCATTCACTTAAAACGACAGCACAGGGCTATACTTATATTATCGTTTTATTCTGTGTGATTTGCCAAACTTAATTTAAGATTCGCAACATTGTTACAAAGCGATTCATCACGTCCAAAATCAGAAAACCATTAGTCACGTGACTATGTAACGGGCATTAGTTTCTCTTGCAGTTTGCAACTTGGAAATCGTATTTACAGTTAGCGCACAGCATAATTACTAATAGCATAGTCGGTAAGCTATTTTTAACCTAAATAAACAATGCTTGATAACCTGAGAATTATTTCACTGTGTTTGTTTCGACTTTGGCAGTCACAATAAATTTTAAAAAATGATATCTTGTCACGCTTTAGTGGGTTTACGTCATGATTTAGTTATGCACCACCGAACGTAAGAAGACATGCTGTTTTTAACATTAAAAAAAGTAAGATTCATAGTTTTCTGTCGAACATAGGCAGAAGGTAAAAAAGTGGTTAAACTGCTAGTTAATTGTATTTTGTATGTTCAGTGTAACTGTAAGATTAGTGCTTACTATTACTTGTTGTGTGTAAAATCATTTTGCTGTAAAAATCAGCTGGAACACAAGAAAAGTTGTTTGTTTGTTAACATCAACCATATAGCTTTTGGTGCTGCCTTCTTATAGTTGTTTTTCTGATTTGTTACAAAAGAAACAGAATACATCTTAAAAGCAGCAGCACCATGAGCAAATATACCACTGCGTCAAACAGTATTTGTCAACTGATTCCATTAAAATTGGTCGGTGTGGTGGAAAACAATATATAGGGTTGACATGCTTTTGATTCCAGCCACTAGGTTAATCATGTTGGCTCAGTGGCATGGAGTTGCAAGGCATGGTTAATCCACACGCATTAATGTAATGTACTATTGAGATGTTACATAAAATGAAGTTTTGTTTAATGTTTTAATTTATTGTGATAACATTGAAGAGGATTTTTTGTGTTATTATGTTGCAAATATTTTGAGAAATCAATAGTATGTACATTGTACATGCTATAATTGGGTGGCTGGTTGGTGTAAAAGCAACTTCATACCAGATTAAAGTAACAGTTTTTGTCAGTAATAAGTTTAAAGACTTCGACAGAACTCTTGTAACAACCAATAGCAGTTCAAGCATATCTTATGAAAAATAACGTATGTTTAAGTGGTTGCATTTAGTTTTTTAGAAGTTTTCATACAGCATAAAACATGTCAGAAGTGGATATGGATGTAAAGCTCAAAGTAGGTGATGAAAATTCACAATCAAAACAGATGGAAACAGATTCCCAAAAATGTCAAGACAACTCAGCTGATGAATATTCATATGAGGAAGAAGAACAACCACCTGATGAAGATGAACAGAGTGGGATAACTTACATTTTTGTTAAAATCCATTATACATTACCCTTTGCCAGCGGTGGACATAGGCGTCGATTCCTGGGGTGGCAGGGGTGGCGTGCCTCCCTACTAAAAATCTCTGGGGTGGCAGCCATTATAAAATAGCTATGCTGCCACCCCAGAAATTGCTTGGCCGTATTTATATTCGTGCATTACAGATATGCGTTTATTTCATTTACATGCGCTCTTTATATTTCGAGCATGTAAAAAGCAAGCTCCGTGAAATCTCTTTTGTTTTTAAACAATGCATGGTGAAAACCAATTTTGCGCTACTCGCTTTAGTGATTTTCGTCAAGTTTGCTTCTCCAGAGCAAGTCTGAACAAGACGTAACAATGGCAAAATTTTACGTTTTTATGTGCTCTAGATGTTAATTAGCAGTTGGGGATTATATTGTAACATAGAGTGTTCCATTTCTATGCACGGAAAATTTAATTGCAGCGGCCACCCATGTGCGCAAATTTCGTGTCAAAACTGCAATGCCGATTCAATACCTTTGCAAAATTGAACATGTAAAATTAATTTACAGATCTCTGCTTATGTATCACATGTCACGTTGCGTTTTCTACGTTATGTTACCTTTTGAATTTTGAACCACACTACTTGGGATAAAAAACGCTACTCAGCATGAGATACACTTTTTCTGCCACTAACCAGTACGCCGCTGTGATTACATCACTATCGCATTGTGACATCATAATTACACAACTAGACTGACGATTTGTGACGTGACTTTCATAGTTGTTACGCCCAAGTTAAGCAAGATTGCGTACAGAGTAATATACGTGTTTTTATCCTGCCAATATCCGCGAAATGCCATCTACAAACCTTAACGTGTATCATAGTGTGTTTTGATCACGTAAGGAACTACCTGACAAAATTTTGCCACCCCACAAGCGAAAATTTATGCTAAAAAATCGACGCCTATGGAGGTGGAATTCAATTTTTTTGTCAGCCGGTTCTATCACAAAAGTCATATTTTTCAGCCGGTTCTGATACAAAAAGTCCATTGACAGTAACTAGTAATGCTAACCGGTTCGCTGATCTCTTAAAGTTTCATAAGACGGTTGTATAGAACCGGTGCAAACCGGCTGAATCCCACCACTGCCCTTTGCTATGTGATACAGAGAAAAATATTTTAAAAAACTGCTGTTTCAACAGCTTAACAGTTTTAGTATGTTTAATTTTTGCAGAAACTTCTCAAGATGATTTAAATGGGGATCAACAAAGTTCAAAGGTATACTGAACTACTGATATTGCCATGTAAAAAATAGCATGTGGTTGTAAATTACTGTAAAATATCTGTTTTATATTTTCAGAATTCGGAAGCAGATGTCACAGAACCAGTTAGATATTACACCAAGAGAAAACTAAAGGTTTTAGCATTTGTTTTTATTGTACACCACATAGACTGGAGGTTATGTAATTGTAGATATTATTTGTTTTGTCTTATACAACCCACAAAACCAGACCAAGTCCCCAAAATAAATTAAGTCAGTAAACAAAGTCTAATTAGACAAAAAATGGTACATTTCATGATTTGTATTACAAAACCATAATTAGCAAATTTGCACATTTTGGAACCCTATGTGTTTTAAGTACAAGGTGATAAACATGTATTTTTCACATAGGTCACATGTGAAACAACAAAATGGCACCCTTTTTGCTTTCTAGTTATTAAAATTTTACACAAAACTCTTGTTTTAGTATCAAACCCCTGTTTCATCCTTGGAACCTTTGCCCGAAGGATGGGTTAACATACCCCACTGTAGTGGCATTCCTTTTTATTTGCACAAACAAAGCAAAGTTGTTACATGGTCACGTCCATATGTTGTCAGCATGAGTGGAATTCGGGTAAGAAAAGCCAAATATGTTTGGCCAACTATCCAAAAATTTGTGTTTTTTTCCTATTTCACAGAGACACAATCCACCATTGGCAAGTTTTCCTTGTTTGGAAAGTCTGAATAATAGAGTGAAATTTGAAAAGGAGGTTATTAAAACAAAAAGTTCAGATAACCCGAACCCATCTGCATCAGAAGATAAGGAAGTACCAAGCAATACAACAGTGAATGGAGCTTCTGATGACACCACCGATGATGAAAATAAAACTCCAGAGAACCAAAAGCTAGATGAAACTGTCCCAAAAGTATTTCTTCACAAATGCCAAAATGAACACTTGGGTATGCTTTACCTTCACCACTTTGTGGTAATTACCTTAGTTTGACCAATTTTTATCTGAATTTAAGATGAAAAAGAGTTGATTGATTATCTTGACAAACGGTTTGTATTTGATACTGTCGAAGTCCCACTCTTTAATAAATGGTCTGATAAGCGAAGGTACACTCGACAAAAAAAGCAAGAAGCCAATATGTCCATACAAGATAACCAATCTGAACCTAAGAAGGTACAAATAAAACTTTGTTGGCAGATCACAGTTCGTAAACAAAAATTTTGTGTCAATTTGTTTAGCTTGGACCTGCAAAGGTTATAACGTTGTCCGTGCCAAGAGAAGGTGGAAGTGAAAGACCTCATAGTAAGATGAGTTTGTACAGAGGCTTCAACTGTGGTTGCATGTATAGCCTCTATTTTTTTAAACAGAAAGTGTGCTAAACTAACAAGAAAGTGTCCATTTATATGACCTTTCCAATGTCTTGTACCTTGTTACAGAGGTTGTGTTCAACACAAGTATTAAACCAATGGTGTGTGTAATGCATGAATATGCGCAAAGTGTGCTGCGAACTCAGCCTCACTATGTCTTTGCAACAAAAGGTAAGACGTTGTTACCTTTATTCCAGAATAATGACAAAGCATCAGTACATAAATAGTATCAAGGATCTTCACTATGTGTTGATTATTTCTTTACAGAGGATTCAAGTGAGCCTTTTCAGGCCACTGTAATGATCGAGAACAAAGAATATGGCAGAGCATCGGGAATTAACAAGAAATCTGCCAAAAACAAAGCAGCACTTGCCACCATGGAGATTTTAGTACCAGGTTTTAAGGTTGGTAAGCATCATTACGTCCTTGTTAAAGATGCTGTGCTTAACAACACACCTAAATAAGCTCTCAGTTTGTTGGTAGGTCTTGCTTAAACGCTAAATCAAACATTTAAATGTTAAATCTATTGTTATTGTTTTTCCTGCAGGAACAGGTGGACAATTTGTCAGGTGAAACTTCTGTGGAATATTTCAATGACGTTTCAGTTACAGATCCCCGTGTATATGATCTTTGTGTGCACGCTGGAAATTACCTACCTTATCAACTGCTAACGGAGTGTCTAAAACGGTACCTTGACAATTAAATCCTATGTTGTTGAGCAACATGCAGCAAAACATTGTCTTATTTCCTAGAAACCAAGGAATAGCTGACACTAGTGTTCATTTTGATGTGCAAATTGGTAAAGGCAAAAACATTGAATACAAAATGGAATGTGGAAAGCATGTGGTGAATGTATGTACAGGTGTGTTTGTATTCTACCGATTGTCGGTGTGTTACGTTTTGTGCATCACCTTACTTACAGGGAACCGCCAAAAACAAAAAAATCGGAAAACAGATGGCTGCACAGCAGATCCTCCAGTTACTTCATCCAAAGGTGACATATGAAGGTTAACACATTAAAAATTAAAACTATTACGCATTTTTTCCAATGCACCAATGTCTATTTTCTAACAAACTTACGCATTTCGCTGTGAATTAAACATTCTTGTGTAAAAAGGCAGTTTTATTTTTATGATTTTGTATTAATACCATTAAAATTTGCGTGATTCGGAGTAATACATCACGAAGTATCTTTATTAGAAGAATAGCTGAGGATCTTTCAAAACAATCCACCAAAGGTTTTCGTGAATCTAAATGTCAAAGTTTGAGTCATGTTACTTTGTGCACGCGACAGGTTTCATCGTGGGGCGAGTTAATACGGATGTACGGAACCTCCGTCGCCGAGAAACGCGCAAAGAAGAAAAACATCGAACAGGAAATATTTGAACTGAAGCAACGACGCTCTACGGTCGCTGACAGTTCATTGGATGACAGCAGCGCTTTTACCCCAAAGGTGGATGACAGCAACGCAACTCCCCGGACATCCGGAAAAGGGCGTGAGACGCGGGAAACACCCGGACCGAATCCTGAACTATTAGCCAAGTTACGCAAAATGATGGAGGACCTAGGAGAAGCGCGTCACCCAGAAGTAAATGTGGATAGAAGCAAGAAGGATAACGCGGAAGGTGAAAATGAGCAGGAGCCAGATAAAAAGAGAAGAAAACTTTTGCTTATTGATGTTTGAAGCGAGAGTATTTTAAGACTGCCCATGTCGACTTAATACCGAAGTGCATGATGATCGGGATTGGGAACTGATAAAACTATTGTTAGGAAATTGTAGTTTGTGATTGCCACGTCGAATGCGATTTTGCGCGCATTTGAAGTATTTTGAAGGTTGTGTCTTTTTCCTGTATCCCTTTTTAAATTGGGATAAAAGTAGCATTCGCAAAGTTATAGCGATAGAAAAAGGATGTGTCGTTTTCGTAATTAAATCGATGTGTTGCATTAAATGCAAATTGCATGTGTTGCCAAATCTGCTAAAAGCGGATGGTAAAAACACCCGAAACAAAACTTAGAAAGACCTCTACTTTATTTTGAAAAGGGCTAATGGACTTCAACGCGCTGATTTTTTTTGTACTTGTCAAAAAAATAACTTGCACTATCATTGCGTTTTAAATACAAGTCACACTGTCATTTAACGACCTTGTCTTAGTTAAATGTCAAAGGATATGTAGGTGTACTTGTATGTGTATTTATTTATAGGATTTTGCCGTTTTACACATAATTATCCAACTGTTAAACTTTCATGCGGTTGCATCCGGGCTACCTTCAGAATAGCAAAGGTATGAACGTGATTCGTGACCGTCGAGCTTTGACAACTGAAAGTGTTGCGATGGCCAATTGTGGCGACCCTCCAAGCCGCATTGAGGGTCACTCGTCGCAGGTGAGCAAACAAATAACTAATACCAGTCATTCTGCGGCAACTCTATAGAAAAGTTTTTTTACACATACTGACAGATTGGTGTTGCATTAGTATCCAGTAATACAGGAAACAGATTAATAAAGAGTAAGTGGTTCGTGTTAAAATAAGAACAACGGGATTGTGCGAATTACAAAACTGATTTCAATCACATAGAACGAAAAATCGGTCAGTAGGCCTACTATCTTTTAGGCAGCTAATTGGGAAAAAAATTAGTGTAGTGATACACAAAAGCTTCAGTTCGCCAAATTTGCAAGTTTAGTGAAGATAATAGGCTTCGGCAAAGCATTTTTTGGGAATTAAGATCATAATGCAAAACAGCCATCCTGTTGTTACATGTGTATGTCAAAAGCGACTACGACGTCACAAACCATTCGGTCGTATTTTTTCGGGAAAACTGACAAACATTCGGTCCAAACTTAATTTTACCGATGCGTTGCATCCCTAGTTTCAAGAGAAAAACGGAGACAAAACCTACACTTTTCGATGAACCAACATTTGTTGCAGTGTGTAAGTTTAGTTTTAGGTAGCGCCAGGCGGACTTTGCTAACCATGTTTATATATCCGATTGTGTGGCGCGCCGGCGCTTGCGAAAGCCGCGACAAAGCAAAGTTCATTATTCCCAACGGCGCGTGAATAAATTCGGTTTGTTGTGCCAGCGACACAATGCAATGTTGACACGCATTCACGTCAAAACACAGATCCATAGTGACGGCCGGCTTTTGGTAAACATCAGGCTATAGTCAACATCGGAAAGACAGTTTTATCCTTGGGTATACAACTCTATATCCTGAATGTCATCTGGTGTATATATAGTTCACCACTAAAAGCGTTCACTCTCTTTGTAAGGGTGCAAGTAAAGTTAGCCAACGCTCTTCGTAACGTGGCCTATAACGTTTTTTGAGATATGTCGCTGACGCATAGGTATGGGATATCTCCCTCCCTCGTTGTCGCGGGAAATACTAAATGTTGACGTCTGCAACTTGAGATTTTAACACGTTTCTGTATCTCTGATGACAGGTAATAAACATATTGATTGGAGAGCTTGGAATAGACAAACTGACTGTTAGGGTAGTGTACGTTTGTTTTGTAAACAGTTTCGAGACTCGAACGTTTGTCCCAGCGCTATGTGAAACGATCGTATGTTGAATGGTCGGCGGCAAAAGACGTGTTTTGTTTTATGTCGCCCGTTAAATGCGACACTCAGGCGGAAACAAACACTGTAGTGCAACTATAGTTATTTTGAAAAGGTTAGCCATACCCAACTTAATAAGTTTTTAGAGGAATGATATTTTTACATGTCGGCATTTAAAATATTTTTACATTGTTATTTCAGGATTAATGCACTGCCGAACAACGACAAGATTTTCGTATTGATATAAAGAAAAATGTGTTTATAAGGTATTAGATGAGAAAGATAGGCTAGCCATGGACGTTGAAACGCTATCGGATCGACACAAAGGAACCCAATCACCTATGAAAGCAAAATGGGAGCTTGGTACGAGAAGTTATTCTATTAATGTAATTTCAATAAGATCTGTTCTTTCAGTACACCTTTTCACAGTCAATACCATATAAAGCAGATCATCACTGTCACATAAATCGTGATACGATTGTACAGGGTACATTAAACAGCTTATTGTGAGTAGTTGTTTAATGAGGGTACCGTTATTTTGATTTTAGGTCTCTTTATGGTTAATTGTTTAATGTCCATGTCTGCATTGAAAGGTTAATCGAAAGTTGTGTTCAAAAATTTTTGCGACTTTTACTCCCACTGCTAAAACCTTCCCTGGTGCGACACGTGTATTAAGTTTGCTTTTCATGCCAGAATGGGATAATACGGAGTGGAAGATTCAGATAAAACAAAAACAACTTGCTTCTTTAAAAGATAAAACATCCAACATGCTTCTTTAAAAGTTCAAATTGTTAATGCAACTGTTTTAAAGCCTATTAGCTAATTGGATTATCACTAAAGACTGTTTATTGTACATGAGATACACTATTGTGTAGGATGGCAAGCTCCGGACAATCTGTTAAAAATTGCGGTATTCGATCAAACACAAACCGCGACGAAAAAGAAGAAAGGAGCTTCGGAGGATCTTCGACAAAAAGTTCAAGTGAGGCTACAATTCTGCACTATTTTACCACAAGCACGTTTTTGTCGAGAGTGTTGTCCCGCCAGATGACGCAACGGAGCTTCTTTAGATTGACATAGAATTGCAAATCAGATTTTGCCTGTCATGTGGGGCGTTTGATTCATTTCATGACTCAAAACTGTTTCTTGGTCTGTAAAATTGCATAGGGCAAGATAGAAATCCTACAAAAAAAACTAATTTACTAATTTAGTCGGCACCAAGGTATGAATAATTACCTTCAATACCCCTTGTAGACTTGTATTAGGATTGTTAATTTGTTACAGCATTCGAAACCTCTTCTTGTTGTTCTTGATGGTTTTGGTGTAAAGGTATTTAATGATTTACCTGATCGAGCTTGATCTAACGCAAACACATCAGATTGAGCGCAAACATGCACCTGCGGGACAGTTAAGTGTATATAGACACACGAACGCAACAAAAGGACGTTCGTTTTGTGCTTGCGATTTAATTTACCGAGATGGAATCTTCCGAACTGGAAAAACAAAAGCGAATTGCTCGTCACCGCTCTGTAACTTTTAAAGTTTTTAAAGCAGGCGACAAGAAATACTCAGTTGCCTCTTTCGACACTCAGGATGATGTGTTTACGGTAATTTGCGACTGTTTTACGTCAACGATTCAGGTTTATAGCATAGAGTTATCTTCTGTATTTGTCGGTGTGAGGTTAGGTTACCTTGATAGTTTGTTTGAGATACTTTAAACTGTGATGAAATGCAATTCTGCCTTGTTACAGAGAATGGAGGCGGCAATGGCGTTATCTGAAACAGGTAGCACGCGACGGCATCGTTTAAAAGCTTCGAGCCGACGATCCACATCAGTAAAGGTTTGTTTCTTTTAACCTAAATTAAAAATCACGTACATGTGTCAGCAATGACTAAAGTGTTTTTCATTAGCTTTCCTCAAGCTATATGGTATTACTAGCTTACCTTGCTTTTGCAGCATTTGAATTACTTTCGAAGCTTAGTGCGCTGTGTGATACTTCTCGTAAGGTGCTTTCGACTGCGAAGAAAGTAAGTTTTTTTTTTACTTAATCTTGGTTAGAGCATGTAAAACCATGATTAGACAGTTTACTATTTGTATCACAGATTTGCCATACAGTCTGATGAATTGACATACACCCATCATGAACGTGTGGTGGATTTTTCATCTCCAGACAAAAGCAGTGTAAGTACTAAATAAGTTTAGAAAGCCGTTTTATCGACGGAAGATATACCATAATACGAATTCGAGACTATATTTTGTGTGATTTTTCTTTTTTCATAATGGATTATTACAGTTAAGTTGGGAAATGAGAATGATTTTTTCAACACCTCCACGTCTACGAAAAGAAGAAGACCTTATTAAAGTCGTCCGTTTTTTACGATCTTGTGGTGCGGTACGTGCCATGCTGGGACAAACTATGACCGACAGTGATATGCAGCTTGCAAGGCATGCCGCATATGAGAGGTTGGTTTGCCTTGATTTCAATGACAGTCGGGATGTTTTTCGTTCGTTAAAAAGTTAACACAACTTAAGACATGTCACACCATGCGGTCCAAAGTCATGAGATTTTCGGCACACACCTTGGCAAATGGCTTGTGCTCTGATTTGCATACAAAGAGGCCTGCTTCACACGATTTTTTGTCTTTAAATTTTGCCATATTCTGTTACCGCGTTTTATTTATCTTCTAGGTATGAGAGCGGTCGAGTTTTAGCGCAACAAGGTCGCCCACCAGACCGTTTTTTCTTCGTGATGTCCGGTAAAATAATGGTAGTAAAAGAATATCACGTAGGCAACAGCGTCATATCTAAAACTGTCGGTGTGCTGACAAAAGGCTGTACAACAAGCGTAAGTCCATCGAAAACAAATTTTAATCATGTTTAAAAAAACAATAAACATTTGATACATGCAGGTGGATGAGATGGAACAAGAGCAGGAAAGAAGACAAACGCTTCTATGCCGAGGGACTGTTGAAGCAATTGTATTGGACAAAGACGTATGTTACGTTTGCCGGATTAGTCTCGGCGAATTTTTTAATACTTAAATGTTTTTTTTGCTCGTAAAAATGATATCTAAAGTTCTACCTGCCCACAATTAGGGTTTGTGGACAATAGCTATATAACAAGTAAAATAAAATATAAACAACTAATAAAAAAGTTAAGGTCTTCGTTTCGCATCTGTTATCCTGCCTATTAAGCAGGTTAATTATTACATTATTCATAATAGTGTATAATACAATTGCCCCATAAGTTGTGAAAGATAGTTTAGAGCAGGGGTCACCAAACTTTTTTCACTGCGGGCCGGATGAGTGATAACAATGATTCGCGCGGGCTGCATTGCTCATGCCCTACCCAACGAGGCAATTTTTATAGGGGCGCCAAGTCATGGTCTTTCTACAATCCTATTTAAAAACTGGTTTTGCGACTGTTAAACTGTATAATTAGTCTAATCTTACGAGCAATGTTTGTATATTACGCCACAAGTGACAAAAATAGGCAATTGTTTGCGCACAATTAACACTTGTAGTCTTGTCTGTGACGTAACAAACTGGCTTTGGGTCAACCCTGGGAGTTAAAATCCTATGAAACGCGGTAATATTAATTCTGAATATTCCCACAGCAAAACTTTTGTAAGGAGTAGATTATCTTCCAATGTTACAAAGATATTAATACAATTTGGCAACCTAAAAATGTGGTCGCGGGCCGGATGAAATGACCTCGGGCTGTAGTTTACCCCCTGGATTAGAGGAACAAGGTTAAAGACCACTTGGTTACACCATTGCTTTGCAATAGTCTATGAGTTTAAACATTACTATCCACAAAAATAAAGTCTACTAAATCTCAATGCAGTCAGCCTAACCAAATTATTTACACAACTTACGTACACCCCACTTAACTGCTACTTCACCATAATTTGAACAGCAGTTAATTATTACGAGTGAATAAACAATTACCTGAATGGCCTTCAACTGATCTTTTGTGGCACCAACTTCTTAGCAGAAATCAAATTAGAATTTGAATCATTGCCCAATTTCCTTAACGTTAAGAATGAACGTCAGTTACTGTCAAGAAAACTTGTGCAACAAATGTCCTATGCTTTGTCACGGCTGTATAAATCGAACGTTGTGTGTTACGAAACAATGACAAACCACAAAGAAGTTTACCAGTATAACCCAACTGTACATCCGGCTTCATGAAACATGATTAACTTTACTTGTTTCAGGATTACTTTGTTCTCCGTGAAAGTGAAATGGGAGGAGCAAGGGCGTTTCTTGTCAATCATCAATTCTTTCGCCTGTTTCCTACAGAAGTTTTACGGAACGACAGCCACATTTTGTTTCTGAAGTACTTTCCGTAAGTTTTTTGGCGTTACCACAGAGCTCGAAACACACGCTTTAAACCTGTCCTTTTATTACATAGAGATGGTTCGGTTATATTTCCCGGGGGAAGAGATTACGAATGGATTTACATTGTAAAGACGGTGAGGATTTGCAGCTGAAACAGACTATCTTAGACTTGCAGTATAACAGATCGGAAAATTGTTACAGTTTTCTTTCTACCATTTTTTTCATGTAGGGCGAATGTGCGCTTGTTCGGTCACAAATGGTGGCCAACGTTTCGTATCAGAAGAAGTCACTCTTCAACAAACTCACACCAGAAGAGCTGGGTTGCGATCGTGGTAGGAGCTTAAAAAGTGGATCTGAACCTCTTGCCGACTTCAGAATGTGGAGAAGTGGAAGTATGGTGAACTCTTGGCATAATCGATCAACAGACTCCAAACCGTACGTACAAAATAACGTTTCTGACTGTTTCGCCCTGTTTAGTGGGCAAAAAAATGGGCAAAACCTTGTTCCTAACAGTCAAGTCCGATTAGCAACGTTTGTCTTCATTTAAATTTACCTCATACCTGCATTTTACAGCCAACATGGTATTTTTATATTAACTCCATGAATTCCGTTATTTCGTCAGTGCACGTTAATCGTTTTTTGCTTTCCTTTAACATATTTGTTTGTCATTCCAGGTCAGCTTTGAAAAACGAATCAGTGATTTGGAGCGAGAGAAGCAAGACGCCGACCAGCGTTACTTCATTGTCATCGCAATCTCTGGAAAATATGGTTTGTTGTCGTCTTTTCGCCATACAGTGTGAGAGTCCAAATATCAATCTATATCGCGTTTTAAGACAAATGGCCATGGCAACAAAAAGCTGAGCACTTTACCTTCCATCCTAAAGTCCGGAAGTCAAGTTACCAACGGAGAAACTGACGTTATTATGGAAGAAGAGGAACATCATATGCGAAATGGAACTTCCTCAGTATTAAATCCCATTGACGCATCGATGGCTGGAGTTGACACAGGATCCGCTCGACTCCTCCTTAGCCGTTCTCGCATGTCGGCGTCGTTGTCAAAAGAAAAAGCTCAATCCAAAGTGTTGCCAAGGCCTGAAAGACTCATTAGCAGTGCACCACCTGTATTACGCCGAGCTCATCTTGAACTGGGAAGACTGACTGCCAACGACGTTTATGTAAGTTTGCTTTTGATATCTTTTTTGCACACCGCTGATTTTTAACGGCATATACAATTCTATTTTTAGGGACTGGATGATTTGTTTAGCGGTAATGAAGACGTTACACGAATTGCGTTGGTCAGTAAAGGTGCTGACGTGATCTTGATGAGGCGAACCTTTTTTCTACGTCACGCTCCTGCAAATTTGTTGATTCTACTTAGTGGCGTGGTACGTAGGTTTTGATTTTAATTGCAATACAAAACACGAAAGCTGACCTGTTTAATTCATCTTGACAGAATCACGACTTTCCGACTGTGGCAGAAGCAAGAGCGTCACTGGAAGCTTCGGAAACGTGGAAACTTTACAAAAATTCACTGATTAGGCTTTTAACGTCTACGAGAAAAGTTGACAATCACCATCGTCAAACCGATCGGTACTCTCCGAATTCCAGAAGGGCAATGACATCGTATGGAAGACGTCCCGCCCCTGCATCTCGATCTTATCACAAACCTTCCACGGCGCAACACCGATTGCAAAGAAACGTTGCAAGCGCTCCTCCAATGTCACGATCGCTGGAAAGCATTCGCGGAATTGATCAACAGTTTGCGCCGCATCGCTCTCTACCAAGATGATGACCGGTCACAAGGAACAAGAAGACCGCAAACCCTTTTTGTTGCCAATTAAATTTACATAATAGGTTTGGCAGTTGATTATAGTCGCTTGGTGGCACAAGTAAGCTAGCTGATTGCGAAATATAGCTCAGTCGCGTACGTTTGCGGCAACAAGATTCTGTAACGGCGGTGTTGCTACTTACCAAGTTACTGCTTTTGACTTTTGCAAATTTGGGCGGATTATTAAGGTGTGTACACCGTTCGTGTTGTGCATTGCATTTAAAAGTATTTTTATAAACGCACTGCATAAATGTTAGTATATTACCACTGGATTGATATAAAACTGAAAAAATACTTTCTGTATAACAAGGAATTTTGCTGCAATGTGGGAGTGTGGTGACACGACAGAAAGCTTATGTTTGTGTGTTTGAATTATTTTATGGCACAATTAACATTAAATTACACGGCAAACATTTTGCAATACGTGTGTAAGCATGTGCGTTTGTTTGCTGGCTTGTCATGCTACCACCAATATGTTGTTTCTTATAACGTCCAAAGATCCTTAAATACACTTTGTCATTTTCTTCTAACCGCCATTCTTTTTTTTCCGCTACTGAAAGTATTAATATTTGTTTTACATAGGAACAAACAAATCTGTTTTACAGAGGATTCAAACATATAACGCTGTACAGCTGTGCGTCACATATAAAACAAAACCTGGGCATAAAACCCAACTAAGCAATATAATGTACAATTATAATAACCTTTACAATAAGAAAAAAAAAATCAGCAATATGCACAAAGTTTCAAACACAAGGTCATCAGTCAAAAGCTTGTCTCATCATTTCGATAAGATTAACTTCATCAGAGAGATGCACATGAGCCCTATTCATGGCTCTTTCCGTGTCCCTGATGTACTTTTGACGCTTGGCTTCTGATTCAAAATCGTCTGCTTGTTTAAAGCAGTCAATCGCCTCTGCATAGGTACCAGCTGCCTTTTCGGGCTCAGACATTCGCATGTAACTTGAGCCCAGGTTATTTAGGAGCGTGCCGAAAATCTGAAACTTCATAGACTTGTTTCCAAACGTGTTGCGCATCAGCTGTATTCCTTCGTTCAAAACCTCTGCACTCGACTGTACATCCTGGTCGCATACCTCGATATAGTGCACAATCCAGGCCGCTTTTACGCACTTAAACTGATCTTCTACTCCATCGAAACTAAGTACCTTGTCCTTCATTGACCTCATAAGCGGAAGGACGTAGGTTTGCACAAATGACTTCATGCTTTCGTCGTCCTTCATTATACCAAGCACCGGCTCACGCATGGACGACATGCACTTGTCAATCACAGAAATGGTTTTCTTGTTGTTGTTAGGATCAGAGTACATCTCAATTGTCACCAAGCAAAACAATATTGCCTCAAACTCCTGCCCTTTGGAATGCAGCATCTCAATAAATGAAACAGCACTGTGGACGCTCATATGGACATTTTCGTTGAGGGCGTTAATGAGCTCCTTCCTCACCTCGGTACAACGTTTCATACGACCAGTGGCAAGTAGGGTCACTCCATATTTTAAAAGAAACCTTAAGTTGCGCAGCACACTGCCCAACAAGGACTGCCGGTTGAGAATTCCAAATGCAGCGTCGTATTTACCCTCGTTTAGCAATGCTACACTGGTTTCTATAAAACGAAACACCATAATTAGCGTTCGTAGCAGACGTATTTTGAATCGTCTATCCACATACCTACACTTCAGTTTCGAAATACACGAAATACAGCACAGACAACGCTAGCAGTGTAAATAAAACATGCACACAGCTAATAAAACAATACAAATACTTGCCTTCCCAGTCAGACAAAAACACCTGAGAGAGCTTTAATTTCCTCTTGTAGCTTGTGGTCTGCCGACCTAAAAACGCGGATGTACAGGATAATGCAAGTAAACTAAAGCAAGCAAAATTCTTAATTACAAAAAGAAATAAACTTATACAGCACAAAATACGTCCTAGTTGAATAAACCCTTGTGGTGGCCGTTTCTAAAAAGCTAAGTCTGTACACCAAATAATTTTAGTCACCTACCTCTTGGCGGATCATTTAATACACTTTGTTGCTGGCTTGTAGATGGCTCGTCTACAATGGGGTTTTCAGTTTCTGGCACCAAGTCTGCAACGTATATAAGGTAACAAAAGCAAACTTGAACACGCACACTTGACTTACCAGCAGCAACATCCGCCATTTTTGCTTGCTAACCCGATGCAGGTCGTATTGGTGCTTTCTATAACGTTGGCTGCTATTATTTTCCACAATCAAGGCAAAGTATCACGGCACTACTGATGGGTTAAGCATTGGTTCCGCTTTTCTGTACTTTCAACGTCAACCACACGTAACACCAAAATGAGGAACCACTGTACAGCAGCCTCTCTCGAAACCTTACACAAGTACAAACAATGAACGCTTTGTTGAATTGCATGCTACACTGGTCTGGTACGGGCATTGCAGCTTAGCTTGGCTAATAGAAACTGTAACTTTTGTGTACATATCAAATTGCTACTTTGGACTGGGTGCGGATTTTCTGTGCCGTTATACGCTGACATACGCGCTATTTGCTTTTTGTGGTGTTTTGTTTTTGATTTCATTGGTTTAAAAATAAAGATTAACAGCTGTATAGCCGTTTTTTTACGTGTTTTTTTCTCAACTTTGATATAGATAATTGCTGTACAGCTTTAATTGTTTAGAATTGTAGGTTTTTGTGTCAATTTTGTTATGGTAAATTTGAATCGTTTTTTGGCCCTCATAGCTATGAAACAGTTTGTTAGATAAAAAAATATCAATGTTTTTTGAAGTGCACAGTCTCAACGCTTCACTGGTGTCGTAAAACAAATCAATTTAATGTGTACATACATCCCAACGGTAAGCACAACAACTACAGCAATTCGTAGGCACTATAGGAATAAAACAATGCAATGCAATAAAAAAATATTTACACTCTCTTTATAAGACTGGAATAAAGAGTATACATACATAAATTTAAAATATACGATAAACGTTTGGTCTACTACATTTACGCAAACTTATACGAAGCAAACAACCTTGTTCAATCAATACAGATTTATAAAATACATCATCATAGGAAAGGGTTAATTTTTGCGCAGTGCTAGGGACAAAGCTCCTTCTGCATCCATTATAAACTTTTCTTTCTTTGCATCACTTTCGAAATCTTTTGCATGATGAAAAGCATCGATGGCCCTAGCAAAACAGTCAGCAGCCTGCTCGTATTCAGAGAGGACCAAATATGTGGCTCCCAAGTTATTCAGGTAGGTGCCGTACATCTGGATATGCGCTGCATTATTGCCGTAGATCTTATCCATGTTGTCGATGGCTTCAAGCAAGGTCTTCTCTCGTGTGTCGTGGTCCTCGACTTCCAGCTCCACGCACTCCACCACGTGATAGCACACAGATCGAATGAGAAGCAAAAGCTTATCTCCAGCATGTTGGGTGCATTTGATGACCTTGCCGTTTATGGCATGCAGCATCGGTGCCACCGTCAGTTCGCCGAACGCTTTGTGAGACGGGTCAGCCTTGATTAACTCGGTGACACACTCGCGGATGATGTGCATGCAATTAAGTAATGAGGCGGCAGAGGTACCAGAAGGAGGTTCAACATCTAACAGCGACGCTGCTAGGTTTGCAACTGCGATGGCGTGTAAATATTTCTTCATCTCCTGAAGCTTGAGGGCAAACTTTAGTGCCTCGTCACCTGTGGTTCTTAGCGATTTGCGAACTAAGTTGAAAAGTTTGTCGAAGACTTCCTTCGCTTCTTCGTGACGCTGGGTCACAATGAGGCTTTCGTAGTATTTAATGAGAAACGGCAGATCGCGCACTTCGTCTTCTTGCTCGTAGATTCGATCAAGAATCCCAAACGCCTCGTCAAAATTGTTTTCTTTCATTAGTTGTGTAGTTCGATCTGTGCAAACAAACTATCAATTTTATATTTGCGAATGCTTCAAAGTATTTTCGAAAATGTTTTGTTTTTTGGCACTTATAAGAATATCAACTGTATCCAAACTTATACCATGTTCAGGTTACCTTCGAGGTCGAAGAATCGCTCAAGATTGCTTTTCATGGCGGCTTGTTTAGGCTTCCTTCCTGTAGCTTGACTTTTCTTATTTGTCTTCTCCGTCTCTGGCAATATATATGTAACAAATACATGAAAATACGATAAAACATTATTCCAAACTAATTCAAAAAACACATGCTAATACCTGTTGTTTCTCCCAACCCCGCAAATGTTGCACCTTCTCCAGGAAATACCCTTTGCATGTAATGAGACAGACTTTCTGTTCAAAACAATGAAACACTTACGATAATATCACACATGTCAACGTACACAAGCAAATTGATAAAGCATACCGACGTTTTGTGCCAACATTCCATACACAGTGCTGCAAAGAATATGAGATTTTATTATTGTGTGTTTTCGACATACGACAAGGTTTCAACTGACCGATGATCTGGTTTGTGTTGAACGTTGACGTTGAGATTTAAATTCATTCTGTCGTCGTCAGTTGTGACATTGGTTTGATGCATTGTTCTCTTTTTAATTCTTTACCAAATGAAAATATAAGTGCAACACAAGCTGCAACCAAAGTTGTTGTTGTTATATGGCAAACGACTGCAACCTTTTTCGAATAACGTGTACACAACGTGTGTGTACCCTAGATGCGAAGCCAAAATATATCGACCTTATTAAGCCACAGGCTAGATTCTAAAAAAACAAAGATTGGCTTTAAATTTACCAAGTATCGCAAAATAAAACTCGAATTATTGCCATTTGATTTGCTGATAACATATAAGACCGGGCAACAAAAATACTATTCGAGCGCTCTGTTTGACCCGTAGTCCGACAAGTTACACATCCCCACGTTGAAGGATGCGTAATACCGAGCTTTTGACTAAAGCTGTTCTGTCAAGCAAAGTAGTAGCTTGCTTATAAGGTAACACAAAACGACTATTGAACCACGTAATAAAGCAGCTACACAAACGATGTACGGCTTGTCGATTTCACTTCCCCTTTTTAACGGTTGAATGGTTCTGATTGTGTTACGATCACGTGATTTTAATTTATGGCCAGTACCAATAGTTAATGCCGTCATATTATCAAACAACATGGCTTTAACTGTCTGTACAAATAATTTTATTATTTAAGCAGAAACTTCTTCATATTTCCAAAACATAAAAAAGTTAATCCAAGAAAGAAATGTTTACACCACATTCATTTTTTGAACTAATTATTTTTGGTTATTGGCTTCTGTCGCGTTTTGCCGCTTTTGTCCGTTTATATGGCGTAATCCGAGTGAAAGATGTGTT
This sequence comes from Phallusia mammillata, assembly GCF_965637545.1. NCBI lineage: Eukaryota > Metazoa > Chordata > Ascidiacea > Phlebobranchia > Ascidiidae > Phallusia > Phallusia mammillata. Next base: position 22,685,763 of record NC_137253.1, read on the forward strand.
AAGTAGTCATTTGTTTTTGCCTAATACGTGAAATTCTTGACGATGACAGACTGTGTGTATATAAGAACTGACCAGAGGCGAAGAGCGACCTTTAGCGACAAATAAAAAAATATCAAAATTCAGGTTTCAAATTTGATCATCTGAAAACTCTCCTTATTAAATAATAAAACTTACTGATAACAATAGTTAATTTATCGTGAAACCTGAATATTAGCTTCAAACAGCTTGCTTTTTCAACCCTAGCTTAAAAAGGTAAATAATATTGGCATCACGTGTAAGAAAAGTAAACATTGAGAACATAACATAGCACAGGTCTCTTTGTAAACTTTATTCACAGCTTAAGCCAGTGATTCTCAAACCCGGCTTTCAGAGCCGCTTGCGGCTCCCAACTACTTATTTTGCGGCTCCCACCAGACATCAGAAAACCATCGAACATTGCTGTTTTAGCTTTCAAAATAATAATCTTTAGTGTTCTCTTAAAGTTTCGTTTTTTTGCGGCCCTCCACACCTAAAAAACTGCCATTTGGTCCCGACAATAAAAAAGTTTGAGAACCACCGGCTTAAGTGGTTGCCTGTCTTTTTACAAGTAATGGTACAGTTTTCTACCAGGTGATTACATTCGCTGAAGTTTTGCTGGCAATTAGCAAGTGTTTGTTTCGATGTATTTAAATAGTCATCGGTCACACAAAACTGACCTAATGGACGAGATATTTACAGAACACTTTATTGCATCGGTTTTGCTTCTGACAGTATCACAAGATGTACATAAAGATTTAATAATACACAGAAACAAATGACATTTTTTTAGTATTAAAATCCTTCCGCTGTATTTAAAGCCTCATTCGCTGCTTTAAGGTATTTGTTTTTCTTGTCATCCGTTTCAAAATCTGTGGCTAAATTAAAGCATTTAAGAGCCTCTTGCAGATATTTTACAGCATTTTCTCTCGAACCAAGGCGCCTGTGTATTGCACCGATGTTAAGACACAGTGTACCGAAAATTTGATGTTTATATACTTGGTCCCCAAGTGTCTCTCGCATAGAGTTTAGTGTGTCCGAAATAAGCTGACGTCGCTCGTTATTGTTGGACTCGCAGACTTCAATGCCATGTGTAACCCAAGCAGTTTTGACACACTTATATTGTGGGTTGATGCCGTCCAACTCTACTAGAGATTGTTTCATCGCATACATGTTCGGGAGTATGCGACGGCGTACAAATAAGTCCAAATTTTTCTCACTTTCTACCATTTTTGAAACAGGATTTTTTATGCCCGATATGCAATCTTCTAGTAGCGTGCTTGCCTGGGTCGGCTTACTTCGGTCAAAAAACATGTCAAAGCAAATCTCATACACAATTATGGAAGCAAAAAGTCTGTTCTTTTTTGCAAGTTCTTGAGCCAGCCACAAAACTGCTGGGCTAGTTGAGTTTAACTTAAAAAACAACAATTTGAGTTGCTCCTTAACTTGAGAGTAATCCCGGTTAGTCGACATTAGACTGACACAGCTGTCAAGAAGATAAGGAGCGTTTCTTAACTCTGCATCCATTTTATATCTTCCATCCATAACACCAAAAGCTTCCCAGAATTGACCAGTTGCAAAATACGCCAAAGAAGGATCTGTAATTTATGACCACATCACATTATTTACTCCTTATAAAAATTGTTTATTTTTATAGTTGTTTGTGTTTGAGTGCTCATGTTTATTCCGCAAAGTCTAATATATACTTTCCAGAAATGGCTTACCTGTCCACAGAAAAACTTGCTCAAGGTCAAATTTTGAAGCTTGTTTAAGATTTTGTTCTCTACCTACAATAGAAAAAAACATTTTGTTTTTGTCAACACCTAGTACGTTGTTGGCGACTTGGATATAATGTGACACCAACTTATAAAAGATATAACTTACTCCTAACCATTGGCAAATTTCACAAAAACGCAGGGGGGCAGATGTGAAACAAATCTCATCCAACTTTGACAACACTAATGTTTGCAGCAACTACAGGAAACGCAAACTCAAGTGCCAACATTTATATGCAGAAGTCTATTGTTGTTCGTTTTATAACGTTTTTTGTTGGCGTACAGGCCAGACGTGGATATTACAGTGGTTATCAAATATGACCATTATTGGGTCAGGAAAAGAGCTTCCTTCGAAGTTATAATGGGAATCCACTTACCAAGGATTTCAGTCTCTGATTCTTCATTTTCCATTGTTTCTATTTCTTCTCGGGCTTGTTGTCTGATTCCAGTAATTGTCAAATCTACAGTACAATGTATTGCCCAATTAATAAAACAACTGTGTTTGCAACAAGTTATGCTATAATTAGTAAATATTGTAGTAAATGTACCTCGAAAATCCATTGCGCTTTATCAAAAGATATCCAACTCATGTGGCAGACAATATTTGAACAACGAAATCTTCTCTGTCGCAACAATGTAAAGTTTACATTGTAAACTTTCAAAGATTAACCCATGCAAGTACCATGACGACCTTTTTACAAGCATTAAACCTCGTAGGTAAACACAGCTTTTGCAATCTCATTTGTTCAAACAGATTAGGATCATTGTACACCAAGCTGTTTTTTTGTTTTTTTTTGCTGGTTTGACTGCAACGTTTGTCTTTGGACAGTATCAGTTTATATTTGATCCATGTGTTTCCAACCTTTGACTTCAGCAAGTTTGTTAAATGTGAATTTATCCATCAAAAAACGCATATAACTGCTGCCGAAGGTCGGGAATAACACTGGAATGAACAGATCAGTAGTTAACCACTTCCACGTCAACGCGTAAGTGAAATGTTTTTGTTCATTCAGTAGGAATCTGTAATGTTTTAGAGCAAAATACCTGTAAAAACGACAGTTTAATTTCTTGGACATACTTACCTGAATATAAGTAACCAACAACTCATTAATTGGAAATAAAAAGAGTTTCGCTAAACTTTGAGTAAAATACAACTGTGTTATTACAGGCAAAACGTGGTTTTAAATGTGAACGAAGGAGGTATGTTTCTGTAGACTTGTTTTAACACTTATATCACCAAGTACAGTGGCATTTATTTACTTACAGACGAATACTTTTGTAATGTTAACCCGGAAAAAAGAGAAGAAGAAACCAATGGAGGTGAAATGATGTGTTTTGTTGAACAGAACGATGACTTCACGATGTGTTTTGTTGAACAGAAACGACGTTGATTTTCATAGTGCTTTTTAATTATATACAACTTATAGCAACTACCCGACTTATTCCATACTGCGCTTTATTAGTAATGTTTTGTGGCACTTTTGGGACATCTAGCGTACAAATATTTTTACAACTAAAATACCAGGCCTGACGGTGACATTATGTAAAAAAAAACGAATTTACGGCTTTGACAGAAAACTTTAAAAGAGTCATGAAGGTTGTTTAATTCAAAGCAATATTAAAAAGGTCAATGCATAATTTTTTTGCTGTGAACTTTCTGAATTCTTTGCAGAACCTGGAACGTCCACAGGCACAGAAAAGGCTAAAGGTACGTTGTTGGATATCGTTTCCAAATTTCTAATACAATAAGTGTTATGTGTCCTCTATGTAAGAAAATTTAAAAGTGATCACTATTCTGGGTATCGCTAGTGTTCAATCTTGTTTTTTGGTATTAAAGTGCTATTTTCACAATTAAAACCACGATGACAATAATAATTCTCACATTACCAGATTTTTTTCGCAGAAGTAAAAACTTCTCAACGCCAGATGGTGTGGCAGACCGACCTACATCGGATATTAAAATACGAGGGTAAGATTTTCCCCAAAAAATTACACACAAAAGATATAAAAATAAAATGAGTCATGTATTTTTATAATTGTAAGCATATTTTGTCATGCAGAAGAGATTGCGGATTTGCATGACCGCGGGGATCTTTATCAGGAGTTCAGACATGACTGGGTGAAAGACTACGATCCGTCTCAAAGAGAAATAGGATTTTTAATGCGTTATTGCCTCAGTCTGATGTTAACGAACCACGAGAGCCAAGCAAATGATATTTTTGATGAAATATTGATTTTGATTCAAAACTTGAGTGAAACATTTCTTAGCGTGTTGTCCCTTGCCGAAAAGTACACAGCTGACGATTTTATCACCATGATGCTGGGTCTGATTGCTGCCAAAATGGCTGACTTAGACAACAACACCTTTGGTGATGGTATTGAAAAGCTGAAGTGTATGCAAGTTGTTAGAGAAGCTGCTGGAAGTATTTCAAAGCACACACCACCAGCCAAGCCTTTTCTTAGGCGATTCTGTGTTAAGGCCGTTCGTCCTTTGTTTGAGAACATACAACAAATCGCCTCCAGAGTTGACATACGCAATAATCTTATCAGATTGAAGATATCCGCCTTTCACAGCTTGGAGATTCTGCTGCTCTACGCAGATGACGACATTGAGAGAGCAAAAGTGCTTGAAAGGGCACTGGACTTTATGAAAGAGACTTACAAAGATGAGGTCCACCTGAGAAAGTGGTTCGGCAACTTTTCTCATAACCTTGGCATCACTTACACCAACTTGGGACGACACGGTGAAGCGGCTACAGTTTTGTTACAAGCCCTCAACACGTTCCAACTAGCAATCGACTTTGATGACAAAAATGAACAACTCCAAGATGTGACCAGGTCGAGAAATATGTTGAGCGTTCCCAGTCTGGGGGGTCTTGTGATAATAGATGATTAGCATGTTTTCTGTGTCCATTTTGTACATTTTAACGTTGTAAATGATCGATTGTCCATTTGTTTATATTTCGCTACTGCAATAAGTATATTACGTTAAATCTGTTGTGCACTTTTTGAAATAAACATTTTAATGCATTTGATAGTTATTGCGCAGTATAGTGTGCAATAAAATTAGATTTATTGCAATTGGAATGTACTGCATTGATTGCATTGGCATCAGAATGCCTTTCGACAATATTGCTTTCCACCATATTAAGTTGCGGTCTCTAGGTGACGACAAAGAACAACAGATCCCTACTTAAAAGTATATCTTTACTGACGGCATGTCTTTACTTCTTTGCATTATAATACTTTACATCTAACGTAAACAAAACACAACTCGTTGACTTGGCGTATTCAAACGTATTATTACAACCAGTTCTCAACAACTCTATTTTCTCTTATGTACCCTTACGAAGAGTTGCTGTGATTGCAAACGCTTGTGATTGATGACAATTAACTGCCTTTTTGCTGATTCTCAGGCATAAAATGAAGCTATAGAACTGGGGGTACACAACTTGCGGCCTCGACAACAAATCTATGGGGACGTTTACATGCACATAAAAACATATGTAGGCCTAGTGGCGGCTGATTCTGCATAAATGTAAATTATACCTAAACAAAAAAACATACAGATTCTGGCGGTCGTCGCTGGAACAAAGGCGTATGATAGCTAATGGGTTGCGCAACCATGAGCTGGACAAACGCGAATGTAAAGTAACATTTTTCGAAAGGAGAGTGTTTTAAAATGGTGATACACATACACTGCAACGAATTGTAACAACTCATTTTTTGTTTTTATCTATACATACACTCTTACTAATGAACCCTTGTGACTGCAGTCGTGCACCCCAGTTGGGTAACTGCGGGAAATTACCATTCTTATGCCAGAAATAAAAGCAGAAGAGGAGACCACTCAGGCATTCAAGTTTCCAAAAGCGCTTTCACAAAAAGTAGTAGGTACCTCCGAACGCAAATGCTTCACATTGATTTTATTTTTTCAGCTCTTTTGATGTTAAATGTATGAACAACATGTAGATTTTTTTAGTAACATTACTAAGTCTATGCACTGAAAAGTGTTGCCAAATATTTTCTTAATTTAGACACTAGGCGATGTACCGGTCACGTGACCAAAGTCAAATGATTATATTGCCTCTTTTGTGACCTGACGGGCTTCAACAGCAGTTCGATATGTTTATTACTTATCATGCCAACTGACTCCAAACAAATTTTACAATCGCTTGCGTTGCAAACATGCAAACAATATACATTAGGGACACTCTCTTGTTACACTGCCATTGTGTTTTTTAGGTCTGCAACCGCCGATCCAAGAGTTCGGTACCGGGCCGTATAATTTTTCAGATTAAATGCTCTGAAATATTTCGCCCATGTATTCTTGGGGATGATACACTAATTTATGCGTTTTCGTTGCTAAATGTTTGTATTTTTTGAAGGCCGGTCCACGATAATGTTTCAGTTTCAAAAACGGTCCGCAGTAGAAAAACATCTTTGCATGAAAATGTTGAGTTAAGTTGGTATTCTTATTACTTTGGAGCCATCCAAACTAACCAAAACTGTTATTATGAATAGTTGGATTAACTAAATTGTCGATATACGGGAAAAAAATGTATCGAAACCTGAAAACATTTTGGATGCGTATAGCATTAACAAATGTTCCAACGGATTTACGGCGACAGCCTCCCGGTTAAAGCCACGAAACCAGTTAGTTTCTCTTCCTCATGCCACCTGGCTTTGTGACGTGTTAAAACACAATCTTTTGGCACATGACTTAAATCAGCAACATGAAGCGGAATTTCCAAATAGTATACTTTACAATAAAAGAAAATCTTTATCGTTCTGCAAAGTGCCAAAAAGTACACTTTTATATGTCCATCGTTTTTATTGCAGAGGAGGATTATTAATTTCTGATCTTTCTACACACGCCCATTGTCTGTGTCACAATTTAAAAGGAAAGTGAATTCAAATCGTTTGTTTGATATTCGAACGCGAATACTTAATGGATAGATATACATTCGGTAAAAAATAATTGTGTCCAAACTATAAGCGTATTTTCTTTGCAAACGACGGCATAAAGATAGTCAAATGTCGCACAGGAGACAATTACGTAACGTTGGGTAAATTGAGGTTCACAGCATTTGTTTATCGCATCTATAAACCCGGGGTGTCCGGTTTTACCTGGATTTATTGCTTCAACGTCACTACTAATATTATGCAAAGCTACGAAACCACCTAGTTCCTTTTTCGAAAGAAGGTTTTGATTCAGGAAATGCTGATGTACACGCGGAAGTTAAATTTTAAAACCAATATTCACTATCATAGAACGTGGAAGCTGACAGTTTTGTCGCAAGCAAATTACTGTTTCAAGTCAAGATTTTAGTTGCTGGTATTTAAACAATTGGGCAATAGAGCAACCAAAATATGCATACAAAAAATTTTACGGGACACTGTCTTGCTACACTGCCATGGTAATGCTAACTTAACGTGAAAACTGATGACAAGTGGTCTCTTTATAAAGCATCCTGTTTCACTCAAATCTGTTGGTATCGGTTCAATGGTTGCATGACACAGATATACAGCAACATGAATCACAGACCCAAGCGAAAATGTACTGTTTTTCAGTTCCTTCGTACGAGTATGTTAAGTTGAGTTATTATTATTTTGGGGCTATTCGAAGCAGCCAAAATTGTTTAAAGGAGGCATTTGATCCGCAACGGGCGGATTATCTAAATTGTCGGTGTATGTAAATAAAGGTGTACAAGCCCTTTTTGTAAGCCCTATGTTTTTTCATGTTATTGACAAGGGGTTTATCGGTTGAAGTTTTAGTGCCTATCGCGTTGCTGGAATTTCCCACCTGACAACTAAAGGCATTACTTTTTCTAGTCCTGTTTACGTGTTCCCAAGCATTGATAAAGGGGCGTTCATTATATCGAACCAATATCCCCTTTTATAGCATTACATGTCCCAACAGATTTGGCGCACCAGCCCTCTCGGGTTAAAGATACGAAACCGGTCAGTTCCTCTTCCTCACCCTAACTTGCTCTGTGAACTGATAAAAACAACACCCTTTTGTGGTTTCCTGTGGCCCCATTTCTATTTATGTCTAGAGGCCGCTATTTTTGTAAAAAAAGTTAAAGCTTGAATTGACAGACAACAACAAAACACACCCAATAAGCCAGTGGTTCCCAAACTTTTTCATATTTTTTTCAAAACGGTCCCTTTGCCATAATTTCGAGGGCTCGCGGTCCTTAAGCCTGAATGTGTATTTCATAAAAACGAAAGTTGATTGCTGGATTTTAGCTAGTTATGCAAAATTGCGCATAACAATCATTCAAAGACAGCATGTGACATCACAAACAGGACAAAAAACATTACGGTTGTGCGCGAACATGGCATTTTTGATAGTTTTTATTCGATAAAGGCCATTGTTCAGCAATAGAGACAGTCGATTCTCAATTCTACTTTGATTTAAAACTTATTTAGTGGCACAAACTGACGCCAAATAAGATTATAGAATTACTTCAACCGCTTCGCGGTCCCCCCAAAATTGCCTCACGGAACACTAAAGGACCGCGGACCCCAGTTTGGGAACCGCTGCAATAAGCAAACTGATGTCAGTTATTTGCACTGTCCGTGACACGTGAAAATTCGCGAATAATATATTTTCTACTGCAGCAGTATTTCTATGCCCCAGCAGTAAGCCGTCTACAAAAAAAAATATATATGTAAGAAGGATTTAGTATATTTCTGATCATTCTACACACGCGCTTTGTCTGTGTCCTTATTTAAAATGAAAACGAATTCAAATTGTTTGATTAATCTGCGATGTCCAAACACGATTGTCTATAATGCATAGATGCGAATCCGGTAAAAATTAACCGTACTTCAAATACTTCAACGTATTTTCATCCGGGTCGAAGATTGTGCAGCACCTTTCCCAGCGAACAACATCAGAGATCTCAAAATCGATCTTATAAAGAGGAGATGCTCGACGGCAACAATTTCATCTTTGCAACGAACTGTCCTCGGGACACCCGGGTCTGCCTACGGGATCACAGGAAACGTTCGAAGGAACCGAGCTGGTGTTTTCGTTTAGGCGGGTTTCATTTGGCCAGCAGAACCTGTGGGTTCAACTACCGTCTTATGCAACCGGACGTACCCCGCCAGGTTCGTGCTGTCGGTTGCGATCCTATGGCAGAACATACCCAAAACGGAATTCAATCACAATTCAAATAACAGGACGCTTGACTCGACAGCCTACGGTTTTTTCGGTGTTCTTGTTGTTTATGTATCCGTTCAACAATGGAACTGTGATGATGAAGTGACTATGCAAATAAAATTTGACTTGACTTGACAGATCACACCGAATATTATATTACGTTGGGTAAATTGAGGTTCACAGCATTTTTTATCGCAGCTGTGAAACCGGGGTTTCCAGCTATACCTGGATTTATCGCTTCAACAATCCTGGTAATAGTACGCTATACGAAACTGCCTTTACTAGGCAAAGCTATACGAAACCGTTTTCGTTTTGGAGACAAGGTCACTTCTAACTTTTGACACCAGTATTCTGTATGATAGAACGTGGAAATTTACTTTTTGGCGCACAGCAAATTATTGTTTCAAGTCAGGTTTTAGCTTGTGGGTATTTTAGCAATTGGACAAAAGTGCACCCACGTAATTGTTTTTATTGTAACTTTCTGTAAATCGTTGGTTATACCACATCAATAATAACAAGTTTGTTTTGATATTGTTTGATGTCAATTCGTTAACGGAAGCTTTTATTTAAGTGGACATGTCGATGGAAAATGTTTCACATCATGATGTGTCACAATATTTACTGAAGGTCACTATTACCATTACACCGATGCTCTTTGGCTTTGTCGCTTCATTCAATCGAATAATCTCGTGCTAAGCTACGAAACTACAGTCCCGCCATATTTTTTGAAACCCTGTTGAAAATGCCTTAATAACGAATTTAAGCCGTTCATGTTTTTCAAAACCTTTTTATTTTGTTTAAATTCTACATGTATAAGAGTATATAATTGCAACACAAAAGCATGTCTTGCAAAATGAATAGTGAAGACATCGATAAGCGTGTCACAACAAAAACAACGGCATACTGGACAATCGAGTCTGTTTACATTCGACCAAACCCAATTCCTATCTCCTCTTCCTCTCCCTGGGCACGAAGCAATGCCATATTAACATCTCTGATATATCTATCTCTTTTATCATCGTTCTCAAAGTCAGTAGCCAATTTAAAGCATTCAAGCGTTTCCTTATAGTATTCAATAGCGTTTTCCCTTGAACCCATTTTAAGATATGTTGAACCCAGGTTGTTGCAGAGCGTGCCATAAATCTGGTGTTTTTTGACTTTTTTGTCCCCCATGGTTCGCCGCATGTAATCAATGGTGTCTAATATGATTCTAATCCGTGCATCATTGTTTGTTTCACATACTTCGATACAATGCGCCACATACCCAGATTTCGCGCTTTGATAGTAAGGATCAATGTTTTCCAACTCCATAAGCATTTCTTTCATGTAATACATTTTTGGCAGAATGTTGCGTTGGATAAAAGCACCCACACTTTCATCCGTTTCAATCATACCAGTTACAGTTTGCCTCATACTGCTAATAATATCCTCAGTTATGCCAAATGTTTCGTACGGGCTTTTATCATCGAAAAATATATCTAAACACAATTTGTCAATGACCAGCGCAGAGAAACATTTTTCTTGTTTGCGTAATTTTTTAACCAACCACAAAACAGCTTTGCTTGTTGGATTTGCTGCGGCGATAATCGATTTCAGTTGCTCCTCAATGGCGTCGTAGTCGTGCTCGGTTGCCATAAGACATACAGCATAGTTGAGGAGTGAACGGGCGTTTCTAAGATCCATTCCCATTGTATTTCTTTCATCCAACACACCGAAAGCCTCGTCAAACTGGCCATTGTCCAACAAAGTCGGTACATTATCTGTGTACAAAAATGTTCGTAGTATATCGCATGCGCGAAAAATTCGCATGCGCAAATTATCGCATGCGCAAAAGCAAGTATGTGCTAAAATTAGAAAGGATCATTGAACTGGTCTGCTTACCTTGCCAGCAAAATATTTTTGCAAGATCAAATTTTGATGCCTGGTCTTTTTTGTCTCTCTGTCCGTGCGAATCATTTGACTCAGTTACGTTTGCAGCTTGTTCATCAGTTTCTTGTTGTGACGCCACACTTTCTTCTGCAATTGTTGAACAGTACAAGTAAGCTTTAGTAAAATTACCACATAATACATTGGTGCATGCAAAAATATCTTTACTTACCGGAATCACTCATTTTGATGTCGTGGTACACAGTAGGGTTAAAACTGTATTAAACTCAAGTCCTGCCAACAAGGAGTTTAGTATAAGCAATATCGCGCGCCAAACCTTTTTTCCGACACTTTTTACAGCTATGTTAAATTGTGACTGGTACACCTTTACCATTTGGACTAAACTGAGCTTGCCAATAGTTTCAGCTTGTAGGTGAACTGTTTTTTCAACTGAACCACGGTGAGAGATAAGTGTAAAGTAAAGGAAATGGAACGTCAAACGATTAATTACATAGTCATGCCCAATGCGTAAGTATTATTTAGTTAAATCCGATCGGAATAGTACCTTAGTTTAGCTGTAAAAAGAATTGTTTGTTAAATGTATTCTTAACTGTTTTAATTAAAACACCGTTTTTACTGGGTGCGGGCAGACCTGTCTCGGTCTATCTCTATACATTCAATAAATTGTCGAGGTTGTTAAATGGATCTAAAATGCCAAAAATTGAATAAAAAAATTAAATATCTAAGTAGGCTCCCACCGCTATGCGCAAAGTTCAAACATTAGTTGTAAAATGAAGTTTGGTATAACCCAAAAAAAATACTGAAAAATCGGGTTCTAATTTTCTATCCTATTTTTGTTTTCCTTTATAGGAGCAACGTCGGATTCAATACAAATGCAGGTACGTGTCACTTTTCTTGAATTCGATAAAAGTGTTCAACCCTATGTCTTGTTTCAGGTGGCGTGACTCAGCTGACCCGATTTAACAAAAAACCCAAAGATAGGACGCGTTTTACAGGTACAATGAAGTGTTGTCAATATGTATAAACCCCAGTCACGAAGTGGTCCACCGACGTAATGAACCACTAAATCTAGGCCAGGGGTGGGGAACCTACTTAGCACTGCGGGCCGCATGAATTGCACAACATTTTCGGGCGGGCCAAATATCTTTTTTATTTTCAAATTCCGTGTAAAAGCACACAAGTGGTTTTATATTTCATCGCTCCAGATTTGATTTTTTTTTGCTGTTACTTGTTTGCAACAAACAAGGCATACAGGTTTATCACTTAATTCGACTAAAATCTGTCCATTCTTTCTGGAACACCCTAGCTCAATTTAAAACTAACACCACATGGCAAATGATTTGTTACTGCAAGGAGAGACAATCGAGTGACTGTTACGTCACAAATACAGCAAGTGGTTGAGTGTGGCAATTTTAATAAGTTTGGCGTCAAATGTACAAATGTCGAAGTCTTTTCAAGTACTAAATATTTGTACATAAACGTTTTGTTATTGTTTTTTATGCTACGTTTTATGCTGTACTTTAACAAAATAGTGACGCGGTCCACATTAAAAAGGCAAGCGGGCCGCATGCTCCCCACCCCTGATCTAGGCCATATTTATCGCGTCTATGCCATATACTTGGATATACACAAGTCTTTGCGACAGGTATAATTTAGCCGAACTAAAAAAATACAATCGTTGCATCCAAATTTATCTTGTTTTTGGTGCCTTGTCGATATCTTTAGTTGACTGTGAACGCTTTAGGAAAAAAACAAACTTTGTGCAGATATTATTCTTGTTTAAAACTGCTTATGAGCTAAAAAGTATAAAATACTCTAATTGTTGTTCACACCTACATTTTTGTGTGTTCGCTTTTTACATATTCAATTACAAACTAATTGTTAGGCTGTTCCCAATTTCCATTACTAAAACGTAAACATAAACAGGACAAAAGCATTACGATTGTGCGCGAACAATTGTATTTTTGACAGTTGTCATTCAATAAAGGCCATTGTTTAGCAATGGAGACAGTCGATTCTCAATTCTACTTTGATTTAAACTTATTTAGTGGCACAAAGTGACGTCAAATAAGATTATAGAATAACTTCAACCGCTTCGCGGTCCCCCCAAAATTGCCTCACGGACCCCCGAACTACCGCGGACCCTAGTTTGGGAACCGCTCATCTAACCTAACCTATTTATTAACTTGATATGTTTTTCTTTTGTTCTATTTGTACAGGACCACAACAAGTTGGCCAGATGTTGCCAATGCTTACAGAACTTCAACCAAATACTGGAAAACTAACCGAAGGTACTGTTAATTTTTTAAAAATGCATGGTTGCACTTGCTTATTTGTCAGCACATTTTACACTTGCTTCGTAATAATTAGTTCACTTTGTTTTGTGCCTTATTGTCGTATCTGGGTGACTGTCTATCCAATAGCAAAAAGAATATGAAAAAACAATTTACATAACCATTGTATTTAGAATCACAACAAATGGGTCTCCTTAAACTGATCGGAATAGACGCAGAAACATTAGCACAGCCGGAAAATGGTATGTTTGTACATAGAACAAAGTAATCTAAACTAATGTTTTGCAATAAATTTTAAAGGTAATTAACTAATAAACCAACTTAAGTTACGATTTTTTAACTTAATGTATTTCTTTTTTATTCTATTCATACAGGAGCACTTCAAGTTGGTAACCCGTTGTTGTCAATGCAAGGGGTTCAAGCAAATACTAAACAACTAACTGAAGGTGATAATTATCTAAAACATGCATAGTTATTCTTATTTTATCAGTATATTTCACACCTTCCTTTGATTAAAAAAATAATTTATTAAATAATGGTCTTTTAATATTATGTTACTATGAGAAAATGTGTTATGCATAGCAGTAATAATTATGTAACCTAAAAAAATATAAAATAAAAACACTGTTTCAGGAAGTGACATATTCTCATATTTTAAAATATTACAGAAGCTGGAAAGAAAAATGTGCTAAAAGCCATGCAAAAACTTGGTATGTAGCTTGGAGTAATGCTGGGCCATTATTAAGTTATAAAGTAATACTAAAAACAAACGATTTTTTTCCTTCATGTCTTAATTTTATTTTTGTTAAACATCAATGCGTCACAAAGCGTTATTAAAATATTAACGAAACCACGTTTTGTACGACAGAACAAACTGCTCCTAAAGGAGGATTCTACTGGAAAACTAGTTTGGAATGGATGATCTCCCATGAAGGTAGGTTTGTGTCAAGCATGAATTTAGTCCACCAAAAAGTTGATTTCCATAGTTTTTTGGACGTCATAATAAACATGCCAAAACAAATGTAACTTAACGTTTACATGCACTAAAATATTTTTTCAAACAGTTTTTACCATGTTGAGCACACAACCCTGACTGTCGGGGTTTACGAAATTATAAATAGTGGTGTTCACCACTGTTTAATTCAAAAAAACTCTTTAAGTATTTTATGTGACACTACTGCTTCAAAAAAGGTGTGGATAAATAACCGGGATAGATGTTAATGTGGCGCTAAAGTATAAAACAACATAAAATTCTTCTTCTTTTCTTTACATATCAAAGTGTGAGAGGAGATTTTAACATGTTGGTAAACGAGCACTATGTTCGCCCACTACCCCTTAATATCCGAATACCATTTTGTCCACAGCAAACGTCTAATTCGGATCATGTGAAGATACAAATTTTGTTTAAAAATGTACTGTACTTAAATGTATTTAAAACTTTTTCTTTCTGCAGAGAGAATAGATGCCATACACAGTGACGGTGATCTTTACCAGGCATATGGTGTCCATGAAAAAATACTCCAATTCGATCCTTCTGTGCGAGACATTAGATTTCAAATGTACTATTGTCTCACTTTGATGCTTACAAACCGCAAAGAACGGGCCAACGAAGTATTTGATAAAATTGTGTCTTTGGTCCAAAACATGGGCGAAACGTTTCAAACCGTTTTGCATCTGGCAGAAAAAACTGTAAAAATAGAAGGCAAAACGTTTGAGGCAATCTTACTATGCCTTATCGCAGCCAAAATTGCCGATATGAGTACTTTTACTGTTCTTGATACTGCCGAAAAACTGAAATGCATGACTGTTCTACGAGAAGCTACAGGAAAAATAACCGACAGTATAAAGAAAGTAAAACCGTTTCTGAGTCGATATTGTATTACAGCAATTCGTCCGCTGTTTGAACGCATCCAACAAAAACCTCCATCTTCAGTTATAAACAAAAATCTTGTTCAAATCAGAATTGCCACATTCCACTGCATGGAAATCCTGCTATTGTACGCTGATGACGACGAAGGAAGAGCACAGTTGCTTGAGCATGCGTTAGAGTTTTTAAGAGAAACCTACGGCAATAAAGTTGCCAAAAAAAGGTGGTACGGCATTTTTAACAACAACTTGGGTGCAACATACCTTACCTTGTCGCGCCCAGACAAAGCAGCTGAAGCGTTGTCTCGTACAATCGAGGTTTTCCAGCAAGCAACTGACTTTGACAACAAGATTGAAAGAGAAGACAGTGTATTTAAGGCAAAGCAGATGCTAAAACAACCGTCGCTTGGGGGATTGGGGGTTCATGATTAGGTGAACAGTAGAGGTCTGAACCAGATACGTTATAGAAGTAAACCGGAACATTAGTTTACAGCTTGTATATTATTATCTCGTATTGCGCTTTGCGTCCATGTTGCTTTATCTTTAGCGTCTGTTTGAATTTCTGTTTTTTGCATTATTGAAATCCTTGTTACGAGTAAACCCGGCCAGTTTTATTTCTCTTTTGTGCTTTTTGTTTTTCTTGCGTGGATGTGTATTAGTTTTGTTGTATATATTTCGCTTGACATCACTTGTACTCGACTTATAATAAAATGTGCCAAGTATCCATTTTCTCCGAAATCGTAGCTATCGCTGCCTCATAGCAAACAAACAGCTTCTTTAGCGCCACCGGTTGTCTTTTTTTCTTGTTTTTCTTCCAGTAGATGGCAATATCGCACAAAACACAAACATAAAACATGTCGAAATATACAGCCATTGGGCAGGAACCTGGCCGAATGGTCTTGCGCGCCTGAACCATACACAGACATAAAAAACCGGAGCGGGATTCGTCCCCGGGAGTGTCCTGGGTTCGAACCCCGTGAAAAAAAATATACATACAGCCATAAACAACCTGTTCTGAGTTCGTACTCGAACCTACTGGGTTTGAATATGAAAAATTGGATAGGTATAGCTCACTACATGTAGTACGATATTGATTAGAGAAAAATAGTTGACATCACGCGTTCGTCTTGTCCTGCATAACTTTGTGTAAAGACAAATTAGTCATATTGTTTGTAATTTGTATTCGCTGCTTCGAATGAAGCCGTTGTTGCATGAGTAATTTGATTTTCCAACTGTATTTAAATGAGTTTGGCATAGATACATGAGAAAAAAATACTTCGCTAATCGTACTGCGCCAAATTTTCGAGATTATACTTTTGGGTCCAAGGCCTAATTTCGGACATGCATTAGCGACGACTTAACAGGAGGAAAACAACAGATGTGTAGTAAAAAAACAAACAGTGTTTTTTTTATTTTACAGCGAACAGTTCATAATTTTAATATCACAGGACCATGCAAAATTTTACAAACATTTTTTGATGTGATACTGGTACTGTCTTTAAGAATAAATACAGTGTAATAAAAAAAAATGTTGTTTACTGTGTACCATGTTTACTGGGTGAACAATTAGCTAAAAAAAATACAATTAAATATAGATTATTATATTTCCCCATGGTATTGGCATTAGGGTGTTTACAGGAAGTGTGTAAAATAAGTGTTTGCAACGGACGCTTTGTTGCCGGTTTCGTTTGCGTAGTTTTTGTAATTACCACTAACTTGATGTACTTGTTGATTTAGCATTTTGAGACTGATTTGACAGTCTCTGACTTGGTGTTAGAGTAGAACATTTGACTACACCAGTTCCTTTAAAAACGTTTGTTTATCTAACATTTGACTTTTCCAGCATCGCCTTATTTCTTAGCTCAGACTATCAGACTTTTCGGGTCGGTTTTGGGTTCAGGTTTACGTTTGAAACAATTAGTTCAATTTGACCTGACTTCCCACTCGGTTACTTTTGTTTCGAGTTTCACTTTGGTAAATTTAATATTCGAGCCCAATTCGGGCTTTAAAAAACATCTGTACCGAGACGAATTGGGCTTTGTACTTTGTAGGGTTCCTCCCATATTTTAGGCTTGCTTACATCCCTGTGGGCTGTTTACAATAACAAATACTGTATGATGGTACAAAAATGTTGTGGTTGTTTGCTGTTTATCGTGTCGATTGTCACATTACCCATAACAAAAAACGTGTGCGAAGAGACCAAGTCTGTGCTTGTATTTTGTAAACATTCACTGAGGAAGCCCCGCGCAAAACAATTATCTAAAATTTTACAATTAAATATAGATTATTATATTTCCCCGTGGTATTGGCATTAAGATGTTTACAGGAAGTAGGTATAATTAATGTTTGCACACGGACTCTTTGTTATCGGTTTTGATTGCGCAGTTTTTTTATTACCACGAAACCTATTTACTTGTTAGTTTAGAAGCAAAGATAATTAGATTAAAACACTTTGGTAATACAATAGAATATTCGTTTGCAACCATTGCTTTTAAAAACGTTTATTTTTTCAACACTTGACTTTTCCAGCATGGCGTAACCGACTATAGCAGACGTTCATGTGCCAGACTTTTCTGCTGGTCGGGTCTGGATTCGGGTCAGCGTTTAAACCAATGGGTTCATTTGGATCAGACTTTTTACTTGGTCAACTTTGTATCGAGTTTTATCGTGGTACACTCAAGCCTAATTCGGGTCTTGAAAAAAGTCGGGTCCAAGGCTCCCAGCAGAATTTCGGGTTTGTACTTTGTAGGGTTCCGCCCATAATTAGGGCCCACTTGCATCACCGTTTTTTTTTGTTGTATTAGCGATAGCTTAAAATGAGCTGTCATGGAAGACAACAAAACAACAGTGTCGTGAAAACCAAAAAGTTAATGAAACAAGGCAAAACGGTTTATACATTTAATATCACACGACCCTTACAAACATTTTTTGTTGTTGTGACACTGGTGCTGTTTTTAGGCATAAATAGTGTATGATGATACAGATACAGTGTGATGGCTATTTACTGTTCACCTTGTTAACTGACACATAACACAAAAAACGTGCAAAGAGACCAAATCTGTAGCCTACATGGGCGCCAGCAGAAAATTTTGCAATCGGGATCAGATTTTGATATACCTGCACAGGGGTGCATTGCAATATGTAATTGTGTACATTTAGGCAAAACATATACAGAATAATTCCGTTGCATAAAACTTGATTCACCTTTCGATGTAAAAACAATTCCCACGAAGTCACACGTCTATCACGTGTACCATTTTGTAAAACTTTAGGGATTATAAAAACAACGGCAGAAACGAAAATGAGACAGATATCGGTAAAATCGCTTAGACATTCCTCCATTTCTTAGAATATGAAACTTTTTCAAACGTCAGTCTTTTCGACATAATTTGTTAAAATTAAGATACTTTAAATTCCAAGGGGTACAAGTGCCCCCTCTTGCCCCTACGTGGCGGCGCACATAAATCTGTGCTTGTCATTGTAAAGAGGCAGAGGAAACCCCGCGGAAAACAAATATTAAACGTTTTGTTATTAATTACTAATGATTATTTTTTCCCCTGTCATTGGGGTGTTTACAGGAAATACGTAAATACCCTTGCATTTTGCACTAAGACTATTTGCAAACCACTGCAGTTTTCCTGTGTTCGAGACTGCAGGTCTGCCGGTACACGTCACCTAAACCTAATTTGAATCTTTATCCTGATCGAGCCCAAAAGGCTAACCATAAGAATATGCTTCCTCATTCTGACCACGGGCGAATTATTTTGGGGTATTGTCTGCATGTAATGTTTTCCGTGTTTAAACTGTTTTGCAGGTTTCTTTTCTCAAACTTTTAAGTCATTGATACATATTTAGAAGATTGATAGGCCCACATACTTACCAAGGTTTTATGTGACCAGACAGCTATGTTACAAAATATGCCATAAGCTATAGCTCTCGCTCAATGCATTCCTTGTATAAAACTGGGCTGTATAACCCTCCACAGTTTTATATCATCGAATGTTTTAATTGACTTGTGCGTAGCATCGCATGACTAACGTGGTGAAATCAACTTACATTTGCAGGGAGGCTAAACGGAACCTTTTAGGCAAAAGCAAAATGAATCATTGACTTGTCTGCGCAACTGAAAAGTGGGAAAGCGCTCTTGATTGGTTGCTACTAAAAGGCGCAGCAATTAAGACGTTTTAAAATACCAGCAAACATTTAGATTTTAACCTACCAATCGCCCAACAAATGTTTTCATTCTTATTCTCGTTTAACCTATTATAAAATTACCTCTTAATAACAGAAACAAATGTAACAAAAAAACAAATCACAGTGTAATGAAGTGCACACATTATTATTATTATTATTATTATTGTCACGGGTTTCGAACCCAGGACTCTCCCGGGGACGAATCCCGATCAGGTTTTTTATGTCTGTATGGGTCATGCGCGCTGGACCATTCGGCCAAGTTCATGGCCGCATTACAAGATTTTTTGATTAATCACGGCCACCAGTTCGTATACTTTACGACAACATATATTCGCCTTCGGGGTCGCAGAATGGTTAAAAAATAATAATTGTTAATTTGACATTTCAAATTAACACATTCGAGAACAATATTGTTTTGCGTGTATATGGGTTTTAGTCTTACTAAAAATGTAAAAGCTAAAAAATTATAGTTTAATTTTGTTTTTATAAGCTATTGATCAACAGTTTTAACGTAACTACAAATGCCATGCCACATGAGCTCATAAAAAAACGAAGGAAGTCGACTGATCTATACATTTTTAATTTGGCCGCTTTCACTTTGAGTTAAGTTCCTTCATGCTTGGTGAAAGAAAACATAGAGAAACTATTGCATTAAAATATATAAAAATGCAGTAATGTTAATAAAAAAACGCATTTTTAGTATCGTTATGATTTCGACAAAAATAAATTATTCTCAAACCGCACTATGGCGGCAGAAATTGTCTGCACCTGTTAATGTATTTCAAACCAGGTAAACTTACAAGCTAACTTTTACTAAAAAAACTAATATCCCACTACTGTCAACAATCGCTTTAACCTTAGGTAAATTATTTACATAATACAAGGCAGCATTAGCCCAGCTTCCTAATTCGTTAAGACAGGCTGGAGTGAGAACCTAACAGCAGCAAGCTTGGCCTGTCTGTATTTTTTTGGCGCTTGCTACTTTTACTTTTGGAATTAGTTGATCAATATTTATAAAGTGAGATTTTATTTTTATAGCACAGTTATACAAATATTGTGCTACACCTGTGACATTAAACAGCTTAGGACACAAATATTTCAGGATTTCAGCACTCCCGGCAGCCACTTTATTGCAGGTTGCAACACCAGAAAATATTATATAAAAAAGTTCCGATTGGTTAGAAGAGATAACATGACAAACAATATCCGTATCTATTTGCAGTCTTCCTGTTTTTTTGAAACTGCGTAGGTTTAGGCATAAGAACATGTTTTCTAGTTGTAGTGTAACCCATTTGGCTAATTCAAATTAGATTTCCGGTTAAATGCAAGGACGCATGGGTTATCCAATTAGAGTTTTGATTTAATAAACGAACACGCTACATATTATGGGTTTCAAGAACAATATAAGAAAAGCATCATAAATACATTTCTACAGATTTAATTAATATTGGAAAACTACAACTTACGACATCAGAGAAATACACAATCTGTAAAAGATAACTTAATTTCGTCCAAAGCCAATTCCAACCTCTGGTTCGAGACCCTGAGCCCGGCGGATGGACATCATGGCATCATTAATGTATTTCATTTTTTTAGTTTCGTCTTGAAAGTCAGTGGCCGATTGAAAGCATTCTAAGGCTTTCTCGAAAAAATTTTGGGCGTCATTTCTTAAACCCATTTTAAGATACGTTGTCGCGAGGTTACTGCAAATCGTGCCATACATTTGATGTTTGTTTGCTTCTTCATCCCCTATGGTTTCTTGCATATAATTAACTGTGTCCAAAATTAATTTAATCCGTGCCCCAGTATTTGGTTCACAAACTTCAATGCAGTGCGTTAAATAGGCAGATTTCACACAATGATAGTAGGGGTCAATATTTTGTAACTGCAGAAGCTTTTGTTTCAAGTTGTATATTTTTGGGAGAATATGTTGGGCAAACATCTCCATATTTTCATCCCTTTCAACTAAAGCCGTTAAGGTTTGCCTCATACTGGCAATGAAATTCTCAATTATCCCAAAAGTTTCGTATGAGCGATCGGCATCGAAATAATAATCTGCACATATTTCGTCAATGAGTAACGCAGAAAACCATTCGTTTTGTTTGCGAAGTTTTTTAACCAACCACAAAACCGATTTGCTAGTTGGCTTTACAGTAGCGATAACCGATTTAAGCGGCTCCTTAACCGCATTGTAGTCGTGCCCAGTTGACATAAGACATGCACCATAGTTTAGGATTGAACGCGCGTTTCTCATCTCCCTTCCCATTCGTTTTCTTTGGTCCAACACACCGAAAGCCTCGTCAAACCGTCCTTCGGCAAAATATGTCGATGTGCTATCTGTAAGCAAATACAAACCTTTTTTTACCTTTCGTAACAAACTTTTTTTTGCAGTTACCTTAAAACTGCCAAAAACACAAAATCATAGATTTACGATTTTTTTAAAATTTGGCATTTTCTTCAGGCTTCTTTGACATGGCCTTGTTAGCTTTAAAACGCAAAAAAGGACCAAATACACATTTTACCCTAATATATACTAATCTTAAACCAACACAAAGAATATGAAAAAAGGAGTAAACCATACAGAACCTTGCTTTAAAAATATTTTTGCAAGGTCGAATTTGGATGCTTGATTTTCTGTGTGATTTTCCTCCTCATACGAATCATCAGAGTCACTTGCAACATGTTCATCAATTTCGTGCTGTTCGGTTGTCGATGTTGACAATTGCGGCATAGTATCATCTGTGATCATTAAGAAACACAAGGATAATATTATATTCACGTGCTTATATTGTTCCAAATCTGACGATCTTTACTTACCAGAATCACCCATTTCTAAGTCAACGATTTAAAGAGTTACTAAAACACATTGAGCCAAACTGTATGGCAAGGGCTCCTTATATTAACGCAGAACCTTTTTTCCGGTTTTTTTTTTCAGAGCCTTTTTTTAAAGCTAAACACACACGCAACCCAGCTACGACAAAACAGCCTGCACCATTCAGTTTTAGCTTAAACGCTGGAAGTACGTAACTCGAAGGCAGAGTGAGATTGAACTCAAACCCCAGACAATATAATGCATGCTCAGGAAAAGAATATCAACATTTCTGAAGTGTAAGTAGCATCTGATATCTGCATTAGGTGTGTTGCTCTATAGCAGTGGTTCTTAACCAGGGGTACACGCACCCCTAAGGGGTACGAGAACTATTTTCTAGGGGGTGCGGTGATGCTGAATCATTAAGGTTATTTATAGGTCTATTCTATATATAAATACAAAAACCCAAAGGGGTACAGCAAGGAAAAAAGGTTAAGAACTGCTCTATAGTTTTTACAGGCTATGATGTCTGTGAGGTAACTCTGTTTTGGCTTCAATTTATTATTTTGGCAGAATAAAATAACCGTAAAAATTAATAAGAAAAGCTAAATGTAGGTTTAACTTTTACATAAATTTAACGTTTTAATGCATAACGTATAATTTGTCAAATATATACTGTTTTGTTTACAGAGGCAATGTTTACATCAATGCAGGTAATTTACAGTCTTAGTAAAAATACCTGACATGTTTTTGCAACTAAAGCCTGTTTGATGTTTTTTCAGGTGGTGGACATACGCATGCTCATTCTCATACAGGTATAATATACTATTTGTTTTACGTCAGAATGTTTAAAACTTCGGTACAGGGTTAGCTTTTCGCGCCCCGCGTGCACCATGTGAGCACTCAATACAGCGTTACATAAACGAAATGAATTACTGAACTCCTAAATTAAATAACTGTGGCCTTAAAGTCAAATTTTAGTTTCTTGCATTTTTTGCCGAAAGTGAGTAATGATGCCAGGAGCGATACCCATTGTGTTGTAGATCTTTTCGATAAAATTGTATAAATTTGCAAAATAATTTTTTTAAACATGTATGTCTTAAAGTATTACATTTAACAATTATTTTGTAGTCAACACAAGAAGTGTATCCCAAACGTCGCGAAAATTCCAGTCAAATTGTAAGTAATCTGTCACAACAATATCAGCCTCTATTTGGTCAGTGCGAACTTAAGATGTAGGAGCGAACCATTTTAAACCATAAATAAGAAGTAAAATGGGCAGCTTATTGTTAGGTAATATCTATCTTAAATTAGCAAAAATAAAACTTCTGATTTTTAAGGACAGGGGTTGCCTAATTACGAGTTCTTATTTCAAAGATATTCGCACAAACACTTTTGCGATTAGTTTAACCTAGTTTCGCAGCATTTAAACATATAGAAACGATTCAAAGGCAGCTTGTTACAATACAACACGACAGAAATAAAAATATTATTTGTATGCGCAACTGCCTTCTTCTGTTACTTGTGATGGCACAAAGGGTGTAGGGACAGTAGGGAGCCTCATATATTCCATACAAATAATCTTACAATTTGTCAATTGCACTAGCTTACAGGGGATTGTGAAAAATGCTATTTTTGGTATTTCACATGTATTTTATAGGCATGCGTGTTTACAAGCAGTTAAACGATTGTAAAATTGTCTCGTTGTTAATTTGTTTTTAATACTTTGGATTTGCGGGTTTAATTTGGGCTAGTTTTAAAAAGCAGAGTTGCGGTGAAAGCTGAGCAGATCTTTCGCCTTAAATATTGTTTTGTGTATAAAGCCGGCGTAATATACATATTTGATTCGAATGCATACGGTTTACCACTTCGATTTTCAATCAGTACACACTTGCATGTATATCAAAGAAACTCTCAGAATTTGATAAGTTATTGCAAAAACAATACATTACGTGTGCATACATCCATTTTAAAACACCCAATTAGCAAAAGAGTATTTTTTTTCTAAATGGCCCGCCTGCAAAAAAACCTAAACGGATTAGCTAAAGAGTTTGCCGACAAGGTTAGACTTGGTCAGCAACAAAACGGAGGTAAAGCTTTAGGAACGGCAGTTGGCGCGAAACTACAGTTGTTTAACTTTTCTTCTCTACCATCAATTTAAATGCAAAACAATTGTAGCAAATTGTCACTCGGTGTTTATTCCAAACTATGTGGGGCTTGGCAAAATTTCTTTATTTGTTTTAAGAAAGGCTAAATACGTAAAGTTGCGTGTTTTTCCTAAAATATTTAAATTAAAATGTATTTAGCTGGGCAAAGAGGAGGATTGGCGCACATACTGGAAGGTGCTGAAAACCTGAACCGAGATGGTGGGAAATATAGTCATACTTGAACTTACAGTGTAATCATCTAACAAAATGTGATTCAACTAAACCCGTCCTTGCAACATTACAAATGTTGTTATGTATCTTTATCTTCGATCTCCGCACACAAAAACTGCGCCTATTTATGTCATAAACAACAAGAAATTAATTCCTTTTTAAAGTTTAATACGTTGATATTCCTGCAAACTCATTACACAATTACTTAAAATCATTACCAACTAAACAACGATAATTAAAGTATTAGCATTTGAAAAAAGCTTTTATCTTTTAAATACGAAAAAGGATATACGTCAACAAATCATAGTTAGGATAATGCGTAACAAACATCTTCAAATTGTTCCTAAATTATTAGAGATTTATGTTTTTCCACAGCCAAAAAATATATCGCTAATAACTTACAGTTGCGTGGTTCAACTAAAGCTTTTGTACATGATTTATATATTTAGCACAACAAGGAAGAGGGTTAATGCAAATGTTCCGGGGATCAGTTGAAAACCTGACCGGAGGACGTAAGTAGAAAATAATTTTTGTACTAAACATCACTTTTCCCTTCCACCAAAAAGTGTACAAAGTAAAACTAAATTTTCCTGACTAATCGTAAAACGGGCTTGGCTTCTTGTAGTATTCGATATGAAACAAAGTTATTGTAAAAGCTACGATTAGCGGTGCGTTGTAAGTTACAACAAAACATACCTATTTTGCATGGTGGTCCGTATCTCTCAAAAATCGTAAAAGGGTGATATTTAATTACGTTTAAAAAAATCGATGCCGGAAAAAAGTAAAAAAAGAAGCACTGAAAATATATAAACATTACAACCTCTCGCAAACGACCCACGTTCTGTTGCCGCCCTTCTGCCGTATTGTGTTCTGCAGACCTGCTTCAAGTGTCCCTTTTTAACCGGTTTAAACAAGCACAAATTCACAAAAATCTTGAGTCATAAAAGTTTGTAAAACATACTTGACAACAACAATGTATTTATGATTAACTTTCATGAAATGTTTAATTAATTACAAACATTAAATAAATTTCTTAAAAACTTGAAATTATGTTTTTTAAGTTGTCAACTTAACCTGACAGTAACTGCAAATGAATTTATAAATGTCAAAATTTATTGCAGGAGTAGGTAATCACTGAGCTACAGCCTATTTACCGGGGATTGCAAAAAAATACAGTATGTGGTCATTGGGGTTGTAACGTATACTTCAGTGCTCCAGGTGGGCACAGGCGTCCACTCTGGTACTTCAAATTAGATTCAAAAACGCGTCTGCCAGGTCCCAACTACAGGCTTCTACCTACTAACACTCCACACTAGGTTCCAAAACAGTTTATTTGTAAACAAAGCCCTTGCTAGGTTCAATTAGCAGGATGCAGTTACTTCTATGGGATTACGATGGTAAAACTGGCGGACGGCTTTCTAAAGGAAATATTTTGGGATAAGCAGCATACAACAATATAACACTCTTACCGAAACGTCTGGACCAGGACTTTGAAACAGTTATTTGTTGACAAGCACTCAAGTCAAACTGCAAGTAACGAAGTACAATTTAAACCAGGCATATTGTCACAACAAAAGGTAAACAATGCAAGACAATGGTTATTTGCATAATGTTGACAAAGATACACAAGTAAACAAAACAACACTTTCCAAAACAAATTGGTCACGAATTTCTGGCAGACTTTATGTGCACAGCAATAAGAAACAGGTTTACGTATGATTTAACAAGCAATTTACTTAATTTTCCTAAAAAACAATGTAGTTTCCTAGACACATGAATTGAACCACCAACGTTTTCAGCAAACTTGTCGAACACAAAGCGTAAAACTGTCCACATGACGGGGCTATTTATACTGAAATTTACAATTTTACGGAGACGGTAGACAAAACAGTAATTTGCGATGTAACAGGGGTTGACATGACTACTATTTCGCTGGCTCTAGGCAGACTTGGGCCAACAAAAAATATTGCAAAAATAGAACATTTGGAGATAAACTTTTAGGAAAGGAAGTCAGTTCTACAGTTGTTTTAACATCTGTTATCTACTTTTAAAATAAATGCATAGCAATTATTTCGAAATGTCACTCAGTGTTTATTCCAAACTATATGGTGCCTTGGGAAAAAAAAATCTTTATTTGTCTTTAAAATGGCTAAATACGTAAAGTTGCGTGTTTTTCCTAAATGATTTAAATTAAAATGTATTTAGCTTGGCAAAGAGGAGGATTGGCGCAAATACTGGAAGGTGCTGAAAACCTGAACGGAGATGGTAGGAAATATATTCACACTTGAACTTACGTAATTTTATGTTTAAATCAAACCACCAACAAGGTACCTGATATAGGCTTGAAAGGTAATAAGGTTCACTGCTCATACTATCTGACATACAAGAAAAAATGATTCCGTTTTGATGTAATTTAAAAGTATATGCGTACTTACAAAGATTTAAAAAGTTTTGGACCTGCAAGTTTTGTTTAATTGTTGTTACGACCAATCCAAATTTAAGTGTTTGTTTTCAAATTTTTACAAAGAAATTTAAAATTGGCAACAAAAATGGAAAGGTTGTGTTTTCGAAATGAAACCTTATTAAGATATATTACTAATGGGGTCATTTTAAGTTAAATGAATCATTATTCCATCTGGAAAAAAGAATTACTTCAAATAAATTTTATTGCGGTTTCGTTTGACAGCCATTGCTTGCAGTAAGGCCCACAAATTTTTGTCATTTTCTAAAGAGTCTTTTACAGTAAAGACGACTGATAAGCAAAAAAATGCTTTTTTGTACCTTTAGATTAACAGTTATATGTCTTAGTTAACAGTGTATGTGTTATATAAGGTAATAACGTTGTTTGTTCGAACTTTATTTTGACCGAAGCAAAGTATAAATGAGTCTGATTGGTTTCAAGGCTTTTTTTCAAAAAAAAAGAAAATGTTAGGCCTTATTAACTGCATAGGAATGTATTAAGGCTCAAGTTTTAATATTTTTAAAAATCTGTCATACGACAAAAACAAAACTTACAAACGTCCACAAAATCTAATGGATGTTTAATATCAATCTCTGTAACCATCAAAAAATCTTTATTTGTCTTTAAAATGGCTAAATACGTAAAGTTTCGTGTTTTTCCTAAATGATTTAAATTAAAATGTATTTAGCTGGGCAAAGAGGAGGATTGGCGCAAACACTGGAAGGTGCTGAAAACCTGAACGGAGATGGTAGGAAATATATTCATACTTGAACTTACGTAATTTTATGTTTAAATCAAACCACCAACAAGGTACCTGAAGGTATAGGCTCGAAAGGTAATAAGGCCCACTGCCATTTTACATACAAGAAAAAATGATTCCGTTTTTGTGTAATTTAAAAGTATATATGTACTTACAAAGATTTAAAAAGTTTTGGACCTGCAAGTTTTGTGTAATTGTTGTTACGACCAATCCAAATTTAAGTGTTTGTTTTCAAATTTTTACTAAGAAATTTAAAATTGGCAAAAAAATGGAAAGGTTGTGTTTTCGAAATGAAACCTTATTAAGATATATTACTAATGGGGTCATTTTAAGTTAAATGAATCATTATTCCATCTGGAAAAAAGAATTGCTTCAAATACATTTTACTGCAAATTTGAATTTTCTTTTACAGTAAAGACGACTGATAAGCAAAAAAAATGCTTCAGATTTTTTGTACCTTCAGATTAACAGTTATATGTCTTAGTTAACAGTGTATGTGTTATATAAGGTAATAACGTTGCTTGTTTGAACTTTATTTTGACCGAAGCAAAGTATAAATGAGTCTGCTTGGTTTCTAGGCATTTTTTTCAAAAAAAACATGAAAATGTTAGGCCTTATTAACTGCATAGGTATGTATTAAGGCCCAAGTTTTAATAATTTTAAAAAACTGTCATAGCACAAAAACAAAACTTGCAAACGTCCCCAAAATCTAATGGATGTTTTATATCAATCTCTGTAACCATCATGTCAAATTTGGCCTAAAACTCGTAAATGGTTTTTCAGTTACACGCAATATTTTTTTAAGGAGTTTTGTTACCTGCAGGTACCTACTTACATAACAACAGGAACGCTTTTTTCCTGAGCCATTATGCGACAAAGAGGAACTGTGTATTACAAAAAATGTGTTACAAAAGTAACTGTAGGAAATGATATCACTACACGTTAAAATATTCATATTCCATCATTGTGATACAATATTATAATGTTGCAATAGTCCGAAGTTAGGCTGATTATAAAGCAGGAACTTTAGAGTGCGATCAGTTCTTAGTGTGTTGGTTTGGCGCAGAGGTGGGCAACCTATGGCGCATGCACCAAACGTGGCGTATTGTATCTTTGTGATGATCCTAAACAATAAAGTATGGCTACTTGTTATTTTTAATTAATTTCTTCTTTGGCACATTCTATTTAGGAATGTCTTAAATAGATCACCACATTTTCGCCAGATTGCTAATGAGACTTAGTCCAGTCAAAGTCTGTGTTAAACACAGGTTGGGATTTGTGGTGCTTTTGTGGTGATTACCAAATAGGCTAAACCGATTTTTTTTGTTATATTTTTGCCTCTTGGTGCTATTTTACTGATAAGTATGTTGGTGTTGTTGTTCTAGAATCTAGATAGTTCGAAAAGTGGCCCGTGACAAATTTTGAGTCAATGTCTTCTAATTTGAAGCATGTATAGCCAATTTTTGCAAACAATATATAAATATATATATATATATATATACAATAGTCATAACAAATCAGTTATACTAAAGCACCGCCAGAAATGAAAGCAACGCAACAAAATGTAAATAAACCGCCAGTTTTAATTAAAGTATTAGCATTTAAAACACGAAATCTTTAAAACACGAAAAAAGATACGTCCACAAACGTTAAGAATCGTTCATATTTGGGATAATGCGTAATAAACATCTTTAATTTGTTCCTAAATTATCAGAGATTTATGTTTTTCCATAGCCATACAGTTGTGTGGTTCAACTTTTAAACATGATTTTGTATATTTAGCACAACAAGGAGGAGGTTTCATGCAAATGTTCCGAGAATCAGTTGAAAACCTGACCAGTCAACGTAAGTGAAAGAAAATCTTTTTAAAAATCTTGTTTATAAGTTAAGGGATTCACGGGCGTAAATCCCGAAGCGGGGGTAGGACGTGTTCCCTCGAAAAAGATGTTTGAGCAGTGCAGCTATCGATGGAGCACTTTGCCATTTTATTTGCGTAATTTGAAATATTTTTTTCGTCCAAGAAATGGGCGACGATAGATGAAAAATGCGATTGTTTTCTTTAGAGAACTGGTATACCAACACACTAAACTAGCATTGTTAAGTCCGTGTAACGCCCCCAAAGTCGATAACCAGGTTTTTCTGGCAGGATTAGAGTTCAAACTTGAGGTTCAATAGAACGGGCTTGATTTGGGCCTGCCACTCGATTTTACTTTCCCACATTTTCGACGATTTTATGCCTAAAAAACGGATTCGAGCTGGGTTTGGGGGTTGGACTTTTGGGTCCAGGTCTCGATTTTAGGCCCATTTACTGCTTTGTCGGCTTGTGTGATTTTATAGTTGTCTTCTTGGCTAAACAAATCTGTTTAATTCCATCCCAGATCACAAAACACAAACCCAGGCAATCGTTTGCGCACAATCTTTAAGTCCGGTCACTGGCACAACTAACTGCCCATCAAGTGTTTTTGCGATGATATACTTTTGTAAGGAGTTAATATACTTGGTAAATACGCTTTTGTCTTTTTTTAGAAAAGCAGTACGTTTAGGCTTGATAGTTCCACTTCTCTGCAATACTAAGTGCTAGGCGAGCCTTTTTATGTATTTTATTTTTATTTTGATGTCGTGTCCTTGAGAACCTTTATTTAACAATAAAAAACAATTTGACAAATAGACGCTTTTATACACACAATGTATTTAGTGGGCCATGGCGGAGGATTGCTTCAAAGTCTTTTAAGTGCAGAAAACATTTCAGAAGAAGATGGTGAGTGTTAAATAAATCCCAAAATTTGTTACTTATTTAACATTTGTTTTCAGTGTAGTTTTAGAGTTTTGAACACAGTTGCTGTTGAGTACGACTCTTATTTAACATCTTTTTGTAGTAATAGTTTTAAAATTACTCTTACCCAACAACCACTTAACATATTGTATGATAGTATGGCGTGTTTTGTGCAACTCTGAGAAGCATATTGCGGCTCATTGACAGGCTCAACAGCCGTGCACCGGAAGTGTGCAAATGGCACAATTGACAAATATAACCGAACACAAGGCCGCCTTGTGTAGTTTTTGGAGTTTCGTAGATAGTAAAGGGTTTGTTAAGAATAGGGACTTAATTGCGCCGATCTTAAATCCATATAAACATATCGTTAGGCACATAAACTTTAGGGTAAACGTGGGTGCCACAACTTAAAAGAAAACTTGATATATAGATATATACTATTTTATGTAAACTATTGAGAGTACCTAAAGTAATTCACTTTAAGTGGGGTAACATCCGCCTAAATACCAAAGCAACCTGATTGATTTTGACTATAAAAGAAAAACTGTTGGCTTGACAAAAGTTTTTTAAAACATAACATGTGTTTACAGAAAAGGCTAAAACTGTATCTTTTTCTGCATTCCTGACACTTTAATTTTACTGAAACATCGCAAATGACTCAAATAGGCATCTTTTTCACGACAGGCTCTTCGTCAAACAGTACATTTTCTTGGAAAACCGATTTGGACTGGATGATGTCGCATGAGGGTAAGTTTAAAGTTTCCGAAAACCTTGCAAACGTTCTTGACACGATACGCTCTCAAGTTACTGTCGTATCGATAAAAGTAATTCGCTTAGCAACATTTTTACGTAAACGTGTACCGACGAAAAACTGTAACAATTACTTAATGAAATGAATTTGAAAAATAAAACTCAAGGTCGGTGACGGAAATATGTAAAATACAGGCATGACTAGAACATATACGAACAAACGTTTTAGAAGACTTCGTCATCTTGACTTATTGCCCAAATTACGTCAGTTAAGTTAAAAGTTAAGTTTAAAGTAGTTAGCGGTTGGATAAGGCGTCCGCCGATAGATGTACCGGGGTTCGATTCGGCTGATCCAATTGATAACAGAAGTCGAATATACCTATACAATTATTTTGTGCAGAAACTATAGAATCCATGCACAGCAACGAGAAACTCTACGAGGCCTATGGCTTCCATGAAAAAATACATCAGTTCGATCCTGACGAGCGAGACATTAGGTTTCAGATGCACTACTGCCTCAGTTTGATGCTTACAAACCGCGAAGTACAGGCCAATAAAGCCTTCGATAAAATTGTGTCTTCAATCCGAAAGATGGGCGAAACGTTTCAAAGTGTTTTGCGCTTGGCGGAAAAGACAGTAAAAATAGAAGGCAAAAGTTTTGAAGCAATCTTGCTATGCCTTATTGCCGCCAAAATTTCCGACATGAGCATTTTTACTGTTTCCGACTCTGCTGATAAATCAAAATGCATGAACGTTCTGCGGACAGCTGCCGGAAAAATTAGTGACAACAATAAAAAAGCCAAACCATTTTTGAGAAGATATTGTCTTAAGGGTGCCCGTCCGCTGCTTGAACACATTCAACAAACCGCTCCGGATAACATGTACAAGAATCTTATCAGTCTGCGAATTGCCACATTCCATTGCATGGAAATTCTGCTGCTGTATGCTGATGAAGACGAGGAAAGAGCGCTGTTGCTTGAAAGGGCATTGCAGTTTTTAAGAGAAGCATATGGCACTGAGGTTCTCAAAAAAAAGTGGTACGGCACGTTTTCCAGCAACTTGGGTGCCACATACCTCTCACTCTCGCGACCGGACAAAACAGCTGAAGCATTGTCTCGGGCAATCGAAGTGTTCAAGCAAGCAACCGACTTTGACGACGAAATGGAAAGGCAACAAGATATCAGAAGCGCAGAGCAAATGTTATATCAACCTGGACTTGGGAGCTTAGGGGTTGCCAAACAAACCCATCGTTAGGACATAACATTGCGCATGTTTACATTTACATCTGCTTTGTAATTACATATTGCTAGCGCCTTTTTTTATTTCCCCGGTTTCTGTTTTATGTGACGTTGGTATTGAGTAAAACAGCTTTTGGGGTTTCCCTTTGGTATGTTGTATTTGGCTTGGTCTAAATATTTTTGTTATGTATATAAACTTATAACCTTTAGCACTTTAATCGGATGTAGATGTTTCTTTCTTTATTAGGTATATGTACTGTTAATACTATTTGTAATATGGCATTTGTGTAAAAATTAATTCTTGTGTGCTTGTAAACGGCTTGATTTCAACAACTTTATTTACCGATGACATGTAATTAATGTACTGTCACATATGCTTTTCAGGTTGTAAAAACTTTTTTTCATTTTCCACAATAAATTACAATCCAGTCAATGGTCACGTTTTGTTTCCAACGAGTGATTTAAAAACAACGTGAAAACAGACTAAGCACAGTGAAACGAACGCTCTCTTTAAACATCTTTCAAAATATGCTCGACAGCAGTCATGGTCTAAATACCGAAACAGTGTTTATTAGATACCCATTGAAATAAGGTTACAGGAACTTAAGACTTTTTAGAAGCGTTTTTTATACAAGCATTTTTTAATATTGTATTTTGTATTCACGATTGTATTCACGTGATTAACACATCATACACGCAAATAGATAACAAGCTTTGTTAAACGGATGTGTGTTGTTTGCAATGAACTATTTTATGTCCCTGCTTTCAAAGGTTTTTTTGACGTTGGAAAAATGCTCAACTGTTTTTGCCGACAAAAAGTGAATTCGGTGCTTCCACATTACTAGAAAAAGTAGGTAAAATTGACAAGTTTAGCGGTTTACGGAGCAATCCATTGAATGTTTAGAGACGGTTGGGTATGTTGACCATACAAACCAGACAACTTACCTCGATCTGTGAAAAAACAACTTTCTCGCCCCCTTTTGAATACTGAACAAAGTTAATGAATGCCGCGTGATTGAGTGCTACTGACACTTTGTAACCAAAACTTTATTTTTTTGCTTACAATCAATGCAAACACTCGGCAATGCCTGTAGCACTGAAGCTTTTCCGGCAGGTATTCAAAAAACTAAACTAAAAAGCACAAACTGATTAGTTAACGCAGTACACCTCCAGTAAAACAAATACTGTCGTTGATATTACTTTAAGTACATGGCTTCTAATTTGAAACTATAATACAGGATTATTAGAATTAATGTTGGATGAAGCTCGATTTTAGAAGCTGTGGTGGAGCTTTTTACGAACATTTTATCTACGAACAGTTATTTGTTTAGTTTTATTCTGACTGTGCATATGACGCGTCTCTAAACAAAAACTATGATAAGGAGCTTCACTAACGCGACAAAACCAAGAAAGCCAAGCCTGTGAGAAGCGACATAAGCGCAATTGATTTAAAATTGTTGTTTTGAGCCTGATTGCGTTTCTTTTAGGCATGAAGTGCCGGATACTGCACATTGTGCTTATTTCTGCGCGCGGTTCAAGAGTTATTTTATACAACTATTTTTTTCACATTGACCAAGATTTGTGCTCAAACTGTAAACGCAGTAATCCAGTGGTTCTTAACCGGTGGGAAATTTCCCACTAGTGGAAAATTTCAATGTTTTCAGGGAGAAATTATGTAAGTCGGGTAACCAAACTCGGGCTCGTGGGTCGAATCCGGCTTTGAATTAACCGTTGAAAGTACTTTACTAATTTTCTTCCGCAATAACATGTAAGATTAATTTCACCAAGGTTAACAAGACACATACAAATCCAAAGGCCGTTTGTTACATCACAGATAAGACTAAAAGTATCAATGACTTTGCTATTTTGCCAATAAAAACCTTCCCTTGGTTCATTGTGATGCAATAAATGACTAATGCACGCAGAGAAGACCAGCCTACTTAATGTTCCAAAAAGTGTAACCTCTCACAGAAGCACTATTTAAACTAAATACGATTGCAGTAAACCTTTTAGGTGAAGACCAAATCGCTTTACGAGATTATTTCATTTAAAGATTAATTATTTTTTGTTAACGTAGGGCAGTGGTTCTCAACTTTTTAAGTAAGTTTTGGGACCGGTAAACTTTCTAAACAAATTTTGCGGACCGGTGGACTTTCAAAATCTACCCAAAAAGCAATTACGACAAAAATATGCAATTCAAAAGTAGTATGAAAAATTCAATTTCATGAGAAGTTTGCTGCTGTCTGTTTGATATCATACGTGTTAAACGCGGTTCTTTGAGATATAAAAAAATTAAATTGAGATGCAAAATTGTAATAGATTTGGCGAACCAGCGGGAATGTTGACGCGGACCGGTCGCGGATCGGCGGTTGAGAACCGCTGACGTAGGGCACAAAACATCTCAGACCGGGCGTAAGCCAATGCAAAAACGTTTGGAACAACTCACATTAAGCGTCAGGAAGCCTACATCTACAAAAGCAAGTATGACTTCCACACATACAGGTATTCATTAATCGAACAAAACAACCAACCAAAATCCTTTTCTGCAAACCTAACACTTAGTACATTTATTGCGCAATAAACCAATACGGTTTCCCACAGTATCGCAATTATGTGAACCACCATAGAGTTGGCTGTTTGCATTTCTTGTAGAACAAGCGTTGCTCTGTTACTCAATTGAATTGGATAACTGTCATTGCAGGATTTACCACCTTAATTTAAATATGCAGTCCGGCAGCTTTTACGTCAAAGAGCCTATACTTTTGGTCAGAGTCAACTTTGTAATGTTTCTCGTTTATTCATAAAAACAGAATTTTTTTAAATTGGAGTCTTGTGGTATCCAAATGTTATTAAAAAAATGTGTAATAAACGGATATTTGGTTCAACCTAGTTTTTGATTTTTGCTACATAAGCTGGGTTAGAAACAAAATTCAATAATAAACAAGAGTTACAATACGACTTTTTCAACAATACGACTTTTTCAGACTTATAAATTGCATGGCGTAATTGCATTTACGTCGTAGTTACAAACATTTG
Organism: Phallusia mammillata; assembly: GCF_965637545.1. Lineage (NCBI taxonomy): Eukaryota > Metazoa > Chordata > Ascidiacea > Phlebobranchia > Ascidiidae > Phallusia > Phallusia mammillata. The sequence continues at coordinate 22,721,170 of NC_137253.1, forward strand.
AAATATTTATGTTTAATGGCTTTCTTTTTTATTATTATTATTATTTTACAACAATCAGACGACAGCCGGAAACTGAAAACTGTCCTTTGTCGTGTCACCATAGAGGAAAAGCGAATGAACAGGCTAAATGTCAAAAGATCGGTAGCAGAAATCAAAGTCTATATTACATGCACGCAAATTTTTGTGAACGGGACGAAATAATGACAGTGTGTGAGCGTGTGTAAGAAACAAATGTTGCCTGATATGCAAAAAGGGAAAAGTGCCTGGGATTAATATTGAGTGGGCTATGGTTAAGTCGAAGCATGCAATGAAGGGCAGTTGTCTTAGGACAAAAGCCATGATGTAAGGTTCTGACGGGATGCGTAAAGAATAGTTTGGTAATTTTCTTGTGCAATAAACTATAGAAATGCAAGAGTTTTCTTTTTTTCTCTCTTTTACAATAATATTTAACAACTTTAACTAGAACAATGCTTTAAAGCAGAGCTTATTAACCATTCATCCAACTTTCTACACCGTGTGAACATGCCTTCAAATTAAAACTACGGTGAAAAATAATAGAATAGTAAGAATTTATTTGGTTTCATAGTTTGTTTGTGGAAATATAAAACATAGTTTGTTTGTGGAACTCTAGATGAACTGCTCCCATTGGTCTGTTTCATACAAGAGAGGTTTGTCAAAGGAATTACGAGTTGTTTTGTTCAGACGTTTCTACCTGATCTGTGCCTGGGTGTTGTGACAACTTTGCAAGTCGGTGTCATGAAACACGGCCTATTATTTTATTGAGAAGGCTCGTATCTGTTTTCAGCGAGAATATAATTCTGCGTTGCCTTCCTTTAAACACACGTTAGTTTTGTTGAAACTTTGCGTGCGTTTTATTGGAGGTTGAACAGCGACCTGACTCTTGAATTAGATATCCCCCGCGACGGTTTATCTAATCACCTGATATACGGTTGGAATGGAATGAAAACGCTAGAGTGTTGTGTTTTTTTTTGATTGACCAATGGCAGATAAGCAACAGCGTCGCTGCGACAATAAACTACAACAGTAACTATGACAACGCAGGTGTTGATTAAACAAAACAACTATACATTGTAAAATAATCTTTTGTTGAAAATGCTTCAATTTAGCGCAGCGCATTTGGAGAGTCGTAAACAAACTATGATTCTTAATTTTCCACAGGGGTGGTCGTTCACATTCCATCATAAACAAACATTGCTTTGTTATGTGGAATGCAACAATGGCCACAACCAAAGAATTTGAAACGCTGCAGGGTTGTGGTTTTTTTGGATCGACCAATGGCAGATAAGCAACAGCGTCACTGCGACACCGAGCTACAAAAACATACCTTTGTAATAGTACCTTTTGTTTAAAATGCACCAAAAAGCGCAGTGGGTTTGGAGTGCCAAAAACAAACCATTTCAGCGAGTAAACACTTCTGAGTTGCCTTAGTCCAAACACACGCTATTTTGTTGAAAGCTTTAATTTCGTTTGTGGAATATTAAACAGTGACCTGTCTCTGTTGTGTATTTTTTAGGATCGACCAATAGCAGATGAGCAACAGCGTCACTGAGATACAAAAGTAACTATACGGCAACGCGGATATTGGAATGATTAAACAACAATACCTTTGTAAAAGAATCTTCTGTTGAAAATTCACCTAAAAGCGCAGTTCATTTGAAGTGCCATAAACAAACTATGTTTTACAATACCCCCACGGTGGTGAATTCTTTATAAACAAGAATTGCTTTGTTATTTTGGAATGGATCAATGTCTTCCATTTGTTATGGTGAAAGTGTATCACAATGATTCCCAACCTTGAGTTTGTTGATTGATTTCGGACGATACGTAAAACTTTTCCAAAAAGTTTATAAAAACTAACTGTTAAAACTTTGTATATTTGTTGTTGTAGGGTTTTGAATCGTTACCTGATATGGTCAAGATCTGATCAAAACTTTATACAGAGCAGTTATATTCCCAATATTACATAAATGAACTAAGGCAAATGCTTAAGTTGGTACTTGGCTGCTTTTCTGGTTGGGAAAGTCGTTGAATAAAAACACGCAACTTTATCTCTTTTTGATAAGACTTCTCTCTAGCGCTACAAGTGTCAAAATTAGCAGTTCAGGTGATTGACTCAGCACTATGGCATGATATTTAGATAAACACCGAAGTACTTTAACGCAGCCGCTTCTAATTGTCACAAACATTTGTTTTAAAAAAGATTTAAGTTTGTCCTGGCTTTTAATTTTAGCACACTGCATAGCGAAACGGCAGCACTTTAGTTTTTCTCGCCCAAAGTGCCATATTGTTTCTTTTTTCATGCATATATACAAGCGGTTTTAGTATTTTTTTTTGTTGACTTAAGATTGAACACTTGCTAGTTCGCTGAAAGACTGCGTTTTTGCTAAAGGTAAAACAGTGACCTGACTCTTGAATGGTTGGCATGAATTCAAAGCGCTGCAAGGTTGTGTTATTTTAGAGTTTTAGACCTACCATTGGTGGATAAGCAACAGCGTCACTCCGACACCGAGCTACAAATAAGTTTGTGAAAAAATCTTTCATTCAAAAAGCACCAATAAGCGTAGTGCATCTGGAGTGCCAAGCACACTATATGTCAGCGAGTAAACACTGCCGCTTTGTTTTGTCAAAAAACACGCTATAGCTTTGTTCAAAGCTAAGATGGCATTTGTTGAAGGGTAAACAGTGACCTGACTGTTGTGCGTTTTTTTCAGAATCTAGCAATAGCAGGTAAGCAACAGCGTTACTGGGATACAAAATTTACTACGACGCAGTAGAGGTTGATTAAACGGAACAACAATACCTTTGTAAAAGAATCTTTTGTTAAAAATGCTGACATAAGCACAGTGCATTTCAAGTGCAATTGACGAACTACGTTTTTCAATTTCACACAGTGTTCTTTCCGAGTGGAACAATGGTCACAACCAATCATCACGATAGATAGATATTGGCAAGTTTAGCAGTTCACCAAGCAATCTATTGAAATTTAAAGACGGTTGGGAGTTTTTTTTTTGTTGACAAAACAAACCAGACAACTCACGTCGGTCTCTAAAAATCAACTCTCTCGCCCTCTTTGAAACCAATTGAATAAAGGTAATTAACACCGCTTGATTAAGTGCTACCGACACTTCGTTTATCAAGCATTTTTATGGCGATGGTGAAAATCATTTTTTAAAAAAAACTCTCCAAATGAACACCGTGGTAACGAGCTTGTCTAACGAGATAAAATTCAAGCCCATGCGTAGCGGCATAATACGTAATTTAGTTCAAATTGCAATTTCCGTGTTGTTTTAAGCTAGATTGCTTTTCTTTTACATTTCACGTGCCCGTTATGTTGCAATTTGTGGTACAAGATTTTTTTTCTCATTTCAGTTTTGTCCACATTTACCATGATTTACGCTTGTAATGTAAAAAACGGTAGGGTCAAAATTAAAAATATGCTGATGAGTTGTACAAATTCCGTCCTTTAAACTAAATCCAGACAATTAAGCGCAGTGTGGGGATTCATTTTGTTGACAAAACAAACGAGACAACTCCAGTGAAAACATGATAAAAAGCAACCTTATCTGCCTCTTTAAAACGTTCTCTTTTGAAAAAGTTAATTACCACAACGTAGTTTATTGCTCCCCTCAGTGTATGTTTCCAATATAATTATTGTTACAATGAAAATCGATTCGGTTGACACAAAGTTGCGCTTTACACAAAAGCGGGAAAGACATTTCAATCGAATAAAAATAAACATTGAGCAATGCGTAAAATGTATGTAAAAAGTGTTTTGAAAGGCAACCACATATTTCAGAATAGTTTCTTGAAAGCTTCACACGGGTATTCTAAGAGTTATTCCAGATTTTTACCTTCAACGAAAAGCTTTTCGAACAACTCACAATACGCGATATTCCATGAATCGAAGAAAACAACTAGCAAATCCTTTTGTTTTTAACCGATTAAAATATAGTGCATTTGGAGTGCCATTAATAAAGTTTTCACATGCGTAAAGTTTGGTCCATCATGAGCAAGAATTCAACGGTTTTTGTTTCTACACGAAAACAGAATACTTTTTAATTCCAATCATGTATTATCCAAATATTGTCCGTTACAACTCGTGGACAATAAATGGATGTTTAGTTCAAGCTTTATATCGGATTTTGATGCATAGGCTGCGTTACAATTAACATTCAACGAAAAACAAAACAATGTATCAAATGTTTACCCTTCCACAAGCCCTGTTGGGGTGGCTTCAAATTACGGTGGAAAATACAAAATTGTAATAATTCTATTAGTTTTACTAAACCGTGATAAAAGTAGTTTGTTTGTGGAACCCTAGAGGAACTGCGCTCATTGGTCTGTTTCAGAACAGATAGTGTTATCAAACGATTTGTTTGTTGTTTTAATTCATTCTTTTCCTCTACATTCCGTGTCTGAATGTTGTGACCACTGTGTGAAACACCAATTGTTTGTTGAAAAGACCTGTTTGTGTTTTTAACAAATAAATAATTCTGCTTTGCCGTAGTCTGAACACACGCTAGTTTGTTGAAAGTCAGTTTTTGTTTAAGGTTAAACCGTAGCCTGACTCTAGAACGGTTGGTATGGACTCAAAACCCTGCAGGGTTGTGTTATTTGCCCGACTATTAACACAACGTAGTTTATTGCTACCCACTGTGTATGTTTCCAATACCAATTATTGTTATCACGAAAATCGCAATAGCTTTCATCGATAAAAATGACCATTAAGCAATGCGCAAAATGTGTGTGAAAAGTGTTTTGAAGGGCAATCACTCATATAAATATAGGTGCTTGGAAGTTTCACGCGTGTATTTGATCTAATAGTCATTCCAATGTTTAACCTTCAACAAAAACGTTTGGAACGACTCACATCAACCGCCAGTCTACAAACGCAAGTATGGTTTTTGCGATACCGTGGGAAACCGTACATCTACAAAAGCAAGTATGGTTTCACACATCCAGGTATTCCATATATCGAACAATCAACCAGCCAAATTCTTCGTCTGCAAACCTATAAAAACTTAGTACATTTAGAGTGCAATAAACCAATACGGTTTCCCACGGTATCGCAATTATGTGAATCCCCATAGAGTTGGCTGTTTGCATTTCTTGAAGAACAAGCGTTGCTCTGTTACACTCAACTGAATTGGGTAACTGTCATTGCTTGATTTACCACCTTAATTTAAATAAACAAATCTGCAGTTTTCACGTCAGAAAGCCTACTTTTGGTCATAGTAATGTTGTTCGTTTATTCATGAAAACAGAATTCTGTTTAATTGGAGTCTTGTGGTATCCAAATGTTGTACCAAATATGTCAAATAAACAGATGGGTTAAAAGCAAAATTCAATGAAAAACAAAAGTTTTGTCTTTCTAAAGAATAGTACGACTTTTTCAGACTTATAAATTGCATAGCGTATGATTGCATTTGCGTCGTGGTTACTAATATATTTGAAATATTTATGATGAATAGCTTTCTTTTTTATGATTATTATTATTTTACGACAATCAGACGACAGTCCGGAAACTGAAAACTGTCCTTCGTCGTGTCACCATACGAGAAATAAGCGTATGTTTCAGATAAAGGATAGTCGATAATAATAGTAAACAAAAGAGGAAAAGCGAACGAAAGAGGCTAAATGTCCAAAGATCTGCAGCAGAAATCAAAATATATTACGTGCACAAAAATATTTATGAGCAGCATGGAATAATGACAGTGTTTGAGTGTCTGTTAAATCAGGATGACCAAATAGCAAAAAACGAATAATTTCACCAGGAGAAAGAATGGAAAAGAATGATGCGTTTAACTTAGCATTTTCCGTCAGAATATTCGAAACAGTAGAGAACAAAATAGCCTGAGGACGAACCAATTGTGGACAAATGAGAAACAAATGTTGCATGGTTTCTACGAGCTGACATGCACAAGGACAAAAGTGCCTGGGATTGATATTGAGTGGCCTATGGTTAAGTCGAAGCATGCAATGAAGGGCAGTTGTCTTAGGACAAGAGCCATACCTATGTAAGGTTCTGACTGGATGCGTGAAGAAACAATGTGGACATTTCCTCTAATTAAAACCACCGTGAAAAATATTAGAATTGTAAGATTTCATTTGGTTTAAAAAACTATGTAAAACCGCAATAACAATGAAAACATAGTTTGTTTGTGCAACTCCAGATCAACTGCTCCCATTGGTCTGTTTCATACAAGAGGCTTGTCGAAGGAATTACGAGTTGTTTTGTTCAATCGTGTCAAATACCTGAACTGTGCCTAGGTGTTGTGACAACTTTGTAGGTCGGTGTCGTGAAACACGGCCTATTCATTTATTGAAAAGGCTCGTATCTGTTTTCAGCGAGAATATAATTCTGCGTTGCCTTCCTTTAAACACATGTTAGTTTTGTTGAAAGCTTTGCGTGCGTATTATTGGGGGTTGAACAGTGACCTGACTCTTGAATTAGATACTCCTGCGACGGTTTATCTAATCACTTGATATACGGTTGGAATGGAATGAAAACGCTAGAGTGTTGTGTTTTTTTGGATTGACCAATGGAAGATAAGCAACAGCGTCGCTGCGACACTAAACTACAAACGTAACTATGACAACGCAGGTGTTGATTAAACCGAAGAACAATACCTTTGTGAAAGTATCCTTTGTTGAAAATGCTTTAATAATTAAGCGCAGCGCATTTGGAGAGCCGTAAAGAAATTATGTTGCTCAATTTCCCACAGCTGGCGGTCGTTCACATTCCATCATTAACAAACATTGCTTTGTGTTATTGTCGAATGCAACAATGGTTACAACCAAAAAATTCGAAACGCTGCAAGGTTGTGTTGTTTTTAGATCGACCGATGGCAGATAAGCAACAGCGTCACTGCGACACCAAGCTACAAAAAAGACCTTTGTAATAGTATCTTTTGTTTAAAATGCACCAATAAGCGCAGTGGATTTGGAGTGCCTGGGATACAAAATTAACTACGACACAGCAGAGGTTAATTAAACCGAACAACAACACCTTTGTAAAAGAATCTTTTGTTTATTATTCACCAATAAGCACAGTACATTTGAAGTGCCATTAACGAACTACGTTTTCCAATTTCCCACAGTGTTCTTTCTGAGCGGAACAATGGTCACAATCAATCATCACGATAGATATACAACAGCAAAGACAAACTAAGGAAATTAAACCAAATTGCCAATGGTTATTTTCAAAAGAGTTTCTTTTTTTGTTTCACTTCATGTGAAACAAACCGTCTATTCAAAAATAACAAAAATAATAATAATTTGGATTTTTGTCTAACACGCAACGCTAGAGTGTTGTGTTTTTTGGATTGACCAATGGAAGATAAGCAACAGCGTCGCTGCGACACTAAACTACAAACGTAACTATGACAACGCAGGTGTTGATTAAACCGAAGAACAATACCTTTGTGAAAGTATCCTTTGTTGAAAATGCTTTAATAATTAAGCGCAGCGCATTTGGAGAGCCGTAAAGAAATTATGTTGCTCAATTTCCCACAGCTGGCGGTCGTTCACATTCCATCATTAACAAACATTGCTTTGTGTTATTGTCGAATGCAACAATGGTTACAACCAAAAAATTCGAAACGCTGCAAGGTTGTGTTGTTTTTTAGATCGACCAATGGCAGATAAGCAACAGCGTCACTGCGACACCAAGCTACAAAAAAGACCTTTGTAATAGTATCTTTTGTTTAAAATGCACCAATAAGCGCAGTGGATTTGGAGTGCCATAAACAAACTATTTCGGCGAGTAAACACTTCTGCGTTGCCTTAGGCTAAACACACGCTATTTTTTTGAAAGCTTCGATTTCGTTTGTGGAAGGTTAAACAGTGACCTGCCTCTGTTGTGTGTTTTTTGGGGATCGACCAATGGCAGATGAGCAATAGCGTCACTGAGATACAAACGTAACTATGACGACGCAGCTGTTGATTAAATTAAACAACAATACCTTCGTAAAAAAATCCTTTGTTAAAAAATTCACCAATAAGCGCAGTTCATTTAGAGTGCCATACACAAACTATGTTTTCCAATACCCCACAGTGGTGGCCGTTCGCATTCCATCATCAATAAGAATTGCTGTGTTATTGCCGAATGGAACCATGGTCACTAAATATTAACCTAAGTTACTTTTTTATTGGGTATTTTCGCAGGTTTATTAAATTGGGTTTATGTCTACATTCTTGTAATACAAACCGTGTTTTTTTCAAAAAATTTAAATGTGGTTTATGGTTTCACTGTGCTGTCTAGATACAAGCAGTGGCGTAGCAGCCACTTGGCGGTTCTGGCTCTGCGCCAGGGGCGGCAGGCTGCAAGGGGGCGGCAAAATGACTTACGTTTTTAACGTTTTTTTATGTACAAAAGGAAATTTTATCAGGATTCTGAATCAGTAAGCCTTTTTTCATAATTTAAATTATTTATTTGTCAATACTCACTTCAAATGAGGCACCTAAAACCTTCAGGGGCACCCCCAGTTGTAAAGCACACAGAACCTGGTTGTCTCTTACAAACACAAGTCCCTAGAGGAAAAAAAAATAACTCAAACAGCTAGATTCAACCATTTCCTAAAGGGGTTCGCTGGAGCGAGAAACTGATCTTTGTTTTTCTGGGGAATTCAGTATCAGTGAGATTGTGGTATGAGAAGGTGTTGCTCTTCGTGCTAGGAATTGTTCGAGCTAGAAAAAGCTTTGCTCATGATTATATTTTTTTTTATTTTTGGCCTTAACGCTGAGACAGTGAGGCTTCTTTCTCGAGCAATATATAACTTCTGAGACGCGACACTTTGTAATTATTTTTATTGAAAAGATTGCTTGAACTTGAAACTATTTCAAAGTTTGCTGCAGTCTACTTAGGGTGGCATTTTTAACGAATGCCAGGGGCGGCAGCATATGCTCCTACGCCACTGGATACAAGACACTTTTAGCTTCGTTTTAAAAACGCATTCTCTTCCTTTGCTTTAAACATTGTGTAAATACACTAGCAATCATCATGATAACAATCAACAACAAATATTTTGTTTTTTTATGTCAAATTTTTATTTATAGCTTTGGGTTCGAAAAGTAATAACTAATAAATGCAAATATACTAAAAGCATTGTATCGAATGTGCCAATGCAACTTTTTCTCAAAAAGGATGGTTACTTTACCCTGTTCTAAATTTGTGAAATGTGTTGCTTTTTTATATTAGTTTTTCGAGGTTTCGTTTGTTATAGTGAAAGTGTATCACAATTATTTCCAACCTTGAGTTTGTTGATTGATTTCAAACGAAACCTAAAACGTGGAAGTTTATAAAAACTAACTGTTAAAACTTTGTAGATTTGTTGTTGTAGGGTTTTAAAGTCTTCACCTGATGTTAAAGAACTGATCAACACTTTATACAAAGTAGTTATATTCCCAATATTACATAAATGAACTAAGGCAAATGCTTAAGTCAGGGGTTTCCAACCTGTGGTACGAAGGTTTTTCAGGTGGTACGAGAGTAGCTTTCGTGTTTTGCACAACAACCTGGATTAACATCTTTATCATATATTTATCTGGTTTTGTTGACCAATTGGTTGACAGTAAACAAAGAATTCAATTTAGTTGTGGTGCTTTAGTGTTACGTTAGTAGGCCAATATTATTCTTCGAAATAAACATTCGATCAAATTAGCTGTTCTGTACAAAGTGGTACGCGTGACAGTACGGAGCGTCCAAGTGGTACGAGATCGCAAAAAGATTGGGAACCCTGGGCTTAAGTTGTTACTTGGCTGCTTTTCTGGTTGAGAAAGTCGTTGAATAAAAACACCAAACTTTATCGCTTTTTGCTAAGACTGTTCTCTAGCGCTACAAGTGGCAAAATTTGGCAGTTCAGGTGATTGACTCTGCACTATGGCTTGATGACAAACATGGAAATATTTTAACGCAGAAGTGTCACAAACATTTGTTTAAAAAAAAATTACGTCTGTCCTGGCAATTTTTGCACACTGCATAGGGAAACGGCAGCACTTTAGCCATTAGCGCCTAAAGAGCCATGTTGTTTAGTTTTTTATGCATATATACAAGAAAGACTGCGTTTTTACTAAAGGTGAAACAGTGACCTGACTCTTGAATGGTTGGCATGAATTCAAAGCGCTCCACGGTTGTGTTATTTTAGAGTTTTAGACCTACCATTGGCGGACAAGCTACAGCGTCACTCCGAAAAACCTTTCATTTAAAATTGGACCAATGAGCGTAGTGAATCTGGAGTGCCATAAGCAAACAATGTCAGCGAGTAAACACTGCAGCTTTGTCTTGTTAAACGCTATAGCTTTTTTCAAAACTTAGATTGCTTTGTTGAAGGGCAAACAGTGACCTGACTCTGTTGTGGTTTGTTTTTTCAGAATCTAGCAATAGCAGGTAAGCAACAGCGTTACTGGGATACAAAATTAACTACGACACAGCAGAGGTTAATTAAACCGAACAACAACACCTTTGTAAAAGAATCTTTTGTTTATTATTCACCAATAAGCACAGTACATTTGAAGTGCCATTAACGAACTACGTTTTCCAATTTCCCACAGTGTTCTTTCTGAGCGGAACAATGGTCACAATCAATCATCACGATAGATATACAACAGCAAAGACAAACTAAGGAAATGAAACCAAATTGCCAATGGTTATTTTCAAAAGAGTTTCTTTTTTTGTTTCACTTCGTGTGAAACAAACCGTCTATTCAAAAATAACAAAAATAATAATAATTTGGATTTTTGTCTAACACAGGGGTGTGCAACCTTTGTTACTGTCGGGCCAAATACAACAGCCAAAAGTAGATCGCGGGGTAAAATTCGCATTCGAATCCAGTCACATATTGCCTGGTCGCAGAAAAATAGTATCGGGCGCATTAATTTGCTCAAAAATATATAATAGTTGGACTCGTTTGTCAGTCAATTTAAAATTCAAGCGTCTCTGCGGGCCGCACAACCTTTTTTTAAGGGCCGCATTTGGCCCGCGGGCCGCAGGTTGCACACTCCTGGTCTAAAACATTCATTCACAACATTTGGTTCCAAATTAGCTAAATTACATGTAGAATGAAAGCAACGTTTTAAATCCGCCTATATAACTCTTTTAAAATAGTGTTTATTTGCAATGTCCAAAATTAGTAAAATTTGCAACGTTGAGTTTTGTGTAGAATTGTGTTGTTGTAGAGCTTAATCCAATCTTACAATGTTTATCTTGGTGATAAAATACTGATTCACAAATCACTGCATAAAGTTACAATATTTGTATATTGTACGTGACTTAATATTTACTGAAAGAGCTGAGATAAACGCCAAAGTTAATACTAGGCTGCTTTTTTTGTGAGAATAAATCACTGCGCAGTAAACACCCAGCTTTATCGCTTTTGGTAAACACGGTGCTCTAGCACCACAAGTGTCCTAAAATACCAAGTTAGGTTTCTGATGAAGCTCTAGGCAGGATTTTTTAACGCAGATGCTTCAAACTGCCAAAAATGTTTTTTAAACAATTTATGTTTGTCTTAGCGTTTAGTTTACCCACACTCTATGGCGAAACAGCAATACTCTGATGTCCAAAGCACCCTAAGTGTCATGAAGTTTGAAAACTTATTACGACATAAAAATTTTGTTCCTTTACTTTTTTGTAGTATAGATGAGTGTGGTGTCATTGTTTTTGTATGTTATACTTTAAATTGATCACGGTGAGCTTAATTTTACTCATACTTGAGTTTAATTTATATTTTACATAGAGGATACTTAGCATTAAAAAAAGGTATACAGTTGTAAACCCCCGAAATCCGCCACTGGTAATCCCATATAAAACACAACAAAGGCAATGGTCGCGACTGACTCTTACACAGACATAAAAAAACTGGGAGCGTCCTATAGGTACGAACCCCGTGAAAAAATACCACAACCTTTTTTCATGTTAACCACATGTTCACAACAGGTGGTTGGGGCATGTGCTTCGTGATAATATGTAAGGGTTTAAAACAAGAAACATAGAAACCCTACCTCAGAATACACTCATTCAAGCGTAGGCGACTCTGGTGTTGATTGTGCGTTGCTGTTGGACAATACACTGAACACACAATTACCTCAGCGAAGATATTGTGATAACTAGGTCGTCAAAAATGCTTGTCAGGAAAGGACTTCTCATGTGTATAGGGCAGTGCTCTTCAACCTTTTTCCCCGTTGTATACCTTTTGCAATTTTTGAGCAACTTTGTATACCCTACACATAGCAATTTATTAATGTGCACAGAAAGTAACAGTCTACCAACAGGTACTTGCCTGGTCGCGTGAATTATTGTTATACAAGGCCAGGAGTACACAACCTGTGGCCGTGAACATGTAAACCGAAATATTTGGTTTTGCAAAACTTGTTTGAGGGGCTGGGAAAAATATTAACAGCCCAGAAGCCGCATGTTTGAGACTTTTTGTAAGCCTATTATGGGTAAACAATGCGAAAACAGGCATCATTAGCGTCACGATTTAGATGGTGACGTTATAAACAGTAGAGTCTGATCCCAGACTGTTCTACGTAAGCTAGAAATTAAATTGGCTATCAGGCACTGTTAATAAAGATTCACGATGCGGCCGTCACAGCGGAAAGGTTGTGCACCTCCTGTGCTACGTCCAGGAAATTTAGCATACAAAAGTGTGTAAACGTAAGAAGTTGATTTAATGGCTGGCTTGTTGCTGCATTCTTTCAGCGATTTGGACATGTGGTGTGGTGTTGACTGATTCTCATGTGGTGTGGTGTTGACGTGTTCTCAAATTTTTGTATTCGCAATCCTTTACTCCAGGAATATTAAAAGTAAAATTTCAGAAAGTACATTATTCAACCTTAACAGATACTCCAGGTATGTGTTTATTTGCTTCATAATTCACATTATTGACGCAACAATCCCAACCTGACGCAATAATAATTACAACAAGCAGGTCAGTCTCACATAGGTCAATATGCTATGTCTTCCTGCATTTCATAAAAATAGTTACGTTTAGTAACACTGACCTCAGGTGTATTCCCTTCGTATACCTTTCTTCAGTCGTATACCCTAGTTTTAATGTGGTATACACTTGGGTATACAGTATACCCGGTTGAAGAGCACTGGTATAGGGTATCCGTGATATCATATCCATGCTATATGTTACACAAACACTTTCAAGTGAAAGGAATACAGGAATACATAAGGCTTTTGTCCTTGGTCGTTTGGACGGATTTCAGTGCTGGGCGACAAATTTGTTTGGTCAGAATTTAAGTATTTTACCAAGACTGGTATTAATAATCAAACTTAACTAAAACGATTCGGGCCGAAACCGATTTTGTAATAAAACTAAAATGCCTGACATAATACATGTTTTGAAAAGAATCGTGTGTTGACAAGCTAGCGAACCAGTTTATCATACTTTTTATACTTCATAAACTTGCATCGTATTTTGCAATGACAATAAAAACAACTGTAGTTAATATGGTATGCTTTATGACTATGTGGACGTATTATCAATGTTACACCTCATTTGCCAGTAATTCCTGATTTATATTAATTCCCGCATTTTTCACTACAACTTGTGCTGCAATCAATTGCTTTGTATGACGTAACAATTAAATGCCAGTTTTGTGTGATAACACGATGTAGTTTAGTTCTTTTATTTTTAGACATCGATGAAGTACGGTTCTGCGTCAGTTGTATTGAAAAGGCATGTTTTGTCGTGTAGACGATTGTTATTGGTGAGTCTCTTTGTATTTGTGACTAATTGTAAATTACCTAATTGGTGAATTTAACTGCGATGACCTAATATGTACAGTTGGGTTGAGCCAAGATTTTTAATTGCATTTGTTCACCCAGTGTTCTTGTGCGATAACCTCACGTAAAGGGTGAATTCTTCTCCTACACCAGTGGTTCCCAACCAGGGAGGAATTTGGTAATTTGTAGGGGGGTATTTGTGTCACAATATTAATCTCTTACTGATTGCCTGTGCTATGTGTTGTGTTATTGCAGCATTTGTCATATATGAGATGAGAAAAAGAAAGTTCTCGTATAATCGATTTAAGCTTATAATCGAGAGTTTAATTTCTGTTATAAGAATCACATTAAAATGTTAATGTGAACCATATTTTAGCAAACTAAATTTGTAGGGGAGAATTAGATTTGAATGACGACTGAAATGGTGCACAGGACAAAAAAAGTGGGAACCACTGATCTATACTGTCGCTCAACATAGCTTTGTTAAGGAACTTATGTGACACTATAAAAGCGCATTGTAGTCTTATATTTCAAAACAAACCATCGTTGCCAAACTAAATCTGGTCCCGCAACTTTTAGCGTAACTCTCCAGCAAGAAACTATAGCATCATTGTTTTATACCTTTATATCTGATGCGTCTTTTACTTTCCTTGACACAAAATTATAAAACTCCAAGGTTTCAGGAAAACCGTTTTGTGTGTAATTTCACACAGTGCTGCAAAATAAACACGCGGAACACCAAAACATATCATGAGACACAAAATACATAGTTGTCGCACTTTTAAGGGGGCAAAACATGCGGTACTACTTGCTTTCATTCAGAAAATGGCAATTTTGAACGTTACTGAACAAACGAAAAAAATTGCGACTAGTCATTTCAATGAAACCATAAAAGGTGTTTTGTACAAAAAATTGCGTACAAAAATCATCTGTAATGTATACGAGCAAAAATACGAAATTTGGAAAACGCTGAAAAAGGAAATGCAGTTGTACACGATAAAGTCCATGATCACTACCACTGTCTTTTTTACGTATTCCTAGTTAAGAAATTTACGTAGAAATTCCCGGGTTGGGTCGCTTGATCGTGTGTCAAAACACTGGTTTTGTTCAGAGTACCGTTCTCTGACTGGAATTATATCTCTCCAAGTCGGTGAAGATGAAGAACTATTAGCTCGAGTCAGAAGCTCAATTCTCTGGCTTCTTTCTGGCACACAATCTACAGGCTCTCTGTACTCCAAATAACTTGCTACGTCTTCAAAAACCAGTACTGCTCTCATAAAAAACCACCCACCGAATTGTGGATGAATGCAGACGCCATAAATATTCTCTTCCTCTTCCCAAGGATCGTTTTCCACATCATCACGCTGATAGTAATATGTTGCACCAGCAACATGTGCGGCACGTTGTACAAGAACCTTATATTGTTTGTTGTCATCCTTCTCATCAGCATAGATGATGTGCACATTGTTCATTCCAAGCCTTTCGACTGCGGTGGTCACATGAAATTCAGTGCAAGAGTCGATAGGTTTCCTGATGATTTCATCGTTATCAATATTTTCACGCAGGTACGGCAAAAAGCAATTTTCGAAAAACGAAGGAATTGACAGAATAAGTGCACATGTTGTATCATCCCTGTAAGGTAACTTGAACTGTTCATCAACAAGTTCGTTGTACCAACCAACTTGAAACAAATAAGTTTCTAATCCACGTGGTTCCAAATATTCTTTCAGATTTGATAGTATTTCATCAGACATGACTGTATAATTTTTAAATTTCTATCACTCCTTCAATGAATCTGATTTAATGCTATCTAGAACAACGATCAGCAACAGCAACGGATCAGCAACGATCAACGAAGTTACAAGATATAATCTATGAAGTGGTAAAAAACGGCTGGTGCACACTCTTTATTTGCTTTTCCTCATGTGAACTGACCTTACCGTTTTCATAAGTCGAAACGTTATATAGCGCTAGTAGTGTCAAATTTTAAAAATGTAGTTGTGCCATTCACGTACAAGCTGTGTATGGTATGTGAAATTTGAGACAGTATACACATGATAATCAGGAATTCAGGTGCACTTTAAATGACAATACAACACCATTCTAAAAACACATATTTTTAAACGTCTTATATTTCACATTGTGCATCGTTTCAGGTGGTTAAACGTCATATCGGATGATTCCTGTACGAGTTAGGTTTAGGCTACTAATCATACATTGCCTTATTACAAACACACGCTTTTATGTGGAAGACTTGAGTGCGATTTCGGCGAAGAAAAACAGTGACCTGACTCTTGAATGAGATACCAAGCATGTGAAGCTTTATTTAATCACCTAAAATATATGGTTGGCATGAAATGAAAACGCCGGAATGTTTTTTTTTCAAAAAAACTGACCAATGGCGGCTAAGCCACAGCGTCACTGCGACACCGAGCTACAAAAGTAACTATGATGATGCGGGTGTTATGATAACGCATTCCTTTGTAAAACAATCTTTTGTTTGAAATTCACTAATAAGCATCTGGAGTTTCGTAAAAGTCAACCACATGTTCACAATAGGTTGTTGTGGCATGTACTTTGTGATAATGTAAAAGGTTTTTCATCAAGTAACAAAAAAACCTTGCTTCAGGCTACACTCAGGCTGCGTTCACACTCGGGCACCGCGGTAGGTTTTCGCTACTAGGAATGAAACTTTCTGGTAGTGTGAACGAAACGTCACCTACCGAAACCTGGCACGAAAAGAGGTGGTTTCGCGCCTAAACGTGGTCGTGAAACCCGTGTCTGAACGACGCAAGGTTTGAAAACCGTGTCTCAACGAAGCAAGGCGCGAAACCGAATACAGCGGTTTGTACGTTGGTTTATAATAAGTTCTGTCTAATTTTGTTAACTGAGTGTTTCTTTGCGTGCCGAAAATGGGTGAACGAGGTATACTATGGTCTAAAAAGAAGTCACAAAATTAATTCAACTTTGGAGTGCAGAGGAAGTTCACCTCATGATTTTAACGGCAAAGAGCCATAAGGAAGTTTTCAGAAAATTGCATTGGGCTACCCAGCAGCTAGGGTACACTTTCTTCAAATAAAATCAAATAAAACTGGCGATAGTAGTGAGTTTTTTCAACAACATCAGGTTCGAAACCACACTTTTCTCTCGTCGCGAAACCTGTCTTCAGACGTCAAAACCTGTCGTCCACACCAGCCAAAAACGCGATGCCTCGTCGCGAAAACCGTCTAGTGTGAACGACGTTTTTTGCTCAGTGTGAACGCGCGGAGTATGAACACCTGGTACGAAACCACGTGGCGGTGCCTATGTGTGAACGCAGCCTTAGTTCAGGCGTAGGTGAAGCTGGTGTTATTGTCTGTTGCTGTTGGACAATACATAAAAACACGAACCCCTGCTGGAATAAGCTATTACGTTTATCACAACACATACTTTACAGGAAAGGACTTCTCGCGATGATGCGATGGATTTCTGTGCTTGCCAACAAACTTGTTTTTTTTCATTTTTTGTCACGATTCGTATCAATAAAAAAAATTGTGTAAAATGTGCTGACGGTTTCATCATATAACAACAATATTATCAACCTAAAAACCCATAGCTTTTTAAGCTAGCTACGTCCCTAACCCTACCCCAAAATCACTGTTTATGAAAATAAATGCGCTCTTTACGCCACTTATCGGTATATAGCTATATTTTCTACTGTGAGTTCTTGTGTTATAGTAGACATACCATCAGTATAACGCCGGGCATTAAGGACGCCAGAACTGGGCACGTATAGGCGGGAGGGTTACCACCTTTCGCTTGCACGGGTACGCCAAAAGTATTACAGAATATCAGATGCTCATTAACAATAACATACTCTCACTCTGCTCAGTAACAAATATTTTCTTTAATTATTTCCTTTAGTCAATGCGCCTCAAGCTTGTATTGACACGGGACTTTCGGAACCTTCATAAAACCAAACAAAAATAGGCTACATAAAGCAATGAAAAACAGTCAATGTTCACGATCTTTTGTATACACTTCGCCAATACACTTCGCCAATAGACGGAGTGCCACAAACGAATACACAATAGGTGCTGGGGTCATGTTTTGATAATACAAAAGTCTGCTGTTGAACAAGTAACAAAAACCTCTTGTGAGAAAAACGGGCGTAGGTGACGCAGCTATTGATTGTCGCCTGTTGGACAATGTGTTGAAAATGCCTAGAACCTAAGTCCTAAGAAACGGAGCAAACGTAATACATAAATCAAATTAGACAAAAATTTAACAATTCCAGCTGACTAAAAACATTTGCATTCGCAACGACTTTTTTGACACACACTTTATGAGAACATACCGAACAAAGAAGTCACATGGGTCGATATCTGAGTGAACTTAGACAAATGCAAAATTTTGCTTGAATATCTTTACAGCAGGGGTTCCCAACCGGTGGTACGCGTACCACTAGTGGTACGCGAAGGGTTTTCAAGTGGTACGCGAGTAGCTTCTGTTTTGTTCACAAAAACCTCAATTTGCAACTTTATATTTTGTTTGTCTGGTTTTGTTTACAAAAAAACAGTCCCAGGCCTATTGTCATTGTAACGTAACTATTCCTGTTTTTTCGTATCATTACGATCTTCAAAATACAGGTCATGTCAATTCTTAACAAAAAGCATAGTTGCTATGAAAAGCCGAACAACGCTGCGACACAGTGGGCGTTAATTATGTCAAATGATTGCCCTTGATAGATATATCTACTGTTTTGGTGCTTAAGATAGCGTTGAATAAAATATGATTCAAACAAAATAGTTGTTCTGCAAGAAGTGGTACCATAGAGCAGGGCTACTCGAACTTTCTTGCTCTGCGACCCCATTTTAGAACAGAAATTTCTACGCGACCCCTTGATGGGTATAGCCCAGGGGTGCACAACCTTTTCGCTATGACGGCCGCATCACAGATCTTTATTTCACCACCACAAGGTTGTGCACTCCTGAGCCTCTACACGGGAATTATGTGTAAACAAAACATGTATGCACGTATACCATTTATTATGATTGACATAATAACGCAAAATGTTTCGCGACCCCAAAATTATATTCCGCGACCCCAATTGGGGTCGCGACCCACAGTTTGAGAAGCCCTGCCATAGAGCACTGTAGAGCACATTAGTGCTCTATGGTGGTACGCGTGGCAGTGCAGAGCGTCCAGGTGGTACGGGATCGTGAAAAGGTTGGGAACCCTTACTTTACAGCATTTTGCAAACAAGATGGTCAACCCCCGCCATGCAAGCACCGGCACCTGACATATGTAGTCGAAAGGGGTAGAGCTACTAACACAAGAACTCAATCACAGGTTTGCTAATTTCCGGTAAGGCTACTGATTTCACCCTGAAGCGCATTGCCACGTTGCATAGAGTGGTTGCTAATACTCTTCTTACGCAATTTGCTTTTTAGAGTGTTGAGAAACTTAGGCAATTACGTCACAATTGATCATGGTCACAAACATAACCCGATAATGTTAGAAAACGTTAACTATTGTACCAAGAAGCAACTGTTTGCAACAATAGTAGTCAAATTATAGACTGGTTTTGTTGAAACTTTCAGTGCGTTTATGTTGAATGTGGAGCAGGGATCTGACTCTTGAAATGGATACCCCTAAGAAACTTTATCAGGATTAAAAACACCGGAGTGTTGTGTTTCCTTTGGATTGACTAATGCAGATAAGCAACAGGGTGACGGGCATCATGAAACTACGACAACGCAGGTGGTAGTGATTTAACAAACCAACCATGCCTCTGCAAAAGAATCTTTTGTTGAAAATTCAGCAATAAGCCCTTTCTTCTGGGTGCCAAACTGTCAACCACACATTTACAATAGGTTCTTGGTCGTGTATTTCGTGACAATAAAAAGGCGTTTTGAACAAGTAAAAGTAGAGCCTTGCGTCAGGATACACTCAATACAATTCATTCGCAGGTGACTCTGTGTTGATTGTCTGTTTCTGTTCACAATACACAAAGCCTAAGCCCCTACGAGAATTTAGTTTATCGTGATGACTTGGTCGTCAAAAATACTCCAGAGAAAGCAATTTAGTTTTTACCGTAACACCATTCTCCATCAAGATACTAACATCATTAAATACCTTTCCCGAGTCTTCTACTCCCCATAACACAAAGTTCTAAAACTTAAGAGTTTAAATAAATCATACACATATACTTCACACAGTGCTACAAAACGTGCTAAATACTAAAACACAGCTTTTATGTAAAAATACAAAAATTTAATGGTATATTCATGCACTTGTAATAAGGGCCCAAAACATGTTCAATCAGACAAGTAACAGGTTCATTACTCTACTACTTCCTTTTATTAATGGTAATTTTAATATACCGAGCGAACATTTTTGGTGTACAAATCTTAAAGCAAAGATCTATTGTCCGTGTGTGTTATGATGTCACAATGGAGGTAACAATTACAAAAACGTGCTTGTTTCTCGTCCAAAGATGCAATAAACACTTTACACTCGTATGCAAGATTTTAAAAACGGTTTGGAAAATTAACAATATTTAAATTTTGGTTTATGGTACTAAAAACATTTACCTTCACGGACCACCTAAAACCAACTCACGGACCCCTGAGGGATCCGCGAACCCCAGGTTGGGAACCACTGCTCTAAAGTAAAACATCCTTCCGTTTTAAAACTATTTGGCCAAAAGTTCGTGTGGGCGTGACTCCAAATTTTAACCACGGTAACAACTAACAAAATTGTAAGATATTTTTTAGATTTAGAGTTTTTATCGAACTTAGCTCGATGATGATGTAACCCAAATTAAAGCATTTTTATTTACACAACTCGTAGCGAAGTAACAAGGGGAATAAAAACACGAGCCCCTGCGGGAATAGACTTTTACTTGTTTGTCACACATTCTTTCCAGGAAACGACTTCTCACGATGATTCGATGCATTTCTGTGCTAGCCAACAAATTTGTTTTCTCAATTTTTACCACGATTTGTATCAATAAGTGATGAAGCGAAACTAACTATGAAACGATTCGGTTCGAAACCGAATTGAGGATGAACCTAAAAACAGTTAACGGATTTACTAAATACCGATAGGTAGCGCAAGAATCAATCGCAAAATATTAAATGCAATTTGAGTAAAAATTGCTGACGGTGGTTGGGACTATTGGGGTTGGGCTGAGGTTTTATATTATAACAACAATAATATCATCCTAAAAACCTATAGTCACTTAAGTTAATTAAGTCTTCCAACCCTATCCCAAAATCACTATCCATAAAATTAACTGCGCTCTTTACGCCACCTATCAGTGTTTAGCTATATTTTCTTCTTGTGTTAGTAGACATGCCATCTGTATAACGCCGGGCTTTTAAGGCCGCCAGAAATCGGCACGTATAAGCGTTGGGGGGGGGTCATCACTCATCACCTTGTGTTTTCACGGGTACGCCAAAAATATTACAGACCATCGAATGATTATTAACAATAACATACCCTTACTCTGCTCAGTAATAAATATTTCCTTTTACATTTATTTCCTTTGGTCAATACGCTTCAAACTTTTAATTACACGGGACTTCCGGAACCTTCATAAAACCAACTTTAAAAACATAGCATAACACAAATATGCTACATAAAAATATGGAAAACAGTTAATGTTCGCGATCCTATACACTTCACCAAGGGGCGTAGCGTTTTCACGGGTACGCTAAATAGTGGTACCCGAAATTAAGTACCGGGTGTTCATTAAAAACAAAACGCTCGTACTCTGCTCAGTAATAAACATTTCCTTATACATTTGTCTCTCTAGGCTAGAGATTTTTTTTGAGAGATGTGACTTATTTTTTTGAGATATTTGTCCAATTGTACGATACCCCCTTACAATAAAAACTTTAGCAACACTTTTCAGTCATGTGAACAGTTTACATAAGAGAAAAAGCAAGCAGGGTTTATGACTCGTCCCCGGCACACAATTGTGATGAACAACAATTCACTGAAGCGCATTGCTACGTTGCATAGAGTGGTTGTTAATACTCTTCTCACGCAATTTAATTCGCTTTTTAGAGCGTCGCGAAACTTGGGTAATTGCGTCACAATTGATCATGGTGACATGACTCTATGCCATAGAGTCTATGGGCTATGCCCTATAGTGTTAGAAAAAGGACCTGACTTTTGAAATGGATATCCCGAAGAAACTTTATCAGGATTAAAAACGCCGGAGTGTTGTGTTACCGAATTGTTTTGACAGCCCGGAATTGGGTCTAGCGATTTCGGGTGGCGGTATTATCTTTGCCAAATAAGTCCCAAAAGCCCTGCCAATCTGGTCTATTCCCCGAGACTGTCTCCCCAATTCTGTAAACGGTCCAGAACCCTGCAGTAACGGCTCACCACGGAAGCCGGATCTACCTAACACTGGTTTGGCTAAAAGGGCGTCTCACAGTTTATTATATTATATATTATTGCAATACTCCAGCGGCGTTACTAAAACTCCAGCACGCAAAACCTCTGCACGTAAAACCAACAACGACACATAAACATAAAAGCAAGGCACTACAACAACCGTTCACGAGACGCCCAAGAGAAGACTGCCTCGTTCTTGTCCAACACGTGCAAAACGGCTCTAGATTTGCGGGCCGTTGGCCAATCACCGGCTCGCGCAATATCACAAGGTTTCCCGGCACATCCGGGAACGCTAATTAACGATGCGGAAAATGCGGCGAGGAAAATACAGTGCGTGGAAACAGCGTGCCACTAGGACAAAGAAAAATAAGACAAATGAAAAACAGCATTAAGTGGAAATAAGGAATTAAGTGAAAACTAAGAAAATATGTAGGTGACTTTACAATAGAACATGTAAGAAATACATTTAAATATGAACATAAGTGAAACATATAAAACAAATAAGTGAAACGTGAACATAAGTAAAACGAATATACATAAGTGAAACGAATATACATAAGTGAACACGAATAACATAAACCCAATTAACATAAACAGATGAAAGAAACGTGTTGCTTAAAACAAATCCACCAGAAAATGTGCAGCGGCGGACACGTGAAATATTTTTGCCACATTCCCCCCATCCCAGAATTGTCCTACTCCTGTTGGACTACTCGGATTCCGGATAAAACCTTGTTTGTTTTCGCGTGCGTGTTGGCCTAACATCGTCTCTGTTCTCTTCTACCACCGCGGGTGATTCTTCCGGCCCATTGCGAGCATGGCTTTCGGGCGATCCTGCCCCGTTACCAATGGCCTCCGGCATGTTATCCAACGCCCCGTTGGCACGTGACGATATTTTGGGTGTACCTGGACAATAGACGTGGTAATACTTGTTCGGTACAGGGCTCGCCTTTTCCTGTTCGTCTTCCTCGCTGCTGCTGCATTGATGAAACCTGTCCGTCGTTGCCTTCATTCGGTTGTAATGTACTGTTTGCCGATTCCCATCTCTATCTTCAATCACGTAATTTACCGGACCCTGGGTTTCTACTACGCGATACGGTCCCTTGTATGGGGGTTGCAACTTCTTACATTTGCTCTGTGGGATTGCTGGATTTGTAAGTAAAATATACTTTCCCACCTCATGCGGCCGGCCGTACTGTCGTTTGTTGTATCTTTCTGCCATTCTTTGTCGCTGCACCGAAAGGGTCTCTCGGACAACTTCCTCAGCAAGCAATAGGCAATTCTTCACCCGGTCAACTTCTACTTCGTAGGAGCACCGATCATCGGCTTGGTCTGGCCCAGACAGATCAGCGGGAAGGCGAAGAGGGCGTCCGGTAAGCAGGGTATGTGGTGCAAAGCCGGTGCTTTCATGTGCGCTTGCGTTGTAAGCAGCAACGACCGCGGGGAGTGCCTCATCCCACCGACGATTGTCCTCGCTTGAGCCAGTCAATCACCTCCACCAAATCATGGTCTGTTGCCTGCTTCTCTTGCAGTTCGTCGCAGCTGTACCCGATTGACGCACGGAAATCGACGACGTTGACCTCTTCGGTTGTGTTATCCGAAGCACTTTGGACCAGCGAGTATGGAAAACCCTCTTCCTCGACGTTTAGTCGCGACAAAGCGTCCGCATTGCGGTGCTTATCACCTGGTCGTCAGTCTCTTGTGAGAGCACACATCCCACAGCTGTATCCGAGGCGTCAGTGTCAATGATGAAAGGTTTGCTGAAGTCAGGATACCGCAAGATTGGAGAAGTTGTCAGATGCTCCTTTAGAAGTGAAAAAGCCTGCTGGCACTTCTCGTCCCATCCGAAACGCTTTCCCTTTTCCGTCAGACGGTGGAGTGGGGTAGCGATCAAAACGATTGGGCTACTCCAGGGAGATTTCGAAGGCCGTATCAAACCTTGGCTCTTAATTTCCCTCAGTATCTCGTCGACTTTTTCTTTGTTGTGGTGGGGCACCCTTCGAGGAGGTTGCCGAACAGGTTGGTGGTTTCCAGTGTCAATGTGATGACGCAAGACTTCCGTTCGACCGAGAGTTTCTTTCGAAGCCGCAAACGCATCACTGTGTTCTCGTAACAGCTGGTCCAGATCGGCCCGTTGTTTATCTCGGTAAAAGGGGGAACTTCGACATCCTCTATAAGACAAACATCAGCAGCGCTCAGGGATGGCATGGGTGAACTTAGCAAAGGCACCTTTCCTTCGCCGGCGGACAAGGTATTGGAATGATAGCATATCCTGCAGTGGTGACGTTGTAGGAAGTCCAGACCTAATATGACGTCGTGCTTTAGATCCTTTACGACGTAAACATCTGTTTCAGTAAACTCACGAATCGCGCGGGAGCAGGGGCAGAAGACGAACGGGAGTTGACAGGCTTGTTCACGACGCCTGGCTGAATCTGCTGTTTCCGGGCCCGAGATGGTATCGTTCTCTGTCGTTTACTTCGCGTAAGGTCCGCGTGTCTAGAAATGGACATTCACGTTTTAAGTGACCCGGTCTGTTGCATTCGAAGAATCTGCGCTCACCCGAATGTACTGGACTGTACCGTAATTGTTCGTTCGTCCTCTTCAGCGTTGATATTTCGGCTTCCATGGCGGAAATATTCCTCGTCAGTTCGTCCGTTCTCTGCAAGGTCCGGATTTCCATGGCTTCGAGCTTTTTAAGAATCAGCCCCATATCCGGAGTATTTGATTCCACCGCAGCTACTTCAATAACAGGAGAGCTGATATTATCAATAACCATTTGAGCCGCACTCGCGAAATCGCGCGAGTATTTGATGAGAGATGGAATTGAGTTGGCCAAGCGACGGTCGTGTAAACCTCGCAACAAAGTCACATACAACATCTCGTTCCTTAACGCGGCATCGGAACCATTGCGGTAGGCGATGTCTCCTAAAGCACGGAGTGCGTAAACAAACTCGCGACTGGATTCGCCGGGCAGTTGTACGCGCCCAATCAGTTCATCCCTGCGGCGCTCGGCGTGTTGCCCACTGTCCTTGTGGCGCAAAGCGCGTTCCTTCAGCACTTCGTACTCAACTTCATACAGGTTGCAGTCCTTATCTTGCAGGGCCCATTTTAGGTCATTATCTATGGCCGAAAGCAACAAATGCCGCTTTACTTGATCAGAGGCCTTAACGCTGGAGCAGTAGGACTCAAAAACAATAAAATACTGGGCTAGATCGTCTCCAGGCCTCAGTGTTGGAGGTTGCATCATGAGGTTAAAAGACATGATAAAAATAGAATAAAATGTAAAAACCTAATAAAATACAATAAAAAAAAAGTCTTCCTAGCGAAACCAGTGGGTCGTGGTGGCAGGGTCCTGGCGTGCTCGCCAATTTGTTACCGAATTGTTTTGACAGCCCGGAATTGGGTCTAGCGATTTCGGGTGGCGGTATTATCTTTGCCAAATAAGTCCCAAAAGCCCTGCCAATCTGGTCTATTCCCCGAGACTGTCTCCCCAATTCTGTAAACGGTCCAGAACCCTGCAGTAACGGCTCACCACGGAAGCCGGATCTACCTAACACTGGTTTGGCTAAAAGGGCGTCTCACAGTTTATTATATTATATATTATTGCAATACTCCAGCGGCGTTACTAAAACTCCAGCACGCAAAACCTCTGCACGTAAAACCAACAACGACACATAAACATAAAAGCAAGGCACTACAACAACCGTTCACGAGACGCCCAAGAGAAGACTGCCTCGTTCTTGTCCAACACGTGCAAAACGGCTCTAGATTTGCGGGCCGTTGGCCAATCACCGGCTCGCGCAATATCACAAGGTTTCCCGGCACATCCGGGAACGCTAATTAACGATGGGAAAATGCGGCGAGGAAAATACAGTGCGTGGAAACAGCGTGCCACTAGGACAAAGAAAAATAAGACAAATGAAAAACAACATTAAGTGGAAATAAGGAATTAAGTGAAAACTAAGAAAATATGTAGGTGACTTTACAATAGAACATGTAAGAAATACATTTAAATATGAACATAAGTGAAACATATAAAACAAATAAGTGAAACGTGAACATAAGTAAAACGAATATACATAAGTGAAACGAATATACATAAGTGAACACGAATAACATAAACCCGATTAACATAAACAGATGAAAGAAACGTGTTGCTTAAAACAAATCCACCAGAAAATGTGCAGCGGCGGAAACGTGAAATATTTTTGCCACAGTTGTGTTTCCTTTGGACTGACCAATGACACATGAGCAACAGCGTCACGGGGGTATCAAGCTACAAAAGTAACTACGACAACGCAGATGGTGGTGATTAAACAAACCAGCCAGGCCTCTGTAAAAGAATCTTTTGTTGAAAATACATTAATAAGCGCCATTCTTCTGGGGTGCCAAAATGTCAACCACACATTTACAATAGGTGCTTGGTCGTGTATTTCGTGACAATACAAAGGCCTTTTGAACAAGTAACAGCAGAGCCTTGCGTCAGGATACACTCAATACAATGCAGTTGTAGGTGACTCTGTGTTGATTGCCTGTTTCTGTTAAACAATCCACAAAACCCAAGCCCCTACGAGAATTTAGTTTATCGTGATGACTTGGTCCTCAAAAATACTTCACTTTTACCGTAACACCATTCTCCAGCGAGATACTAGCATCATTAAATATCTTTCACATCTCCTGAGTCTTCTACTCCCCATAACACAAAGTTCTAAAACTCAAAGATTTATATAAATCATACATACATATTTCACACAGTGCTACAAAAAACGTGCTAAATAGTAAATCACAGCTTTTATGTAAAAATACAAAAAATAAATGGTATATTCATGCACTTGTAAGGGCTCGAAACATGTTCATTACTCTGCTACTTTCTTTCATTAACGGCAATTTTAATGTACCGAGTGAACAAGTAAATTTTTAAGTAGTCATTTTAATAATATCATCAAATATGTTTTGTAACAAAAAGTGTGCGAAAATTAACTGTAATGCATATCTCATATACGATCAACAACACAATATGTGGAAAACGCTAAAAAAGGAAATGCAATTGTACAGTAGTCCATGATCACTACCAATGTCTTTTTTACGTTTCTAGTTAAGAAATTGACGTAAAAATCCCTGATTTCTGTATTTTGATGGTGTATCAAAATACCCCTTCTGTTGTTCAGAGT
Organism: Phallusia mammillata; assembly: GCF_965637545.1. Lineage (NCBI taxonomy): Eukaryota > Metazoa > Chordata > Ascidiacea > Phlebobranchia > Ascidiidae > Phallusia > Phallusia mammillata. The sequence goes on from NC_137253.1 coordinate 22,748,488, forward strand.
ACTGGTACTCTTCTCTCACTTCTCTTATTTTCCTAAAATTCGGTGGACGATTCACACTATTTAGCAGCTCAATTCTTTGGTTTCTTTCTGGGACACAATCTACAGGTTCTTTGTACTCCAATCTACCTGTTACGTCTTCAAAAACCAGGACAGCTCTCATATAAAACCACCCACCAAATTGGGGATGAATGCAGATGCCGAAAATCCGTCTTTCCCTTTCCCAAGGGTCATTTTCTATATCACGACGCTGGTAGTAATATGTAGCACCAGCAACATGTGCAGCAGTTTGTATAGCCACCCTTGCTTTTGTTCCGCCATTATCGTCAGGTATCATCTCATCAGCATATATGATGTGTACGTTGTCCATTCTAAGCTTTTCGATTGCTATTTTCACATGAGATTCAATGCAAGAGTCGATAGGTTTCTTGATGATTTCATCGTTATCAATATTTTCACGCAGGTACGGCAGAAAGCAATTTTCGAAAAACGAAGGGATTGATAAAATAAGTGCACAAATTGTGTCATCCCTGTAAGGTAACTTGTACTTTTCATCAACAAGTTCGTTGTACCAGCCAGCTTTAAACAAATAAGTTTCCAATCCAAGTGGTTGCAAATATTCATTCAGATTTGATTGTATTTCATCAGACATGACCGTTTGATTTGTACCGCAACAATGGAAAAAGTACTCCTCCAATCAGCAACTATCAACGTAGAGATAAGATGTAATACCGGCAGTGGCAAAACAATTGTGGTGTACAATCTTCGTTTTTTGTCTTTATATAAATTGACTCCACCTTCTTCGTAAATACGTAGGTCATCTATCGCCTCTCGTGTCGAATTTTACTAATGTTATTTTGCCATCACGACAGAGGTGTAAATTTTAAGACGATATACGTACAAAAATCAAGCATCCAGTTGCACTTTAAACAAAAACAAGGAACACGCGCTTTTCCTTTATGGTCACGATGATTTTCTTAGAAGATTTTTTTCGGCTTTACCAGCATGTCACAATTACGATGATATTCTTGTCGCCCCTCTTTGTGTTTCTTAAGTACAATGCTTGATGTTACACTTCATTTAGAAATGACAAAACGTTAGTCAGTGCATTTCGAAATGGAATTTTTAGTGAATTCCCCAATAATGTCAAAAATAACTGCACAGGCTGTGCTAGTCTTGCAAAGTAACTGATTAACTTCTCCAATACTAATAGGGTTATGCCAGCTAATTAGAAACAAAACGTTTTTAATTGCATGGTTCCTAATATTCTTACAATTTTGACAGTATTTTATCTGACATGATGGTTAATACCTATTTGTTCACGGACAGTTGAAGTTTAAGATATGAGTTTTAAGAAACTGGGCCCACACAAAAATGCAGGGCCTTCCAATGTCCAGTAGCCTTTTTTAGGCTGTAAACAGGCAAGACATTCAGTTAGAGTCCAGTGGTTCTCAATAGATTCAGTGGTTCTCAATATACCAGAAACACCCACTAAAATCCATTTCCTTTTTAACTTTATTCCCTAATTTAATCGACTTCCCTAATTTGTTTCAAATACTACTTTTCTATATTGAGGTTTTGTACGATTAAGTATTCTTGTTTATTCTATTCGACCTGTTTAAAGTGGAAATCAGTACCGAATTCCAACATGAGATTGTCATTTCCTTTTTTAAGGGGCCACAGGTCCTACAGGATTACTTTAAGGTATGGGGTCGGCAACCTTTTTTGCACTGCGGCCCGTTTTTGAAACTAAAATTTTATCGCGGACCGGTCTTCAAGAAACTACAAATATTTGGCAATAAAAACGCTTTAAATTAGTTCATTATTCCCAGGATATATGCGGAAAACGTTTTATAGCATTAAACCTGCAAAATTATACGGCCTGGTAACGAACTCCTCCGGCGGTTGCCGACCACTGCTTTAAGGGGGCCACGAGGTCAAAGCTACAAAAGTAACTATGACAACGCTGGTTTTGAAGTAATTAAACAAATAAATATATACCTTTGTATATCAAGAATCGTTTGTTGAAAATCCACTAATAAAGCGCAGTGCATCAGTGCCCTAAACAAACTATATGTTTCCTAATATCCCACAGTGGTGGCCGTTTACATTATATCATGAACAAAAAATGTTTGTTATTGTGGAATGGAACAATGGTTACAACCAATCAACACTAGACATACAACAGCAGTGGGTTAAAACACAAGACTCGGTTGGTTTAATTTAAGTATGGCAAGAGTGTTGCGACCCCTGGTCAGACCTTTATTGCATGTTTTGGTCAACTGACCGTAATTTGGCGCATGATTCACGTGTTTGTTTGTCGGTGCTTTCCCTACAAGAAGTTTTCTAAACACCCGGACGCCAAATATTTTAAATTAAAATAAACAACTTTTAGCAAATGCTTAACTTTAACTAACTTAAACATATGACGACTTTTACTAACAAAACCTTCTGTTTGAACTTAAAATGTTTTTACACTACAATGCTAACTGCATTTCCTTTTGTTGTCAAAACACTCCTTTGTAGCCTTCATAGGTAAATGGTTCACAAGGCGAAACAAAATAAGAAATTTGAGCTCAAATAAGGTCGAATGCCAGGTCAGGCCTAAATCAAGTCCGTTTTATTCGAGCTTAAACCCGCACCTGACCTGATTTCAATCTGTGTTACTCTTTCTCATGTGTTTTGTTCAGTTGTAACCATTTGCAAGTGGAACGATTTTTAACGCTTTAATAAAAACCAAATTGTCAAGGGTGTAGAATAAAACGTACTCATGAAATCAAAACTACCCAGCTACCTTTGCACTTAAATCTAATATGCAATAGTTGAGAAACTTATAATAATCGTCATAAGTTATAATAATCGCACTGATCAGTTACGTAAAAAGCGGCATGCTTTATATACTGTCTAATAAGGTACCTGAAGGTATATGGGCCCGAAAGGTAATAAGGCACACTGCTCATATTTTTTATATAACTTACAAGAAAAAATGCTGCTGTTTTAAAGTAATTTTAAAATATATACGTACTTACAATGATTTACAAAGTTTTGTACCTGCAAGTTATGTGTAATTGATATTATGACAAAACCAAATTTAGAAGTGTTTGTTTTCAACTTTTTATAAAAAAATTTTTAAAAATGAAGAGGTTGTGTTATCGAAATGAAATCTCATTATGATGTATTAGTGATGGGGTCATTTTAGTTTAATCGAAGCATTATCCCATCAACAGAATTATTTCAAATAAATTTTATTACGGTGTTGTTTGTCAGCCATTGCTTGCAATAAGGCCCAACGATTTTTGTCATTTTCTAAAGTGTATTTTATAGTGAAGGCGACCCGAATTAACCCTGCACCACGCTTTAAACTTGACCTGGCGTTCTAATTCCCCGCAGGCATCCAAGGTCATTCAGTTTGTGTCAAGGTGACTTTGCAATCATTAAACCCTTTTTCATCGTTTAAACTGGTGCCTTGCTAACTATTTTCCGCTGGATGACGCAATTTTGCCGCTCTTAATAAACTGAACTGTAGCTCGTATTGAGTCAAGTTTGTTTTTCCGGGTAAACAAATCGAAGCAGCAACAATTGAGGTAAAATATTCACCAGGCCGAGCTATTTCAAATTGAATAAACAAAATTTTAAATTCGTTGATTTGGAAAGTATAATTGTTTTGGAATAAAATTGATGAACAAAATATAAACAAAGCTAAATTAAATAATAAAAGAAAACCAAGGTATTGGACAATCTTTGTATTAGAGCAGCGTTTCTCAAACTGGGGTCCGCGGTCCTTCAGGGGACCGTGGGGCAAGCAATTTTAGGGGGACCGCGAAAAGATTGAAGTACTTTTATAATCTTATTTTGCGGCAGTTTGTGCCACTGAATGAGTTTAAAATTTAAACTTTAAATCAAAGTAGAATTAATAATCGACTGTCCCCAATTGCTAAACAATAGCCTTTATTGCATAAAAACTAACAAAAATGCAATTGTTGGCACACAATCGTAATGTTTTTTTTTGTTTTTTTTGTGATGTCACAAGCTGTCTTTGGATCCTTGTTAAGCGCAATTTTGCATAACTATAGCTAAAATCCTATAATCAACTGTCGTTTTTCTGAAATACACATTCCAGCTAAAGGACCGCGAAAACAATGGCAAAGGGATCGTTTTGAAAAAAAATAATGAAAAAGTTTAAGAACCACTGTGTTAGAGTATCATGTCTTAAATATTGCTAGGGCGCTTTTTCACGATCATTTATTGTCGCTAATTAATTAACGGTTTCTAATTTCTCTGTTTACGTCACTGTACCGTGCAGCAATTAGAATCATACCTATTGTTTGCTAAGGAGAACAACAATCTTATTAACTCGTTAAAGTGTCGGGTGACCTAGGTGGCTGAAATTTTAACCGAAGGCTATGTGACAAAGGCGACAGGATGGTATAAAGACAGTTGGTAGAAGGTTGTTATCATACACAGCTTTTAGCAACGCAACCGGAACGAAAATGAAGAATTTACTGGTTTTGTGTTCTCTTGTCTCCGTCTCAATGGGCATCAGTTTTGGCGGAGGTATGCATTTTCTCACACTATCGTTTAATTTTTTAACTTTTAGCAACTTGCAACCTCGCTATTATTTCCCTGGCCGATGTGGTTGGTCCAGCTCTGCTTCAGTAAACACTGTAATTTTAGTCTTATCCATGGGCCTGATATCATAAGTAAACAAGCCCAAATAACATGCATTTGTATTTATGTTACTCCTAAGAACGTTATGTAAAAGTAAAACTGTAAATTGTATTCGTAAGAAGCATGGAAATTATACCTACATGTTTACGACGCACCTACAATGTTACATGCTTGTCCGTTCGTTTTCTAGATGCTAACAAATGTGCGAGTTCACCGTGTAGTTCACATGGGACTTGCACTAATGCAGATGGAAGTTTTACGTGCGAATGTAATACAGGTTATGTTGGAGACGGATTTTCTTGCAGAGGTAAGAAATATAAAATGTTGACAATGCAAGTAATAATGACTATGTTCTAAGATTTATAACGTTATTATAGTACTGTTTTAACACAGAATAGCCACACGCAACTTTTATGTGTGATTGCAAAAGTTGTGTTTTTTTTCTAACAGACGTCAACGAATGCACTGAAGTTTCTGGCTTTTGTGGAAACGGAGCTTCATGCACAAACACTCCTGGAGGTGCGAGCTGTAGTTGTCCGGCTGGCACCACAGGAAATCCAAATGTTGAATGCGTAGGTATGAAACAGACCTTGAACAACAAAAATTTAATAATCAAGTCAAATATTTGGACCAGAGTAGCAAGTCGGGCCGGGCTTTTCGGGCTGGGCTCGGGCTTAGGTTTTTGTGAGAAAACGGGCCTGACTTTACGTTCCGTGTCCGCCATTGTTTTTTAAATAAAATTACTTAGCTAAGTAACAATTCTCTGGCTTTGACCTAATGCCCACCCTCCTCTAAAACGTATTGTTTACCCCATTGTTTACTATTGTTCATTGTGTTTGTTGTCTTTCTCTTTTTTCTTTCTCATCCTTTGCTGCAAGGCTTTCTTGGATAGGCCTGTCAATCAAAATTTCGGGCCTAAACGGGCTTTGCAAAAACGTTTAGGGTTGGGCTTCGGGCTTATACTTTCGGGTTCGGGCCGGGTTCGGGCTCAGATTTCGTGCCCGCTAGCAACTCTGATTTGGACCTATGACAAAAAGGTTTAAAAGAAATTTTGTTGATGTTATTCAAACTGGTCTTTTAATTACTTTCCCCTCTCCAAGTATTTAAATCAGAAATATTAGTGGACGCTTCAGGGCTGACTCCAGTATCATACTGGCAGTATGAATAAATTCATCATAGACCAGTGGTTCTCAAACTCGGTTTTCGGGGCCGCATGAGGCTCCCAACTACTTATTTTGCGGCTCGCACCAGACTTCAGAAAACCGACCAAGATTGCTATTTTAGCTTTTAAAGTCATAATCTTTAGTGATTTTCTCAAGGTTTCGTTTTTTGCGGCTCCCTAAACACTTAGAAAAATACCTTTTGGCCCCGACAATAAAAAAGTTTGAGAATCACTGTCTTAGACGATAAGAAAGTTTCATAAATAATCACTCACTTATGAATAGTTTCCTTTAAATCATTTTTTTGTAGGTGCACACATTTGTTTTATTTGCAGAAATCACATGCCCGCAGCCCACACCTCCAGAAAATGGCAAAATCTTATTCGGCAAGAGCTCATACAAACCTGGTGACAGTTTGATATTCAGATGCAATGATCTTTATTTTCATGATTCTGCAAAACATGGTTTCCCAAGGTACACATGTGGAAATAATGGAGAATGGCGTGGAAGCAAATTTATTTGTGAAGGTGGATATTTTATATTTTGTATCAGATCCCCTAAGATTGCCTATTGGTAAAACAAATTGACAACAGCATAGGCGCCGAGTATAGGTGGTTGCGGGGTGTCGCCGCCACCTTGGGTTTTCAAGAACGGTGGCGGCCACCGTGAAAACTTTGGTTTGTTTATAGCGGTATCATACGAAACATCGCAAAATCTAAAGAAAAATTAGTAACATTTGCTTTCAAACAAACGTACTGACAGTGGAGCAACAAAACTCCAACAGGTTTTGGTTAGTGCTTTGTTTATGACATCTAACAACCAATTGTTTGCCAGTGAGTGTTTGGCCATTATTGTGTGCAATGCGATTGTGTTGTAACAAACAAATGGTTATTTCAGGTGATACAAAGAAACAACAATTTGACGAAACATTTTTTAAACGTCGCTAAACCAAAGATAAACAGCAACGTGTCAAAAATAAACAATGCCTCAAACATTTAGTTTTTTTCTAAATTTTGACGAATGTTCCATTCTATGGGAAGTTTGGCTTCTATTTGAGCCCTTTGTGTTTGCACGCATTTGTGACGTCACATTATAGCTTTGTGACCTACAGTTTAGAAAAACTGGCTTTAAAATACACCTCACACAAGTTTGGGTATATCTGGATGGATTATTTGCAAGGGTTTATTTTGTAAACTGGATTAACCTATGTAGAAAAATACTTAATAGAACCTTTAAATCAAGTTTATTTAGTTGCACACATTTGTTTTATTTGCAGAAATCACATGCCCGCAGCTCACACCACCAGAAAACGGCAAAATCATATCCGACAAGAGCTCATACAAACCTGGTGGTAGTTTGATATTCAGATGCAATGATCATTATTTTCATGATTCTGCAAAACATGGTTTCCCAATGTACACATGTGGAAATAATGGAGAATGGAGCGGAAGGAGGCTTGTTTGTGAAGGTGGATATTTTATAGTTTGTATAAGACCCCCTAAGATTGCCCATTGGTAAAAATTTTTAAAATTTAAAAATTGACGACAGCTTTACAGTGCACCTTAGAAAAAAAAATTTGTTCCTAAAGATTTGCCATGTACAAAGATGTATATTTTGCGGCTTACATATACGGGTACAACTTTTACTGCGTTTGTAAGGTTGGTATGTACGAGTCTGATAAAAATCTTCACTACATTATTAAACCTGACATTTAAAAGCTTTCTACACTCTGCAACTTTGGTCAATGTTGCACTCTATCAAGTTGTACATTTTTGTTTTAAGGTACCTGCAGGTTTGCATGCTCCGCATGGCCTATTGTAAAAGGATCGCCACCTTGTGGCTGTGAGTCATCCTGCAAAAAAAATGGAACCTGTTGTGCAGATTATAATCTATACTTGCTAAACTGTTTGATGCGATTTTAGGGTGGGTACCTTTAAAACTACAGTTAACCTTCTTTAGTTAAGTTGCAGCTTAGAATACAATAGTGTACATTTAATACATTTAACATACTTCCATTAATGCTAAAATATCATTAGCTATGAAGTGACAGTTTGCAAACATGTACTTCAAACAGGTTAACGTAGCTTTAATTTAATAAATTTGTCGTTCAACTGGTGTAATGCTAAACAAAACACTAGTTGTTTTTTCAAGAACTTTGTATTTTTGCTGACGTTTCGCCCACCAGAACGGTAGGGCTTAATCAGAGCAATGAAAGATATATTGCGAGCACACCAGGAAAAATGTACAAGAGCTTGCTGAAAAGTACCTTTAATTTAAAAAGCTGAGTGGCACAATAACAATTTAAGCCAATCTACCAAGCATTCCCACATGGCAAGACATAGGCTTAATAAATCATGATAAAACCACGACGGGAATCTTTTTGGGCCTGATGCTCTTACAACTGACCTAAACAAACTTGGTCGTCAGCCCGCCGAAAGTCCAATCACAGGCACCTTTGGTATGCCATGTTGGTTAATTGTTTATGTATAGACGTCGTTTTATAACAATTTACGATAAAAATATCCATGATTTTCTCTTTATTTGCAGTGTACCTAAATCCAATTCCAACGTTCCCTGGAACAACGTTTTCATTGCCCCACCAAACCAAAGTTTTCCCATCCATTTCCAACGAGATCTTTTCCCTTTCCATCTTTCACGCCTCCGGTATATAATATTTCTGCAAAATTGTGACTTTTATGTACAAATACAATATACAACCATAACAAAAATATGCAACCATGGTTGTTTCTGTTTTGCTTGAAACTTTGGTATTTGTGGTTTTGTGCTCTTCTGTGAACAACATAAAAAACGTCTGCTGTGGTTAAGCAGTTTGTTCGTGTCTACAACCACTTTGTTTAAACCTAGTTAACCCATATTGGTTGAACTCCATTAAAGTCACCGGCGATATATAAACAAACAATAAAATAACCCCACTATTCAGAGCAGGGGTGGGGAACCTTTTTGTTTGTGAAGGCCGCCAAATGGTTTATCGACACTCGTTTAGGCCGCACAGACTATTTGCCACGCCAAGGACAGTGATGTTCAAACTTTTTGACTTACAGGCTGGCCGATGTGCTATTGAACTTACGGTCAAAGCTTAATAAAATTCCTCACTACAAAATCGGAAGTGTGTTAATGTAGAAACTCGCTTGTTTACCAATATTAATCTAAGAGTAGCTTGTGACATCACAGACGAGTTTAAGACATTCGATTATGCGCAAACAATTGTTCTTTTGCAACACAAGTAAGATTGTAGAACCTGGGTCTCTTGGCAGTCCTACAGAAACCGCTTTGTGTACCAGTACGCAACCACTTGGCTCTAGTTTGAAAACAGCTGCCCTAGAACCAATCAAATAGTAATGTGGAATAAAGGTAAACAAATACGTTTCTGTCTAGTTTTTAGTGCCTGGTGCAGTGTGTATTATCGACACCCTAAAAGGTATTCTGGCATCGAAGGCCGCACTTAGTGCCCTTAAAGGCCGCTTTAGGCCGCAGGTTTCCCGCCCTTGGTCTGGTTATTCCGACCAAATAAGGTTCTGACTATAATTTTTTTACAGTAAAACCAAGAGATGAATGCTTAGCAATAATCAACGGATTGACAAGACTCAAACATGGTTTCCGTTTTGACATTGCAAATAAGATATTTCGGAACACTACCGTGTTCAAATCGATCATATTTCTCGTGATTGTGCGTCAAGCTTATGCAACCTGTATTGTATTGTGAACTACATTTGATTTAGCGCAAACTCAACTAGATTTTTCAACAGACAACTTATTTTAGAAATTTTAAGCTCCGGGACCAAAGGGGCAACTACCGAATACGCGGAGAACTAGTTTGCAGACGATATCTCAATGCTTATATTGGGGTTAGAGATGTTGGGATCAGACTGTGTTAACCAAAGTAGGCCTAAAGGTTTTTAAGTAGATTTAATTTTGTATGATATGTATACGTCAAGACATGTAACGTAATTTTAAGAACCCCGCTCCAGCTCTTCACATGCTGGCATTGTTTTTTAGTAATTTGCGATATGCGAAACGAAAGGGATTTCATGTGGATTTCCTACTGACAAATTAGCCCATTTTTGCAAACGTAAAGGCACAAATGCGAAAGAAACTGATTTGATTCTGCAACATAGGACTTTCTTAAAAAGCGCAATGCGACGTCACCAACGTGATCGGTGATGTGGCATCGGCAATATATCCAATGAGCAGATTAAACATGTCAATTTTGTAAAATAAATAATAACAATTTTGCAGTTTTATGCAAGTTTTAAGGACATGTATTTAAAGTAGTTGAAATGATTAGATTAAAAAATAGTTGGTGCATAATAATAGCGCCAATAAGTAATACCAATAACACGTTATTACTAGTATTTTAAAACTATACTTTTCGGGACAATTCATTTCGCTCATTGAGTAATTTTAACATCGCAGACTTTGAAGTGATGTGTTGGAACTTTAAACTGTAGTGCCGGTATATTTGTTAACTCTTGTCTGTGTAGAAATTAAAACGATACAGATGTCACTAAAATTAATTACAATTTTCCTGATTGCTTGTGCCGGACTGGTACATGCTGAAGATGGCGATGCGAAACTTATTTTGATTAAGAATGTTTTAAATTCAATTATTACGGAGGGAAATGATTTGATGGTTCAATACACTCTTTATAACATTGGAGATGGGTGAGTTTTGATGCTGATGCTTCATTATGATAAAAACTGACTTAACAATTTTCTTTGCTTTGATAATCAACTCATTAAATAGTTATCAATAATCAAAATGTATCAGCTGAAGAGAGGGCCAATACCTTTTTCAGAATAGTCAATATAAGCCATGGTACTTTTTTGCAAGACATGTATTTGTTGATTACATGTCTTACATAACATCGTTATACTTGTTTTGCAATTTTGAAAGTTTGTAACTTTAAACTTAATCCATTAGTTGTTGTAATTGGTCAGTTATGTTGATCTGGGGTTGGAAACCTGTGGCCTAAAGGCAACGTGCAGCCTTTTAAGGCACTACATGTGGCCTTCAAAGCTAAAATACATTTTTAGGATCTTGATATTCCATGCTGGACCAGTCGAAGAAAAATAAATGAAAATGTATTTTGGGGGGATTTTTTATTTTCTTCCGTTACTATTTGATAAGTTCTTGGGGCAGTTGTGTTTACACTAGACCCAATGGACCTATAGTGGTTCACAAAGGGATTTCTGTGGGACTACCAAGAGCTTGTGGCTTTACAATCTTATGTGTGCAACAAAGAAAACAATTGTTTTTTACATAATCTAATGTGTAAGACTTGTATGTGATGTTACAAGCTGCCCTTAGATCAGTGGTCTTCAACCTTTTTTATAGGCGACCCCAATTTAGGGGAAAATTAATTCAGAATTTACATGCGACCCCATTTTTTTCGGCACGTTTTAAGTAAAGCTAAAATGAAAGAACAAGTACACAAACTATACATATTTACAAACAAATATGACGATACAAAAGTATTCCGAAAAACGTTTTCAAGGAGTTTCATTTAAGACATAAACCCAATTTTAGGAACACAAACTTGTCAAATTGTTCAACATTTAGTTTGCACTGTTAGTGAGATGGTTGTGCCTGTATACTGTCCACAAGTTTTTGAAGCCGCGGCTTGACTTTGCACAAGCTTAACCGCATGTCATGCTCCACTTCCAATCGATTACGATGTTTCGTTTTTAGTACACTCATTGCACTAAATCCTGCTTCACACAGCCACGTGGTTGAAGACGGGATTAGAAGTTGAACAACAAAATTTGACATAGTCGGGTACGTTGAGTGCATCGACACCCAAAAGTAAATATTTGCGGAGACCTTTGGGTATTTTGCTTTAAAGACGTCAAAAGAAATGCGGTTTGCTGCATCTGCTGTCATTTCTGTAAATTCTTCCGCAACACGGAGAGGCAGTTTAGGTAAATCTACGATAGAGAAAGGATTTATTACCCAGTCATGTTCTTTGGACGGCGTCAGAATGTTGCCGTAGTAGTGCTCAAACTTTTTGCAAAGCTGCTGAAGGTGTCCAAGTATGGTATCTTGGATAGCCACATCTCTGTCGACAATGTATTGCTGTAGTTCAGCGAATCAAATATGTCGGCTAAGTAAGCCACGTTTGCAATGAACTTTTCCTGACCAAACTTTTCAGCCAAAGCCAAATGCTCCTGTTTTTGGAGAAAAATAACAATTTCTTTTCGCAGTTCATAAACTCGCTTGAGTACTCGACCACGTGACAACCAACGCACTTCTGTGTGCAATAGTAAACCCGTGTGATCAGCACCCATTTCATCACACAAACAAGTAAATAAACGCTGGTTGAGTGGCCTCGCTTTAATGTAATTGACACATTTTGTCACGGAATTCAAAGTATCATGCAGTTCCTCTGATAAATTTTTGGCGGCAAGTGCCTGTCTGTGCAAAAAACAATGCGTCCATTTTGCGAATGGTGCTTTGTCCTGTACCCTTTTTACAACCCCCGAATTGATGCCAGTACATGCTGCCGCACCATCGGTACATATTCCAGCACATTTTTCCCAGGGTATACAACGATCGTGAAAGAAATCGTCAAGACTTTTGAATATATCTTCACCTCTAGTATGCAACTGCAGTGATTTGCAAAACAAAAGCTCTTCTAATACTTCTCCACCGTTGATATATCGAATAAATACAGAAAGCTGAGGCAGACCGGCAACATCAGTAGACTCGTCTAATTGAACTGCATACCATGAAGAACCATTTACTTGAGTTACAATTTGGTCCAGAACGTCATTGGACATGTCTTCAATCCTACGTTTTACTGTTGCAGCTGATAGTGACATTGAATCTAACTTTTTGCTCTCCTTTTCTCCAATAATAACTTTCACAACTTCCTTCATTGCCGGCATTAGCAATTTTTCTCCAATTGTATGGGCTTTCTTTTGCTTTGCAATGTGATAAGAGGCGACATACGAACAATAAACAGCAGCTTTGTTTACTGCAGTAAATGCTTTCATCACGCCTGCTTGTGATGCAAGGGATTGCAATTTACGTTCAAAAAACTCGGTTGGTTTGTTCACGCAGTCTGGATGGTTTTTTTCTAAATGACGTGTAAGTTTATTTTTCTTCATCGATTCTTCTGCCAGAACTTTATGGCAGATTACACACTTTGGTTTGCCATGAAATTCAGTATAACCAAGGTTTAAAAAGGCCTCGTCATATGATCTTTTTCTGGTATTTTTTGCTGCCATGCTAGTATAATGCTAAGCTTTACTTACAGACTACAAATTACTGTTACTCTGCTACAAAGCTAACTGTAAACAGCGAAAAATATCTGCACACTACAACTGCATAAATAACTATTCACTTGTTCTGGTGTCACCTTAGATAATACAAAGTAATAGTGTTGAGTCATAATACACGTTGTTCAAACCCATTGTTACGCGATAAAGCCATTTTGCGTTTTTCTACTACCACGATTTAACTGTAACAGGAGGTAGCAAGCTGTACTACAAAACAAGAGCAAAAGTTCTAAAACTAGCATAATATTAGTTTGATTCTCTGTGATTAATTTTAAAATGAAATAAATTAAATTCGGTGACTTATCGCGACCCCAGAAAAAGTTTAGGCGACCCCACTTGGGGTCGCGACCCATAGGTTGACGACCACTGCCTTAGATCATTGATTTTCATCTTCAAGTGAAATAAATCCTGAATGTTGTAAGTGAAGGCGGAAATGTAGTGGGAAGTTTATTTACCTTTATCAGCTCGGACCATAAGTACCACAACTCTGCCAGAGACTATTACACAACAACCATTCCATACCTCAAAAAGTTTGAACACCACTGTCCTCGGCCTGGAAGATAGTCTATGCGGCCTACACAAGTGTCGATAAAACATTGAGTGGCCTTTATGAACAAAAACAGTTTTCCACCCCTGATCTTGATTCTCTTCTGTGATTGGCACAAGTTACGATAGTGGTTCCATATAATTGTGGATCAAACTTTCATTAAAACAGTTTCTATGTTTGTTCTAAGATGTTACTGGCATACTTCTAACAAAGATTTCTGTCTGCTTTTATATACATCTTCACTAGGATCCCTTATTCTAGTGCCAAATGCAGTGTAAACAATCTGCAATGGTTCCTAGCGCTGTGCAAAAAGTACTTAAGTTTTCTTTTTCTAGTGCTGCCACTGATGTTAATCTTGCTGATTCTTCATTCCATGAGAGTGACTTTGAACTTGTGTCAGGAATGACCAGTGTCAAATGGGAGAGAATTCTAGCGGGAACAAATGTTTCACATGTGGTCATTGTACGACCACTTAAATCTGGTGCATTTAATTTCACTTCAGCGGTTGTCCAGTATGTGGCTTCAGAAGGATCAGATACCACTGTGAGTTATTTGTCAATTTGGTTTGTCATTTTTTACTTGTCGTCAACTATGATATGTCTATAATTTGATAGGTAATTTTCTTCTCCAACTATGGTTTTATTTCAAAACAAGTTATCAGGTTAAGTTGTTTAAATGCTAACCACTAGTTAGATTTGCAGGGTAAGAATAAATGTTAAAACCACATTTAAAATCAGTTTTGAATTTTTATGCATATTTCAGTTTGGTATGAGCAATGATCTTGGAGAACTGGATATTTTATCACTGAAAGAGTTCAAAAGGATTCATGCATCACATTTGGTAAAATAATATTTTATATTTATTACAGTAAGTTTGGTATTTACCAGTTAATAGGTTATATTGCAGGTTTTATCATTGTAAAAAACTAAATGTGTATTATCTATTAAAAAAAGCGTTCTAATAATTTTCAGATTGAATGGGGCTTGTTTGGTGTCTGGTGCATTCCATCAATTGTTTTACCCTACATGTTGTACTACAAGAGCAAGAGCAAATACAGTCTGAAGGCAAAAAAGAACTGAAGCAACTTTATATATGGTTCACTGCATTTTTGCACTATTGCAAAGTTTTTTTCTATTTTTCGTTTCAATTGGGTCATGAAAAACCTGCGAAGCTCAAAATTATGTGAAGTAACTGTTTCAAAATTTGTGCAATGAACAACTAGACTCCTTTTGAGTTTTTTGACAAGTTGGTAGAAGTTTGTATTCGTTGAATGAAGCTTTTCTTCTCTTGTTGCATTGGTATAAAAATATGGTGACTGTAGAAGTGTGTTTTAGATGTGTTCAAGTCTGTCAGAAATGTGAAAAGGTTGTTTTTTGTGTAACAACTTACGGTCTAGTGGCAAAATGTGGTTTAGGCTTAGTGTCACTGACCTTTTTAATGGATCTTTTGTATTTCACCAATGCCATAGCAACATCCCTTAAAACAGTTTTTTGAAACTTGAGAATCCTTGAAACTAGTGATGTACCGAAAATTCGGTTTGCAGAACTTTTGGGGCGAATCAACTATTTTTACGAAAATTTGTTTTTGGTCGAGAAATTTGTTGAAACAGAATGTTTTTTTCGCCAATGTACGATACGACACAAATCTTTAAACTGCGCATAAACCTAAATCACACCAAATAATTTAATTTTCAAAGCATTGTTGTTTAGTTTACTCCCAGCAAAAGTAAGTGATTCATTTCCAGGTTGGCACGGACGACTTAATGAATCATAAAAACACACAGAACTAAGATCATATTGCAACACACCTATTCTAATGTGGTAGCAATACTGTTTGTCTGACAGTTAAACTGATGTTTTTATGATAAAAGCGCAGCGAGCGGCTTGAAAAATGATTTGGTTGAATTAATTGGGCAAAACTGCTAAATATTTCAAGTCCGAACCCAAATAGCCCATTCTATGCATCATTACAGGTACCTCTTTGGGGTCCCAAAGCAAGGTTGCAGGGTGCTATGTCTCTCTGATTTTTATCCTTCTCTTTCTGTTTACGTAAAAAAGCTAAAACTCCTCTGTTTGTTGACATGTTTCATACAATCTGTAGTTTGTAAGTCGCCAATGTTTTTTATTTGGCTGGATAACGTAATATTCTCACAGACAAAAAACAAAACGTGCATTAAAAGAATACGGTGAAGAAAAACACAGATCGCAAACTGACCAAAGAAAAAAAACAGGAGATCACTCGGACAAGGGCGAAAAAGAACCATTTCAGTAGTAGAATTGAAACAAAAAATCGGTTTGCAACGGCTCGGGCAAAAAGTTAAATCGCAATTCCACAGCAAAACATGATTGTGAGTTAAAACTGGTTAACGACAAAATACTGTGATTCCACGTCGCTTTGAAAACACTGAAGGAAAAACATCCACATTTATGTTTAAGTTGTTTAAGTACCCATTAGGGTCGGTCGCCACACCAATATCTTTCCCGTATTGCCCCCGCTCTAATAAATACTGAAACGAATTGTGAACAGGGGGTCTGGGTTTCCCACAAGGATGTTCCCAAAATAAAACCGACTATGGTTTACAGTTTGGACTTTAGCCCTTTGCAGTGTTCTTCCACATTTCGCCCGGGTCCGTCGTCGAGTCACGTGACAGTCCTAAATGGTGACGTCACCTCACTTCTCTCTCCTTAATAGCTTTGTCTTTGAGAATAAGCTGGTAGGCCACTTCAAACGCCTGGCCGAGAGTAAGGATGATCTCATACGCCATGTCCTAAAAAGAAATAGAGTTTCATTTTACTGTCCTGGTCTCTATGACAACAACATATGGTTACGGTAAAAGTGTTGATGTAATGCAAATGTGGTCGAACAGAAGACTTACCATGGTCGTGACCCGGAACACGTGACAATAGTGATGTCCAGTTCTGACGTCATGCGTGATGTAAGCAAACGTCGAAAGGTCTTCGGAATCTTGCGAGGCGAACGAGATATTGCAGATTTCGTGTTCGGCGATTTCATGCTGTGAAGAAAATATAAGTTTTAGCCGATGAACCAATTCCGGGAAAGGTGTTTTATCTAATATTTGCTCTAGCTCCTGAAGATGTATTCTACAATTGTGTATAATTGTGCCATGAGTTAAAATCACCAGCAACTGCTTTGGCTAACCTGTGATTTGGAGTCGATGAATTTAACACCAGTGTAATTGATGGACAACATTATGGTAGGAATTTTCTTCATTGAATCGGTGGAACGTCGCATCTTGGCACAAGCTCCCATAGTTGATTCGACGCCCTTCAGCTCGTGGATGAGCATAGACCCGAGGTACTAAAATCAAAATGAAAAAGTTTAAATAAAACGAAAAATAAAAATACAGCATTTGATTTTACAGGAGATTTAGTGCATGCTAAACAAAAATCACACAAAATGTAAGCCTGACAGAAAAGTGTGCCAACTACATCACAACTTACGTATGCTTGGTAGTTGCAGCAGGCGGTAATAAGTTTTTCTGCATTATGACGCCACGCGTGGACCGACACTTCACTTGTGGTCTCGTTTGGCGGTCGCAAGCTCAAACCTTCACCAGAGGCCGACTCTGTTGAAAGGTAAATCGCTCGTTCCACGTCGGGAATATCGGTCGAGTTGCTCGGTTTGCTCTGTACAGATAAAAAGTGTTTAATACAAGTTCGTGTTCGCAAATGTATGCCTATAAAGACGCCACAGATAGTCAAGTTAATCATGAACAGGTATGACTACAAGTGTAAATTTAGGGTAAGTTATAAAGCTCTTCTGGCAACTGTATTTTTATACCGACATTTCAACGTCCTATACAGGTCGCCTGCATCAGGGTAAATAACACTGAATGCACGTAGTTCAGTGCACGATAAACGAAGGAAAAACAGCTTATATATTGTGATTTTAAAGGCCATGTGTAAAAAGCTAAACCAAATAGGACTCACACTAAAGCTAAATCTCTAAACCTGTCAGAAATACACACCATTCTGAGATTTTCCTTTTGTTCACTATCGACGCTTCTCAGTGATGACGACGACTTATGATGAGATCGCTGTCTGTGGTGCGAAGGTCGAGCGCTGCTGTTCGAATTCTGGCGCGAATGTTTGGGCTTGGAACTCTTCTCCACAAAAACGGACAGCTCCGTGCGACGTGTCCGCGACGAGTGTGAACCCGACCGTGACCGAGGCTTCGACCTCTCGCTGTCACGTGATGATTTACGGCCGTGGTGACGGTGACGGGAATGAGTTGAATCTTTTGCTGTTTCTGGTGACTTATTTGAACTGCGTCCACGGGATTCGACAGCAGCAGGCTCGCCTTGAGTTGGCACTCTATCGTTAGTTGCTTGTTTGGTGCTGGCGGCGCTGCTACCACTTCCAGTGCTGCTCACAGTGCCAGAAGGGAAGGCCGGTGACGTGTTGTCGGCACTTCGTGTGCTGGACAAAGTAGTAGCACGCGATTTCACGATGTTCGTGTAATCCTTGAAGAAATTGGCAGAGTCCAACAGCGGACTGCGAGACAGAGGTGGGCTGGCTTTGGCCTAAAAATCAAAACATATTCGGGTAAACAGACAGTTTAAGGCTTAAGCTAAAACCTTTACTATAATTGGCAAAGAAACGAAAATACATCCACCCGTATTGTCGACAAGTTTTCTATTTCCAAAAGAAATAAACTCGACTCAAACCTAAAAACGTAAGCATGAACTGCTGCAAACGTACTGCAGGCCTATCGCCATATCAAGTGACTGACTTTGTTGAACAATTCATTAATTAAACAGTCACTAGACTACGCCGACAGCAATAACGCACTTTATCAATAGTATATAGCAGTGCATTGTTCTAGTCAAAGGGTGTGACGTGCACATACAACTTATTTTGCATTGCAAGCTGATGTCACGAGTTTACATCAACCAACGCGTCTGACTCACATTTTTCTATATTGCACTGCTACACTATATATGCTATCGTATATCACATTTAATTGTCTTGTCTTTCCATATCAACATACAAGTTTGCATAGCAGATGCCGATATACAAACTGCTACCCAAACGCCTGGTTGAAGAGTTGGCCTATACTCAGACCAACTTGTCTGCCCTGCAGTCCGCCAATTCACATTCTATGAATAGCATTGGCTCTCCGTCGCTGACATACAGCTTGTCCCTGCCTGATAGGTTCAATACAGGCCCTTCTCAAGGCTGAAACTGACGCGCAGCAATTTCCACCTGTCCCTGGCCGCTTATGGCGCGAGTAATGGCTGATGGGAAACACGCGCGTTACGTCATGTCCGGATTAGAAAACAGGCCCAGTGAACAAGGCTGATGCGTGCCTGCATGCCGTGTCCGCACTACTGTGAGCCTGTATAGTGTCATACAGGAAGGCTTGCACGGCGGGTAACTAAGATTAATGCGGGACGCTTGCACGGGGTAATAACGAAACCGACGTAATATACTGCTCATGGAGGGCGTGGTTGATGATTGCGTATGACTCATTTTTACCTGGCTATTGGTTCTGCTTCGTGTGGAACGGTTGGATCCTGACTTCTTATCATCCTTTGAGCGACCAAAGAGTGATGCTTTGACTCGTTTGAAGTGACCGCGTTTGGAGACAAGCTAAAAATAATTTAATGATAACAAGTTGAAATATTATTTATATATATATATATACTGCAACACATTTCTTTACGCATTGTTTACGAAACACTGCCATCAAAATGAACTAGGACTTACAGGTTTGAAATCAGATTCGGTCATTAGTCGAACGGCTTTCATGGAGTCATAGCCCTTGGTCACGAAAGCAACTTCATATTGCACAAGTTGAAGGGACTCCAGCCATTTCTCAACGCTAGACGGCGCTACGGGGTCGTCGGGCGACACAAGAGGATGGAGACGGGGCAGGTTTTTGGCAGATTCGAGCAGCCGTCTGCGATGAGATTCGTCTCGAATGTCCATGTCGATAAGGTCCTGCTCCTCTAATATATCACCGGCCTTGAAAAAATACATTGCTTATTCAACAATGCGACACAGGCATTTAAATCGAATTTTGTCGCGATTTGATTGCTAACTTAGAATCAAGCAGTGTTTTTTATTAGCTAAAAGAACTTACCAAAAAGTCGACGTTGTCAAAACCATTTCCCTCCAGCACAGTCTCGTACTGTTGAAGGCCGAGCTCAGCCAGCCACGTGCTTACTTGACGGGGAAGTTCCGATCCTGCAAAACAACACAACATTAAAATCTGAAAAACACTCGAATTCAAGCGGACACAAATGGTAGTAATGTGATTTGCAACCACAGTGGCGAGAAACATGCGAGAAAATTTTAGCAGCGCGCGTGAGAAAATGTTTATTGGCCTTCGGGTCTTAAGTGCGGCGGCGGAATGGAGTTAATTATGCGCTTTCTGGGCACCCGTCGCTGCACGCTGCTATAACATAAAACCACTACGATGGAGATAGTTCTGTGCTGGGCTTTTACATGGTCGGGGACCAGAAAGACAGACTGGTTTGCTTTTCGTAAGCCGACAGTGCGGTTTGTGGCTGCTGCACTCTGACACCGTGGTGTGGACAACACAAACACTGGCTCCGAGCGAACGAGGGACGATTCATGGAGAGCAAGCGAGGCGTGAGATTGATTTGATAGTCAACAGTGGACGAGGGTGTACATATTAATGGTCGGCGCAACACCAACATATACAAACCAAGTGTTGAAGTATGGAAAATCCCGACACTATTACTATGGCTAAAACAGTACTGTAACACTTTTTGCGGTAATTGCAAATATTTCCACGCCAGACGTTGGCGATGGGCGGAACAGTGCCTTGTCAATTAGGTAAAGCTGAAATGCAGTTCTTTTGTGGCACCTGTAACAGGTGCTACATAATGAACTGGGACAGGCAGGAAGGGCATGAGCCATACACCTGGTTTATAAATCGTGCACAAAAATCGAATACCTGACGAAAGCATTAAAAACCTGCCCTGCGTCAACACAACGCACCCAACAGATGGTGAAAATACACTGGCGTAGTGGGATTTTTGAGAAACGGGATTATCAGACTCTGAATTCAAAGGTCGTTAAACGTGTGTGTTGCAGGTTCGCTGCGTTGGGCCGGAGAAGGTGGCAATTTATCGACCGTTGACCGGCATCACGTTTCACGCAATGCGATTAGGTGGATTAAAAAATCGCATAGCGGTAAGAAATTGACCCAGGAAATTGCAGAGTCAGCATTAGTAGCGAATTTAAAGGATTCCATAAATCCCTAAAGCTGCATTTAAAGGCTACTAAAGGTTTTTACGCCCAGCGATAATGTAACGAAAGTGTCTTTGAAAAGATGCAACTCGATCAGCTTCAAGGCTGCTGAATTGCCAGTGCCCTTAGTAGTCAATCAATCTATTTTTACATGCAATCTTTATTGCACCATTGGGTCCAGGCCAGATTCGATCCTGCGCGAAAATTTATTGCAGGCTGAGATCGATTGGACTTTGAGCGTTTGGGAACGTTCGCTTATTGATCCGCCACTCAGCCAGAAATGCAATAAACAACGTTGATAATTAAGACATTGCGCCAAGTGCCCCGACGGCCGGCGAACGTGGGTTGAAAGCAAATTACCTGTCATAATTTTCCAGAAGGTCTCCTCAAATTCCTTAGCGTAGACTGGACCTTTGTTCAGGCCGCCACCGACAGAGGACATTATACTGGCAATCTGAAGAGCAAAAGAAACAACGTTACATACAGATTTCATACTTTAGTGACTTAATTCTGTTGCCGACACTGACAGTGTAACTTTAAGACTGTATAGAAGCTATGAAAAAGACCAACTTAATTTTGTCGTTGGATTTTTTCTTACCTGAGCCCATTCATCCTGATCATTTTCATCCTGTTTTGAATCCACCGAGGGAAGTTGGGACTTAGCAAGAGTCGAGGAGGCGGAGGACCCAGAGGCAGGATCACTGCTGCTTCCTAGATAAATATATATTTTGTTTGTGATCCCATTCCCAAGGCAGCATATGCAAATTACATTTAATTGCGTTTCTTAACTGACTACGTATTATGTCGATACCGTACCTTGTGACGATCTGCTTCTTACTGCAGTGACTGTATCGACAATTGTAGCTAGGTCAGGTAGGCGATCACCAGGCGATTCCAACTTCTCTGATGAGCTTTTGGACTTGGATGAATTTGCGCTGTTGTTATTGTTGTTGTCGTAGAATGAATTGTGGCGTTTGTGTTCAGTATAACGCGGTTTGGAATCTACAAGAATTTACCAAACTATCAACACCGCCAACAACTTCATAAAATTTCGGTAAAGAACAATAGCTACTGACCTTTTGATGAAAGCCGCGACTGTGAAACCCGAGGGGTCGAAGTTTCCTTGATCATACGGCCGTCAAAATCATCCATTGAAGACGGGGAGGAGGAAAGAGGCGAATCATCTCCATCACTTCGTCCTGGTGTATATTGTCGCCTCATCTCTCTTCGCGCTTCACCGTAATGCGAAGTATCGAGGGCCAAGTCCAAGTTTCCCGGGCCTGTGCGCTTCGAAAGCCCGTCGAGAGTCATCGGGTGGCTTCGGGTCGATGCGGTCGGAATGTGATCCTTGACTATCGCTGGAGTGACGTGGGAAGCCGATCCTTCGGACAGGTCGTCGTCAAATTCGGCGCCGTAACCGTCGCTATCACAAGGCGACTTGTTGTGCACAGCAGAGGAATCGTATCGATGCTTAGATCGAGATCTGTAACTGGCCCCACGTATCAAACCTGCGTCAATAAAGAGGTATATGATTACAGAACGTGCGTGATGAGTTAACTAGTAAACATGCAAAGCCGATGACATACTGTTAAATGTGCATGCAGAGAATCGCATTTTGTGCACATAATAGGCGCTACACTTTCAATATCGGAAACGCCAATGCCACTCATTGTAGCTTCCTGACCAAACTAGGTGGCTTATTATGAAGCTCAGGTTGGGTTTGAACATTGACACACAACAAGCCACATAAATTTGCCTTAATAAGTCATCAATCAACCACAGCCTTTATGTAAACGACAAACGGCGTAAAAGCTAAGTCCGATAATTCCTGCGCCAACCTTCACCTGTGACTTAATTGCAATCTGATTGTGGCATAATCTCGATCACTCATCGTTATGCAACTGCTCTGATACTGTTTTAATTGCGCCACAAATCGGACTGGAACCTGTTTACTGTGAGCTGAAAAGACTGATGGTCAGCAACTATTCTGCAGGTCATCTTTGTCACGGCTTAATCCGTTTCACACAAAAATGTACAGTGAAACCTGCTTACAGAGCAATGCCTCTCCTGCCTGCTTCTCACTGCATATGTGACAGAATGCCAAGGCTCCTTTAAAAGCATTATTAAATATTGATGGCCCTGAACACGAAGAGACGGAGGTCTCGAGCGAAAATCGATGTGAAATTCCGATGCAATAATGCGATGCTAGGATTTCTCAGCGCGTTTTTTCAACAGCACAGCGATCAATAAAACCAGGTCTCGGCTTGCAGTAAACCCATATATGCATTGGTACTACATAAAGGTATCCGGCGATTTGCCGAGATACTACTGGTGCACGCACACTTTGAACCGACATGCTTGGCCGGATACAAATGCGTGAATGACGACCTCAGCGTGTTTTGTATACTTTGTTTCTCCTAACTTTACCTCTGTGCACTTGGCACACAACTCAACATAGAGCGATATTAATTTGCCTCATTAATACTTAACGATAGAGGATGTGGCACAGCTGTGAAACCCCGCAACCTTAAACATGACGCAAGAACGAAAACAGAGAATTAGAAATGCCTTTGCAGCCTTAAGCTAGCCACACTGCATGCTAAATAATTCATTGCTGTCGAAAGCTGAAGCGTAAACGAACCCTAAGCTGAAAACTGGACCGAAAGAAAATCGAATTCTGTCTAGGATGAAATAAATTCACATGTCCTGGCTTTCTCTGTAGGCTGGAAATAAAAAATTCATCTGTGCTTGCGATTCTCAACGCTGACGTAAGATTCGGGCGCTGTCAAACCGCAACTAAAGCGGTACACGCGTGAAGTCAGCCACTTTTGTGAAGCAATCAAGCCGTAACCACATGCAAAAGACACGCGCACGTTCCATGACACGGCTTAAAGTGGACGGCGACAGTAACGAGCGGCTTTGACGAGCCGATTAAAAAGTAACTAAGGCACAAGTTGAAAATACCCGATGCGGCAAATTGCGCAAGACAAGTACAAACAAAACCAACCGGGCGTCGTAAACCAAGTTCAACGACAGGTAGGCTGAAGTTGCCAGGTACACAACGGTAAATTTTTGCAAGTTTCGTTACGTGAAGGCATGCGAATTAGGTCGGTGAATAAACATAGCTTGGGTTTGCGCATACCAACAAAACAAGTTCAAACTCCACCTGTCGTTAACTGCTTCCTAAAATCTTTATTTAGCTGCAACTGTATACTCTTAACTGACTGCTAAAAATTTCCCTAAACATATAAGCAAAATTATGCCCAGTGCTACGTTTGTTCTCACACTAAGACGCCAGAGTTGACAAACAAAGACGCGGCCTTCAGTGGATTAACACTACACAAGAGTCTGAAACGTTGCAATAATAATCGTTGCTGTATCTGCGGGGCATAAAAACCTGATGACGCGCGCGCGCATGGATATTGGACAACATGAGACTTTGCCGAAAAACCAAGACTCAAGCTCAACGTCGGTTGGTCGATGGAGACCTGACGTCATCGCCGTGGGATAACGCAAACCGTAACACCAGATTCAGGCACTCGGCACTGGGTATATGCAAACCAACCAGGCGGCTTATAAGTTTAATTCATGTGAAACAACATGCGTTTAAGGTCGGTGCGGCAAGGTGGCTGGCGTCCAACGGTATCGATGATCGAATTTGTTTGTTGCCATCTACAACACGGGCTGGTAAACCTACTACGGCTTGTACCCAACCCAAAGGGCGACGAGTCATCGCCTATGCACGCAATCGACCGATATAAGCAGAGTAACAAACAAGGTTTGCCACGGTACCATATTTGGGTGAAATTCAACCACGGCATCGACCCGAAAAAATGGTTCGGGTGAAGCTAAGCTAGGGACTGTATTCGCAAAATAGTGAAAGTGCCACCATACATCGAATTGTCTTTCAAATCTGGGAGTCAGGAATTGGGGATTTAAAGAACATATTTAAAGCACCGTGACTCAGAAAAAGTTTGTGGACACTTATTTGTAAGCCCCTGTACCTAAATTTATCCGCACTAAAAAGATATAGCTGGCTGTTGGGCGCACAAATAGATCAACGCGATATCTTTTAGGGCGATTATATCTTAAACCGTAGTAATATGAAACATCAATTTCATTACAGAGGCCTAAAAATTCGTACTGAATCATCAGTTTTTTCCAGCCTACAAATTCTGGATTTCCCGCGATAACAGACGTTGTGCCAAGTACTATATCCAAGCACTCCGGGCGCCGCTTCTAGGTAACTATTTATCGCAATAAACAATGGCGCGCTAGTTGGTGGCGTCCACAAATTGACGGTAACCGAATATGCTGTTGACTTGCTAATTCCGTATGGGAACAGGTGGTAAAGGAATCAAGTCCACTGTGTTTTACCAGGTACTAGTCGTCATACAGGTATCGTCTTATCACTCAACAAACTCGCAGGGCTCTCTGCTTAAGTGCTATTCCGAGTGATAAACACGTTTGCGCGCCTGAGCCAAATAGCCAATAACGTTTAATTAAAACTCGCTACGATTTGCAATTGAGAAATAGTTCGCTGAGCTGCAACCTTACCGCGGTGACGCGACGACATCTTGAACACGAAGCAAAGTGGAAAGTCGGGTAAACAACTTGTAACGTCCATGTTCGACTTAATCCGGCACGACTTGGGCGAAGCGAAGTTGCTTTCTTGGTGTTGGTGTTGTTGTTGTTTTGCTGGCTGCGGCCGCCTCGTGGTAACGGGCGAGTGCCTACGACCTTGGTTGTCTTGGCAACTTTTGCAGTGTCCAGTGTCACTCAAAGAACCAAGTTCACCACGTGAAGAAGGCCAACAACAGCAGAAGTTCAGAGGGACGATTGGCATCAACAGTGGTTTAAAGCAATTATCGTTTAGTAGGTTTCTACACGAACAGCAGCTGCAGATCTGCCAGAGCGAAGTAAACACACCACGTGTCAATAATGAATTACAGTTACGTCACTGTGCACGGGAGGTCACAGCCATCCCCTGTAGCCTAATTCTGACGCTGCCCATCTCATAAATTTTTAATTAACTCACTGCCTTGACATTACAGGTGATACCGTATGCTTATGTCATAACTAAAACATGCAAATGCCTACTTTGCCTTATCCGTATATCTGCCACGACGTAAAGTGGGTCGCGGTTACCGATGGACTGATCAACAACCATAACGGAAAATACCACTATACCAGACCTGCATTACTTAAGAAGTTCACACACTTTTAGTGGGCAAGGACCACCTACTACATCGAACGTGACCAGAAGAAAACTGCCACAAACGTTAAACACGCCCACTTGACCACGAAAAGATACGCTTTAGACATCGGGTCTCTTGAAGCCCATTTCGACAGTCAACGGCTAAGGTGTAATTAAAAGCGAATTCACAATTATATCTCATCGAGGCAGGTGTGCGCGTCATTAACAATTAGTTTCCTTTGATAAAAACGATAAAACGTTGCCTGAAGCTTGTCCAGACGCCGGCGGTCGAAGTTGTTTTGTCTCACCTCAACGTAAACTTTCAGGTCGCGCCAAACATTTTTAAACCTGCATAGCGCAAAGGTGGGAAGTTGTTTATTTGAACGCAGGAATACAGAACGCTTAAAGTCTGGTACGCCTGCTGGCCACGCTAAAAAAACCAACTTAATATTAAACGCTGTATATACCCTCCACTTTACCACCATTTCAAAATATTCACACAATATCTTCATTCCTTCACTGGCCAGCTTATTGTTCGAACACCTTTATGAATACTAAATTTGTGAAGAACTTGACTGCACTTAACTATCACACCTGTTGTACTGCTGGCCTGACAGCCGCTACTAATCTGTATTCCCGACGGTGATTTCAGACAACATTAAGTTCCCAGCAACTATCGCTTGCATTTGACGGCAATGCCCCGAACACGAGATGGCGAGGTTTAAATTTCAAGTGTTGATCGGTCTGTGCCGCCGAGTAGCTACAAGTGCCTTTTTCACTCGAACGCAAACAAGCAACCAGGCATCGTTTAACCGTGCCCAACCAAGCGCGATTGCCATGACGACCAACTGTTAGGGTTCAATTGCAAAACTGTGCAAACAAATGCACTTTTCCAAGCACCCGCCACGACGGCAACCTAAACTCGCCTAAATATTGTAATTCGCATTGACTTGACGTACTGAACCTCGGTTTATGACAAAGAAGTTTGGATTACGCGACAGTTGACAGGCTTTCGAGATGACGTGGGTTTGGTCGGGAGCGTCGCAATGCGGCCAGCCACTTACAAGCCAGCTAATCCATTTGTTGCGAAACTGGGCAGTAAACAACGCGGTTAGTAAGGCAACGAACTGCCAGCATTCGCCGCGTCAACTTTTGCCGCTATTTGCTTGATCTCGGCCCGCGGCGAAGGCGAGAGATGCTCGAAATAGCTGACCAGTTTGGCGCAAGAACGAAACAACTTCTAGATGTGGGTTTTGTTCTAGGCTAACCTTAATCCGATTTGCGATGGACAGATAAATTGCCCAGCCATTAAGTGAGCTTTCGGCGTTTAAATGGAAGCGCCGAATTCAATTATTTCGCATTCGGCTGCAAACGACCACTCGCCGGTCACGAATAATTTATGAAGGTCCGCGCAGTTCACGATTCCTTATCAACACTAACGATCAAGTACCGCCCACTTTGCTATAATGGCTGACGTAACCTCTACACTAATTCTATAGAAACGGCATGAAACTGCTGCATTCCCTCCTGCTAAACCCTCAACTGCACTGTTCGCTGCTATCACATACACACTTACTAATGGTCAAGCACTTCAAGTCTCGTAATATATCTTGTCCCTTATCTCCGCGTTTGTTTGCAAACAAGAATCCCTGCTGCGACCCGCCTATCGCCACACGTTCCCTGCGCGATGCAAACAGCAAGACTGGCGAACGACGAGACTTCTAATCGAGCGCGCGCGTTCTGCGACTGTTTGCGCTTTCATCAGGCTTGCGTTGGTTTCGAGCCTCCAACTGCGCGGCCTCGTCATGCTCTGACACTGATATGTCTTCACTGTCGCCACGTGACACCATGTTTTTATAGGTCGTAGCCGCCTGTTAATTTTTGCTCCTTCTGCAACACAACAGTCCAACATAGATGTGGTCCAGACCTTGTAGTTGTGTCGCACAAACTCAAAAACTATTTTGTGTTTCGACGAAACCAGGATTAGGGAAGTTCACTGTGGTTGCCCGGTTATTCACCAAGACTTTGCGTCATAATACGTAGCAATTATACCCTTCCACGGGGTTATTACCGATCAACATCCGACCTCCAAGTTACGGGTAATGAGAGGTCAATTACAAATATTGCAAAATGTTATACAGCAGGGTTGGGCATTATGCCGTTAGAATGCGGATTCAGGTAAATACCAAATCCTAATCTGTTCTCTCGCATTTAAGTCCACGTTTATCGACAAACAACCCGCGCCAATGTAGTTATCTGGCCACACGTACTCCTGATGCAGGCGTGATAAGCTAAGCGAGAGCATTCAAAGGCGTGTTGTGACCAAGGGGCACTTGCACTTATCGCGACCCTTTGCACCGATTCGAGTTACTCACTTTGCAAAACGACCACGATACGGCGAAGATGAACATCATCCCACGGGTTCTCACGCATTAGAGCTGCTAGGATCGACTTTCCAGCGGCTACTTGCAAATTATGAATGCCTTGCCCTTAATCGGTTTCCGAGGCTCACGCAACGGGACTGCCACGTAACCCAAGCTCGATTAGTCTCGCATCAGGCGCGCCTTGGTCCTTTAGCACCAAGTTTGGAGGCAAAGGTGAAACCACAGTGCAAGAAATACGGCAAGGCTACTATACGCTGTTTGCCCGCCAGGTTTCCTTCTAATCCATCACGCGCCTTAATTTTGTTTGTTGTTCCAAGTGGTTCCCGCGCACGGCCTGGAACGCGATCGCTCACCTGACAGACGCTAACCTACACTGTCACCAATACACACAGTTTATAAAACCGACTTCACCACTTAGGTCGTGCCCTAATGAGTACAAACCACAAATGCGCTAAAATCATATTTTTAGTTATGGCTAAAGAAATGCCTGTGGGACAAGGTTCACCTGGCCTGAAATACCGACATAATTTCACATTCGCCTGCCTTAGTAAAAAATCCTTCGTATGCCTTGGTTAGAATGCATAAATACTTGTCCATAAGCCTCGCAAGCTTCAACCTACGAACAGACAATGAAGACGATTCGGTTTTACCACAAACACGAATCAAAAAAGGGACTTACGATTACCAAACAACTGAGTTACCAAATGTATGTACACTCACGTGAACAACGAAACTTGAGTTTGTACTTTGCCAACGCTTTACCCTGTCAGCCTACGTCACGTGGCTATTGTTTGCTCACAAAGAATTGCGATGAGTCAGTGACCACGCTCGAGGGCGGGTCCTCGACGAGTTTGGGGGCACGATGGGGTGATTAACGCGATCATGTCCACAATGCGAAATAAAGCCCTGACCATAGTTCGCCATTTAGTCTGACTTTCCAAACGCAAAGGGCTTCTGTGGGATTTGCGAAACATAGCGACGAAATCCTGCAACAGACGTCGGGTTTCGGACAAAGGAAAGAAAAACAAACTAGGCTGTTTTATAGCGACGAATCGTTGAACGAGGGTTGCTGTGTTGCCGGGTGATTATGATCTTCAACAAAACAAACCTTTGTTTGACATCCGGCCGTCTGACAATTAACGTATATTGTGATAAGGCTGAGGCCTAGTATTCGACCTTACCAGCGTAAACACGAGTGCAACTAATCACTGAAGCCGGGACGTTAACAATAAATCCAAACACGAAGATGGGGCAAAATAGGATCTCAGCCCACCCTTATATGGAAAACACTCCATCTCAAGTCAACAAGCCTACAAATTATAATAGCCTTGACCTAAAACTTCACCCTGCACGAAAAGCAAGACAGGCGAAGTTTGCTCAAGCGGGACGACAATTAAAGCTAAGGGACAAGCTTCTTGGAGCACTAAAAGTCGCATGTGGCAGATGGGAAAGGCTTGAGTGACAATGGTTCGGACGACGCGGGTCAAGTACATCTGCCACCTTTAGGGCAAGCGATCGCGCCTGATAAATCGTCTGAGGCAGGTGCAAGATTTCGCCAACACAAGGAATTGATTTACAGAATCTGTTAAGTTATCGTTTGTCGCGAAGACTCAAAGACTGAGGAGTTTAAGGTCTTTATACAGACAATGCATCGCAATAGCAGAGTGTAATTTGCTTCTGTTTGTATGTACACGACAAACTTAAACCTTGTGGGTGGCCCTACACTTTGGTTCCATTATTATACACTCTAAAACTGCTGGTGCAAAGCCAATACGTGCAAATACAAGGTATGAACACTTGTAGAACATTTCGCGTCTCGTATTCAGGGTATGTTGTTATTTCTTGTGGTCGCGAGTTCACCAAGCATGCCAAGGTGTTTCGCACGCAAACAGGTCGGGCGAGGCGATGGAGAAAATCTTCGTTGTGCAAATCCGCATTTGCGGCGCACAGTCTTGCGGCGTGCGTCACAAGAAAGTGATGCGTCACCTTTATGCGTGCATCAGTATACGTCGCTGGTATACGCAAAATAGCCCGCGGGATGCTAACAACCAATAAGACTCCGTGTGTCCACACCTCCAACACACCCGCGAAATATAAAACCCAAATCGGCTGAAAGCGGGTTTAATGAAGCACGGCCCTGACATTTATGGAAAATCGTGTTCGGGTTAACGGGCCCACAATGCCTGTGATGTTTCAGTTTTATGTTTCCGCCCAGCAGTAGTGCTTGAATAGTTGAGCAAGATTGCCGCATAAATGGGTTTATTTTTCGACCAAGTCAAGCGCAATGAACCGCGAAATAAACGCCACGACACGTGATATCTCGTTCCTCGTCACCTCCCTTTTGAATTTCATAAGGTTCGGTACCTGCTTTCATGCGACGGAGTTCACCTTTGGCCCGCTCGATAGTAACGACATGTTGTGTGCGCACGACATATGTGTAGCAAACGATGTTCAGACACACCCCAAATATTTCCAAAATACTATTGTATCCTGAAATTTTAACTCGCACAAAAACCTGTACACTGTGACCAAAAATCCTGCACATTTTGACTGACAGTTTGTTCGCTTCATTCTAACTTGCCTTTTTTACTTAGCTGTGGAGCTTTCCACATGTGACAAAAAAGTAAAAAACTATTTACTTAACATGTGCATTTTTTTAAAAGCTTGAAAGTAACTGCAATGGTGTCTAAGAATTTTCGAAACAAGTCAACACACGCTGCGCCTGCAAAACACGTTTGGATCAAGAGATACATCTCTAACTTGTGTTTTATGCGGTACTTTTACTCCACTGTGTAGTTTTTACAAAGGTTTTTAGTTTCTACCGTTGGCAAACTCACAAGCAAACAAATCTGGGCCAATTTCACTCCTGTCCGGCCGCGATAATCTGCCACAAAACAAAACCAACAATCTCAACGTCAAACACGAACGACCGATAACTTTTCCATCAGGCCCAAGTGCTTTCGCAAATAAGAATCGCGCTGATTAACGCGGAACTAAAATAGAGTCGCAAACAGAACAAAATCAACAAATCATTTTCACACCCTTTCATCAGAGCATGGGAACTGCACAATGAACGGCTTTGTTTTAAAGCCATGTTAACTGTTGAAAACACTGCTGAGACGAAGTTTACACAAGCGTTTTACCAACGACCACTCTATAGGTTGTATGAACCATTGGTGTTACGCTAAGGCCCAAATGTCCAGCCTTTTGATGTGAGTGGTCAAGCCCACGTAGCGTGGCCACTTGGACTGGGCTTTGGTTCTGAATCGACTTCGTTTTGTGATTCTAGCAATGATTCAGATGGATGTCGATGCTGGGAAATACAAACAACGAGCTTGGTTGTAAAACCACCACCGCCTGCTGAGTTAAACGTACATTTTGATTGTCTGGGTGAATTCGTCATCCCAGGGCCTTTGTCCGTTTGAGTTGGTTTACGTTGCGGAAAGGAGTCCAGCACGCGACAGACTGTGTTCTATATCGCGTTTCTGTCTTAGGTTAATACAGCCTTGTGAAATGTTATACCTCCCTGCACACTTATGAGTCAGTCTGGCCATAAATACGGTCGTTTCGGGTGATGTAATTGACAAACCAGTGATAAAAATGCCTCAGTATATTACTAACTTCTGTAAGATCCTACCTACGTCTTGTACCCAAGAACACAGCTCGTCACTACTTGTTTTTTCCGTCATATCCATATTCTTTGCTGGAGTGCCTCACAAAACATTGATGGATAACTACGTTTGCTTGACTTTCTACTCATAGTAAACCTCATACCACACCTTTAGGCACATTAGTTTCAAACAGTAATATCTTCATTAATTAAAATCCTGTCGTTCCTTTTTAACTAAAATCCTGGAACTATCTGTTTATGAAAGGAAATTTATTATGTGAAACACGGAAGCTATAAACTGTTACAACGTACAGCCAAAAGGTTATGCAAACAAGAAGTCGCCTCAAAAATTCGAAACCCCTTTCTGTGTTTGCCTGTCTGATCGACAATGAAACGGCCCCGGTACAAAAACGGTTCGTCGAAGGCATGAAAAACCTGGGTGACAATTTGATGCAACCACCGCTCTTTCACACAATAGGCAGGAATGCCAAAGAATGTAAAGTCCCGTGATTGCGCCATTCATCGCGTTTGCATTAAATTCGTCACACCAGGTTAGCTCTATTGGCGAGAAACAATCGTGGCTTTTCATGGTAGACCATTTTTACAGCAAAGTTTTATACAAACAAAGAGTTTATCTAGTGAAAGTAAATCTTTGTGCTGATCCTTTTGTTTTACTAAACGACACTTAATTGTTTAATGTTTGTTTGGAAATATTTACTCACATTAAAGCAAGAACATATAGTACTTAAGAGTTGTTCGGTACCAAATCACAAATCATGACTAAAAATTCTATAGCACCAAGTTGATGTACTGTGCATATTCACACATAATAAATGATAGCCAATCAGAAAATATACTTATTGAACAGTAAATTTCCTTAAAAAATCAACTTTTGATTTACTATCCATGAAGATAATTAAATCACGTGTATGTTTGCTACATAGCTGACATTGATAGCTAATAGGCTGCTGGGGAAAAGCGGCGGACCATTATGCATAATCTTTGTAGTTGCCCTCTAACAGCAGTGTGGAGTATCAGTGAAGCAGTTACTCACAAGTGCTCTCTACATCACTCATGAGGCCAGGAGAAACTGCGGACGGCTATCGCAGTTACGTCACGGTCATTTTTGGATCTGTTGTTTGAAGTGTCCAAGTGTGTCCAGTAACACTTCAACTGACATGTCACCAGTGGTTAATTGAAGCATGCTCTGATGTCAAATCAGCGAATACAAACAAGTAAACGTTCTCTTGAAGGACCGTAGGCTGATAAGTTGGTTTAAGTGCGATATAAACAGTGAATCACCGAAAAATCGAGGGGATTTTGTCATGGTTGGAGCAAACAGGGACAATAAACTACTTTGGCGCTTAGAATATTATCCTTGAGCTCCGCGGGTGAACATCAAACAGAATTAAGCTCCACAAACAGTCACTTACTGTGCGTGAAATCTGCTTGGTCGTCAGCGTTGTTGGTATTCCCAGTATCCCGTCGAACGATCAGACAAGTCAGATAAATGTGAGAAAATTTCACAGAATAGTCAACCCTACTGAGTTTTCCTACAGTTCAGTAAAGCACTAAAACAAACAATCTAAAGAAAACACCAAAACATAAATAGTCTTACACAAGCACTAAGTAAAGCTCTTCACTCTGGCGTAATAAGGATTTTCTCATTAGTCCCAACCAGTATATCGGTAAACAATATGCTAATTAGTTACACGTGTAGACGTAAACCTGGTGCAACCTGTTGCGTTTTACGATGAGCGATGATCGAGAAAACGCAGCTTGCGGAGGAAAACAGAATCCAGTCTGACATTTGCATAAAAATGAATCATTGCTTCTTCCCTGAACTTGAAGACGATTACAGACCACTATAAGCAAATAATGTGGCTGATTTGCACCATAACTTTCAAGTTGACACGAAATGAACTTGTCAATATAACTGTTTATGAGGTTATACTTCTTCGCAAGTTTAGACGTAAGCTCTGAATGCACAAGCATAAACAGATAGCGATTTAAAAGAAATAACTGTACCAGCTAATATCTGACATAAAATCGACACCAGTACAACAAATAGTTAACTTTTTAGTACTACAACAATAGCAACTACAAACGTCTTTTCACATTGACGATCTGACTTCAAACTAAAATCCATTGTAGGCTGACGATATTGATTTGTTTCATTACTCTTAACGCAGTAAAACACATATGACTACGTTAGACAATCTAACAATACAAATAGCCGATGTTCAATGCAGCTTACTGTAGCAAAAACTGCCTGAGATAACGACAACACCGCGTCAATCGCAATTAACAGTTAACGACCCACTTAAGCATGAAGATAAAGGCGTTGATGGCTTGTGCAAGATACAGTAGCTGCTATTTGATGTCATGGTCAGCTGTGCGCGGGTAAATTAACTGCGGGCAATTAATTCTACCCTATGTCCTCCAGCTGTTTTAACGCACTGATTTAACTATAGAGTCAGCGAAGCGCATAGATTTACTCTGTTGCAAAGTTCTGTTAAGCATTGTAGCTGCATTGTAAAAAATGATCGCTATTCGTACTGTTGTTGGGTCAATTCCCAATGCGGTGAACAATTTTCGACACGGTACATACCAAAACAGAGCAAGAAACGTAAAGAAAACAATCAATATGCTCGAACATAATCTGTCTGTATGCAAATGAAAACCAAGCGCTTTGGCAAGAACGTTTATCATCCAATCGTTTGAAACGGTTTGATACAAAAAAAGCTTACAAAATCAACAGCTCTCGTCAAATGAAAACGCTTGGAGACGATTTAATACATTTTGAACAACTACAACGCTCGCCAAAAACGCTTAACCCGTACGTTTACATAACCAATTCTTAACGCCAATAAAGACGCATACCAGAAATTACGACGAGCGTTTTAATTACCACCATAAAACTTCAATGACATACTATATAGCGAAACTCCAAGGCTAATGCCCGATTCATTATCACGAGATTTACATTTAAAGTGTCAAGGATCGATGAACTTTGACCTCGCACGCTTCGATAATCTTCCAACAAATGTTGAAGCTTAACATTTCGAACGTAACCCGACAACTGGGTAGTAGACTCGAAGCGGACTTGATAGCATAAAAAAAACAAGTATTGTGTCTTTGACTTGAGTTACGAAATGATGTTATGTGCTGTTAAACCAATAATCTGATCCTGTAATCTACATTCCGCCAACCACTCTATTCGACGCTCTGTATCTTGAAACGACCTGCAGTCTTTGATAAGTTACTGGTAAATAGACTTATGCTGTCGAACATCGTGTTTTGAAATCAAAGCGATATGAGCAGCAGTCTCGTGTGTCCGGAAATGCTTACTCGATGTACGCGACGGTGCGCGACAATTTACATTTCCTTAGCTCGGTTGGCAAAAGCACGAAGTTGTATAAATCCTCTTAAGCGCGCGGGCCAGCAGTTCACTGCGCTGCTTCGTGGGCTAATACACTTCAAAGACATACAAAAAGCATTAGCGAATTCGGACTCATAGCTGCACGACGACTAGCAGCATCACGCGCTGTACTATAAGTTCGCGTTTAAAATCCGATTAAACGGAACTGTGGCACGCTGGAGCTCTTTAGAAGGTCGCGCGGCGCACTTGAATGCTGAACTTGTAGCTCGTAACGACACAAAAACACATTCTCACTGGATGTCGCCGAAAGAAAAGCTTGACAAGTAGTCATTACTAGGGCGTTGCACAAAGGCCTGTACTTTGCTAAGCAGGGGTACTCACACGCAAGATCTCTCCACTGAATTGCGGCGCATACCAACTGGGAGCGTAGTGTAAAGGACCGCAAATCCGACCGTTATTGTGACTTAAGGGAATTGGCGAAATAGTCATTTGCGCAAACACAAAAAGTAATGGAACACTGGTAGACTGACGTCAAACCGACCAAGTATACAGTGTTCGTGACATAACGAGCACGGGTTCCAACCTGCGGTAACAAATGAGTCAACTATTAAGAACTTCTAATGCACAACGAAAACTGGAATAAAAAACCCCTGAAAATTGAAGGTTTTTGAAAATGTTATACCAAAAAAGCAATATCCAGTTCCTCTGGGAAAACGAATCTGTAACACAAGGATCCTGCTTCTTGTAAAGATCCACTAATGCAGTTATGAAACGACAATATCCTGTCACATTATGAAACTGTTTCTTTATGTCTCTTCTTTCACTACAGAGCTGGTATATAGACCCTCAATTTGATATCCTATCACATGCACACAAGTCTCACAGCTAGGTTTGCTCATTCGTACTTCCAATTTCGTATATATTCTTCGCTATATTGCAATACAGCATGTTCCCATTGCTTTCAACTTTACACTTACTCTCCAAAGTGGCTTCTCTCACAGCAGTTGGGCTGCAGCAAAGACCCACTAGCTGTGGTAAGCCGACTGTCGACTACTGCGAGCGTTCATTGCGAATGCTAATTACGAATGAAAGACGGCGGGATGCGGCGAAACGCAAACAGAGCAACGTCGTCGCACGCAAGTACGAAGCACAGTGGGCTAACCGGTCACGTGACGTGCAACCGCAGAGCAGATCACGTGATCCGTGCAATCAGAATTCATATTGCAATGTGTTCATCTCGTATGCTAAAGGAATATTTAGGGTGTTGTTTTCTCCTTAAGTGTGACAATATACCACAATTTCACATTGTTGACAAATAAGCAGCTTTATTCTATTCACGTACGGCGGTAGCAAT
This sequence comes from Phallusia mammillata, assembly GCF_965637545.1. NCBI lineage: Eukaryota > Metazoa > Chordata > Ascidiacea > Phlebobranchia > Ascidiidae > Phallusia > Phallusia mammillata. The sequence continues at coordinate 22,785,327 of NC_137253.1, forward strand.
TTTCGATCCTTCAATTTTATAATGCGTAACGACGGTTGAAAAAAGGCAAATGAGCATTTGAAATTCCAAGAGGCCCATATTAAGTTAAGTTCACGCAAACGGAACAAAAACGCCTTTGTCGTTCCGCTTTATCGCCAACAAACAAAGGCAAAGTGAAGTTATGCCGTTTGGTATTTTGATTCAATTGCTTTTCTAAATTTACCCCTGTAAACAGGATTGTCACGCCTCCAAAGCGTTATTATCCAGTTGTTACGCAACAAGTAGTCTATAACGCAGACACGTTCATTCACAGGACAAGGCGTTAACGCACCTTCAGCAAATATGCCCTTTGGAATATTGTGGAAGTAGGGAGAAGTGCGATCGGTACAACGAATATTTTCACGCGTTAGGCAGTCATGGTAGGTTATGTGGCGATTTGATTTACTGTCTTTTGTATGCCTTTGATGTGATCGATCTACAAAGTCACCTCTGTAGGTTAATGAAACGCGTGATTTGGGCTATTCTTTTAAACCAGTCGAGTCAGCTTCCAAATAAAATCGGTACTGGTAAATACAAATTTTAACAAATAGGTGATTTTTCAAATCATGATTTTTCTTGACACGTCGACCACCATGGCAGTTTTAGACAAGAATTTGTTGCTCAAGGGTGAGGTTATTTGCACACAATGATACACATACGAATAAATCGTTTCACTTCAATACCACTATGAACCATTTCGTCTTAAAATTTATAAAGATGTTTTGACAAATTCTGAGGCTTTCTGAATCACCTAAACAAGTTCCAAAAAAATCGCAACACGAAAAACAACATATCCAGTAATTTATGCAAGTATATCTGCAATAGTAAGTAAAAGAGTCGGCATGTATAGTTTGTTTCTGAAACTTGGGGCTAAGTTGGAAACAGTAAGCCATTATCAGCCCGTCTTGTTTGACAAGTCTATTAGCTGTGTTAACGGCAAATACACACTTCTCATTTCCCCTCATGTATGTCATCAAATAGGGGTATTACTGAATGACTCAGGTCCGTTCAAACACGCACACGTTACCACTCAACAAACTCAACAGCCTCGGTCACTGAAATTCCCTCAAAAACATTCCGCTTAGACGTATTTCAGCTGTTCAATCGACGATTTGTGTACCCTGCGAATAAAGCGGAATGGCTGAAGCCAAGTCATCCGTTAAACCCAGCTCATTTATTTTATTTCTGACTTCCAGTTTGTCTTCAGCACGCGCTGTATATATTACATATGGCAGTAATACCTGGGCGAGAAGCAAGATTAATGTACGGGTTTGCTGAAGGCTTACTGACCGGCTTTGGGCGCGAAAATATTGATGTGCGAAGGGTTTTCGGCGCTGCTTGGGCAAACAGAGCATTATTGGCCCTCGGATTGAGACTGCAATCGCTCCTCAACAAACCGCGCAGTTATATCTAAAATTCTGACCCTCAAAAACTGACTTACTCAATCAACACAACAGGCTAAAGATAAGTCAAAACTGAATGCGTGTGGCGCTGTAGCATTAACCCGAGATAACCACTTATGTGCAGTCCGCTTAGCGATTTAATCCAATAAACACGCCTCCGGTGCAACGCTTCATAAACTGCGAAACTCACTCAGCGACAGGACCGACAACAAAAAGTGACCCGTTTCTGGGACTCGTCGCTATTATTCAACGGCGCTACGAATAGGTCAAAAGCCTCAATTCGATACATGACCTCGCGGCGAGTGTGTTGTCAATTTGCTAATTGAAAGGATTCGCCGCCCTGTAGCCGTTTTCCCAAGCGATCGGCTGTCAGTGAAAATTTTCCGCATCGCAATGTACACCGGGGCTCGGAAGAATGTTGATTGCGCGTTTGTCAATTGCTTCTGGGACCGCAACAGACCGAGATTGCCATTAGCGCTGTGGGAAACCCGACGAAAGGCGTGCATTAAAGTGATAAGATATGCACTTTATTGCATTATTAAGTGTGTTGTTGCACCGCAAGAAACCGGAATCACGAAAATAGATACATCAGCACCATACAAACATACACTTTCTGTTTGGTGGTTAAGTTGTTCTCAATCCTAATGATCAATTGCAGTAAACAGAAATCGTCAACAACAGGACAATATATCAAACACGATAGTTCAAAACTATACGAAAGTCGTAGTCTTGACGTTATCGTCGCTTTGCCTGTCGTGCTATTTGTGTGACATTGTAACAACGCCAGTGGCTGCTTTGTGTTGGCCTTGCGAAAAAGAAGAGATGTAATATTTCACGGCCTATCTCCTCCGTTGTGAGGCGACGATAGAAATGGTAAAGCATCAAAGATGGTGGCTGTAATTTCACGTAAAGAAGTATACCAGCACGTAAATCGCATCGACGCAAAAACCGCATCAGCATACCAATACGGGCAAGCAAAGGGGTCTAAAAATATCAATATTTACAACTTAAGCACTTTTCGTATTATGAAGCTATGGAGAAGGAAATTGCGTATGGGCGGGGTCAGAAAAAAGTCCATCTAAAATTTGCCCAACTGGAAAGTTGAGGTACTTAGGGTGTTTTAGTTTATGCCGGTAAAGCGCTTTGACACGCGAAAGCAGGATTACGATTAGTGCAACTAGTCACAACACTGAACACCTGGCGTGAGGTTTCGGTCGAGCTGTCAATCATAAAGTAATTGGAATCACAGAGCCTCATGAGGCAAAAAATGAGTTTTACATGTGTTTACTCCATATCACAAAACACAAAATTTATACTACAAGAGACATCAACATTATGTAAGTAAAAAGCTGTGACCGTGGAAACGGTTTCCGATCCCATCTACCAGCAACGTCCAAATGTTTATCATTATTAGTTGCCACATGCAAAAGTTTACCAACAGTCGATAAACACTTTCATGTTAATCCAGCAACACAGCGATTATCTGAGAAAAACGGAGACTACAAAGAATGCTTCCAAATTTTTCGTCAAGGATTGACTCGTCACTCAACAAACAAGATAGCTACCAGAGAAAGTGGGGTTATACGAGGGCGTGTGAATTTTTCCCCTGTCTGATGGACTCTGGTCGATTAACATGCAATTGACAAAGCACTGCAGCTTTGAAGCATCTTTTGCGACCCGCCATGTCATAAATCTTTCCAAAACGGCTGTGGGCCTCCCGCAGTAGATAGACCGATTCTCGCGTTGCAAAGTTTACGCGTCGCTCAAAACCCAATTATCGGACTCCAAACATTGTGACGTCACTCCCCGTCACAACACAGCGCCACATGCCGTCGCTGCGAAATCCGATTGGACACTTGCATGCAAAAGTTCAGACGTATTTTTCGCGGAACATTTACAGAGAATCTGCTGATGTCCGTGATTCGGTCTCTTTAGCTCTGAATAAGACGAGCAGACATTGGGAGTTTCCGCGAAGGATTAATGCGCTTTAGGTGTTCGCGACAACAAACTAAGGGATTAAATGCGCTGGAACTTGCCCGCGCGACGCTTGTGTCTTGGTTGCACTGGTAGTTGCAGAATTCTGCAAAACCGAACAACTAAACACAGTTAATAGTGTCTGTTGGTGTTGTCCAAACTTTGTAAATTAAGATGTATGCAAGAATTTGACAAGTTTTTCCAAAATGCATGGACTGCAAGCGGGTTTGTTTGCGCTGGTGTAAAACGTCTCAAAAAAAAAACGTTTCGGGCTCACAACAAAATGACTTCAAATCTGGAAACACACCACCTTCTCACTCCACACCGAACCTTCGTAAAAATAAACGCCTGGAACTTTGGGAAATCTCAAGGCTGATCCCAAAATCCTCGGACTAGATTTTCTCCTATTGCTGTAACTATTTTTACAAAACACACTGATGCATTAAGGCTTCCTGCGGCATCGACAGCTATCGACGTTAGGTGACCCGGTTGTAGTTTCGACACGAACCTGAAATCGACGCCCAATGCGCCGTAAAAATAGATCGTAAAGACGCACGAAAATAACGTGTAATCGTAGGCACGGTCATGGAACGGTGGATGACAAAACCACGTTCATTATGCGTCAATCTGCTGTGACAGGCCTTGTTTAACAACACCGACTTGTCACAGTTATTTAGAGGCTAGGGAAATTTAGAAAGTATTTACACTGTCATATGACTTGCGTGATTCGTAGAAATAGATATTGCACCATATTGTCTTAAGGGTTGGTGTAAAAAGTCAACAACAAAATTATGCAATAATCCAGTAATAGCACACAATTTAAAATTTTAACAGCCGAGCAATAACACAATACCTTTTTGTAGGGAAATTTCTTTCAAGAACGAAATATTGCTGTATCACTTGAGTATTTTTGAATTATGTGTTTGAAATAAACTGGGATTTTTTTATATTTAAATCAAGTTAACGTAATGATTAATACATAATCTCTTACAGCATCCGGTGAGAACAGTTGTTTTCTTTAAAAGTATCTTTTGGCATCACCTCGAGTGGGACACATCAAAGACGACAGACAATCTAGAACGCTTTTAATCTGGACATCAGTTAGTAGCCAGTCAGTCGGTAATGCTGTGTGATATACTATACCCGTCCCTTCAAGTTACCAAAGTACTTGAAAACCGCTTTCATCGAGGCCTGCATATTGCGGTCACTTATTTCAAGCAAACTGTGGCGAGTGACCGATCTCGCGGGAATTGGAACGCTCAAACTGCGTTTGTTCGCATCAGCTTGCGGCTGTGCAGATTTTTCCGGGACCGCCACAGAAATTCTTTACGCCGGAATAAGGCCAACTTTTTGCCGGCACAACACACACGAGGTTGAGCGTTTCTCCAACGGTATTTGTAGACCACGAATTGAAGTTTTGTTTGATGCTGTCGTGTCGCATACACGACGTTTTAAAGTACAGTGCGCTATGTGTTGGTGGGAAATGAATTTCTCCTGCATGAAAGTGATATTAATCAGTTACCTATAGCTGACAGCCCAACCCAGCAACGACAGCAAACGACCGACTGCCTTTTACCACGACAACAACCCGCCAAGGCCATGAATGAAGTTCAAAGGGATTACATCCGTTACTTTTCTGTCAAAATAAATTGGAATGCGAAAACAAACCCACCTATACTGCATATAGGCAGCAAGAACTTGGTAAACAAGTCAACATCCCTGCTATGTAAACCCCTGTGACACAGAACGTATAGAAGTTTTTGACAAACGTGTTAATGATGTCTTTTCTCAAAACAGGAATATTTTCTTTTGCCGGCACAACAATGTTTTTCAATCCAAAGTAAAACTTGCAAACAGAATGAAGGTGTATGTCAGTGGATTACTGCCAAGAGCGCGGATGATGAAGATATTGAGGCAATTTACCAAAGCAATTCAGCATAGTTACGCGCGTTCAGTCCAAACATGGCAAGGTTTTGACCTTCAACAGCAAAAACATGGTTGTTGCAAATCCACTCATCGTGCCAGGTTTACCGACCCACGAAGAAGTGCAACACTATTAATCATCCTTCCACTTGAAGCCCAACAACAAGCCTTCAAGCCGAATCCATGCAACGGCCATGCTGCGGGTAAAGAGAAAATACACTTTGCCAATCGCGGGCCAATTAAATCCAGCTTATGCTGAAAAGGAGCAGTCAAAACGCGCTCAATTATCCGTCGTTGGCAGCGAGCACGGGTGTAGAGCGTGGTGATTTGTGACCAGGTGGAAGTAATGAAGCAATACCGCGCTCCCCTTTGCAAACAAGGGCCTCAATCACCATAGTTACGCAGTTACGTCGTTACGTCGTTATTTTGCGACAACGGGACGTAATTACCAAGCAAAATGAACTGCGTTGATCTGTGGGGCAACTCGGGTCGAAGGCTTGATTGTTTCAGAAAGAAAGTAGCTTCCCCATTCACGCCGCCATAGACATATTTCATTGCACTTATAAATCAGTTCAACATGGTGATCGAAATGAGTCCAAATTTGGGACGAAGCTTACAGTATAAATTGTGTAAGTTCGGTAAAATCAAACCAACATGGAACCAAACCAACCAACAATATAAGGGCAGGCAGACGTTAAGGCTGGAGACGACAAAAAAACAAATTGGGCTTAAATTTGTTGAAATTTGAAGTCACAAGACAACAAAAGCATGTAAACCGGGCTTATATTAAAGAGGACCTTTGGGTAAATCAACTTTATTCCCGTACAAATCATGTTAGACCGATTGATTTTATCTGACATAATACCGCAGTGGCCAGGCTAAATATAACTTCAAACGGCAACTCAAGTCAAAATAGGGCTTTTCAATAGTAGAGCAGCTCGCAAGAGTTAACCCGTCAGTTGACACAAGGCCCGACATTGGGAAAACATTTCCGAAACATCGACCAGGAAGTAAGGGACAGATCTGACAATGGGCGCAACACGGCGTCTCGACACACGCGGCACCACTTTGCACAGTAATCCCTATCTCAACAGGCAAACACAGCCGGGAGATGGGACTTAATCCCGCGGCGACCGACCAAGGAAGTTTCGTTAGGTTGAGGTCGCTTTACTCGGCGATTACTGCGCCTTTTACGCGTTGGGACCTTTAAGTCCGCGCGCATTCAGTCGTTGCTGCAAAGCAAAACTGACGTCAGCATCATAATTTTGGGGGATTATGACGTTAAGGCGAGTGTTTGTATTGGAAAGGCGTTTAGAAGAGTGTGACGTGTTTGGTTTGGGATTTGCGTGGATATTTTATAAATCCAATCTTTTACGCCTGTTTCACGGCCGCACAGCAGGAAAACACGTAACCATGGAGGCGAAATATAACGTGCGGTCATTGGAATGATCTTAAACGACAGGCAAGTCATGCAGAAACACAATACTGTCCGGTTTCGCAAACATAATTCCCCAAACCAAAGGAAAAGTACATAAATTTGGGTTAACGGTAAGTCAAATGATTTCGAAATTCAAGGTGCAGCACCTGGAAATAACGCCTGGTTCCAAAAAAACATGCTCAAAATTAGGCTCCTACCTCGGAACTTGCGTACTTCTTTCGGCATCTCAAAATCTTCAGTGCGAACTGACAACGCATCGTCCCAGTCATCCGTTGTACTTCTTGTCTCATCCGCTCCAACGTTTTCTGAAGAGCCTGCGCAGCACACCATAAGTGTATAAAAATCAAGGTAAGTATATTGTTATCCCATATGACGCCCTGGTTGGAGCCATAACTTAGAAAATAGTGGGGTTATATACTTCGAAATTGGAAACAACGGCTTTCAGGGCTGAAAACAAAAAAAAACAATGTTGCACTTCAGGCAGTTGGATAGTTCATGGGAAAGGTAAATTGAACTTGTGTCACTAACGCTGCAAGGTTATATGGGAGCTTTGTCGACAAGAATCAGCAAGTAGGTAAATCCCCAAATGCGGTGACTCAATCCGAAACTCATACGCTACAACGTACCTCGACTTTCCCGTGACAGTAAAGTATATCCAACCAGTCCTTTAGGCTGGGTCACTTCTGGATGACCACTGGAACGACCAGGGTCCAATTGCTGGTCATTTGACCTGGCGAGCGGCCAACATTCCGTTGTCGTTAAGGCCGAGAGGGCGGAACACAGGGTAGGGGTGTGTGAGACAGATTGGGTTCCTGGTTTGTCTTGGACACTTGAGTCACACTGAATAAACAGTGTTAGTGATGGTTTAGATTAGTAAACAGACGCTGGGAGTTGCCAAAATCGATGTAAATCCCGTAATGGTGTGTCGTTACATAAGGCTGCATGTACATATTGGGCAAAAGCAATGCACAAGTGCAAAGTCTTGCCTTTGCAGCGTCCTATCTGTTTGAATCTAAAGTCTAAAAAATGCGGGTTTTTTTGGTCTGGGCTTTCTTTTTATCGATTGCAATGTTTACTTACTACGATTTAACAGTTTTGGGTGAAGCACTTTTCATTACACTTTGTTCCTATTAACATAGTTTAAAATATTGGTAATTCCCAAACATTAGGGCGATATACACATAGTCATTCGAGATGATAAAATACTTACTGTGTCAAAATTTATAACTCTTTTTTCTCTAAATCTTGAAACTATTTAATTCCAAGTAATCAAAAGGTGTTTTAATTCCAAGATATGAACTGTTCATTTGGATAGCATTACATACAATCATAGACCGAAAAAAAAACTGCACTGAAAAAAATTAAGGGTGTATTACAAACCTGTTTTGATTCTGATTTAAGTTCGTCGCTCTTCCCCGCTTTTGAGCCAGGTTCCGAATCGGGCGAGTCAAAACTTGCTCGTGGTATTACATTGGCCTGTTCGGGTATATGCGTCGGCGAAGTGGGCTGGGAATCGGATGAGCGGGTACTAAGTATCCGAGCTTGTTTAACTTTCACCCCGCTAGTTACAAAACAAGACTGCGAATCGTGGACAGTGTCATCAGCTCCATGCTTTAATCGTCCCGATATTGAAGTCCTCGGAGTAATCTTTGGCGGCGTTACAATGGGTTTAGGGGATCGTATCACAGGTTTGGCGGAAACAGGTGGCTTCATTCGTTTGGCTGGCTTCGGAGGACTTGCCTTCTGTTCCAATACTGCTTCTTTAACTGCAGGTACTTCTTGTAATACTTTTTGGTCCTGGTTCTCTGCATACTGCATAGCTTTGTCCGGTTTCGAAGATTCGGTAAGTGCAATAGATTGTTCACTAAGTTGCATATCAGTCGTTTGGTCCTTTTTTAAATTGTCGCCCTCGTCATCTGATGAAGAGTGATAAGACGACACGGAATGCGATGAGTCGTCCGCATACGACATATTAGGCCAAGGGTCTAGGCCGCCGTCTGCGATACGGTCTAACATGCTTTCATGTGATACTGCCTGTATAATAATGCATACAGGTAAAATTGAAACGCCGTAAACGTTTTAAAAATCAAATACCACCTTTTGGAGAGTTTCTGAAACCTCAATCATGGCTGTGTGTGGAGATGGTGGTGAAAAAGCAGGGGTAGTGCTGCCATCAGGCGAACGCTGATCCCTAGCGGAACCATGATCTCTTTGACTTTGGTCAGCCGGTGGCAGCAAAGAGTTACATGGGTCTACAAAAATGCAACACACGTACCAACTCAAAATTTTTAATAAGGTTAAGACAGGTCTCAAACAAACAGACATTTAACAAGTATGCTATTAGAAATCTTTTTACCGAAAAATGTGTTTCCATAAGCCGGTTCTTCTGGTTTATCAATCAACGTCGGCTTGTCGTTGTTCCCCTGCAAGCAACAAACCTCTAATTCACTGACTAAATTTGAGTTGCCGCAAAATTTCAGCTACCACACCACTGTCATACTTGGAATATTACGAAATAGAATCTTCGTCTTAACTAAAAAACGGCGGATTAAAAGGCTTTTTGATAAACTAGGACAAACTTCCTAATACAAATTCTGTTAAAACGAGTTACAGAAACAGTAAAACGGTTAAAAGAGTAAACTGTTGCTCAACCATATATTTTTGTACGAAGTAGTGATAAAACATAAAAACGCAAAATTGGGCTTGTGGTGGGCAATCGACTCTTGCGAAATAACTCGAAAACCTTGACAAATGAAAACACCATACAAGACAAATGTGGAGAGGAATTGGTTTTATTGTAAAAGATTTTGCAAGACATCTTGACATAACTCGACGAATTTCGACCTTTTGACAGCTTGAGGTATGAAGAAGAATTATGTGCAAAACAACCTTTAGCGTTAAGTGAGCCAAAAAATAATTTTGCAAAATGGTAGCTAACAAATCAACTCAAAGCATGAGTAAAAAACTATTTTTGGTGAGTAATATAGTAGATGTATATAAAAAACGCGAAATTATTATTAATACTCAAAACACTATATTAATGGAAGACGTCACCAGACAGAAACACACAACATACAGACTTCAACCAGACGATAAAAACAGCGTAAAAAATCAAAATTCTTTGAAATTGAGCGTTAAAGCGGGAAAGATAAAAAAACGTTCGTTTCGCCAGGAAACTACACAATGACTGAGAGCGTGTGATTTTTTTCGCGGCTAACTTTGTACAAGGCGAAATTTAAGCGCAGAGATTGCCCACCACAGCGATCGCATCGAGACTCACTGATACTCGACTTTCGGTGAGAAGTTCTTCGACTTGTGGTGAACCGAGTGATTCTCGCTCGTCCTCATCCTCATGGAAAGGTGGAGGATTGTCAGGTGATGGAGGACGGACCTGTTACATAAGTCACAAAAACATAAGTCACTATAATAGTTTGGAAAAAGATTATGGGATGTGTTCAACAGGTTTAACAATCCACCACTTCCATGTAATCGTTTTTTCATTGGTGTCCTTTAAACCTACTGTACATTTATCACATGTTCTGATGAGTTTTTAATGATATACTAATATTAATGGATCAAATTAGGGCTAGCCATTTAATCAATGCTTTGAATAAAGAGGTAATCAGATGGACATACCTGCTATAAAACTTTCCTATTTGAAATGTATTTTATTTTTAAAACTTCCACATAATTTTGCAATAGCCACAATGCGATTGTTACTTTGCTCATGTAAAAAGATTTACACGGATCTTTACAAGTGCTACGTTATGTTTTTAAAAGCGTTCTTTCGTGGTTAGACAGTGTTCGCAACGCCTTTGCAACAGTTCATAAAAATGCATGGAAACCTTAACTGGTAATTAATAAACAAACCAGTACCTTATAGATCTGTTCACGTTCTCTGTTATGTTTTTAAAACCGTTCTTACACATATGTCCATCGATAGTGTACCCAACGCCTATTGCATTTCACAAAATGCATAGAAATCTTTAGCAGGTAATTGTTAAACAAATCAGTACCTTAGGACTCCGCATCATACTCATCGGCTTTGGTGGGATTGGCGGGGGCGACATAACAGATGACAGTTTTGTAGAACGAGCAGGTTTCTTTGGTCGGTTGCCAGGAGGTGATTTATTACTGGGCGTACCAAGATCCGAATCCAACGAAGCTTGTTTAACGAGAGAAGTTGTGCTTTGTGCATGCGTGGCCTGATACGCGAGTTTTGATTCCGTACTTTTGCTAGAACCAATAGACAAAGGCGATACGTGCTGGTCAAAGCTATGAATGCGACGGGTTCGCGAGAATGCTGAACTGCGAGATTGACTTGGTAAAAACACGTCGTCTTCAGTTTTTAAACGCTCTCTGGTAAAGTTTTTGCGAACTGGAGGAGCCGTAGTGTTGCTGGTCGTCTCCGCTTCAGTGTTAGCGTTTTTGTCATTTTTTCGCGACGGAGAAGTGGGGAGTGAGAGATGAGGAGAGGAGGGCAGGGAAGAGGAGCTCCTCCGGATGTGATCCCATTGTTTGGAGTGAGTGGGAGAAACTGGAAACATGTTCGACGATGGGTGATGTTGTCGGAACTGGGCAGCAGGCGTCGAGTTGTTGAGATCAGGGATGAGGAAGGATCCTGATGGGGAGCGGGATCTGGAGGACGGAAGACGAGGAAGAGATTTGGAGCTCCGGGCTGATGCGCTTCGTCGCAACATGATCCCTTTTCCGATGCTGCTCCGACCCCAACTTCCTCCAAAACCTACAGTAAAGGCAGCAAATTGAAAACTTTGAACTATTGGTTTCTAACACAACTGTTCAGTTTGAAGTACATTCTGGGCAGGTTTACTTGCCATTCATCAAAATTATACCTTTTTTTGAAGTTCCGGCTGCTAATATGGGAAATGTTAAGTTGGTAAACCACACTGGACTGAAACAATGAACTAGAAAAATTTGCTACAGAAAACAATACGACGAAAACTTGTGCAGTTTCTTATGCATAATGTAGCAGGTGCAAAAAATTGTTTGTATGTGCAAAAAAATTTTGTACCTATTTGCTTTTGTTTTGTTTGTGACTTGCGATTACATGTCACAAAGTATTATACTGTCCAGACATGACAGTCAATAATTTTAAATAGTTGCTCCAGAGCTATGCTTGTGGTTAAACACAGCCGGGTTAACAATTCGAAGTGGAACTATTTTTAACACAAACGAGTGCACTCATGACTCCAGGTTGTACCACAAGTGGTGAAATACAAAAAAACTGCCGATGAAATAAATTTCGTTCAAACTGCACAAACCGAGGCCCTTGGACGTGCTTTCAGTAGCAGTGGGTGGGGAAGCTTCAGACGAGGTTCGAGCGGTTGCAAGGTAATGTTCCTCGACAGTTACTCGGGGGACGGATGCGATCGAAGGCGCTGACGGGTCTGTAGATCAATAAACCGACAACGTAAATTGCTTTTGCAGTGACAAGGGGGAGTAGGGCAAAGAACAGACACTCACCGAATACATTCCTCGTGCCTGATTCCAGAAAAGCTGAATAGAACAAGGGAGTTTGATTAAACTTCGATCGGTTTGGGCTGTTTCAAAGACACCGCTATGTTTTACACCATTTACAAAAGCACATGCCACATGCAGGATTATACACATCGAAGAACAAGCACAACACAATTAGCTACAAAGATTGAAAAAGACAGCAAAACAGTAGCTGTAAATGTTTAATGGATAGCGCTTTGACAAATAATCAATCAACTTCCTTATTCTAGGCCGTTCAGCAAAATTCAACGAATTAAAAACCATAAAAATATAACCACCAAGGGGCTAATTTTCAACAAGAAAAAATAAAAAGCATGCAGATACAGACAGTACGAAATTGCAAATTAGCAGTAAACGATTCAAACAAAGCTTACTACCGACAATATTTTGAGCTCTAGTGTGATGATTATTAATGTTACCCAACAATCAAGAAATCCTAAATTCCCAATTGTTTCCCTTCTGTGCCAGTAATTGATGCGTAACACCTCGAGTGTACTAAATCACGAAGCAAACCACGTCACTAGTCGGTGGCCGGCGTGTTAATTGATCGCGAAAACCGGCGGGATTAAATTAAGTCGAGATAAGGCGGTGCGTCCGTAAGTGAAATTGATCGACACTTCGACTTGCAAAATCGAATCTATGTATTGATTGACAAAATGCAGCAATCGAGTAACGTGTTGATGAAAATGATTATTCGCAATAATCAATGAGGGAACCGTACTGTATAGTTTAATTCACAAAACAACGTTAACAATTAAACCAGGACTCCGAAAAGTGCTTCTCATTAACTTGAGAAGAAATGCCACAGTTCATGTTGCTGTTTTATTTCAAGGATATTTGTATTTATCAACTTTGCAATGGTGCGAAATCAAGGGAAATATAACAAAACAGCAGAGTTTTTTGCGTATATTGCATCCAAATATAGTCCAGGGAATGATAACAAATATGTAATGCAATATGTGGTTCTAAAACGCTTTGAAAATATTGCCTGGGGTGCATGTTTCTTATCAGGTATCGTCCAACAGACCGCTCTGGAGAAAATAGATACCACGGGAGGTTTGCTCAAAACACTGGGCGGGTATTTTCTCAATACAGGAGTCTACGTTGTGAAACGTTTCATTTTACGTTGTCAATTGACAAATCAAACAAGAAGCGAGATAGCACATCAGTCCCAACTACAACTTTGTGGATTTGTGTTAGTTTATTGTGAAAATGACGTCAACAGGTTATCGCCGTGACGTCATCGCAAATTGCCAAGAATCGATAAGAACAATTATAAACTTTACGCGATACACATTACCCCTATGCTACAGCACACAAACGCATGTAAACATTCAAAACGAGCTTCCCTAATAGAGCAAAGCTACTGGTGCCTCGGGATTGGGGTTTAACTGGGATGCCAGGAAACAATGGAGCGTATTTTCACTCCAACAAAAACGCTTGCTGGTTCAACCGAAAAGTAATAGCCACAGCCCGTAGCTATCTTCAGAGCAAACATAGGTCCTGCTTCGAACTGGCAAATATTTGCTGTCAGTGGTGGAGCATCGACAAAGCGAACTCGGCTGCAAACTGAGTTTTTCTACAGGGATACTCGGCGATTTGTTTCAATGTACGCTTTTTGATTGCGTTGCTTACATAACCTTAAGATGAGGTTTACATTGAGTAGGTTTATGGGCGGGAGCAAATTGCGCGCAAACATTAAGGGCAAAAAGTTAAGTGGTATCGCGGCAATCTACAGAGACGGGTTCAAAGCAAAATTTTGAACAACTTGACACTCAACATTGTAGGCACGTACCAAAAACTAAAATCTCACGGGATTTTTTAAACTATCTGTATTGAACTGTTCCAGATATTTTCAACTCTAACACTTGGGGTATTAATTTGTATCAATAGGAAAATAACGGCCCAAATGAACGTAAAAAGCGAAATGCTTTATTATTTTTTATGTAAAATAAAGCATGTCACTTTTGACGTCTATTTGGGCCGTTATTTCCCTCATTAAACCTATAAACAGATCGGTATATAGTGTTTCAAAGATGGTTCAATTTCTTATGATTAAAATCAGCTCGCTCTTGCGCACTACATTATAGGTTACAGGCCATCCAGACAACATGTGTATCATCAGTCGAACTAAATCACTGATAAACGTCATAGCAGGAGTGCCCAGTGACGGGTCAAGACTAGTAGCTCCTATTAACCATTTGTAGCAGACAAAAATCAGGGGTAGACGGTGGGAAGCAGCTGCGTAAGCCAGGCTTGAACTTTCTATGATACTCGGGCGAGCGATGAGACGTCGTCAGCCTACTTGGCGCGTCTTAAATCATCGCCACTTTACGCAAGCACACGTGGCCAATCAATATTTCATGAACTAGCAAGACAGTGGTCGTCAAATTTCAATCAATTCTATGGGACCTGAAGTTAAGACAGTGATTTGGCTTGAAAATCTACATGGATTACCACACATCCTGTAGTAACACTGTGCAAAAAAACCTAAACAGTGGCTTTTGAAGCCTTTGCGTCTTAAATTAGAAATGACATGCGATTGTGTGTTAGTATAATTCAATATGGACGAATATGTCGGCACATTCCGCACATTCCTTTTGTGCGTTAGATCGGACACGGGGTTTACACCACAAGCCATCTGCGGCGCGGAAAATGAAAGCCATGGAAATGATTCTGTCGGCGACAAAGACGTCGCAAATCCGCTGCGCTTATACAGACTTTCGAGAGTCACGAATCGCGATTGTGTTGTTGTCATTGTGGGCACTTGGTTCAGGCCGTGCCGCGCCAGGCGTAAACGAGAGCTAGAACAGGCGTTTTATCTCACAAAACGTCAGCTGTGGGCGTCTTGCTAGTGCCTATTTAAGTCAATAAAGGAAATCATCCGAAATGAGAACGACTTCCGCTATAACCATTCCATTGGTTAGTACATTTGTTAGTGCTGACACCAAACGCTTGAATAAATGCATGCAACAGCATGGCCACGATGTTATATTACAGTGAAATGAGAAACCCAACGGTAATTCACCTTTCTGCATGTCGATATAAGTGTGGGGGGATTCGGGGGTAACCGGGCCTGGCATGAAGCTGCGCAAAGACGCAGATGAGATCGAGTTGGCGCTGGGATTTGGCTCTGGACTCAGAGGTTCATAATCCTCGCCGTCCTGCAGACGTGCTGTGTGTGGGCGTGCAAATTAAACCACAGTGCACAAAATAATACAAGCAAAACAAATTAAACGTGAAATATCAGTGAACTTATCAATTAAGTCCTGTAGGAAAACCAAAACGTGTGCAAGTCCACTTTAAAAGTTTGACAGTGGTACATAATTAAGAGAAAAGCTCTCATTGCATGACTAAGTCTAACAAATTGTCCACTGTTGATTGAAAGATGAAATAAATCTGATACTCACAAAGAATGAGTTGTGAGATTTCACGGGATGTTTGAGTGTTCAGTTGTTTTACTAATTCCATGGCAGTTCTGTTTTTGGGGTCAAGTGTATGGGGGTTGGCTCCCCTGCTTAGAAGTAACTTAACAACCTCACGTTTTCCAAAGAGTGCTGCTTCATGCAATGCAGAGCCATTTTCTCCCTTTAAGGAAACAAAGCAGTACTATTGAATAACAGAAAGAAACAATTCTCTATTTTGGCAATATACTAAGCATCATATTATTTTGTAAGTAAAAGTTTTTTTTCTGTTTAATAAAGCACAAGTGATTAAGTAAGTATATTTTTGGCTCTTTAAGCGGTGGGTGAATAACCCTGACGTCACCTTATTAGTCAACCCGATTAAAAATAGGTGAAAATCAAAGAAACAAAACATCACATACAAACACTTACTGTTCGGTTTATATCAGCACCATGAGCCAGTAACATTTCAACCACTTCTTTGTGGCCATTGCGGGATGCAAGATGAAGAGGAGTAAAACACTCGGGTGAACGAGAAAGTAATGATGGCTGAAATTGTAACAACAGACGTACTACATCCATCCGGCCATACTGGGAAGCCAGATCCAAAGGTGATTCATCGCGAATATTGCGTACCTGAAAAAAGAAAACACATAGATAACCTTCATCATCATATTTATTTACAGTTACGGTTATTATGTGCAATTAAACACAGGGCAAGCAACTGGCGGATGCCGAAGGGACCATATACGTCATCAAGTGTGCCACACATGATCACAAAAGGGTAACATAGAGAAAAAAACAGTTGGAAACACACATTACCAGAGGGTCAGCTGCATTTTGAAGCAGTATTTTCACAGTTATGGTGTGACCATGCTGAGCAGCACAGTGTAATGCAGTTTCTTTGTCTCCATTCTAAAACAGAAATCAGTCAATATTAATCATGAAACTATTACACTTGGCAATTAAGTGTAGTGTTAAAATTTTAAAATTAACTGCACATCGCCACAGAAAATAAACATTAACTATTTATGAAAGAGATGACTTCATCCATGTACAGTTTCCTTATATCATGACAGCTGCACCTGTTCATTAATTCTTGCAACGCTTGGTCCATGTGTAAGTAGATACCTAACAATATCTGCATTTCCACTCCAGGCAGCAAGATGCAGAGGAAAGTTGCCTTTCACGTCACACACATTTGTTGAGGCAGAATTTTGCAAAAGATTTCTGACAACCAAACTACAAAAAGGCCATGGTTATGTTTGTGATAAACACATTGAAAAAGTACCCATATCAAAACCACATAAAGAATAGTTGAACAAAAACACATTTAAAAAGTTCTTACTCATGGCCGTTTAAAGCAGAATGGTGCAATGGAGTATATCCAGATTGGTCCTGGCAGTTGACATTTGGTCCCACTTTTATCCTGAACAAAATCAGCAGTTATGCTTCCAAAGCAAACATGGGCAAATTATTGATATGTAGGTCTAAAGCAAACAAAACTGGAGCAAAATACGGATCCAAAGCCACATTTGTATTTCTAATCAAGCCAATTGTTTAAGCTTTAGCATTGTTTAAAAAGAAGCTATGTAGTCTATTTAAAAGTTAGCATGATAAGTATTAAACTTTTAAGCCACAAATATGAGTAAAATACTATTGAAGTAAAAGTGCAAAGCAAAATGATATATAACAATAACAACTGTTAGCATCTATGTCAAATCTGTTTTCAACAAATTGGTAGTTTAAAAGTTTTAGGTTTCAAATAATCACAATCAACTTAAAATTTGGATATTCTATCCCTGGTTCCAAATGGAAAATGTTTCAATACAATTAAGTTGGTTGATTTTCTGTTTAATAACAATTGTGACGAAATCAAAAATAAATTAGATCTTACCCAAAGCTGGCTACAAATGTACGAGTTGTTGACTTTGCCTTTGGTGACAGTAATCTCTCAATTATGGCTAAATTTCCTGTCCGAGCTGCTTCCAGAAGTTCCTGATCTTTACCCATCTTACAAGGCAAAAAGTAAAGTGAACTTTTGCACATTTCACAAGATTAATGTCAGAAAAAAATATATGTGTACCTTGTTGTTGTGGTTAGAGCTGTGAGACCAAGTTTTTAGTGAACCAGGTCACACACTGGCCATTTGTTTGAACTTTTAAGTCTCCAGACATGCAGTTTCCTTTATATTTACCAGGTAAAATTCCTAAACCTCATTGTGTGTTTTTAGTTTAACATGGTCTGATCTGCAAGGAACGAGTCTTTAAATCATCTTTGTATTAGAAATAATACGCATTAAAAAACTTGTTTAGCTCTGAAAATGAAACAAAAAACAACAACTTCGTTTGACACTTGACAGATGGATACAAAACGCTAAATAACAAGCACAAGATTAATGAGGCATATACAACAGTTTGACCAACAACAAAAATGTGCTTGTATTTTGTCTAACAACTGAACTGATACCGAAATAAATGTGGCGAGTGCGAGCCAATAATATTCAAATGAACCTATCTCAGTACAATCGCAAATATGTTAGACTAACAGGGAAAGCATCTTGCAAAGATACATTAGGCCATTGTGCAGTGATGCCAGTCACTTCACCACACATTATTCAAAACGTATCTACGAAAAATTCAAGCAAACCTAGCTCCGAAGTCCGAAACAACAGGAAGACAAATTGTTTTCTGTCCCAACACAAACATCCCATGAGCGAACCCTGAAATTTTCAGCTCGTTTTATTTCTATGTCCACGAAAAAACATGGGTGCAACAAAAACAGCATTTAACCACTTACAAACGCTGTTGATGACAATCTCCAGGTATATCATACGCCCTTTTGGGAGTGCATGTCCATTTTTGGAGATATGTTCTTTTTATCATGCAGGAACTTGTTCTCAGACAACATTTGAAAATGTTTCGAAATCCTCCTCATTACAATCATTTTCGGCTTTAATATAATTAAAAGAATTTTAAAACAATTTAAATGCACCACCAAGTGAAATTAATGACAGTTTTGTTTATTAAAACTAAAAGATAGATAGCTCAATTGAAACTGGACGATTTCAACTCACTGCTCGAAATTCGACATATATTTGATAAAAGGTAGATATTTTATTTATTTCAAACTTTGGGGAAAGCTTTTCCGCAAGTGTCATTTTTATGAATAGCTTTAGCTCTTTATGAACTATAGTCTATATACCGTGATATTTTCATAGATCATTTGATAATTGTGGTCGCTTTTCGCATCAATAAATGCAGTGAAGCCACGAGTTTGATGTTTAACAAAACAAGGTGACTCGCATTGTAGAAAGTTTACGAATCATCCGCTAATTGTTTAGACAAGCAAAATGAGAACATTTTCTCCCTATAGGAAACATTGTCGCTTTTATAGACTCTTAATTTCTGACGAAGGGAAACAGACGTTTTATCACAAACACATTTTTTCGTATGTTAATGTTTTTGGTATGAAAACGGAATCTATAATTTACTATCATTTTGTTAAATGATTTACGATCCTATATTTAAGAACTTTTTGCACGCTTTTAGGTGTTTAGAAAAAATACGATTTTGCTTTTTCTGACAAAGAAAAATGCGAGTTTTTGCTTGAGCCATCCCACGTAAAAATGATTGTCGGCGGCGTTGCTCCTTTCAAAGTTTCGCGAAGGTGCCTATTCACAGTTGTGTACACAAGGTTGTAGGCTGTCGTGTCGCACTAGCGCATCGCAGTGACTCAGTTAATCATTAAAATTCCATCAAAAAGTTGTTTGCTTCCAATGAAAATCTCCTTGACTACAGGCAACGCGAAGATTAGGAGCGCCACAGATAGCTATTAAACGTCAGGTAGTCTCTTTTACGTCGCGTTTTATGGGATTATTGGCTAATAATAATTTATTGCAATTTTGTCCAGACGTGTTCCTATGCTATTCGCAAGGTGCGTACTTATTGGGCACAGGTAGACAAAATGTGTCTCACTTGTTTAGTTATAGAACGTAGGTGGGATGGAACTTTGACGTCATAATAGACGACCCGTGGTGAAGGACGCTGTGGCGTTTTCGAGTAAACCAATCTGTCACAGTTTTATTGCATTTACCAATTGCTTGTCGATAACGTCGCTTGTTGAATGACAGAGGTTTGTGGCTTAACCACAGTCCCATACCTTTCCTGCCGGAGCACAAAAGATAGTTGTTGTTAACTGAGTTAAATTTCGATGCGTCACTTCGGGCCCAAGCCGCTGTTTATCGGGTCAACGTTGATCCGAGATCGATTTTCAATGTACAGTAACAACAATAATAGCGATATGGTTTTTGCGTTACCAAAGAACCGAGATTTTTGTCAAGATAATTGCCACCCTGTGGACGATGAAAAGTAGATAGATTTGCTTTGTCAGAAATCAGGGATGTGTGAACAGCAAGCTGACTCTGTTTTGTGCAGCGCTAGCATTGGTTACGGCAACTTTACAAATATGTGGTTTCGGAAGCACGTTTTACGTTTTATGAGAGCTGTTTGCTTGTGCACCGCAGTATTGACTTTGCTGCTTTAATTTATGTTTCAAAGTTCAGTAGGCTACTAGGCACAAGTTATTATTAAAATACTGATTGCACAGGGGCGTGACACCAATCACTTTAAAAATCAGTTGGCTGTGCTGCTTAAATTTGGCTTTGAAAGTTTAGTGCCAGAAAAGTTACTATTAAATTTAAAATAGTAACTGTGCAGGAGCGTATACATAACATAACTATAGTTTAAAATCTGAGATGAAAACATGAGAATCACAGTAGTTTTCGAAGACACTCGGTTGCCCCTTGACGTGCGTCCTGATGACAAAGTTAAGACCGTCAAGAACATGGTCAATAAAAAGCTGCTGGTGGATACTATGGACGACAAGCGAGTGGGAAGTTATCTTGAGCTAAGATTTGCAGGTAACGCACTAAATGATTAGACGGTGGATATGCTTGTTTTCGGCATTACAAAGGAACTTACGTTGAGTGCCTTTAACAGGTGCAGCACTGCAGAACGATTGGGTACTTCAAGATCTCTCGGTCATTTCGGGTTCTGTCATAAAATGCGCCATCAAAACGATTCAAAAGCCAAAACTTCAAGTGTTCTCAAATTACAACGGGGAAACATTGTCACTGACTGAAGACATAGATCCACTTGTGGTATGTTGTCACGAATATACCAAACTTTTATATTCCATAAGATGAACAACTAACAATGGAAAATATTTCCCAGTAACAAAATCATGAGATAAATATCGTGAAATATACATTTCGCTTAATTGGCATATTCAGTTCATTATTCAAATAGAATCTCCGATTCTGTTCAGATCAAAAACTCTCGGTGCCATAAAATAAATTTTTGGTTTGGATTAAAAAATATATATCCAACAACAAACTAACACAATATGGTCTATATGCCAACCTCATATGGTCAATATGGTCTATATACCAACCTCATATGGTCAATATGGTCTATATACCAACCTCATATGGTCAATATGGTCTATATACCAAATTTGTTTGCTTGCAGATGCAAGTTGGTGAGTTGAGGTCAATTCTCTCGAAAAAATTGGGAATTCCCGTGTCAGTATTTCGCTTGTCACGCAATAAATCCGAAAGTAGGCAGTTAACTTTGACGGGGGCAAAGAATGTTACTGTTAACACTGGAAATCTGAAGAATACGAGGACTGAAATGTATGACAACAATACGTTGGACTATTATGGAATTGAAATCGGCAGCACAGTGAGACTTGATGTATGGGACGGTTGGAAAGAGTTAATTTTGTCCGCAGTGGCAGGTTAGTTGTCATCTCCATAAATTATATTCGCAACAAATAGATGTCGGTTCTTACGAATGCGGGTATTGGTAATTTTTTTTCGGAAATTTCATTTTTATCGTTGCAGGACATGAGAAATCAGTCCAAAGATATTTATCATGGGACAGAGAAGTCCGGATATTTCAGTATCGAGTCCTTTTGTACATCGCAGCTCATTACGGCCACATGGGACTTTCCACTAGTATGATGCGGGTACGATGCAAACCTAAATCTTGTTGTCAGTATCGCATCTAATTGCTGATAGAAATGTATGTGATAAATGTCACAATCACAGTAGATAACTTTCAAAATGCTTTTTAGCACGGAGCGAAGCCACAGGAACCTGTTGGAACGTATCCGGCAAGAAAATGGTGCATGGAAAGCGAACACAAAGAAACAATAAAGTGCCCAGTGCATGTTGCCTGCATTCGTGGGCATTTGCCCATTCTACGCCTGTTTGTTCGTAGCAGTCCTTTGTGCTTTGTTGTGTTGGACGAACAAGGCAGAACTCCAATACAAGTGAGTTGTAGAGTTTTTACAGTATTTTAACAAGTTTCTTCACAAGATATATAGCAGTTTTTTGCACAAACCACAATTTTTAATTTATGTCCAATAAGGGGTTTTGTATGCCATAATTCATCAGCTAGACGTGTTGTAGATAACCCTTCGATACCGCCATCGCGACTGCTTTGAGTTCCTCATCGTACGACAATGGGGCAGAAAAATGGCCAAGGACTTTTCAATATCGGTCATCGTGTATTGTCGTATCCTTCAATGGAGTGAGCGGGCAAAGGCAACTGCTCTGCTGAAATATGGAACCGACAAGTCGACATACAGAGGCAAGCCTCCGAAAGCGGGCGCCCTAGTTGGCGCCGGGGTCTTGATCGATGGGTTTTCCAAAGTGCCGGCCAACTCCTTGGCGTTTGATGAAATGCCAAAACCGGCACTCTCGCCAGACCGCGTTTTGCCTGCTATTACAATGGCCAAACGTAAACTGAGGTCATTTCGCCAGCAACGTCAAACGTCCGTCGCTCGACGAGTCTCGACATCATCCGCGACCAGTAGCAGAAATAGATTAAGTTCTGCCAGAACTGCCGCCTCTGTGCGGTCGTCGATATCACGCACCAACAGTGTGGCATCGGGTCTTGTTCCACTCCAAAGCGATTTTTCGCACGACCGTGAAATGCTTAGTAGCGGCAACCAACGACAAGCGATCCGACGAAGAAATTCCATCCTTAAAAACGGCAAGTCAAATGTCACCAAAAACAGCTCATCAAACGAAAGCATATTGGTCGAAGAGTCGCAACTTAAACTTATCAGCGGCAAAGATGTTGATGAGAAGTCTGTTATTGGCGATTTGCGTGGAATTTCGAAGTCGACAACGAATGGTCTACACAGAAAGGATTCGCGGATCTCGTTTAACCCGGAGAGTTTCGTTAATGCAAAAACACCGACTACAAATAACGACCCCCAAACGTCGTTCAGCTACACTCCCTATAGCTCTCTGAGGTCTTTACAGCCAGCTGTGAAACGAAAAAGGGCACTGCCTGCAATCAAACCTAAAGTAGCCGAAAGTGCAATCCCATTGCCAGCCAAAAGTCTTGAGTGTCAGTTAAAGCCATTTTTCTACTGGTCTCCCTTCGAGAGTTTGGAAAATCCGGTGGACGAGACACTACGCAAGTTCGAATCCTACCGTGGCACGGAAGCACGTCAGCATGCAGTCCAATGTCTGGCAGTTACCAGCGAATTCACCGAAAAGCGATGGCTACAGCAATTGCAGCTCGCTGTAAGTTTGACGCGCCGAGGTGTTAAAAAGAGGCGAGGTCAAGAAGCATCTACTGTTCCAACCCTGGGGTGAAAGACATTTTGCTTACCCGTAATCTTTGTGACGCACGTTTAGCTGTACATTGTCGTTGACAGTAACGATTTATTTTTGGAAAAATATACATCACACTGAAGCAGTTTTGTCCAAGAAAGGTGTAATCTACAAATAATCACGGGCTGTGGCTACGTATTTTTACAATGCCAAGCAATATCCCATATCAAACCAAACGGGCTTAGTTTGATGAAAACCAAAGTTTCTCAACGCTTATTTTGTTTTTAATTAACCTGAAATCCACAGTTAAGGTGTTTAAACATTAAACACCTCCCAAGCCGAACCAAAGAAGGTCAAGGTTCAGCGGTTTAATATCACTTAAAACGTTCATGATTTGTATTGGAAACGACCACAACATATATAGGATATTTGTTTCACTCCTGTCGTGGGTTCGAATCCCACCGCAGGCTAGATTTTTCTAGCCTACGCCTTGCCATATGGTGGTGAATGCTTGGTGACCGGCTGATTCGGTATAGCGCCTTCAATGGCCCTGGCGAACTGTGATTTAAATTCTGAGTATTTAGGAAGCTGCTGGAAGCTGTAAAAAATAGTTGCAAAAGTTGCAAAAACTTGCCCTAGTGATTACACAGTTCTGCTGGCTGTGTAAATGGCGGAATTTATGCTAGCGGCAAAGTTTTATTATCATTTCTATGTAATTTAACTTGTTTAAATCGAATGTAATGTATTAATTGATTGGCTTTTATCACAGATTTATACTTTTGTGGTCAAAAATGCAGACGATTTTTTAAAAAGAAATTGTGATTTATTACTGTGCAAAGACACCACCTTGTGACGCAAAGATTACTGTCCTCAGCAACCAATGAAGCGTCAACATTGTTTGTTTATGTAGGTTTTTTCGAAGTTCTTGTAAAATCAAGTGTTGGTCACCTACGTACGACTTTTATATATCTAATTATAGTCAACAATTTAGCATTTTGACAGAAATACAACTATGTACGGGACAAATAATTGTTGTGTATTATTTCGTTATTATTATTTTTTACTGTTTCTTATTGATAATTATTGTTTGCTATTACTTGGTTTATATTATTACAGTCATTACATAGTCTTGGTCCTAATTGCGATTGTGACCTTTGGCGCATCAGGTTAACAATGAATTGGGATCAAAAATGCATGTGAGATGCCAGTAAGCAAAGGCAAAGTGTCATTTTCAACCATTGTCAATGAAGCTGACATTGCATGTAATAGTGGGAAATATTTACAAGCCGAAAGCTTGTACTCTGCTGCAATTCAAGTGCAACCGCACAACTGTGCTGTGTATGGAAGTAGGTCTGCTGCAAGAGTCTTTTTAAAAAAGTTCAATGAAGCCCTACAAGATGCAGAGTATGCCATCGAACTTGATCCCACATATTCAAAGGTATTAAGTTTGTCTGTATCACAAAAAATACATTTTTTGTATGTCTGTGTATGACACTGTGTGAAAAGGGCACTCTTGGTAATGGATGTGCATCTTTATTCTTTGTTGTTCGTATTAAGGTTAAAAACAATAGTTTTTGCTTAGGTTGCCAATAGGATAGCTTAAAATGCTTTGCCTAATATGTAAAAAAAATTAAACAATCCTGCAATGTTCAATCATGTTCTCCACAAGATTGCAGAGATACAACAGTTTTGTAGAAATAATTAATCTTAAGAACTGGATGCTTTCAAATATGAATCTAGAACACTTTATTTTGAATATTTAGCAAGCGAAATTTTCCAGGGTTTCTTTCGATTGGGAGTTGCACTTCAACATGTAGGGAAATCATTTAAGGCCCTTGTGGCCTTTGCAAAAGCTATGGCACTTGATGCTAAGAATCCCATTTTTCTGAATGTACTCACTGAAACCGCACTAAACTCATCACTTAAAGGTAAGGGAATATTAAATATTTGTGTGCAGTGTTTTTTTACCGAAACGGTCCCCCAAATTTCTCCAGCGGTTTCCCAAAATTTGCCAGTAGCCTAATAAATAATTCGTTTAAGCAAATATGGCTATTTTTTGTTATTTAAATGAAACACTTGCGGTCTCTTAAAACTACTTAGCGGTCACCCAAACCAAACCTTAAAAAAAAAACTGTTTGTGTCCAAAACAAACTTGTTTAATTTAGAATTGCCTGTTGTTAGTTGTAATTTTGAAAATTGCCATTCTTTTTCAGCATCATTACAGCCTGTTTTGCTTCAACTGAAAGGGATGAATTTAGAAAGCAATCCATTTGTCATTACATCTGTAATTGGCCAAGATTTGCTGGCCCACAACGCCACAAGTGAAGCTGTTGATGTATGTAGTATGTTATAGTGTTCAGTTTGTTCAAATTATTTGTCTGTCCTGGATTTATATGTCAATGCAAAAAGACAACAAACCTGTCTTCAACAGGTCTTAAATCACTACCAAGTCTTTGTGCTTCAATAAAACTCTATATTTTAACAATTCACATTCCTTTGAGATTTGGCCAGTTAAACTGAATATATTTTGATCTTATTCTGGTTGGTCACTTACACTTTGGGTCTTGTTTCATTTCAGCCAAAACCAAATCTCGCTCAAAGGAAGCTACAAATGTTGTGGAATATTAAAATATTAGTACTTTCCTAATTATGACCTGTATATATATATAATTAAAACACTTATACACAGTAAGCATGTCATATTTTTAGATTTCATTACTTTAGCATCATTTAGGTGATGTAATGGCAGTTATTTGCACTATCTGGTTTTGTGGAAACCAAGATGCAGAACGCCTTTAATTGATTTTTATTGTTGGGCAATTGTGATTGATGAATGAATGCTTTAAATGGCATGTTTACGACTGTGTAAAGCTGATACTTTCACAAAGTCCGTGTTTGTATTTGATTCCTGTTTCAACCAGTCATGAATCTTTTGTTGTTAAAGGTTTTGGAATGTGCCCTTTCAATTGGTACTTATAGCCTGAAATTGAAAGGATCGGTCTACTCTGCACTCGGTAGTGCTCTTTGGTCAATGGACCACTATGAGAGGTATTTATCTATTTTAGGCTTTATAGTTTTTGGCATTATTTCACCTTTTATTCTTTAAAGTGGACTCTTGTGACACTTAGCTACATTTGTGCACATGCAGCATACTTTGATTGCCACAACTACAAAATTATTGTAGCACTTAAAAGTGTCACTGCTTGCATTGTAAAACTACTTGGTTTTTCTCCAGAGTCAAACATAAGCAATATTCATTGCACTGTTTACCTTCTACATTTTGTGCCATGAAGTTAAATTATACCAGAACATCGATAACCCTACGAAGTTTAATAAAAACACGTAATAAATATAGCTTTTTTTAAATATTTATTTTATTTACTGCAGACTAAAAAATGTTAACACAGTTTGAATTATTTAGCAACTGCCCTAGTTCACTGCTGCATTTGTAGAAAAATTCCAAGCATATTTCTTTTCCTTTGCAAACATTCCAGGATCATGTTGTCATTACATCAACTTGTATTGACTATCTTTTGTAACACACCAACTCTTTCACATATTTGCACAGAGCTTTGGTATACATGAAAGAAGATCTTGTAGTTTCCCAACAACTTTCTGATCCATCTGGTGAATGTCGGGCCCACAGCAATTTGGCAGCAGCACACTTGTTTCAAGGAAGGCTGGAAGAAGCTGCTGCATCATACAAGAGCCAGCTTACACTTGCACAAAAAATTAAGGTTTGTCAAAAAACGGTCTTTTACATTATGGCATATTATCTAGAATGTAATAGTTTGTTGATTTCAAGTACAATTTGTGTTGTTGTTTGAAGCTGTACATCTGTTTATACTTTAAGCTAAGTTGAGTTTATTTTGCTTGGTGAAAAAAGAGAATTACCATGCTGGAAACAGCTGCACAATGTTATGGAGCGCAAAGAAGTAGGGGACACAATTGGTGGGTACTGGGTAATGGCTAAACATACTGCAGCTACACTGTATTATATGCATTTAATTAGATGGATAATTTTGGGGGCTTGCAGATGTATGTTGATTTTCACACAAAACAAGCTGTTCCTAGGTGTAACAACTACTTATACTATGCAAATACTACTATTCACATTCCAATAAAACATATTTGGTTGATACTGTATGAATGCAATTTAGGATTAACTTATGTCATGCCTTCTCTTATTTCAGCACAAACGATTGACTGCAGCTGCATATGGGGGCTTGGGTCTTGTGTGCACTGCACTCGGTGATCACAGAGATGCTGTGCAACATCATTCTCTGGCAGTGGAGATTGCATCACAAACTAAAGACTATTCCCTGAGGTGTCGTGAATTGAACAAAGTGGCCCAGGGTCATTTATTGTTGGGAGATCCTCTTGCTGCTCTTAAATCACAAAAGGAAAGATTAAGGCTAGCTTCAGATCATCTTGCTGATGGTGGAAAAGAAGATATGCAGGCTTATTTTGACATTGCAACAGTTTACAAACAACTAAAAAGGTAGAGTTAATATGTTGAATGAAATGAAAAATTAAGCAGTAAAAATAAAAATTAGTTATCAACAGAAAGCAGGCTTTTGTATGGTTGTACACAATCTTGAGCTATTTATAAGTTTATTGTTAGCTTTATGCCACACCTTTGTAAGTTTTGCGATACTTTTATTGTTGAGTTTTTTGTGTAGATTTTTTTTAGCAGTTTCTTGAGAAGACCTCTCAAATTTTCACTATTTAATGTATAAAAATTCTCAATTTTTACATGCCTTCGAAAAACTGTGTTAAAATTTGGTTTATCAAGCTACATACTGTTTATAGACCCATGGAAGAAATGTCATGTCTGCAAAAAGCGTCAGAAATCAGCAAGAAACTGGGTGATTTGACAAATGAAGGCAAGACACTTATATCACTTGGTTACGCTGCCAGGCATAAAGGTATTTTTTTGCAAATGTATTTGCAGTACAATAGGCTTTTATACACTTTTTACTTACTTTAAGGTGACATGGATGTTGCCAAAAAGACCTACGAGCGTCTACTTGAAATTGCTCTTGAGTCCAAGGATAAGTCGCTTGAAGCACGAGCTTGTGCCAACTTGGGCATTGTTTATCACCAGGTGACGGGAGTTGCGTTGTTTTTGTGATTGTAGAAGAATTTTTATGTTATTTTTTTACGTTTTTACAATGCAATCTTTTGTTTATTTTTTTTCTTCATAACTGCGACCTATCGGAATTGTAAATATATATCATGAAACTCACGGGTAGTAGTAACTAGTGATATACCAGATGTTCTGTTTGCCGTAACATTTCGGTCAATATGCTCCTTGGCCAACGTTTCGGTTTTGGTCCGAACCTTTTGAGGCGGGTTCGGTACATCACTGGTAGTAACCTCACCAATTGCTTTGAAACCACACTTTTGGGTCGCCTTTAAATTTAAACAATGTTGTTTATTCCATTTTCGCAGATGTCTGACTACGAACTGGCCTTAAAACTCCAGGCCAGATGTTTGACCATTGCCAAAAGCACGAGTGACGTCGCAAGTCAAGGAAGAGCTTATGGCAACATGGGAAATGCCTACAGTGCAATGGGACTGTATGAACAGGTTAGGAGTTGGTCAATATCAAACCGATTTAAATCCTTCTTACCTACTTTAACTGTTTCCTTTTGAAGGCTGTAAGTTACCATTCAAGAGAACTAGAGATTTCCACCAAAATCGATGATAAAGAGTCAGAGTGCAGTACACACGGAAATCTTGCCGTGGCGTATCAAGCATTGCAAGTGCAAGATAGGGCTTTACATCATTACAGGTACTGTAGTTGGTTCGTGAATATTGTTATTATTACATACTCAATTTATTAACTACATATAAACTAGCATAGACTAAAGTTGGTTAAAACTAGAGATGTACCGAATATTCGGTTTGCCGAATTTATTCGGCCGAATCGGTCATTTTTGCAAAGATTCGGTTTCGGCCGAATAATTTGTTGCGATTCGGCCGAAACCGAATCTTTTACGAACACAAATTTAAAGCGTTAAACATGTCTTTTCTGCTCATTAAGGCACCACGGAATCTTTCAAAAACCCAAACATAACGAAAATTGCGTCAATGTTTATCTTTTTCAACACATTATCGTTTTTCCCACGGTAGTCAAAAAAATTAGTAATTCATTGGCAGGTTGCCAATCATGCTTGAGGCAGTTTTAAACCCCACAGAACTGAAATCAGGACGAAACACGACTATTCTGCTCTAGTTGCCTGGTAGATGAACATTTTTTCATGTCCAACGCGTAGCGTACGACTTCGCGTGACGTCATAATTGATTCGGTTGATTCGGCCGAATTTATTCGGCAAAACCGCCGAATATTCGGTTTCGGCCGAATCGAAATTTAGCCGATTCGGTACATCACTAGTTAAAACACAGTTACCATAAACCACGACCATTACTTTAGCATTCATTATCGTTTTTAAGTAAACGAACCAAATTTCAACCTTGCGCTTTCAGATGTCAGTATGAATTGGCGAAGCAAATCGGCAACGTTTCAAACCAATCCCGATCGCTCATGAATCTCGGCAACTTCCACAACACAGTCGGTCGTTACCGTGAAGCAATGGAACTATACCACGAATACCTGCAACTCGCCACACAAGAAACGGATAAATCTGGCCAATGTAGAGCCCTATACAACCTTGGTTTTGCCTATTTTTCTCTCAAGCAGTATCCAGAGGCGGTCGAAAGTTATTTGCGAAGTGTGGAGGTCGCAAAAGAATGTCAAGATAAACTTGCCATGGCGAGGGCTTACTGCAACTTGGGTCTCGCCCGCAAAGAGCTCGGGCAACACGAACTAGCGTTCGATTGTCAAAACCTCTTTTTAACGCTTTCTACGGAGCTCAAGAGCACGCGCGGCAAATTCAAAGCTTTGGGCAATTTAGGCGATATTTTTGTCGCGAAACAGGAGCTTAACCAGGCCACAGGTTTTTATCAACAGCAGTTAGCATTAGCTGAGCAAAGCAACGACTCCGTGCTTATTGCCCAAGCTTATGCGTCGCTTGGCACAACTCTTCGAGGCCTTGGACATTTAGAGCAAGCCGCTGAGATCCACACAAGGGAAGTTAACATTTATCGCAACAGCGTTAAAGAATCTAAGGTGGAATACAAAGCTCAAGGTCGACTTGGTGCCACTTTAACGGCCCTGGAACAGTATCGTAGTGCTTTGGTCTGCTATGAGCGTCAATTGGAACTCGCTGTTGCCAGCAAAGACGCAAGTATCACATCGCAAGCGCATTGCAATCTTGCCATCACATACACCAACTTACACGACTTTGAGAACGCAAGAAAACATTTTCAACAACAGGCCGATTGCCTACAAGATATCAAGCACAAATCTGCAAGAACGGAAAAGTGTAAAGCTTTTTGTAATTTAGGCAAATGTTGCGAAGCGCTTGAGTTGTACGACGAGGCAGTAACAAATCATCAGATTGCTTTAGACATTGCTAACGATCTTCGAAGTTTTCCGCTGATGGAGAAATCGCTTAAAGGCCTTGCGAGCACTCACCGACAGCTACATAAAGTCGAGCAAGCCACACAGTTCTGTCAACAGAGATTGGCGGTATGTGAACGAATGGCACAGCCTTCACTAATTGCATCCGCATGCGGCGATCTCGCAGTCCTGCTATCTGAAACCCACAAGCATTTGGAAGCTATAGAACACCTAAAACGACAGATGAAGATAGGTGTTGACGCCAGCGACCAGAGCATCACCGCTGATGCAGCATGTGGAATCGGAAGCGTTTATCAGGCCATGAGGGACTTTGATAATGCAGTGAATTTCCATAAGCTGGACCTGGAGATCTCACAGAAGAGCGACAATCAACCATGCCAGGGCAGAGCTCATGGCAACCTGGCCGCGGTGTATGAGCAAATGGGAAACCATGACGGTGCGATCGCCCATCAGGAACAACATTTGTTCATTGCAAACGAACAAAACGATGAGGTTGCCAAACAGATTGCTCTTTACGGGATCGGCAGGTATGTACAAATTGTGGCTTAATTTACCCTCTGTAGGAGCCAGAACGTCTAAAACCATTGCAATCATTGTGAGCCTATCGTCGAGCTATTTTTTTCGCTGCTTTGCTTGACCATTTTTTGCATTCGTACAAGTTAAATTCTAAAATGAACATAAATTCAAAACTGGGATCAGCCCTGAAGCTTCCATATAGACCAGCGATCACGGCACACTCATATATACATCGATATAACGCCTTCAACGAGCCTGACGACTGCGAATTTAAATTCTGGCAACAAAATATCACACGAAACAAAGCTTGGTTTTGACATACCGAACTAATCATACACTCGTTTTTTTTGCAGAAACACACTTCTTCAAAGCAACGGTGACTATTCCCGGGCTGCTCTTCTCCTCCAGCAAGCAATGTTGCTCCACAACGATTCCACCAGCGTGGACCTCATTGTGAAAACCCGTCATTATCTGGGAATTGCCATGCTTGCTTGTGGCAATCAAATATCAGCTACAGAACATCTGAAAAAGGCTGCAACTCTCGCCGAGGACACATGTTGGCAAATGCTTAGAGACTGGAATCCGCCCGACGATAATCTAAGCGCATATGATACAGAGTTAAACCTGTTTGAGACATTGAACATGTGTTATGCTTCTTTACTGCACGTCTTGGTCAAGACTGGGCGACACGACGAAGCGTTGGAAATAGCTGAGAAACTGAAGTCTTTTACGGCAAAAATTTCCAACGCTGATCGGTCTGAAGTGCTAAAATCTACCACAGTAATGGAAATGAAAGCTTATTGCAAAGAACACAGAACTGTCATGTATTATGCCGCTGTCTGTTCAGGACACTTGTACCGATGGTTAATTACACCAGAAGGTGAATTGCTGCCTACAGAATGCGAACGTATCCTTAACGAAGATGCCACATGTGGCAACGTAATTCAGGCGCTTATTTTGGGTTTACGTCAAACACTGGGAGTTGAAAATGAAGAAATCGAAGAATCGAACTTAGAGGATAAAAACCTTGAAGTTAATTGTCTGAGCTTGTTTTCTAAACTTCTCCAACTGCGAAGAAAATTCCACTGTTACTGCGATCATATTAAAACAAGCCAAGGTTTATTACTGTCTGATAACAACGCCAAGCAGTTTGATCACAAGTCTCCATATTACTCACTTTACGAATTGTTGTTCGGGGGATTTGATACCACTCTGCGCAAGTACATGAACGCTCAATCGCCGACTCCACTTAATCTTGTCATCGATGGCGACCTTATCCTCGTACCTTTCTGCATGATGAAAAAGCGACCAAGCGACCATTTTCTATCCGAAAACTTTCATTTGACCGCTGTTAATTCGTTCCATGACCTGACAACCGCTTCCTTTCATAACGACAACCTTGCAAACTACCAAAGAGGACTGGTAGTAGGCAATCCAACGTTACCTGCATCACTGCTCGATCACGGTTGGATCCCGTCTCAAGCAGCAGACGAAGAGGCGAATCTGATTGGTGGAGTCCTACGGGTCGAGCCAATCACAGGGCGTTCGGCAAACAAGGAGGAAGTCATGGCTAAATGCGAAAGTGCCGAGGTTGTTCATTTTGCCTGCCACGTCACGTGGGGATGCCCTACTGGCGTAGTGTTGTGCAGCTCAACCCAGGACGACTCTGCGATCGGTGAAGTTGACGAGTTCTCTCTCGCAACACCAACTGGCGAGAAAACATCTCCAGTGTGTAAAACGATAGACTTATCAGACCACGTGCTTTCAGATACCGACATCCTGGCTTTAAACTTAAGCAAAGTTAAACTGGTCGTTCTCGGTTCGTCGTACCTATGTAAAACGCAAGGAACCGAAAGTCATATCTCGAAACTTGCTTCGTCGGTAACCAGTCTTACCAGCGCTTTCTCCGTGGCGGGTGCGCGCACTTTGCTATTTTCAATGTGGCCGGTACCAGAGACTGCGTGGAAGTTAATAGCGCAGACGTTCTTTGCAAAGCTGTTGGACGGTATAACCACGTGCGAAGCGCTTGAGGCAGCGATGACAGCACTTCGAGACAGTCAGCAGTTCGGACACCCTTCCTACTGGGCTGGGTTTGTGCTGCTCGGCCCTGCAGCACGATTAAGTGAGATGGACCTTTCCACTATCAACGCGCTGTACTCGGTATTACAAGGCAGTGGTGTACATGCTCAGGGGGTGATCAAACTTATGAACCACTTGATCGGAAAGTCGCTAAAACGGGAAGCAGCAAACGACAACAATAATTCCGTACCCATGTACACTTCACAGGTTAGTGACACAATATTTGTACAAGAAACTGTTGTGCAGTCTGACAACTTACTGCATAATATGATTATGCTCGCAAATACCCATGTGTTGTAACTTTTGTGAGGTTTTAATAGCTGTTATGTTTTGATTAACGCTTGATGTAGCAAAGATTACATGAGCGTAAAATATGTACAAGAAACTGTTGTGCAGTCTGACAAATAACTCACTTCAGCATAAGATTAGGCTTGCATTTTATGCGTTGTAAATTTTGTCAGGTATTAGTAGCTGCTATATTTTGATTAATGCTTCATGTTCCTAAGGTCACTTAAGCGCAAGGTGCTTAGCTGTCCAAGTAATTAAACGTCTTCCTGTTATATGACAGGAAAGCGTAGCAGAGAAGCTACACGATGCTAAGGGTTGGAGGGAACTTTTCTCTGCTTCAGGTTTTGAACTTCGCGCAAGTTCCAACGGTTTACCGCCCGCCATATTTTTTCCACAACCTCATAACAACCATAACCTGGAGGTAGGGATAGACTATTTTGATATTTTGTCTGCAATCGATTGCTGGTAGATTGAAACAACAGCTTTGAAAGCTGTATTGCCGTAGTCTTAAACGTATATTGATTTGCACAGAGTATATCAAGCATGTTGAAGCCATTTCTTGAACTCCCTTCTGAGATATTGACCAGCCTTGGACAGTTGACGTTGTCACC
This sequence comes from Phallusia mammillata, assembly GCF_965637545.1. Classification (NCBI taxonomy): domain Eukaryota; kingdom Metazoa; phylum Chordata; class Ascidiacea; order Phlebobranchia; family Ascidiidae; genus Phallusia; species Phallusia mammillata. Next base: position 22,819,620 of record NC_137253.1, read on the forward strand.
CGGGGTAGCTAATGCATTGCTTAACTGGCTTCGTGCTGCCGTCTTGGCCCCGCTGAAGGAAAGCACAAAACCACTTACGCTACTTAAGCAGATAAATGCCGATCTTCACATCGACCGAAACGTTTGGGAAAGCGACGGATGCAGTCAACTGCTTTCAAACCTTGGTACTTCTTGTGTATATTTTTTTCAAGTTGGGATGAGTTGGATATATCATATACTGGTGATTTATTGTTATTGGGATATTTTGTATACGACAGGCATTCACATGACAACCGTACAAGAAGACACAGTGAACCTTTCAGTAAAACCAAACCTATCACTTGATGTTTTGTCAGCCGTAACTGAAGCGCTTCACATATTGTTCGGTGAGTCCACACAATCAAACCAGTTGTTTTCATGTCGCTAGTATTGTGCAGCAAATGGAGAACTAAAACTAAAACAAGTAGTTGATTTGTAGCACTATAAACATTTTTGTCTTTCAGCTTGGTCCCAAAAGTATTTATTTCAAGTTTAGTTTTTGTGTAAGTGGTTTAGCGTTTTTTTCACATTGTAGGAAGTTACTGTTCACGTGAAGGTGCCGAATTAGCTGGTTATGAACAAACGAACGGCCACGACGAAAAAGATTCGCATGTTGCATACAAACCAAAGGTAAATATAATGCCCAGAAGCCAAGGCAAACTTTGTACAACCTGTTGCTTCCCGTGTTGTACTAAGCGCCTCCATTAACTAACCCCAATTTGATTTCAGGTCGCAAAAGTAATGCCACAGACCTCCAGGCCCTTGAGGCAGCGAATATCTACCACCCGGTTTCCCATCGCAATCGACTTCAATAGTTCGTATCAGTCGATTAGCACCAGTGAAGAAAGTTGGCATCAGCATGACGGCATTGACAACAGCGCCTCACGTGGTGACTGTGGTATCCTCACTCTGGAGGAACCGAAAGTTTTTACCCAAGTACCAAGCGGCACTGGTTTAATCGTGCCCACTCCTGTGATGCCACAGGTATGCAGTGGAGCGTGTTAGCATTTTGGATTTTTCAGTTGTAGTACTGGGGATGGGCTAAAGCAGCAAATGATCTGTTTGGTCGAACACCGAGCATCTTACGCTAGTCACTAGTGCATGGTGCTCTGGCTGGCATGTTCGGTTTACTGTGACGTCACAAACTTTCCTAATTCTACCCTAGTTTTGTAGCTTTCCAAGGTCCCTCACGCCACCAACGGTGTATTATGCTGTACCTGCCCCAAAAGTACATTAAAAGCGTCGATGTTCGGTATTGAGTTCTCAGGTTCTGACTCGGTTCGGCCTATCCCTAGTAACAACCATGTTTTCTCCATGGCGTTTTCTCCCTAAACTGCAGTGTAAATGTTTTTTTCAACTGCAAACTATTGCCTTTCTACCTTCAAAATGTACTAAACAACTTGACAGAATATTTTTTGCTTTAGAAATCTCCGCATGTGAGTCCGACCAAACTTTCATCACCCAGCGCATTTAGTCCGACCCGGAAGTTCCAGCACGCGTCCTCGTTCAACGACATAAACCAAGCATCGTTGCCCTCATTTCTTGCAGTCGCTTCTGATGAACAACGCCGCGAGGTGTCGCCAGTCACCCCAAACTCACCTGGCAAAAGCCCGGGAGTCGGGCACTCAAATGTCGGCGCAATGTTCTACCAAGCTTCGAGAGGTCATGATCCAAAGGTTTGTGTGGTTAACCCAACGCCTGGAGAGCAACAGAAGCAGCCCACTTCGCGTAAGTCTGAAGAAAGATTTATGACGGTCTTCGAGGATATGCTTGTACGTAAATCCTCGCAATCTTCTTCAGGCCGCAAAGGCTCGCTTACAGAATCTGTCAGCTCTATTAACTCTGTAAACAAGATCCAAAAGCCTCCTAAACGTGAAACAGAGCATGGATACAAACCGAGTCGAAGCGCAGCCAGCACTCTCAACTCGTACTCGCCACAGCGGGAGTACAGCGATATTGTGGATCAGCTTTCCCAAGCCCGCATAACACCCGGTTTAACCCAAGACCTCACACACACTCACACCGCGTACCGTATCGTAAACACACCACACAGTGGCGCTAAACAAGCACCAAAAGTGCAAGCTTACAAGGTGGAAACAGTTTTTACTCCGATCTCCACTGAAACATCACTTATAGGGGACCCCAACCGTCTTACTGCCTCTGCGTCGTTTTCTGGTATTGGAAAGCAACAGGGAGGTGCCAAATCGCCAGCGCGGTCGGTGCCATCGGCTTCATCGCCCTCGTCGAGGTCAGACATTTTTCAGCATTTATCGACGATGAGTAAAGATGACAACGCCGATGAGAGAGTCGAATTTGTTTGAGACATTTTTAAGGGAATTTTTTGGAGTGGAACATGCCTGTATGTTAAAATTACACTTTTGATTGCAACAGTATTTTTTACCATATTTTAATCCAGTGTATTTATTTTTAGATATCAAAGCAAAAAGCTTGGTGACCTGCTTACAATATTATCTAAAACCTATTCGTTGGTCATTGCTTTGAGTTTTGTAGCTTGCATTGCGCGTTTTATCATCACATTGCCGTGGTTATCAGTTTGTAGCAACATGCTGTCTACTAACTCCCATATATATCTACCTCTTGTAGGACGTAAATTTAAACCATTGCACTGTGTGGTGCTTCTCCTAAACCTAAGGCTTCATTTTTTCAGACTTAGGTTTTTATTCGGAACTATTTTGTCACTGTGACGACAATTTGAGAAAAGTAAAAATATCACTGTCTGTGTAACGCTATCACGATTTTAGACAATAACCACCTGTAAATGAACAAAGTTTAAATGGGCTTTATTTTTACGTTTGCTGCAATTGCGTTTGTTGCATTGTATTTTCTTGCCTATTAATTTTCGTACTATATTATTTTTTTAATTTTCTCTTTTTCTTATGCTATGAAAATTTGTACACATAAACTTCAGTTTCACTTCAAGTTTTCCGTTTTAAAGAAATATAAATATGTTTTATTGTATGTTGTCAGAAGATGATTTTATGATGAACTTGAATTACCAAATCTAGCAGTGTCAAACTTTTAAAATTTTAGCTGAAAAGTTCCAGCGTAAAAAGTTTCAGTGAAAGGTTTTGCCTTCGAAATATTGCCCTTAAGCTGTCTTTCTGTTTAGGGAATTATGACTTCAAATTCTGTGTGAATAACAACATTGTTTTAGATTCCCGCGAACAAGATAAATTATTGTCGCATGGTGGTGCTATGGAGCAATCAGCTGTTCGCCGGCGTTTCTATGACATCACAGTGTCATCGACGCGGAACGATAGTTCCCCTAACGTGATACTTGGAGATTTGGCAGAATGTTTACAGTGCAGCGCCAGGGTGTACAAGTAGTTTCGGCAGGTCGAAGTATTTGGTCATGATTTACATATTCTAAGGTTAAACATGATTTGGGTTGTTATGTGAAAACTGTTCAACTATGTAAATTAATTTAAAATGTTAATGTTGTTGTTGTGAGGAAAATGCCATGTCAGTAAGACATTAATTTCAGCTACAGTTTATGTGTTTGTTTTTTGTGCCTAAAACTTTGTAATTTACAGCCTATTTGATAAAATGTTTAAGACTGTTGTAAATACTGGAATGTCATTTTAGCTCTTGTATTTATTAGATTAGCTTAAAAATTTGACACCACCTTCTTCTCAAGGCAAAATAAGATGACTTGTCATAATTCAAGGAATGTCTTATGAAACCAAAATGCCAACAAGCTTTGCTGATATTATTTCTTTTTGCAATGACACTCAATCTGAAAGAGGTAAGTCATTTTTCATTTAAATTAACTTCACATTATTCAGTTGCATGCTTGATGTTAATATCAAAAAATGATTGTTATAACAAATATATAATATATTCGTCACTTGTATTTTATTTAATACGTGTTTTAATAAAACATTTTGTGTTGCAATAAAGAACACACAAAATCAGATTATTTTGTGTGTATAAATACAGAATTTAGTGAGTTTCTTTACTCTGCAATCTTAATTATATATTCTCACCAACTGACCATATTTTGGAAAATATATTGTGCTAAAACCAAAGTTCGTTCACAAACCCTTGCATTGCTCATTTAACACTGTTCATAATTATCAATGTGATAATTGTGCATGTTTTGTATCTACTAACCCATTTGCATGGCTAGGTCATAGTCCCATTACTAACCGAAATGAAATTGGTTTGGAAACCATGAGTCTTCGATCAAAAAGTCCAACAAACTATGTGCTTGATAAGCGATATGCTTCACCTATTGACAAAGAGGCACATGAGCTTTCAGCACGCAAGCGACATGCCATTTTAAACACATCAGGTATGAGTTTAAAAAAGAGCCCGCAAAAATGTTCTTCAAACTTGCAACATAGTTTAAAGTTGTAAACATAAATATATTATTGTGCATGATAATGACACATTTTCGATTACTCAGGTATTTAAGTGAATAACTGAAACATGCATTTTGCTACATGTTGTGTGTTGGCTACTTCTGAGAGGCAATTCTGTTAGAATTGTGCCTTGACATTAGTCATGTTATGTTTTAAAAATGTGATCCCATTTATTAAGATCACATTGTTGAGGTGTGGTTTGTGTCAAGTAACCTCAAATTGTAATGCATTGTTCTGTCCATGGCTTGTTTTATGGTTTATTTTGTTATTTGTTTGCAGAAAAGAACTGGAAAGTTGACCTCCGAAGTAAAATAGAAACAGACTTAACAGACCAAGTGCAACAGGCATTAGCACCAGTTTTAGGCCCAAAACAGAAAGAAAGAAAAAAGAACGAACGTCAAAAGAATCTACAGGTGAAATACCTGTTTAGTTACTATGAAGTGCCGAAATTGGTTGATTATAAACTCAATGTGTACAAGCCACTTGACATGCTATGATTGCTAAGTGCTACCGACCGCACATGGGGTATACTGCTTGATCATACTTTGGCACGTACAGAAACAGCCTAACATGTTTTCGGTGAAAGAGAATACAGGCACTAGCAGCCATTATTCAATGTAGCCATTCTTCGGCGTAACAAGCTTTGTTCGTTTTTCCACCCCTTTCACCTTATCAATAGAAGTAGGAGGTGGTGGTGCAGTTTTGTAGCGTGCTCGTCCCTTATTGTGCGCCGGTCCCTGAAAAGCTTAATACACTGTCATCCGAGTAGTCCTGGAGGTCACTCCAACAACTTTGACGTGCGCAGCGTGACTGCTGTGTCGGACACAATAGAATCACAGCCAATTATGCGGCCTGGACCGGCACCCGTTTATAAATCATATGATATGTACCTCTTATATAAACTTTAAACTCTGCCAATGTCAGAAAAAAATACCTGTCTACAGAAAGAAGTAATATAATATATCCGATTTGCTGAACAACGTACCTTAGGAAGTAAATTTGTGGAATCGAAGTAAATCCGGTTTCACGGTTTGTCCATATTCGATGCTCAAGCACTTTTAGACCTCCACATGTGTTAAGACCAACGGGGTTTCTTCTTTTACTCTGTACATAGTGACGTTAGGGGTCTCGACTGGCATAACAAGCAAAAGTCTTACGAAACCAGAATATTATCAAAAAATACACAATTATGACTTTTTGTGGATTTTATCTAGAAAGATAAAGAGATTCCCAACTGTTTTCACTTCACATTGACAGCAAACTATAGGATCCAACATTTTCTATTTAACCACAATTCGTCATTGCAGACGATGAAGTTAGGCAACTTCTACCAGCACAAAATTTCTCCACGATTTTCGTTCGAAGCCAACCAATCCGAAAGCAGCAAGGGCGGAGGCTTCAAATATATTGACGTAAACTATCTGCCCGGAAACCGAATGGTTGGAGGAGGAACCGGCTCATATATGTCTAAGGATTTTAAAGACATGGTCCCGAGGTCCCTGGCCAATCTCCGGCTTCCGAGGAGGAATGGTCTTCACTCGCATGGTATGTCACGACCAAACAATCTATTTGTGTGTGTTTTTTGACAAAAGGAGATTTGATATGAAATAAATATGAGAAGACATTTGATTGCGTAGCAGTGAAAAATGTTTAGATTTTGCAGAATCTGAATCATTACTATTCACGAACTTTGTGTTGCAATTAACACCACAAAGCATTTTAATTTTTTGTGTATATGCAGAATTTAGTGAGTTTCTTTTTTGCGCAAATTTAACTTTATATTCTTGACAGTTCATAATTATTTATCTATTATTTAGCAACCAGGGAATGCATCACATACTCAAAACTGTCATTTTCTACTACTCCAGGGCCTGTGGAGTACCTACATAATAGTCAAATACAAATATGGCATTTTTAGACAAAATTTCCTACATTATCAAAGGAACTCATATCCAAGATTTGTATGACTATGCTGAACATTTCTTATTTCTCATGTTAAATATATTATATTTATATTTGTACAACGACTTAGTTCGTACTTTTTATATCAGCAATATATGGGTTGGAGGAGTTGGCAAGAGCTCAAAAACACGCAACCAACATCCGCGGTGGGCTTGACGTCACTCTGCTAGATGGGAACCGATCTAATTTCAATTTCCTTAACCTGCCTAGGCAAGATGCTGTAAACGGTCTCAGGTAATATTCGTCAACAGATTGGTCATTTGATAGACATAGAATAGCGTTTACTAAACAACCAACGCGTATGTGATCCGCGTGTATTGGAAGACTTCGTTTTTTATTGTTCTCTGTTTGTCAAAGGTTTTGTAAAAGAAAAGAGTCCGATTCGCAAGAAGGAAATTTTACCGCACTTTGGGTTCAAAATATAGTTGAGGTTCCTGGCAATACAGTTTTTAATGAGTTTTAAAAACCTTGTATTTGGTCAATGTACTTTGCATTTACATGTAAAGATATTCTACAGTTTGTAAACCCATTGTACTACACATTTCCAGTATATCTTTAGGCCTATTCTTGATTTATACTCGTGTATAACATATGTGACGCACTGTCAGTTATACTATATAGTGTAGATTCTTTGACGAAAATTGACTTGCTTTTTGGTTCGAATGAAATAAAACAACACAGATTACATACGGCAAACCTTTTGTCATTTTATAGGTGATAAATCTATTTACATTTGCAGACCCTTGCTGCCGAATGCTATTACATACAACGGAATGAGTATGCCAAACTACGGTTTAAACCGGCGCTGTTTTCAGGTACGGTTGTGTTCTTATTACATTCGTTGTTTTGGTCGCGTTTTCTGTACGAACAATTAGGCTTACACTGTTTGTATATTATGAATGTGCTGCATTATGTATCCCGTATATCATAAACCTCTGTTTAAGGTGCATTTACATTTTAGAAAAAGTCGCCCATCTAGTCTTGTCTAATCAAATAGTAAATACCTGTTTAAGTTATGCTGCAGGTCGCTACAATCCTTATGTATGTTATTACAAACTGCTGGGCCATCAGCGTACCTTAACACCTACATTTATCATTGAAGTGTGTCCCGTTATCATCTGGAATGTTGTAATTTGACTACTTAATATAGCTCAGTGTATTCGCGTTCAGTACGTGCACCTTGAAAAGGGAATCACACACCCTGTGTACCGAACCGAACCACAACTTTTACACCATGACACTCGTCCCCACTATGTCAACATTCGACAGGCTATTGTAACCATGACTTGTCTCGATTAACGTTGATTTATGGGCTTGGTGTTGTTAATGTGCAAACCTTTGGAAGGGTGTGACAAGTATCGGCTTTGTTGGAAGCTAATGCTCTTTAAAACTGCTTACGGTACAATTTGTAGCCAAAAATGTTACTGGAAGAACAACAAAAATACAGAAATGTACAAGTTATAAGCGGGCCAAATATTTTAAACCGAACCTAAATATACTAGCCCGCACACAGCACGAAACCGAAAATTTATTTAAGTTAAATTTGCATGTAGATCTACATAAAGAACTGTGCCTGTATGCAGCAAATCAATACATAAGTTGCGTGCAAGCACAGCATACGTTCTAAAAAGTGAAATTATGGTTAAAAAATGAACTGATGCAGAGTATGGGTTTGAGCCGAAATCTCCGCTTAGGTAAAAACTCATATAACTTAAATAACTAGGTGTAAATGATGTCATAATTAAAGAAACTATTAAAACTGAGAAATTCCTGGGACTGTATGGTATATATGGTAACAAGTTTTTTTGGTATTTTTTAATAGTTGATGTTATTTTTTAATAGTCGTTATTATCAGTGCTAATTCAAGCAAATATTCAGATATCACACGAATCTTGCGTTTGCAACAAAATGGATTTGCTGCAAATCAATTTAATTTATTTCCTGTCGAATGGGAAACAATAACAACTCTAGAATCATGGCCATTGTCAAATACATCTTGGCCAAACAAACCAGTTCCGATGTGAACCGTTTGTCATTTTGTGTGTTTACGTTAAAAAGGATTCTTCATTTTGCATTTGTATCGAGTCTAATGTTTATTGATACACGGCGGCGTTGTAAGTTCTGGATCGATGTGGGCTCGCCGAGCAGAAGCGGCCTGTTGACGCTCGTGTTGTTACAACGCAACTACGCTCAATAGGATTACGATTATCTGAATAAACACTGATCCCAATCACTTAACCGGCAAGATTTTGGTCGCCACATTCCACTTTGTCGCTAGGTGGCAATACAGAGACATTTTTAGGGCATTTCTACATTTGTGAAAACTTCAAATGTATTGTGCTTACCTTATTAGGTAATCTTTGATGTACTTACGTGAAAGTTTTCGTGCATACAGATGTACACCAAGGATGGAATGAACAGCGTTCTAAACTCCAGGTCGCGAAGATGTAAACTTACACACCTCGGTCATGGCAAGTACATGGACAAGCGCGGAGTGGTAATGAGTCGACTCGGACCTTTTTGGCCACAAGGATACGGCCCCGTTTGTCAGTGTCCGGAGTAAGTTACAATTTTCAGAGTAAACAGTCAATATGCTAACCACTATTACTTAGCATGTGGAAAAAACTTTTCATTGTAAACAGCGTTTTGTGTCTGAGGGAAATACATTAGAGTCGCGTCTGTGCACAAGCCAAACTTTACCTTGCGATTCCCACGGTTAACTCGTATCGTGTTGCAGGTTAAGGACGACTTGTCCGAAACAAGAAAACCTTGGGACTGAATACGGTAAGCCCCAACACATTTCTTTACTATAAACTACTCTTGTATTTCAGTTCGCTCCTGTAATTTTCGGTGTCAATTAGCATCTTTGCTCCCTATCATATAGTACCCCAACCCCAGGCATGTATTCGTCCCAAAACGGAAATGTTTATCATCGAAACGTGTTTGTCTTGACATAAAAGCCCCTTTACGCACAATGTATTTCGAGTAAATCAATGAATAATTAATAAGCTATGTGTTCTGAATTAAGCTCCAAGTAATCTGACATTTATGCGGTATCCGGTTTGACCACCTGTTTAACGCGTCATGGGTTGTACAAGAGAGGTTTTCCACTTTATACGTTGTGTAGAACTGAACGTAACACGCAATGTTAAACCACGAATAGTATTTAAATTCCAAAATTCTGCGAAACTATTGCCCTTTACCAGTCACCGTCAAGAACTTATTTTTCTGCAATTTTTTGCAACGTTTTGTCGTTGGTTGCTGTACGAAAATGCATTCTCTTTTTCTTTTCGCTCCTCCCCCGTGATTTCTCACTTTTCTCTTTATCGTTTGGCGACAAGTGCCACTCGTGTCATCTTGAACCATTCACACCCGCGTTTCGGCAACAGTTGGATCCAAGGGACTACGACAACGGTTGGGACGCGCTGTGTTTTGCTTTATAACAGAACGCTCCTCGAATCGCAGTGAAACTTTCCAATCTCGGAATCTGGTTACCATGGCGGGCATTGGAGCGTGTCGATGGCTTGTTATTAACGAGCTCTCGTAGGATTGTCATAACCCATTAGCAGAAATTGTTTTTGGAATTGGGAGTTAGGAGTGGTTGAGGTATCAAGTTGAAAAGGGCGTTAGATCTCGATGAAGTTAAAAGTGTGTGGTAAAATAAACGCAGTAGCAAGTGACAATTACTATTTATGTGTAACTAGGCCTCAAGCTCCCCGAAATGTGTTGATCAAAGCTCAGGCGAAAGTTTTTGAAAGAAGTTGCATTTGTCAGACGCTTGTTTTACCTTTTGTACAGACAGCAGGAATAAGGTGCTTAAAATGTGAAGACAATAGTTTTTTGGGATGCGCAGTAAACATGAATTCTTTGGAAAAGTCGTGCAGAGGACCAGTAAGAGCTTCTCCATGCGGTCACGTGAACCTCAACCGTTCTGCGCTGCCAAGGCTACATCAGCAAGGAGTTTGCAAGCATATTACTAATGGTAGAAAATCATGTGACCACAGAAAGAAAACTCCGACGATTTTATACGACGCCCCCATTACCAGATTCCGTGTTATATCAGGCTTCAACCATCAAACAGATCAACATGCAAACAAAAAGCCTTCTCGGTCAAGCCAGCAGCAACTCAGGGCTCGAACTAACGAGCAGCGCTTAAACGAAGTCCGCTCGCAATGGATTCCCCAGCTGCTAGCAAACCGGGGGATTGGCTTTGACAAAACTTTTCCCACGAACCATTTGCATCGGCGCAGTCGCTTCTGGCCTACAATGGCTTCATGTCTGCCACGTGACTTTAGGCTACCCAAATGGCCAGGTAGCCGCAATGTGATGGTAAAACACCCCAAACTAATTGAATCGTCACCGATTTCGACCGAAAATCTTTGGAAGGGGAGTAAGTTTGAATCTGTCAGCTCCGGCATAAAACGTAAGATATATAACAACACAAACGGTGTTGAAAATTGTTCATGAAGTTGGTATGGAAATGCTTGGGAGACCCTGATTGGGTATGACGCTTTCAATAGGCCTGTTGTACTTTGAAGTTTGTGAAGGGTTTGAGTGATATTTGCAAAAGACTACTGTTATGGGTTTTTTTCCACTCTCCTCTATTTCGTAGCAAAATTGCAGCTTTTGACTCAAAAACAAATATGGTTGGTCTGACTTTATTTATTGTATTTGCGACCAGGTTCTAACACACAGAAAAAAATACTCTTAGGGTTTTTCTTCTAATTAACCCACTTTTTTAAAATAATGTCAAACTTATCCATTTTTACAGTGTCTCGCAGTAGCAACAACAATAACAACAGCAACCCGAGACCAACTGAGAGTCGTTCACAAATCAATATTAATAGCAGTAGCAGAATTTCCAGCGACTCCGGTAACTGGGTGACGAAACTGCAGCAGCATACCCGTCCGAATTTTCGTCCAGAGGCTGTGAATCACAATAACAACAGTAGACCTATTGTCCAGAACCCTGTAAACCATCAACAAGCTGCCAACCTAGGCCTTTCGCCACGGGAACAACCCCAACATGGCAAAAGCGAAACTAATGGTACCAATAACCCTAAAGGAATATGGAGGGGTAAACCGGTGATATATGACTGCGAAAGGTCGTCTCGATCCCCTATGCCGCACTCTGTACCCGATGGAATGGACGAATCCTTGTTATTCGAATCACGTTTTGAGTCAGGAAACTTGCGCCAAGTGCGCAGAATGTAAGTGTTACATTTTTGTCAGGCTCTGCTGGGGCTTTACACATATAATCTGGGTTTGCCCTTAACACTTTTACAGAAACAAATGCTTCGCAAGGATTAAGCTTTATTGGCATAGCACATAAGTCTGCGTATTGTTAGTATCCATTTAATTGAAACTCAAATTTTAAAATCTATTTTGAATGCGGCTTTCTTCCATTATGTAAATGTAAATCATTACACTTTGATAAAAAAGCTTGCCTGCTGTTTACTATGCCCTGTATCTTCACCGTGTTTTTGAAACAAAACGTATTTGAGGCAGTTTTTTTGACTCATTGTCATCTTACTATTTAAGAATTGAATCTCTTATCGTTACTGCGAAGTCTGTAGTTTTCGTTTTCTTTAGAAAACTGTAAATAAGTCAACTTCAATTCCAGATCGGAATTTGAATACGAGTTGGTATTGAGGACGGACATGTACACGAATCGTCACACGCAGTGGTATTACTTTCGTGTACAGAAGGCTAAGAAAGGTCGAACTTACAAGTTTAACATCATCAATCTGCTCAAGAAAGACAGCTTGTACAACTATGGTAGGTATTTCCACAAGTCGTTTGCAAACTCATAATTTATGGTAATTTATATACTCAGTTGTGTACGTCGTTATCTTGTAGGAATCAGCCTGTGTAACAGGATGGTGACCGACAGATCTGTCTCTACTTATCAAATATAAATAGTAATTTAGCCCACTTAAAACACATCGCCAGTTTCCGTCCATAAGAAAAGTTCATCAAAATGAAACATAGAAGCTTGTGTTCTTAATGTGTGACAATTCTGCCATGTGTTTTTTCAATCCCAACGTAGGTATGAAACCTCTTATCTATTCCGAGCATCTCGCAAACGAACAAGGCGTTGGTTGGCATCGTTCGGGTGAAAACATAAAATACATGTCATGGAACAACGCCACACGGAACGCCATCCTCTCATTGGACCTCCAGTACTACTGCCTGGAATTCGAGGTATATAAGTTTACATCACTAAGTGTCACGTATACCAACTTCATAGCTTGAAGCACAGCCTTTGGACTATTGTTTTACTGTAAGAGTAAGTGTTTGAAATTTCGCAGCATGCAAATTTACAACGCCAAATCTTCGTTATATCCGACACCTGAACTTTAGCACAGCTATAACGCACCAGAATTTGCTTTTTGTGCGCCAATGCTATTGTGCGTTCGACGGCCATTCGCGTTCAATGCAAGCCACTCGAAAGTCAATCAACGCGGTCGAGTGGCAGCCGATCGAAGTGTCTTGCGAGTGCTTTTGGCAAATACTTGACATTCAGCGCTTTCGTACTGAACCCGACGCCCCCATAGTTCCAACGTGGCCATCAACCGCTGTTTGTTTGTTCTGTGAGCCGATTTTGTTGTGGATGAATGCACTTTAAAGTTGATACCGCTAGGATTAGTGTCCGATGGAACGTTAAGTGGTTTTATTTGAAGAATCGCTGGAAAGGGATGGGTTTGCTGGTCGCTCGAGTCCATCCTTTTTTTCCTGGGGATGTTGTACGTGCTGTGATGTTACGACGTACATTAGTGTGTGGAATATAGAACTTTCTTTGTTGTCGTAATTTTCTTTCCTTGATACTTTAGGTGTTTCCCGCTTAGCCAACATCGGCATAACATAAAAGTGTATCATTTTAAGGGATGCTGTGCGGTTCTTGTCTGCCATATACATGAGCGCGTTTCTGGCGATTTCGGCATGCGTATTGTTTAATTAAAAGCGCGGTGTTTCTTGATTGGCTGGCTACATTTATCCTTATTTTGCCGTCAATAGCAATCCAATATATAACTTTAAACAAAGCTGTACCCCACTGCAGTCATTCTACGTCAAACTTCTACTGCGTACGTAACCCACCACACTATAGTACCACTTTAAATCCTACTTAAAACGCGTTCAACTGCAGGTCACATTCGATTGGGACGGGGTTGAAGAGGACACAATCTACCTTGCACATTGCTACCCTTACACATACTCCGACCTGCGACGGCATTTGGATTTAATGATGGAAGACCCCGAGGTCGCGCAGCATGTGAAGAAGGAAGTTTTATGCGAGACAACGGCCGGTAACGCCTGCTTTCTTCTGACCATTACCGAATTCCCAGACAGGGAGAAGGACAAGTATAAGGATTTTCATCAGGTAGACGAGTTGGCATTTAATTTTGGTAAATGTGCATCAATATCCCTGGACAGGCTCTAGGCATACTTTTCGTTATGATTTTCCGTCGCCTTTGATACAACTGTACCAATTTATATCGCCTTTTCTTTGTTTTACGAGTAGCAAATGTCAAAACGTTAGTTTCATACTGACATACTGGCATGTTTCTTTGCCTAAACATACACAAATATAACTTTTGAACCCACCTTTTCCTAGTGCTAAGAACACACTTGTGTGCAGGAGAAACAAGGCGTCGTCCTCACTGCAAGAGTGCATCCGGGTGAAACACAAGCAAGTTGGATGATGAAAGGTGTCCTTGATTTTCTCACCTCAGACCAACCCAACGCCAGAAAACTTAGACAGAAATATGTGTTCAAGGTAGCATTAATGTCTATAAAGTCCTATCTATTGTGGTTGCTCAACTTCTAATCGTGTTTGTAGAATTAAAATTCTTGCTATCACGACACCTTGCTGCACACCACAATTTTCTTTAGATTGTGCCAATGCTGAATCCCGATGGCGTAATTGTCGGCAATTACCGAACGTCACTTGCGGCACGTGACTTGAACCGGAACTACCGTCACCCACGTCAGGGAACATTTCCCACGATTTGGCATACGAAGCAGATGGTCGATCAGTTCAACAAAGACCACCCGGTATAGATTTATCTCATTGCTCAACAGTTGTTTCACTTGAACTAGTTGTTTCTAATCTATGCGAATATTATGCCGCTTGTAGCGATACCGGTATTATGGAGAAGTGGCTCTAAAATATGTCTAAAATGTTTGCGCCTTTCTGGTCTCGGCCGCTTGTGCAATCAGCCCAGTTGAAGTCACAAACTCCAAAAAATTCAAACAATAAAATGTATTGCAGCTTTGACAGTGAACTTATTGTGAGCATAACGCACCATTGTGAACATAACACAAAATAAATCTTACCGGCAATTTTATAGCCATGATAATGTCTTTCAGTTATGGTTTGGGATTTATAACGCGAAAAAAACTACCGTACAAAACTTTCACCCTAATTTAAATTTACGCGACTTGGCAAACAAAACAAATACTTAAAGGCATGCTGTACAGCTGGAACTGCGTTATGTTACTTTATAAATCATAATTAGATTACAATCTGTGTAATGTGACTTTTATATGTTTGTTGATCCTTGATTAAATCATGTTTTGACATGCAGATTATCCTCTACTGCGACCTGCACGGCCACAGTCGAAAGCACATGGTGTTTATGTATGGGTGTGAACGGAAAGCACTTTACAATAAGCCTAATGTTCGAAAACCAAGAGGAGATTCTGGAGAAGCAAAACCTGCGACTGAAGCTCCACAAGAGGTGCCAGAGAAGCCTCGAAGTTCTTTGGACGACGCACGCGACTTTGTAGAAGAAAGATTGTTTCCATGGCTTATGTACAGGCTTGCACCCACTAGGTAAAAGTATTTGCAGATTTGTTGCAGGATTATACCTTTGAACAGTAGGAATGCCAAAACTCCTACAATGTAAGAGCGTTTCATGTCGTACTCGGGTTTATTTGACGGTGTGCAAATTGAGCGTAACGGTAGGTTACTTACCTTCGGTGTTTGTTTTTGTTCAAAATTAAATGTTTCCAAATTTACTGTCAAAAAGTAGGTTGTTGAAAGAAACTTGTCAGCTTTAAAGATTACGGTTTTGATCATTTTATGATTGTAACTCGATAATCAGTGCTTGCTTACTGATTAGGTGTTTCGATTTTTTGGCCCAAATAACCACATTTAAGTCATCGATTTTTTGAATTTGTGTGATGTGATACTTTGTTTTTAGATTCTCCTTCCATAGCACAAAATTTGCAGTACGCAGAAGCAAAGAGTCAACCGGTCGTGTCGTGATGTTTCGACAAATGGGAATTTACAACAGTTTTACTATGGAAGCTTCTTTTTCTGGAACTAAGTTCAACAAAGAGTATGTTTTATGCCTTAAACATCATTTTTTGAATTTATAGTGTTTAGTGTTTTGCACTGAATATGCAACAGTTGTAAATACATATGTTGTTATTTTTTTGTTATTTTGTCATTTTACACAGCAAGGGTCGTCATTTTAACATCGACGACTTCCAACTCATGGGACGAAAGCTATGCGAATGCGTTCTCGAATATTCGCGAGTGTGCAATGATCCAATCGCTAAATCCCGCGCCATTCTTGAAATGACTCGCGAAGTTGCTCAAAAGGTTCGTATCGATCCCTTTTATGTCTAACATCAGTCGTTACTCGCTCCATAAGGCGTACTGTAAACTTTGACTGTTAGTTGGGCTATCGATTAGGTTAGGGCCAAAACATGAATTTGAAAATGATTGTACCTAAAACCGACTGAAATGTTGCGTTGTATAATTGTGTCATTTGTTACTAGTCGTAAAATTAGTTTATTTTGTAGCTTCTTCTGGATCGAAAACCATCCACAACTACCTCAATGCCAGTGCTGGCCCCCAAAACCTCCAAGCCGCCCGACAAACAGCTGCAAACGAATTCAACTTCAAATCAGCAGATGGGTATGTATTATGGTCACGTTTTACCTTTTTCTTCAGTAATGTTCTAAGACAGTATTTCTGTGAATGGCAAAACAGAAAATATGATTTTTAAGTTACACTCACCACTATGGGCTTATTTGACGCTAACAACGTGCAAAAATTTTCTCATGTTATTTT
Source organism: Phallusia mammillata (assembly GCF_965637545.1). Lineage (NCBI taxonomy): Eukaryota > Metazoa > Chordata > Ascidiacea > Phlebobranchia > Ascidiidae > Phallusia > Phallusia mammillata. Next base: position 22,836,069 of record NC_137253.1, read on the forward strand.
ACACACCGAACAAAGGAAAAAATCCCCTATTCATTTTCAGGTTCACCATAAATTTCCCCCTTTTCTAACCCCAACAAAGTTAAAAAAACGACAAAATTTTCTATTTTTCTTAGGTCCAGCGCCTGAAACACCGCGCAATGGTTTGACAGCGGAAATTGGTGTCCAAAACTCAACTGACATCGTAAAGTCAATCAACGAGGAATGCAGGAAGCAGACTCGAAGTAAGCAGCCAGTGAAAAGCGATGACCAGCAGCGGACATTCGATGACGTGGCATCAGATTGTGACGTAATTGATGACGTAGAGACACTTTCCGAGACTGTAGTCGGTGAAGAATTAGTAAAGCAACATGAAGAGGAAAACGATCCTGAACTTGATGTGAACTGCTTTAAGTTTTTGCAGCAACTTAATCTACAACAGCTGGAAATGGAATCAGAGTAAGTTTCATGACATTCTTTATTTATGATAAGTGAAACATTCATTAAATTGGGTTACTCAAGGGCATTGGAACGAGGTCTTTAGCTGTTTTTCGAAGTTAAACAAAGAACGCTAAACATTACACAGAACCTCGTTTGCTGAAATATGTCAATTCGGTTAAATTCAGAAAAAGGGAGATAAAAACGCAGCGGTTGCTCCAGAGGCCAGCAAACATACAGGCACTCTAAAGAGTAAAGTAGATGGAAAGCAGTGATTGTGTAAATATAAACAAACCAATAAGATTTGACAGAAATATTGTTGTATCTTAATAGCATTTAAACACCTTTGTTCGGGAGCAGATCAAGCTCGGAGAGCAACAGTGATTCGGAACCGGAGCTTCCTCCCGATGCTCCATCTTCTGGTGGTAAGACTCGCTCCTCCCAGCCGGGAAGCGGAGCACGCAAGAAAAAGAAAAAGAAACGTCAACAGAGAATCGGCAAGTCTGTTTCTGCTCCATCTAACGTGCAATCGTCAATACCGCAGCAAAGAAAAGTATCAGAGGATACGCTATCAAAGGAGACAGTTATCAAATCTAAGGTATAAGGAAAGGCGCCAGTTTAAATATATCAGTAGATGTTAAAGATATTTTTTTAAACATTTTTTCGTTTCTTTAGCAACAAGTTAACTACCCAGGTTTTGTGAATAAATATGCGAATCGAAGCAACGGCGGAATTCCAATTTTTGCGCAGGAACGTATCAAGGAAAGAGCGGCTAGAAGGTTGGTCAAAGTAATCAAATCCATGTGCCACTTCTTTTACACTGTGTTACACATATTACGTGCTTGCTATGCAGTATTAAACTCCTGGATTAAAGTTGACTTACCAGCAACCCAGTTCCCGATTCAGACAAATGTAGCTATGTGACTAGCCAGATTTGTACACGAAACGAAATCTTAATTATATGAAAATTCATGGCTCTATAGTTTGTTTTTTGAATCTTCAACTATGGTTGCGTTTTTTGCGCGCTAGACTGGCCGAACTAAAGGTTGCAGAGGAAGACCGAAAGCAGCAGGAACATCAACTTCGACAGCAATTACTTATGGCTGGAATTCAGGACGGACCGAACGTGCAGTACGAAATACACGTACGTTGGTAATCTTGTTTCGCTGAACTAACATTTCGAGTGCTCTTCATTTGGTGTTCGTAAATTACAGACTGACAATCCAGAAGCCCATGACGGGTATTCAGAGATATGTGGTGTTCGATATAAAGTCAGCAATCAAGCAAGAAAGTAAGTAGCAACGGGTTGGTAATTTTTTGGCGCTTTGTCTACTTGATCGGGCTGTTACAAGGCCATTCATGGAATCAAAAAATACCAGCATATTGACAACATTAATGTGTTTTTTTCTTTGTCCATTTTTTAAGTTTTTTTTTCATATTTTAAAGATTATGGTCACACAGTTTGTCGTACTGTCATTTATATTCTCGAGTCCTCTTCTTATTGACAACTACTCTCGGTATAAGTGCAGTGTTCTTTTAATATAATTAGTTAGGTACCGGTTGTTCTTATTTGTTACCTTTGGGGAAATCATTGTACCCAAGTTATTCTGAGGAAACTAGCTTCGTTAACAACCAAATTTCGATGTTGGTAGCAATTGGTCCTCTATCCAAAATCAGCAATTCGGTACCCAATATATTGTAGTGTATGTAATCTGAAAAAGCCATACATTATAATATTTTTTCATGCTTGGTTTTATTTGAATTAGGCTTGCACCCATTATAGTAGATTGATTTGTTATGGTGTGATTTTACCGGCCAGTGGGTGGAGCAAGAGGATTAAAATTTCTTGTGTTGCCAAGGGACTCTTTAAGAAGAAAGTGAAAAAACAAAATTGTCAAAATAACCTGTTTTGTATCAAATTAAATCGATTCTGCAATTATTCAAAACTACATCATTATGTGGTTGTACAGGGTACAGTACATGCTTTACAACCCGTACCGATCATCGTCGCCGACATCTAACGAAGAACCTCGACCAATGGTAACGATGCGATTCTCACCGCCTAATCAGCTGCGCAGACGGGAGGCGGACGAAATTCCTTTTGCAGAACAACGCAAAAAGTCGGCGGACATTTACACACCCTACCGCGTCCAGGCTCCAGGTAAATTAATTTTACATTAGGTGATCTATGTGCTTCAACCCGTTTAACCTGTATCGAGAATACGTTATGTTTCAGGAACTATGAAGCGTTGTCTTGCCCATTCTGTGGTCCTTTGAGTACACTAAATATAATCGTAACTTAGATTTTATAGCGAAAAGAGGCTCCAAGTAATTGGATGTTTTACCCTATTGTCCCCTAAAAACGTGTACAGACTAAGTTATAATTATCCATAAATGTTTATACTGACAGGCATTTGCGAAAAACAGTACCATAAAATAGACATACATCTTCTTATGGCGTTTAATTTTTTTAGCCGGACGCCTCTCCAATCAACGTGCGTTAAATAGTCTCACAGAGCTTTCGGATTCGTCTGAAACACGAACCGAACCTTCAAGCAGTCAATCCAGCGATTGCGCAATTCCACCTGACGAGTCAAAACAAGTTGACCAATCAGAAGCGCTAACAGCCGAAGGCGAAAAATTCGAGCCCAGATCTGTTGTTGTTCCAATTCAGAAGTACAACATGTCATTAAAGTCGCTCAAGAAACCCTGGCATCAGAAAACAGCGTTTACTGCGTTTTCGGCTAAATCTGATGTGGATTACGAACATCACTCTGGTTCGCCACATGATTCCACAAGTAGTAAGGACCAACTACATACTACTGTATCAGAACTGGTCCTGCCACCCAACATGGACTTAACAGACGTAATGACGGCGCACATGCGTTACCCTGTGCAAGTACATAGGGTCGAAGCCATGAAGCCTCTTCCCAGAGGCAGAACTATATCGCGAGGGCCGCCGATGGTTTTCGGAGAACCCGTAGTAATGGCCCAGAAGGCACAAGACGGTGCACCCCCACCAGTTGCAGCTCCCCCGAGCACTGGAAGCCATAAACGCCGCGTAGACCCGCCTTCATTTGTACGTGCAGCAACATTTGCTCATTTCAAAGACAGTCAGCCTGACTTGTTTATTGAAAATCGACGCGAGCGCACGCTTGACCCTGAGGTAACCGTAAGCCAACCTGAAGCGGAGGATACATACGAACGGCAATTGATAGCGGAGCAGAAAGCCGTACGCAAAGTCGATACATCTGTGCCTAACGAAGACAATAATACTAGTCTTCTGCAGTCGGACGATAGACCGCGTTTTGTTCCAAGATTTGTTGCAGTGGCTCCAAATCGTAAAACCGGGTTCAGCAGCGATGACCAAGTGATTGACACAGGGAGTTTTAGCGCTCGAAGTCGTACACAAGGCTTGACTGGAGTTCCTGGTGAACAATCGGACAATGATTCTAGTCGACAACCGTTTACTGTCAGATAATACAACCACACAATCTACATCTTGCACTTATTTTTCTGTATTGAATTTGATGATGAAATTTGCTCAAATTGAGTGTTTGTTTTCTTTAATATCAACAGTATCGTGCCAGAAATGAATTTTATTTTAATAAAACCAAAACTCTTACAAGGCGCGATCAGGTTTCTTTAACAACGTTGTACTATGCAAGAGGAATCAAAGTATACAGTTTTTTAGGTGATTTGAGAAAGTGTAACCTTGCAACCGAGCAGCTGTGTCCAAATATTTGTTTTGTTATATGTAAAAAAAAAATATTCTTAAGATTTCAACAAGGCATGGCAGCCGTCATCCACAGTTCTGTAACAAATCTTAGTAGGAACACTACATAAGGTTTTAATTAATATTTAATGATAAGTTTTGTCGAAGCTGTCCCACATGAAATCTCACTAGCGTACCAAATAACTTTGCAAAACGTTTAGTTTTCCGCTAATGAAAAATAGCAAGCAGAGGTTGTAAAACCAATTTACTTATATGTGTTGAATATTACTTTTCTCACTGTGTTTCTTAACCCCCGACCAAAACAGTTCATGAAAGGTTTTAAATTTTACGACCTCGAAATACCGATATATTTTCATACCGTTTTCAATATTTTACATTTAGTTGAATTCGCAATGCATTTGTAGGAAGAAAAATAATCCGTGGTCCGGCCTTGGAACACTGATTTAGCATAGGCCTACTGCATTTTCCTTTAAAAGTATTATTTTTTGCAGTTATCAGGTGTTAGTTCAAGTTGTATGATACGACTCGAGTTAAAACCACCAAACAGAAACGCATAAAAAAGTAGTGAAATCCTTTCTCTCATTCTAATCAGGATGCTAGGACGCTAGGTCATTGTTGTGGCATGGCAACGTACCGAATGAAGTTTTTCAAAACGAATATAATTTGTAGTGTTTTGTTTATTCAGCATAGGTTGCTTTACAATGGATTATTACAATGACCAGGCACAAAGCTGGCTCCGAGGTTTGTTCATTGATTTCTTGCCCTCAAAAATCCTATGCTAATAATCCCAAAAGTCAACACACCCTTCAAATCAAAAGGATTTGGATAAGAAAAAGTTCAAACGGACTTCTTTCCTTTATTAAACTAAATGTCGATTTGGCTTAACAAACCTGGTTAATTTTTAGATCCTTTAGTTACCACAAATTGATATTTATACTTCACACTTTATTAACACCTCAGCCAAAAGTCACAATCAATTACATCGAAACGGAAACCGTATGTACAGAGAGTTTGACTATTGTTCCGTCGCAAGTATGACTTTCAAAAACAAACATTGTACTAAATGGCTCGAGCATATACAAGTGCTTGTAAAAACTAGGCAGAATCGTATGTACATTTTTGATTAATTTTGCCTAAATATTTAAATTACGCTTTTAGCATGGTAATTTGTCAAAGCCCAAGTTTTTCAACGTAGGTTATGCCAAACAAAAATATCTTAACGCTAAACAAATTTGAAGAACTAAACATCTACAACAACGTGGACATTATGTTGGTGGAAATATTAATCTGCACCCAATGAATTACTGCCTGGACTTGTTCATAGCCAATTTATGTATATTCACAGTGAGAGTACCAATGCTGTTCACACAAAACCAACTAAAGAATTATGTTATACGTACAGACGATTAGGTGTCGCAAAACCTGTACAAATATTGGCAATGAGTGAGCTCAAATCCCTACTGAATGAATCCATTTATCCCGAACACGTGCGCCGACATGCCTAATCGTAGCCAACGTCCACAATAAGCGGTGTTAGGAACTCAGAATGCCTAATCCCCATCGAAAATGACCTTCCCCTATACAACGACTTATACACGCTCTCAGGGCTATGAGCACCAGGGCCAGGCTTCTTTGTACTATCTCCGGGCATGTAGCATCTCCCGCCTAGCGAGTACAAGGGAGCGCTCCGGCGGTAGCGACTGGGCGGCACCACCTTGTAACCGGCGGGACCCGGTGTTCTCGCCAGGTCCTCAGCAAAGCCGTGACCGCTTGTGCGACCACTAAGCGTGTAACATGGACTTGATCTCTTATGGGGCACTCTGTTCCCTAAAGCAGACGGAAGCCTATAGGCGTTGGGCGCAGGATTGGGATCGGTTCTTCTTAGTCGGGTGCGAGCAGAAAGAGAATAGCTTGGAGCTTTTCGTTCGTTAGGTGGATGCACTCTCTCTGACCTATATGTTCCTGGACCAGGTGTGTTGAACAGGTCTGCAACACAGAAATACTTACATTTGATTATAGATCCCTACTGATGGGATGTAAGTTTCCCAAAATTTATTACCATTCTCCTTCTAAGGCGTTCATTTGTGAAAAACGTTTTTTAGTCAGCTTGGTCACTCGTTACCTAACAATTTAGGGACTCAACGGTTTCATCATTGTATTCCTATGTGTTAATTGTTGTAGTCTAACCCACAAACCATAATGATATAATTAGTAAAAAATAATTAACAAACAGGCCACCTGATCGGGCCCATAGTCAACAAAGTTGGATTATCAGGGTACAATTTAAGCGTTTGGTTCTACTCTTCTTGCTTTGATTGACAGCGAAGTTGACTTTATTTTTTTCACTGTTTTAGAAATGATAGCACACGTTCTGGCTTTGTTGTACCCGTTTTGCCTAATCAATCTCACTTACAACTCGTATTTACAACAGCTAAGATACAAATAGTAAATTTCATAATTTGTTGCAACTATAGGCTTATCCATAAACCTCCAAGTTTAATTGCAGTAAGCTTGAAGCTTCTTTGCTGAGTTGCGAATTGTTTTTTGCACTTAAGAAGTAGATTATACACCAAACTACATCTTGAACTATATAGCCTATGCTTTTCGTTAGTGTTTGTTGATGATGTTTTCAGTGAACTAAATATAAGCTATTGATCTACATGTTGATTCGTCTGCCTTTAATGCCAGTTGTTATTGAACTTCTGCTTTTTCATGTACTACGTATTAAGGTGGAACAAGTTGATTTCTTGTTCAACTTCACATGTTAAAGTTTTTGTAGCGAAAAGTATCATTTCATGCAAATCAATGATCAGAGAACAACGATTGGAGTGGAAGAGAAGAGCGTCATGCAAAACGAAACTAAAAGCTTCAAACTATAAACGCTACAAAACAATTATTCATGACATGAATCATATAGGGATGGCTCAAATGTAAGGTAATCTCTTAAATGGAACTTTTAGGACGGTTCCTCATTACTTTCTACATCAATAAATAAATTTCTACAAAAGATTATCTATTTGGTATTACATCAAATATGCATTACGAACGTATGGTGAGACCTCGTTTCTACTGGGACGGAGAAGTAAAGAATTTCTATGATACAGAGAACAGTTAAAAAGCACAAGAGGACACAAAGAATCTCGAAAATGCTTTACATTTGCACAAAGTAGTAAGGGTGCAGTCCAAAATCTCGCGACGCAAGCCAGGTCCTATATTACAGAATTCGCATCGGAGACAGTAAAAATGGTCCAGTGATCAGTCGGTGACGTCAATGATAAGTGGAGTGATGAATTCGGAATGGCGGATTCCCATTGAGTGTGCTGGGGCCTTGCTCTTGTTCATGTAAACCTTCTCTGGAGAATGAGCGCCTGGGCCAGGTTTCCTCGTGTTGTCGCCAGGCATCACATTTCTGCCTAGCATGGAGTAATGTGGCTGCTTGTTGCGGTAGATGTTTGGACCAGTAACGTTGTATTTGGCCGGACCAGGTGTCCTGGCCAGATCCTCGTCGAAGCCTTGGATGGTAGACCTACCAGTCATCGAGTACGCAGCATGGGCTTTCCTGTTAATAATCTTGGGCCCAATAAGCGTTGGTAGGGTGTAAGCATTGGCAGCTGGGTTTGAGTCGCGCTTACGGAAACGCGTTCTGGCAGCCATCGAGTATTTTGGAGCGTGGCGTTCACCCTGGGGGTGGACCTGGTGGTTGTTGTATGTACCGGGGCCGGGAGGGCGAAAGAGGTCTGGTTTTTTTTAAAGTTAACCACAAAGAAGTACACGCAATAAAGGCAAAAAATGACAAAATAAAACACATACAATCAAACACAAAATCAAAATTTGGAGATGGTAGCAGATGACGGCAGCGAATTCATGGAAAAAAGAAATACATTGTTAATGGGATGTTAATGGCTAAGATCAATGTATGCATACTAAAATCAGGGTGCTATTGTGGTTATTTTTATGAACAAGGATATTTGACAAAACGCTTCATAATTGATTAAAGTTTTTTTTGCATTTCCCCAGGTCGGCAAACACAATAGGTTTTCTTGAAAACAGAGAACAATGAGACTATATTGCCGGCGGACAAACATTGACTTGCCACCATATAAAGGTGTGACATGAATGGATTTTCCAAACAACAAGAAAGGTTGGTTTTAATATTTCCTGGGCACCACAACAATGATTCTCTTTTCATCGCCATAAACAACATAGGATCTACATGATTAATTCGCTAGGCATTTCGACTACTAATGTAACTACGTTGACCTATAAACAGCATCTAATAAATGGTACGAATACGCTAAAACTACGGAAAGAGACTACTACAAGTATGGAACAAAATCAGACTGGAGAGTTATAATCTATGCTTGACTATGTACTCACTTAGCTCTGGTTGTCTGGCAAGCATAGAATATTTTGGTTCTCCCTCAGGACCAACCCTGGTGAATCTGGCATCAACATGGTACTTCGGGCCAGGACTTACATCCTTTGAGAACACTGGAATAGAGATTGCAATAAAACCAGCTCGTTCGTGGTGGTGGGCAAAAACAAACATAGGCGATACTAAACAAATGGAGGTTTGTTGATGGTAGCAACTTACTTGAATTGTCGAGCCGTGCCCCAAACGAATACGCTGGTTTCATGTTCTTTGTAAAGTCATGCGACTTAAAACCCACCGTACTGGGCAAAGCATAGCGTCCGGGTCCGGGACCTTTGGAAAAAATGTCAAATGCTAAAGTCGTACAGACGGTACAAAAAGTTGGTAACTTCTACTGCAGTAATTCATGTTCTGATACTTTGTGACAAGCAGTGATTACACAACGTCTTTTCCCCACAAACAGCAAGCCTTATGCAAACACACAAAAACAATGGACCAAAGCCTACATACAAGCCTGGATAGTACATTTAAAAGATCGCCTGCAAACCATGATATCAGCTTGTTGTACCTTGGGCGTTTAGGTTTTCTTTGACTCCAAGCTAGCGTTTTTACTAAACTTAAGTTTTGTTTTGATACATCACACAAAGTCCATTAACCCTTATGTAACACTGGTCAATACACCACACCTTTAACATACCTCTTTCCCTTGCAGCTATCATCACATTCTTTCTTTCGGTGTCTTCCATTTTTGATAGAACGACAAAGTATAATACGCAGTTGATATATCGGCGTCAGCGAACAAGCTATACCTCACACTGGCAGCAGATTTCAACACCCGATAAGCAAGTGGCGCGCCAGTAGGCCACTTTCGCGGACTCGTTACCATAGACGCACGCTGCTAGGCAACACGAGCAAGAGCGGAGGAGCGGAAATCAAATAAGCGCTTGAATCGCTCACACGTTTACTGGCATGATCACCCATCCAATTCGAAGAGCTGGTTGACGAGCACTTGACGCGAGACGGGAGGAGACTCTGCGCAAACAATACGCTCACTTGCTTGTCGAGAGCAATAAACAATAGGCGCGAAGGAGCGGGGGCGCTCGCGGCTTCTCCCGGCGCTCCACAATCAGTGAAGATGGCTTGGGAATGAATACCCAAAGAATGCTGCCAAAGTTGTCTCTGTTGGTACAATAGCCACGACTTCTTCTTTTGGAGCTTGTACAGATGGTAACATTATAGCCTGCCTATCAACGAAAATAAAAACTACTGTGCTGCCACAAATATTACACTGATAATAACCACTTGCGCGGCATCAAATTGTTCTCTGTGTTTATTATATTGTTACAACGTAACCTGCTGTTTACACTTTAGCCTCTGTAGGAGGAAACTTTAGCGGCAAACTTTTGCATCAAAATTCGCTGTCGCTTAGTCGATTGGTCAAATTACCAGCATTCATACCAGGAAGCAGTTTGTGGTTCAAACGTGGAAAAACACATCTTATCGAACTGTATGGCTTCTTATTGGTTTACAACCTGACATTGCCGCTGTTGAATAACAGCGAGAAGCACGATACCTATTGTTTTTAACTGGTCAAGTGATAGGAAATAGTCTGCACAATAGTCTGCATTTTTAACACAAATATTTCCTGTACGCGCAAATACTTTCGAACAGCCCGGTTTTAAGCGATAAACCGTGAACACAAAACAGCTTGACACATATATAACTAAATAACTAAGTGATATTTTCCTGGGACAGAAATGGAAACTAGTGGTCGATAAAATGCATGTTTTTGTAGAGGGAGGGTCAAAAATATGTGTTGTGTCAGTTCTCATACACAATCAACCCCTTTATTGTGGAGGACATTAATAAGATGGTTAACTGTTCGAAACTACTCACAAATATTTGTGTTTGGAAAAGCAAATATGTTCCTGCTTGAACTGTCTTTTTTTGCGTGTATGCAAAATATTGTAAAATAAGCACAGATATTGTTTCTATTGTAGGGGATTTTACGAAAATTCCCCACAATTAGGACAAACAGCTAAAAATTACTTGTTAGATGTTATCTGCAGAAGTTTCTGATTGACTATGTCTTCGAAGAAAACCAAACTATCTCTTAAAAATGCTAAACAAGCTATTCAAGCAAAACAGTTTGAGACGGCACTGGGACATTGCCAAGTGAGAAAAGATGTATTCTAATTAAAAGACAGGAATCTATATGCTTCTTTAAATTATGTGTTGCTTTCTACAGGAGGTTTTGGATGATGATTCGATGAATTACAATGGCCTGGTTTTTGCTGGCTTGTGCCATTCAGAACTTAGGCACCACGATCTTGCCCTAACAACTTACCAAAATGCAATTAAAGCTCAACCAGACATGGCTTTAGCTTATCAGGGAATTGTAAATCTCTTTCAAAAACACAACATGAAAGGCAATTCTGAACAAATATCTGTGCTTATTTCAGCATACCAATTTCTTATTAACCAACCAAAGTATGATAAATGAGTTAAATTTTTTTTTATTTACGTGTAGTAAGGGTTTTATACTGTTCCAGATTGGATTCTGACAAGAAAGTTGAACTACAGCATGGTTTAGGCCAAGCCTATTGTGAAAATGATCAATATGATCTTGCTTTTGAAATATTGAATGAAGCTTTGCAGCACCTTGAAGAAGGATCCACATCAAACAAAAGATCTTTACAAATGACATTTTTCCAGTGCTTAAAAAAGTCTTTGGCAGCAGGAAATCAACTACAAATTGATCCTGAAATGGTAAACTTTTCTTTGTATGTTTAGTTTAAGTAGTGTTTGAATTTCTGTTTGTTTAAAATGAAAAACCTTTTTAGGTATTTAACACTGCAAGTGATTTTTTACAAAATGATAATGTTTCTGGAAAAAGCAAGGAAGATCCACTAAAATATCTAATCTCATTCCTGCAAGTAAGAGAGGGAAGCTTGGTCAAACGTTTGCTGGATTTACAGAACCTTTGTTTGGAACTGGCATTAAAATACATGGACATTAATGTTTTTGCTGAGGCACTGCTACAAATATGTTTGCACAAAGGTTAGCATGTGACATTTGATGAATACTCTCATCATGTATGACATTCAAATTAGAACTAGGTACATTTTTTAAGTAAATTGTATGATTTCAGATATGATTTATAATAATCAGTCTATAACCAATGTTTGAATTCAAATTTTTCTATTTGTTGTTCAGATCAATCTTTTCAAACTTCTGATGCAGCATCATCTGTGCTTGAATTCTATAATGGCCCCTACAAGTCAATTTATAAAGGATTTTCTTTTTTTAATGAAAATAAATTTGAAGAGTGTTATAAACAAATAAAAGCGAGCCTGCTAAGTGCCAGTGATTTTGTTCCTGGCTGGCTACTTCTTGGTAAGTGCCTGAACAAAATGCACAAAGGCCAGGAAGCAGAAAAGACTGTCAAGTAAGTTTTACCTAAACATGTGTGGGGTTGTGTTGGTGCAGATGCTTATATATCAAAACAAATACATACTTAACATTTTTGCAGACAGGGGCTCCAGGCTTTAAAAAATATAGATCAATGTAAGACTGGCAGTTGGGTTGTCCACCTCAAACCTTTGCTTGACCTAAAATTTGAGTTCACCATGTGTCTGGGTCATGCATACTCTTTGCAACATAATCCTACATCTTTAGCTCTTGCAAGGGCAACCTTTGAGAAAGTGAGTGCTTTTGTTGTAAAATCTTTAGAAACATGTAACTGTGTGAGTGCTCTGTTTAACAAATTCTGCTTAACAAAGTTATCCAAGATGAGTGAATATTCAACACAAGCAACTCTGGGGTTAATTGATGTGGAAATGAAACTCAACAACTTTGACAAAGTGAAGGATATTCTTTCTCAATCAGATGTGGCAGATGATCTACAGGCCAGATGTTGGAAGTTGCAGTTACAATTCATGGTATATACCAGTTAGCTGTAACAGATTTTGTTTGTGGTATTGCCATTTTTAAAATGTGTTGCATGTTTTCGGCTTAAACAATGGTTTGAAGTAATATTTTCTCAAATATGCTTACATTTTACTATATTTTTGCTCTACTGACAATTTTTTGTAGCTTATCTGATGTTTTGATGTCCTGTTTGGGGCATCTTCATCAGGTTATTAGCACACTATTTAACACAATCCTTCCTGATAACACCAAACAGGGTGATAACATGGCACAAACACATTGTGTAAATATTGATAAAACTGCATTACAACACTTAAATAAAAATGTTGATAAGTTATATACAGCTGGTAGAAAAGAATGCTTTGTAAAATGGACATGGGACAAAAGTAACTATGTATTTAGGATGGTGACAGAGAAGTAGCAATTGCCTCAATAAAATCTTTAGCACAAGACAATCCAACAGAACTTCTACCAGCTTTCCTATTTGGAAAGCTTATGTGGCAATTAGGTGAACCATACAGAAGAGACAAGACCAAATGCCTGACAGCATTTTTGAAGGTATCAAATCTGTAAACGAAACATTTGCCTGTAAGTATATTTTTTGACTTTTCCTTGTTTATTTAAAGGCAGCTAAATTGGATGTCTACCATGGAGAGACATTCCTATATTTGGGTCATTACTATCGAGACATTGGAAGTAATAACTCAAAAGCCAAGAAGTGCTACCAGAAAGCTTACACACTCGATCCTGGAAACGAGGAAGCTGGATCTGCACTTGCTGATCAGTTTATTGCAGAAGGTAGGTCTAGATCAGGGGTGGGCAAACTTTTCAATGCACGGGCCGCATTCAAAAGTTCTTAATGTTATCGGGCCGCATAGTATTTAACCAACGGCCGCCATTGTTTGCTTGTTTTTGTTTTAAAATAACTGGTGTAAAGAATTTGGTTTATATCATATATATATACCATTTAACTTGGTGCACAAGTTCAGCTAAACGAAGCTAACTGTTTATGACGTCATAATCTGTATTGTGACGATTGCGGGGCCTGTTTTTCTCTTTGTTTACACACAATAAGCGGATAAAAAAGCCTGACGCATATAGTTACTAAGCGGGTAATCTTTTTTCCAGTCTCGCGAAATCTGTTTTTAGCAGTTTAAAAATATAAATATTTGGCAAAATAGTTTTAGTTACGTCACGGCCCAATGCATGTATTTTAAAACGGACCACACAAACTCGTCTCCGCGTCCGCATGTGGCCGTAAGGCCGCATGTTGTGCACGCCTGATCTAGCCCAAAAATATTTTCAGCTATGTGCAAATACGTTTGTTATCACTTGACTAGGCAAAAATTGGTTAAAACGCTACAATTGTAATTGTTTCAAAATAAACAAGCATTTTAAGCACGTTTTTTTGTTAATAAATTCCTTGCGCCAACATTAAACAAGGCGAGCCGCTTTTAGTATCCATCCTTAGGTGTTGTGCGGGTCTGCGTTAACGATTCTGAAGCCGTTTTTTAACAGTTTGCAAAGTACTGCAACGACCTAAACTTGATCCAAAGTGACCAAAGTTTTGGCGTCAACAGTGCAAAGTGGGCTGTATTTGAAAAAGTAAATTGCTTTTTACTTTTATCGAACGAAGAATTTGTGTCAAGTGACGATTTGCATAATAACGTGGCAGAAACAACAGGCAAAGGCACATAAAAAGTATCTATGTTTAGTTCCTATGCTGGTACGGGTACAGATACAGCACATGGTATAGGTATCGGCAAGTCGCACCCTCGGTACTTTTTATTATTTTTTAAAAACTCTACGCCTGTGCTTATAATACTATTCAGCGTTGCTCGGTAACTTTCTCTTTAAAGTTTACTAACACTTGGCGGGCCGCATGAACTCCTTTGCCGGGCCGCATGCGGCCCGCGGGCCGTAGTTTGCCCACCCCTGGTCTAGATGGTGGTACCAAACCAGTATCATATTTTTAGGTGGTTTTTAAAATAGCAAGATATTGTGAGTTATGGCTCCCAGAAGTAACAAGAAATAATTACCACCTGCAGAAACAAAAGCATGTTCAACCTAAAAAGGTGGTTTAAATTGATCCCAGGTTCAAACATAGAACCACAAACAACCTATTAAATATGAATCTGTGTGTAAAGTTCTAGATTTTTCATTCACTATATTAGTTTTCACATTAAGGTAAATGTAGATCCTTTTTTGTAGATCCTATGTGTTTAGTGCTTACAAACTTAAAGTTTAAACATTTCTTATTTACTTGTTGTGTTTAATGTTGCTTATCCTGGCCCTATTCCTAGTCTAGCTAATATTTTTGTTACTCTATTTCTTATGCTTGAAAAAACAACTGACTGGGTTATATTCATGTCTAATAAAAAAGTGTTTTACAGGCAAATTCGAAGATGCAGTGTCATTATATGAAGGTGTTACCAGTGATGCTGCAGCAGGGACATGTAAGTGGGCTTGGCTAAGGCTTGGACTTTGTCACCTGAAGATTAAGGATGGCACCAAGGCAATCAAGTGCTTCCTGGCTGCCCTAAGAGCTGATGCAAATGACTAGTATGTACAATGTGATTACCTTTGTTTAACTGCAGTCTTTCTTGTGCTAAAATTATACACATTATAATTACAGCATATGTTGGGAATGCCTTGGTGAGGGATATATTGGAAGGGGAAGTTACAATGCAGCATGGAAGGCATTTAACAAAGCCCATGATCTCAATCCAAATTCTGTGTACAGTGTTTATCAAATGGCTGCTGTTAAACAGGTAAAACTATAATTACAATGATCAAAACATGTCATTTTTAACTCTGTTGACTTAAAAGATTCTGGGACAGCATGCGGATGCCATTGTAGAATACATGGGTGTGTTAAAAATGGTTCCAGATTATGTGCCTGCACTAAAAGGTACTGTCCAAAGAAGTGTATTAAAAGCAATGCTTTACTTTAACAACTCTCTTATGTCAACAAACAACCATCTTGTTTTACCTTTTTTGATTATTTTTATGAAGCAACAGCACTAAAAAATCACAAAAGTCTTTTTTTGCTTAGGATTAAGTGAAAGTCACTTGGCTCAAGCAAAGCAAATGTTGAGTGAAGGTAGAGATCAAACCTGTAATGATCACATTACTGAGGCCATAAAGTGCCTGACATCTGCTGTTAAAACCAGGTATGTTAATTGATTGTTCATTATTTCATTTGTATTCTTGTTGAAAGAAAAATGTCTGTGATTTTGCTCAGATAAACACAACATGATATGATGTTCCTAAAGAAAATCACAGCATGCCAAATTTAGATTAAATCCCATAAGAGCACTAGGCGGTTGTGCTAACCACCAAACCATCTTAGATACAGCTTCTGTGTTACATATTATTGCCTAAATCTTCGTGTTTAAATATTATGGTTGCATCCTAAAAACATACAATTTTTCTCATGAATCTCTCATGAAAATAACTTCAGTGATTCAATAAATTTAAAATTATTTGCTGTTCAGTGGCACAATGTCTTGTCTGTGGAAGCTTCTTGGTGAATGTTGCAATGTTATCTACTTTCTTCACCCAAACCAAGTTCAAGTCGAAGTACCAAGTGTGTTGTATGAACAATCATCGTCAGACAATCAAACAGTAACTTTAAACAAAAAGGAGGTAGGTTATGTAAATGTTTTTTTGTGATTTTGCAGTGTATGTTTTTCTGCATTGTAAATGGTAACAAAGCTTAACATGATTCCAAACTAAAGTAAGCAATCCAAAACTTCTTATTTGATAAATGGCATAATTTTGACGATAGAAAACACAAGTATAAATTATTATCTTTTGGCATGTGCTTCAACATTCTTATGTTTATGTTTGGATGTGTTTATTGTATTCAGCTTCTTTCCCTGGGCACCAAGTGTTTTTCACGAGCTCTGTCATTGAACAACAATCTTTCATCACTATGGCACGATCTTGGTCACAATCTTTTCCATTGTGCCAAAATGGAATCAGAATTGTCGGTGGCAACTCAACTTGCCGAAAAGTCACAAAACGTATGAGTTTTAACCTGTAGATCTCCCAACAATGTTTCTATGATTCATTTCGCACTTTGTTTAATCTAGGTGTTGCAGAAGGCTATATCACTGGAACCAAACAATCATATTTTGTGGAACAGTCTTGGGGTTGTAACATCTTCGAAATACATTGAGGTAAAGATAAATCAACAACTATTTTTGTGACGCATAACTTGTTGACCCAGAGTTGAACGTTTGCCAGGATTTTAAGGGCCTGACTTCACATTCTATGCCTGTAATTTTTTTAACTGTAATTACCCAGCAAAGTAGCTATTTGCTGGACTAAACCTAATGCCCAAACAGCCCTAAAACGTCTTGTTTACGCCATTATCTATTATTGTCTATTGAATATGTCTTTTTTTACAATCCTGTCATTCAAATTTTCGGGCCTAAAACGGGCTTCTTAAAAATGACTCTTCATACCCGCTTACAACTCTGCCAACAGTTAATGTAATGTACAAATTTAAAGTTGGGTAACTTATTGTGCATTGGCTGTAATTTTTGCAGAATTGGGGTTTGGCTCAGCATTCGTTCATCAAGTCAATCGAGGCAGACAGCAACAACTGCTGGGCGTGGAGCAACCTTGGCTTTATGTATTTGCGGCAGATGGAAGTTCAGTTGGCACACAGAGCGTTCAAAGTTGCCCAAAGCCTGGAACCTTCGTTTCCCAACAGTTGGATCGGACAGGTTTGTGCAAAAGACCACCAGTCCATAGACATATTGGCACTAAAAATAATTTACCTAAATACAAATGTGATTCTTGTGGACTGTGACACAAACACATAATGATAATGCTATATTTGATGTTATGTGACACACTAAATGATTTTATGGCATTTCGATTTCCCGAACCTAATTGCCAAAATTTTAAGAATTCTTGTTTTCGTGGTAAAACGCCTTTCGCTTCAGGAAAATGGTAAAAACTGTACTTCTGTATTTAGACGTTTTTATTTCTGTATTTTTTTGCATTTAAAAATGTTTTTAGGCGTTGGTTGCTGAAAACATTGAAAGTCATGAAGCGATGGATTTGTTTCGACATGCTACAGAATTGGGTTTGCACGGACAATCAGGAACGGGTAAAACACGCTTTTGTTTTATAATATCGCTACCAATAGGTTCGAGTGACAAATGCCGGAACAAGTGGGCCCATGCTGAGTGCACTTGACTGTTTCAATTTAATCTCGCAGGTTATGCTTCATGGGTGGTTAAACTTATTACTGAATGTGACGACCGATCAACTTCACGTTACCGAGAAAACATCCACGACATGGATGCTATACAAGCTGCACAAACTCAGCTGTCCAAATTCTGCACTCGACACCCAGACTGGTGAAAAACATTTTAAAAACATATTTGTTGTTTATCTGCACTGTTGCCATGTATTGGTACGCTCTGAAGAAGACGTCAAAGCTTTTGCCCTAACAAAATATTTTTCCTAAACCATCAACTATAGTATAAAAACGCCAAAGATTGGGACTGAGAGGCGTTTGAAACTTTTTTCTCAACCGGTTTGGTGCCTAATTTTTTTTTGTCATATGAATATGCAGATACAAACTAATAAATAAATATTTGTACTTGAAAAATATTTTTTGTATGTTGTGCAATTATTTAAATCCGCGGACTTTGGGTCGAGAAACACTTCAAAACTTTTTTATTGTTCTTAATGATGCCTAAACAGAGCTTTTTTTCGTTTTTAGTGCGTGGGCTCTCACTTTGCACGGTTTCATACTGGAGCAATCCAGTTTAAACCGGTCCGCAGAGGAAGCTTACAAAAAGGCGAAGGAAGTTCTCGAGTCAGAAGCTGCGAACTGTGATGAGTCAACCGCCTCTTCTATTGCACCAAAGCTCGATAAAGCAAAATCTAATTATGCTCGTCTTGTTTGGTATACTTAATGCTAAATTGTATTCCTGTTTTCATATCTCTCGGAACAATGCCCACAAATATGAATGTCGATGGGTCCAATCGGACCATTTGGTTGCTTACCTTATATGGTTGTGAATTTCAAAAGTATCAAAATTAATTTTGTTTTAATTTTAGCGTTAATGGAAACTTCAACAAGGCTGCAGAAATCTATAAAACCATTACATCGCCAACATTTCACGATCTTTGCGGTTTGGCGTTGTCACTTCGTCAATCCAACAAATTGAAAGACGCATTAAAAACATACCAAGAGGTATTTACACACAGTTACTGAAACATTTCGATCAACGATTCACTGGCCTCTTGTGACTATATCAAGTTACTTTTTAAAGGCTTGCCACATGGTGGCGACAGACGAAGATCAAGCAAATGTGGCAGTTGCCATGGTGACACTATCTCTTCGTATGAAGAATATTGATAGTGCAAAAGACCTGTTACTGCCATGGATTGAATGTTCAAGGATTGCACGGCAAACACTAGAAGCTATAGGTATGAACGGCTAAACAACTATGGTCATTCTTAACAAAGCTGTAAATGTAAAAATTGTTTTCAAGGTCACACAGATCCTTATAATGGTATGTAAATATAAATCGTACGTTTAAAAATATATAACTGAAATGGTAAATATTTGTTGGAATTATCTTTTTTCATTACGACATTTCGACAAACGTATGTATATGATGTTGTTCTGTCGCATAATGTATTAATAGTTTGTTGTGTGTATAGGGCTTGACGGATAACACGGTTATTTTACAGACATCGTCCGGGGCTCTCCCTTAACCGAAAACTTGACATCGGGATCCACACCGCCTTCATCACGTGACCAACTACGCAATTGTTTGCTCGAGGTTGCGTCATCATTAATGCGCGATCGCCAATCTGCGCATCGCAAAGTGCAAAAATACATACATAGGTTTGTTGCGTTTGCTTTACCTTAAATTTACGATGAGTTTTGTAACGCGTTTTGCCTTGGGTACCAATAATGGTTTTGGATACTTGGGAAACGGTTTTATGGCTTTCGGGATAACGGCAATGACTTGGTAAACAAGAGAAACCCTTTACACGTTAAACAGTAACTAGTATTAGGCTGATAAGTTGTATGATAAATTCCTCTCGAAATGTTTACCCCAAGGGTCTCTTTCAGTGAAACTTTTTATCTAGAACAAAGTTTAACTGATTAAACAGAAGTTGTGTTGACACCTGCATGGAAAAACCCTTGAGAAAAATATTCTTTGTTTTCTCATCAGGTTTCCCCATGAGTGGAGGTTTCGTGTGCTGCTAAGTCACATGATTCAAATTCGGACTGTTAACGTACCTTTGTCCCTGGTCATGGCCCGAAACGGATTTCTGTGTTACACCAACGATGTCACGTGCGCGTCAATCAACCGTGACCTTGTGCGCCAAAGCGGAACGAGATGTTTGGAAAATCACCGAAAATCAATTACCTCACTTGCTTGTTCCTTACTAAGCAGCGGAAAACACCGCTTCGGGTCAAGTCACTTAAACAAGTATGTAAATGAGCTGGATGATAACAAACAGGGACTAGATAGTGGAACGTTAAGAAACATACCAGACAACTATTCCATGACGTCGTGATACACTTAACATTCCAAATCCTAACTAGACCTGTAAAAGCATATAGAGCCAATAAATGATAAGCTGCAGACAGTGCACACTGTTTCGACCTATAAGGTCTCATCTTATAGGTCGAAACAGTGTGCACTGTCTGCAGCTTATCAGTTATTGGCTCTATATGCTTTTACATTGATACTGTGACACTGAGCCGACTTCACTGTGGTTCCCAAGCAGTTGCTTGGCCATTGTGAGCCAGTTTCATCTGTGCTGTATACCCAGTTGTGGCATCGCACAGACTAGGTGATGCATGGGGTTGCACCCTGTTGCTCACCACAAACTGGAGTGCCGTTGGATGGCTACACTAGCCAATACGGCCGATCTCGTCACCAGCTGCACTGATGAGACCTTATAGGTCGAAACAGTGTGCACTGTCTGCAGCCTAACTAGACCTCTCATAACAATAATAAGTGCCACTGCCAGCTAAAATCGGAAGGAATGTATTACAGTAAACCTCGGTTAATCTAGGCCCCCTTTTCGACCGAAAAAAATATCCGGATTTGGCGAGGATCCGAAATAATCGATGTGGATTAGTTCAAGTTTTACCACATTACAAATTATTTTAACCTTCGAGTTTTGTCCGAATTAGGCGAAGATTTGGTTTAACCTAGGTATACCGTATACTGTTCCTTGATCGTTGATTAGATTGTTATATTCTTAAAATTATATTACTAGGTCTGGCGACGATGCCTTGAAAAGTGCACAGAGGTTGGTACACTGCCACCCTTACTCAACTGAGTCCTGGTCCGTCCTCTCCGCTTCTTGTTACGCCAATTCCATTTATTCAAAGTAAGTACTGTAGTATAATTTATACTGGTTATCTGAATATTTGCAATGTTTTTGTTTTTCGAAGGCTGAAGGAGCAACCAGATAAGTTGGATTCTATTTGTCGTCGCCTGTGTTCATTCGTTGAGCAAAATTCTAGTTCAGATGAGTTGATTCGTTGGTCAACTAAGCAAAAGTTCTTGTCACTTATCGCGGGAAGCCATTTCAACGAAGTCATCGATTTGGCTTCGGAGGTAGAATTTTGTTTCAACCCTTTGAGGGCGTTTTGGCTTAGTGCCGTTTTGCCGTTTTTTTTTTGTACATTAAGGGTTCAAAATGGGGTATTTTTCAGATAACTGACGACTTTGAGGAGACTGACGTTTATGTTACGCTGAGTGAATGTGCTTTGGAGTTTGAGAAAAATGGAAATATCAGCAAATCTCAAATCAACGAACTTAACAACATCGCAACATCGAAATCGTCGTCCCTACACTCCAAAATAGTAAAAAGCTACTAACATGTTGTGCATGCACACCAATAATCGATATTATTTCCTCCAATAACAAGCTTTTTTAGCCCGTGTTGATTTAACTTTCACCAATCTATGGGTTTTTGCACTTAAAAAGCACACTTGAAAAAAATCTTATGGCGCTCTTGTATGCCACGGTACACAGTTTGAGGATACACTGCTTTATAATGTACTGTTTCCGGGTATTTTTAATCTTTTGATCTTTATGTCTATTTTAATATTAAAACATAGTGTTGTTTTTTTCAGATCGCCTCACATGCACTTAAATGCGTGGGAATGTACAAAGCAGCCCATTCCGCTCTAGCTTCCACTTTGTCCAATAGCCCACCGAGCAGCGACCATCGTACCAGTTTAGCTCTTCGGTCATTTGTGGTCGCTTTTGAAGCATCACGAAACGCATCCCCGGATGAACTAAACGCCTGGATCTTGTTGTGTTCGGAAGCTGTTAATGCCGCTAAACGTGAAGAAAGTCAAGCTGCAACAATTCTGGCTGAAGGCTTATGTCGGTATCTGGAGAAAAATCATAGGTAAATTTATACATTGATTTTAGATTTGTGCTTTTGGGTACGTTTGTTACAAAATTTGTGCCTTTGGTTACAAAGAGTTGGAGTTTCCGTATTCACCCTGTCGCCTATTACCGGCTTGGTGAATGATAGCCACAACAACAACACATTTGTTTTGTGCCTTGGTGCTGTCAGAGCATTCAAATTTAGGACGCGAGTGAGCAATCTTATGCCATGACTTCAACTTCACTAATCTCTCTAGACTTGTTAAACCTCTTCCAATTGTATGAAAAATGAATTATGCAATGACTGGCGTTGCCGAAGCTCTGCCTAAACCAGCACTTGTCAGGGTGATACAGATCTCTAATCCTGTCCCATTCCATGTAGAAAATGTCGAGTGATGTTAAACAGAGCTTTGGACAGCGGCCAGTGGTACAGTGGTGGTAAATTATGCATGGGCCGGAGTATTGCGGCCTGGTACCTTTATCGGAACCTCCATGAACGGAACGACGCAATGGAGATGGAGGTAAACTGACATGTTCACTATTTAGACTTTTTGATTTTACTCGATGTATTTGTTTGTATTTTTTTTTCTTTTTGTTTGGTCCTTCCTTGCAGTTTTTCCATCTCTTTTGCCATGAAATGTTAAATGATTTCGGACAAAACTTTTACAGATGGCAGGTACGGTCATGTAGATGTTCTATTTCGTCTGACTTTATAACCCCACTATTTACCCCGCTAGCCCCGAAAAAGTAAATGTTTTATATACGTTAGGTATGCTGCTGCGCACCACAAACGGAAATTTTCTGTGGCGTAATAGTATGTTAAAGGCAACGGAGTACAGGTTTTTTGTGTTAATGCTCACTTAGCAGCCTCGAGGCTAGAGTCACATGATTGACTGTGAGAATAGTCGCAATGTCTATGGTGTGCTTATTGTCTCGCAAAGCAACGTGTCCTTATCCATCGTGCACTGCTTAATCTTTGTACGACCACAAGGCTTTCGTACATACTCTTTTCAAAATTGTTCTTTTTTGTAGCAGTGTAACTATAGGTATGTTCCACATGAAATAAACAGTCAGTAACCCATACACTTCATGAGCTTATGTACAAAGAAATGGGAGGTAGGGGACGTGATAACAGCCTTACAAAAGCGTAGTCAAATGTTAATGTTAAACAATGACGGATTGTGACCAATTTTAAAGGACTGTTGAATCGGTCATTGTGTTTTGCTATGTTGTTAGTTTTGGTGTAGAACCCCATCAGTTACCCCACTGGCCCCCTAAAATGGGTAATTTTTTAACAATGCCGCAAAGGATGACAGTTATAGAATTTGCCATTTATAGGTATCAATTGTTGTATTTTACCCTTTAGTCTCACTATTTACGTTTGTCATATAAAATGGGACAAACTTCAAACAACATCTGAATGGAATGCGATTTGAATAGTTTGTACTGTACAAAGCATGACTATTTCAGCACCTTACCAATCTCTATGTTTAACCTTGCAACACCAAATTTGCTCATGGTTATCTTTTTGATATTCATTATTTACAACTTTGCATATATGGGTAGCAATGAGTTTCTGCCTGCAAAAACAAACTGAGGTTATAAAAAGCAGTGGCTAATAAACAGATTCAAAATAGTGTATGTGCAATGGCAAAATGTGCTAACCCACCCTTCTATAGAAGGTTTCAAATGGCACTTTAATACATTAGTTTAGATCATTTTAGTGACGCGTTGACCCTGAAGTGATTATAATATTATGAAACGCGGAATATGCGTGGTACAAAAAAGTGTTTTATCGTCTGATTTCTTTCTTTCGATTCGTAAGGTCGGTTTGGAGTTTTGCACGATAATCGATATAGTCCCTGTATTCAATAGTTTTCAGATTAATTATTGAAAACAATGTTTAGATAGGATTTGTGACTTATAACAAACAAATAGTCGTAGACCTACTTGCTGTAGTTGTATTCACTCAACGACATTTTTTGTCCTCGCAGTGTTCGCAAACCCACGCATTCCAGATAGCGAGCACTGTCGGGTTATGCGGACGCCTGGCATCCTCGCGCATACACAGTATGTAAGTTAACATGAGCATAACCTGTGTTTATGGCTAAGCGTAAATATTTCACGTTACCATTCATCTGTGCGACCAGCCGCTTTGTTTGCGTTACACATGAACGCCGTATAAGGCCCAGCTGCGAAAATGTCAGTCGGACAAAAAAGATAGCTGATCATTGTTCCCCAAAACGAACAAGTAACAAGCGTTTATCATTGCAGAAACTCTTGGGGAAATGTGTTGATGATCCACTGCTGCGCCGTATACGAAAGCTGCTACAGTGAAGTAGAAGTTAGTGGTGCGACACAGGCTTCCGTATTTCGTGTAGTTTCGTATCCAATAAAAATCACCATATAAAAACACATTTAGATATGTATTCAATGGCTGATGTGAGTGGCTTGAGAAGCGAATCGCCTCTGTTTGCGCGTGTTTGCCGAGTCAGACCGAGATTTTAGGACCTTTCTTCTTGTGTTTGTTCCCGATTGATGAGCCGTGG
Organism: Phallusia mammillata; assembly: GCF_965637545.1. Lineage (NCBI taxonomy): Eukaryota > Metazoa > Chordata > Ascidiacea > Phlebobranchia > Ascidiidae > Phallusia > Phallusia mammillata. The sequence continues at coordinate 22,860,474 of NC_137253.1, forward strand.
CACGCCTTTTTTCCAAGCGTTGTTGCCCGACTAAGAAGCTGATGCAAAGCAACAGACCGATCAACCGAGCAAGGTTCAGGCAGTATCGATGTCTCTGAGGTTTCAATGAATTAAATTGAACGTTTAGTTTGTATACAAGCAACTTCGGTCAGGCCGTTTTCGATTAGTTCAATACAACGCCTTGTTTGACAAATTAGCATGGTCAGGATGCGAGTGCCAGTCACTGTCAGGCGTATGTTTTTCTAAAGGTCCGTAAAGCAGATTGCAGAATATTGCTTCGCGTCTTCAATCCCTATAGTAGCTTGGGACGCGTCCTGTGATTCCATATTGCAATATGGCGTGGGTGTCTTGTACAGTTAGCGTTTCCGCCCTGCAAAGCTTCTTTCTATTTAAGTAGACACGTTAACCTAATGGGGATTAATGCATGTGTATTAAAGAAAGCTGTGAAGCCAAACGTAATTAGTGTTTCTCCTACTCAGAAAAGCTTTAACTATTCAATCGTTAGGGAAACTTTAGATAATACCCTAGTATGATTTACTTGGAGGTTGAGAACCACTGAAGCATATTTAGGTTGGATTTGATTCATGTCATGGATCCGTTTATGCTCGGATCGTCGTCAAAAGTAAAAACAGTTAGCAAGCACGTTTTTCACAGCCACAGCTATCAGAAGCCGACTTTCTGCGCCAACTGCAACAAGCTCCTTGTCGGATTGGCCAAGCAGGGATATCAGTGCAAAAGTAAGTAGGCCTATATAACTTGGTAAACCTCGGTTAATCCGACCCGTTTGGACGAACAAATTGTCCGGATTAACCGATGTCGATTGGTTCAAGCCTTGCCACATTACAAATCATTTGTTCCTCGAGTTTTGTCCAAATTAGATCCGGATTAACCGAGGTTTACTGTATTACCAAATTGTATCTCATCCAAGTCATCATTTAGAAATTGGAAGTGCTTACGATTGCCAATTGTTTTCACTTGTTTGCACGTCTGGCCTTTTTACCTTCTTGCTGATGTAACAGTTGACCGAATTAGGCTATATTACACAGACACATGCTTATGACCAACGAAGCAGGAAATGTTTTTAAGATTCAGTTACTTTCTGAAATAACTCACTAGAATTAATTTTCAAATCGTTCTGCAGGATGTGAAATAAACGTCCACAAGAAATGTCGAAAAGAAGTAGAAGACACTTGCATTGAAGTGGTAAGTTTTGTTGAGCTTGATTTGTTTGCATACCTCCGCATACCTACTTTACATTTGAAGATTGTTGGACACCATAACTTCCTTGCGAAAACATACACACACCCCACATTTTGTGATTTTTGCAACAAACTGCTGGCTGGTGTTTTTCACCAAGGACTGCAATGTTCAGGTGAGCGTAGGAACCTGTCCATAAACGTTGCTTCCAAAAAATATATTCGACTTTGATGTAACGACCATAAGCGCTCACAACAGAAAATTGTGTGATTCTAAACAAGTTTTGATTCTACATACTAAAGATTTTTTATACGTCGGTTGTATTACCTTTGCTAGTACATATTTTTCTTGGCAAAAAATTGCGTTAAGTTTTCATAAAACTTTGTTATGCACCTAAAACCGCAGCAGAAATATGCCTTTATCTGCTGAAATGAACGTCTTCCAGGCATGTCAAATTGCAATATTACAATATTACTAAAACGACTTACTGTGTGTACAGAATGCGGATCCAATGTCCACGAAAAATGTCAAGAGAAAATCGAGGTGCAGTGCGCAATGACAAAGGAGAGACTTGAAACGGAGAAATCAAAACAGTCGCCGGCACAGGAAAGCAAACCCGGGTAAAAAAATACTGCCTGTGCGTTTTTAAATTTACATAACATCCTGCACATTTGAAAGTTACATTTTAAAAGAATCCAACAGCTTTTTATGTATCAGATATTCCAACGATGAATTTACGTTCGAGAAGATGTCCTCAAGTCCGAAACTCAAACCCAAAGCTCAAAAAGAAGCCCAACAAGAAACGAAATTTGAAACAAGTAACAGTCCAATAATAATATGGATATACCCTTCCTACTAAAATTTTACTGTTTCGTTATCAGTGGATCCAAGCCCTGTATTTAAAAAGCAAGAGATTCCTAATCCATCGGCCGATCAGGGCCTGTCAACCTCAACTCAGTCAAGTCCTGTGTTAAAGCCTAAACATTCACCAAAGGCTACAAGATATCAGCCACCACCGTCATACACAATGGTAATCAGGGTCTTATTGTATTCAAATATTACTGTACCGTATATGTTATGTTTGAAAAAAATCTCTCTTGATATTAGGACAGTGAATTAACTGATGATGAAAGAGCAAGGATCATCGCGGAAGAGATTGATCCACCACAGAAGATGCGTTTTTTAGAGAAGCACAGAAAATATGTTATAGCTTTGAGTGTTGCCATTTTGCTTTTGGTGGTTGTCCTTGCCACTGTACTAGCAATCGTACTAAAGAAAAAATGATCGACACGAAAAATGTTTCAAAAGTTTCAAACCAAAAAGTACTTCAAACTTTTCTTACATGTTGTTTACAAACTGTAAAATGGACTTTGATGTTTTCCGGTAGTGTCGTGCCTTTCCTATTTTCACAACGCCTAAAAAAGATTTTGTGTGGGTCAGTGTAGCATATTTGGTTGGTTGTTGTCGTTTTGTTTCCTTGTTTTGTTACTTATGCCCATAGAGAGCTTGTTGTATTGTCCCTACGCATGTAAAGTGACTATTGTGCAGTTTTTACCATTGAAATAAATGACAAAAGCATCGCACTTTACTGCCTAAGGTTTATGTACAATGCTCGTTTAAGTTGAAGTGGGATGGTGCGACTTTCTACGTTTTGTGATGTTATCGTATTGCCTCACGTAATACCAGCATAAGCCAATCTGCCAATTACAACCAGGGGAGGCATAGGGACCAACAAAATGTGATGAACCGAGTTTACCAAATGAATTTATTTTCGTTTTCGACTGAAGCTCCTGTCTCATTGATTTGGGGTGCAGAAAGGTGATCGAAAATGGAACTCACTATCCAGTATCCATCATTGCTTTTGCACACAAAACGCGTTATTTCATTTAGTACATGCTCAAGCAATCGATGTTGTCTGACAAGTTTGGCAACGTACTACACATGTCTTTCAAAAGCAAGTTTATTTTATTAAACAATCTACTCTCTTCACAGTGATGAGCCTGGTGCTGGAAAGTTCACCAGCTAAGGATTGACCCAGAGATGCAAAACGTGTATGGCAAGATAACAGCAAGCAATATGTACAGGCGCAAAACAAACTGTTTAATCCAAATACCTTCGAAATTATATTACTACGAGACAAAACATAATAAACTATTATGTGGGACAAATTTACTCAAACTTATTTTATTGTCAATCTAAGTGATTATCAGGTATTTGGATTTAACAGAAAACATTAATATCACTCGAAACTACTCATGCGGAACACATTAGGTAAAGTCATGGATGTGGCTCTCGGTTTGGCTACAACTACGTACAAAATTACCCTAATCAACGGTTTATGTACATGGAGATTATGCGAATATACACAGATAACCTACAGATCGTTAGGATGCATCTTTGTTTGTTGTAACTCGGTTATAGGATAATTTCACAGCAAGCGTCTAAAAACTACTTGAGGATATTGAACTGAAGACTTTTAGGCTTTTAGTTTGGACGAAAAGTGATTCTAACTGCAGTAAACAAACGTCCCGATCTATGCTAACAAAACTAAAGCGCACACAACACACTATGTACAAAGCGGGCACGTCTAAGTTAAACTTTAACAATGTAATGCAATAGAATAGATCATTGTTTTTTAACAATGGATAGACCAACGTGATTTAATTCAACTTGCAGTAATTTAGATTCTTACTAGTTGCGAGTTATAGTTACACAATTTAGTTATATTTAAGGTAAATATTGTAACTAATTAATCACTACTTTTTTCTAAATGGCTTTTGATCCTTTCAAAATACATGCCCAACGAGCAATTGACAAAAAAACAGTGCTTAGTGACACTCGATCGGTTATGACAACTATCTACATTACAGCTACAAAGCGCGAATATGGCGATTATGTGGAACTCCGTAAGCGAAACAGGACGTTGTGTGCAAAGGTTTCAATCATGTCATGGATATAAAAAAGGCAAGCCACGCTTCTACATCACAGGCTAATGTATGTATAAACTACTTGTGTAATACTGTGTGGTAAATGACAATAAAAGCAAATCACAAGCAAACAGAAATGTACAGAATAATCTCGTTAACGGTGGTGTATATATATGTAAAAATATTTCCTAAAGCAACGTATGTACAGCGTTCAAATTCAAACCCTTGTGTGCGCGAGGTGCCTCTTTACTTGGGGATAAGGTGTTGGATGCTCTGTTTCTTTTCCAACTTCTTCTCCATGTCCACCAACAAGCTCACACCGTCGATGACTTGTTGTACAAGTTCGACCTGTAAAGTTGGAGCGAAAAAGTCAAATTTTTGTCGTAATTGAACTTTGAGGGCAAAAACTGAACTTTTTTCTCACTTTGCCATGTCTTAGAGGCACTTTCTTGAACTTAAAGTTAGTAAAGTTATCATATATATAGACGCTTAAAATTCAAGCAAAGTGCCAGACTTGTGCTATGCTGCATGTTACTTAGTCCTTTTTGGCTAAAACTGACAAATAAATACCTCAGATTTTCCAAGTCGGTCCAAGTTGGAAATATCGAAAGTACCGCCAACGGCAGCAGTGTCCACTCCACCTGTTCCGCGTTTCTGCAGGCGAAGTTTCTCCAAGATATCGTTGAACCGTGGGTCCTGCAAACGCAAAGTTTGCTTACTGACTGAAATTGTCAGGGAATGCTGTTACACGTTACCTGAGAGAGCTTAGGCAGCTTGACGTGCACGCCACAACGCAGACCGTTTCCGACATTTGACGGGCAAGTGAGAATATAACCGAGGTTGTCGCTTTTTTGGAACTCCCAACCTTTGGCTTGGATCAGTTTCTCGACTTCGTTGATTCCGCGGCAAAATCTCTCAAATACGGACTGCACAAAACAGAAGTTTTTAAGCTATACAACTTTTTTTATCAATACAAAAGTTTTTTCCCAAAATCATACAAGTGTCTCAAATCACTGTCCGCAGATTAGCTATATCAGTTTGAAGTATCAAGTAGGGCCTATGCTTATCCGAAGAGAATTTGTTTAAAAGAACCAATCACTTTGTATAATTACCTTCATATTTCCTCCCTGCTCCATAGAGATGATACGGCTATGATCCTCCTCATTGATCCACACGAGGAAGTTCTTCTTGTCGTTGTGAAAGATTCCTCGGGCGTCGGGCCAGTCACGTGCCATTCCAGAGGACGTCAGAAGTGGAGACACTGGTTTGTCGAACAGGAAATGGTCCTAAAAACGTTGGGATAAAAAACGTTTTCTTAATGATCAAAACTGAAATACAACATCCAACTTTATCCAAGGCAAGCAAAAAAAAACAATTGAATTTTAATTGCTAGCAATATAATGGAACCTAAAGAAAAATACACGTACGTTGATGAGTTGTTCCTGTTCCGCGTCAGTCATGGTGGTAAGCGAGTAATATTTGCCGGCGAGTTCGGTAGGAAGGCCCTTCAATGCGTCAGTCACAACTCTCTCCACTTCGCGGCGCTCAGCACGGGAACACACTGGTGGATGGGGAATTCCCCGGATTGCGCGACCAGTTCTGACGCGGGAAGACAGGACGTATCTAATAGGAAATACAATTTCTGTAATTAATGCGAGTTAACTACAGAAGACACACGAGGTAGGAGTTGTACTTCTCGTCAAGTTGGCCTCCTTTGATTTTCGACGCGTCCAAATCAATAGGGTGCGTTTGCGTCTCTGGGTCGTAGCCATTGTGTCTTTCCTTGATCACGGGATAAAAAAGCTCCTTGAAAACCTAAAAAAATCATTTCGTAACCACACGACAACATTATTGGGCTTGCGGTATGTGAATAAAGAATCACCCCCAAAATATATTGATTATTTAGCTCGTATGATTCAAGGGCTGCGTCAACATGTAGACAGTTCATATTTTAACTGGGCAATCTGGTAGACAGGCGTGAATAAGGTGACACACACGCCGTGGCGTTTTACACAAAAGAGCTTGATTATCTCAACATTTATCATTCATACCAGCGCTTCCTACTTTTAGGTCACAAACCGGGTTGGCTGATATTGCCAAAATGAAACGGATGCTTGTGTACCTCCAGTAAGAATGTCTAATCGAAATCTACAAAGGGTCAGTTATTATTAAATCACCTCGTACGATTCTTCGTCACCAGCAACTAGTCCGACAATCTTAATGAAAGGGTGACCCTGGTTGTCCACGCCAGTCTGGATGCACTGATCCAGGGTGATACCGTTTGGTGTAACAACGTCACGCAATTTTGCGTACACTCCCGGTGTCAGATGGTTCTTCATGATGTTGTGGTGGTGCGTAAGATCCGGAAAGTCAGCACTATGCAAAACAAGGGGTATAGAGGCGTTTAATTTGGGAAACATATTGGCTTAACAATAAATAAAGGATGACAAACCTGATGCGGTGGACTATATCGTTAGTGTAAATGGCTCACACAATTTAAACTTTCAGGGCTGTTAAACCTTTGAAATATTTTAAAGGATGTTGCTAATGGACATTTTGTATATACGCAAGTTATGTTTTACCGGCAGTTCATTAGTATTCCTAAACAGTTTTGTATTGGTCAAACGCCGTATAGCTGGAAGATGTTGGAAAAACGTATTGTAAAAAAACGTTTGTACCGCAACAGCTTGCATTCAGTGTAACGTAGCCAATTTTGCCTTTAAAGTGTAAATGGAAGTTGTATTTGTGATTTTTCAACCGCGCGTTCTTATGCTACTGGCTCTGGTTGACATTATATGAACCTCAGTTTGCGGCCAATATAATAAACAGAAAATCAACTTTGAGCCGTTTAAACTTTAAAGTACTGCGGAAGTGGAACGCAACCTGTGCATAGAGTGCATTATTTCGCCAGCAAAGGTCCAACAAACACATGAAACCGGTAGTTTTAGAAAAACCATTAATTACGTCCACAAAATGTTGACATCCTCTTTACTCCGGGAAGTAAACTCAATAGCTGCATAGCTACCGCGTTCAGGTTTGCCTTTGAGAGCAGTATTATACAACATACCATACAACTTTATGAACCAGACATTTCATATTGAAGTAATTTTGCGAGGGAAATCTTTGAAAAAACTTAGCATTTAGGAATGAATAAAGTGCTATATTTTGTAGTGATGACTTGTAGACAAACAAGCAGGTGTTGTTTTAGCGTTAACCTCTTGAAATATGAAGGGCTGCAGAGAAAACTCACTATCCGGAAGTGCACGAGTGCACTGTAGTGCATTTCGATATCTATTGTATCTGAGAGATAGTGAAAGATTTGTTGAAAGAAAGATAACAAGGAAAATCAATTTGTAAACGTCACCCTAGTTTTAGTTTCGTTATTGTAAGTGAAAGCTTGCAAGGAGAGTCATAAAACAATGTCAGCTTTGTTAAATTTAAGTCTGATCGCTGGTATCTGACCTGTCATTATAGACAGCATTAAAGAAATATCGGTAAAAATGCCGTGTTAAAACAACAGCATTTCGTTTCCAAAGTGCATTAAACCAAATCAGAAACAACCTACACACTAAACCACCTCCTCGGCCTTTTTCGCAAGCTTTGCCAAAAAATGTACCGCGCCAGTTATTTTGCATGAAGCCACGTTCGATCATCACTGCTTTAGCTTTTCAGCAAAGGTGAACACATTTTTTCAGGTGACGTATTAGGGCTCTGACCACATGACTAAGGCAACGCGCTCCCTTATGAGGCCGTAAACAGCTGTGATGTCACCGAAGATATTCGCAGGAAAACTACATCGCATGTATTCTGGAGCGTTATTTGGAAAGTGCTAAGCAAACAGGTAAGTTCTGGAAATATTTGTTTTGTTCTACGGTGTAACAAAGTTTCTGTTTGAAAACTTCTCTCTAATATAGCTTTGTGCTGCTTGTTTGCTTACTAGCCATAGACAAACCGCGCTTGTCTGTTTTGAGGTGTCTAAGCCCAACAGATTCGCGAGTACAAGATATTTTAGGCTTAAAATCAGCGAAAATCGTGCCCCTTAAGTGTACAACAGTTACAAATTACCTAAATTTGAGTACAATTTCATTTGTGCATAGAATTTGGTTAAATTCAGAGATTTGGGTTATCAGGCGACTTCTTTTGAGACGTTTCTTTAGCGTGGTGTGACGGTTTGTTGTTAAGGAAGTTAAACACAATGCCCCCACTTCTCGTGTTCTGCCAAGGAATGGTTCCGAACGGTTAGACAATACCGAACCGCCTGTAGAAATTATTGGGAAGTAACCATGCACATTTACTGTATTAAGCTTAGGAGAAACAAATTTGCTTTGTATTCAGAGTGGATGAGAGTATAGTAGTGACGAGTTAGGCTATTTTGGTAAACTTTAAGATACAGCTCGCACAGCATGCTGTGACGCCTGCATTATCGTGAACGACATCAACGTTTGTTTAAAGAAGGGTTCGGCAGTAACGGGCTTTTATAATGTCCCCAGGGAATTTATATTCAGTTGTAGTGATGCTTGTGAAATACCAGTTATTTTTGCAGCTTAACCTGACAGAACAACACTCTATGTTGGACTGTTACCCGTGATATATCTGATTTGCATTTGGCATTATAAACAGCGTAGTCTAAACACCACGTACTTTACCAGTGAGATTTTAGTTATATGGAAGGCCCTACACAGATGTGCACTCATGTACTGTTTTTGAATCAATTTAAGGCCGTAGGCTGACTTTTATATACATTTAGCTACAATTTTCAACTGATATGAAAGGGTATAAAGTTTAAGTCGAAAAATGACGGCCACAACTTTGGTTGTATATGCATTAAAAAAGTAGTAAATAATGGTAAGTTAAAAGTTCACATCGTTTTGAATATCCGAAGTGCAAATGGTAGCACCGCTTGCAGTATTGTTGCGATTTTCAACAGACTGCTCTCTTTTGCAGTCAAATCCCTTTGAGGAGGAAGATACCCAAACAAATCCATTTCTACAAGAACAAACACCGAAATACGACACATTTGGGACGGATAACCCATTCGTGGACCGTACTGGCAAAGTTATGCAGTCTGTCAGTCAACATAAGTTTCAAGTGCACAACTACAAACGACCGACGTTTTGTGAGCACTGCGGTGGACTGCTGGTGGGAGTTATCAAGCAAGGGCTGCGGTGCAAAAGTATGTTATTATGTTCATTTGCCTGTCCTAGACCGACAACAGTTTTTAATGACCATAGCACGCCAGGCCCAGTGAAGGCGTTATACCGAATCAAGTCAGTTTCCCAAGCATTCCCATATGTGTTCATCTTCGCAAATTTTAATGCTTGATTATCTGATCAACAGTTTGCTTGCAAAATTAGAATGCCTTCTACTGTTTCGACTCTTACATACATTGTTGCTCAACAGTTAAACGAATTCTTGCATGTGAGCTTGGTATGTTACAAGGCGTTAATGCCTACTAGAAATTTAGCGCGGTGCACACAGCTTGAAAGGAATTTGTCTTGGGGGCATCGAATGTATTTGGTTTGTGCTAAAACATATGAATACGTGGTTATTGAATTGTTGTTGTGACCTCATGAAAAAGCATTTTTCGGCAGCAAGTTTTGTTGCACAGTTCGATTAACGTTTTCCGCTTCGCAGGGTGCGAGACCGACGTGCACGAAAAATGCCAAGAAGATTTAAAGAAAAATTGCATAGAAGTGGTGAGTAAGTATGTTTACCGCTAACCTCAAATGAGCAGCAATGGAATTTTTCCTGCAGTTTTTACATTCAATAAGTCCCCAGGGACTAGGGGAATGGAAAATGGGACCACATTATTTATAATTTATTAGAAGTTGGTTAAGCACCCACTGTATTTACATGTTTGTTTTGTTAGATCGTTGGTAACCACAACTTTCGGGAGAGAACATACAAACAGCCAACATTCTGCGACTTCTGCGGCAAAATGCTTGTCGGGGTCGTGAACCAGGGAATGAAATGCTCAGGTAAGCAACCACACAAGCATCCACAATATTTTTTTCTCCTATTTTTATGTACTGCTTTGTGCAACAATAAAACCTTTGTGTTGGTATGAAACGGTAATACTGCAAACGAGTGGTCAAACCTATATAAAACTACATATTTAAGCCACTAATAGCAGTAGTAACAATCCATAACATGCATTTCCGTTGCCAAGTTGTTTGCTTGTAAGCAGAAGGCCAATTAGATGTTCTGTGTCAAAAAGTTACCTCCACAACTGTGTTAAACAGGAAAGACAAACAAAATCAATGCTCGTCTGTCGCTGGGTGTAAAACCATCCATTAGATTTTCGTTTTCGTATGTTGGCGGCGTGCCAAGCCTTGTTGATTGGCATAACGGCTACAATAATGGGAAGGAAACGCGTGAGCTCGGTGGCTTGGCATATCAAACGCACACGGCTTGCGATAAGCAACAAGTCGACTTTAGAAGGCCCCCGGCTACAATAGACAGCGACCGCTTTTGTTATAGTCGTATTAGCACTGTCATATATGGTCCATGTCGCTTTCTTATTAAAAAACGTTGTCTTGCGAAATATAACTTTAGCGAACGGTTACTGTAGAGATGGGATGAACGTGACAGTGGACTGCTGTGTTCTATGCTATACAGGCACGACCGTTGCAACTGCGTTGACGGTGCCACAGGAGGTTATTGCGCAGTTTGCGGTAAGCGGGATGAAGCCCTTCCCATGTGCACCACGATAACGCGCTGTCACACAAATATAGGCGTTGGTTGCATAATGTTGCCATCGTTGCTGTTTATAAATGACTTCAATCCAGATAAAAGACGTAACTCGACACATGATCACAAAGCTTTTGGGATGTGGGGCAAAACAACACACAGATGGATTTATGGCAATATATTTGAACCAATAGCATAGTTTAACTTTCTCTTTGTTTTTCAGAGTGTGGTGCAAACGTTCACGAAAAGTGTCAAGACAAAATCGAACCCGAGTGTAAAAAGTGCAAGGACAAGCACGGAAAGAAACAAAAAAATGCTCCAAGCGCACCAGCAAAAGAACTTACACCCGGGTGAGATATTAGTTGATCAATGCAGTAAATGAAAAAACTATATAATGTGCACTGGAGAAATACTGAACAAACAAAACAAATTAATTTAAAAGTGACAGCGTGTTTAAACGACCTTAAAAAAGTGAAATGCACTATTATTAACACTTTATTTATTTAAGACTTTTCAGAAGCCCATTTATAGTTTAATTTCTATTAAACGAGATGACTATGTTAAGACACGTAACTGCAGCAGTACAGACAACCGTGCCGGCGGTGTGTCGGTTATAGCATCTAGTTTTTGTGTTAAATAAAACCCACTTAGCCTACTAAATCGTTTTGTTAGAAATGTCATCATGCATATCATAGTTCAGTGAGCTGGCAGTTTGGCAAGGTGACGCTGCCACTTGTTTAGTCATGCCCCTGTTTCCGTATTCCCATTTCAACTGTGACGCGAGTCACAAACTGTGGTATGACGTTGTACAACCGGTCGTCACATTATTTCCAACTATTATGAACCTTCATCAGTAGGATCGATGCCAAAAAATTAATCGATTACCTATTTAGGCCCTAGTTCACCCTAAAGGCTTGTGGGTAGGCAGAAATAATGTGTAACCATTTGGTTGCTTCCTATATAGTAGTTTTTGTAAAGAAAACCTGAACTTGGCTTAGGCTTTCAAGGGGCCGCGGATCGCGAAGAACTTTTCGTGGGCGCAACAATCCAAATAAACCTGACGACAAACTATCATTCGCCACTATGGACGAGTTGGAAGAAAGTGAGACAAAAGAAAACGAAGGTATTCAACGAGCATTAAAGTATTTCCGTGTAATTGCCAAATTTACATTTGTTTCACTGCTCATATAAGTACTGGTGTAAGTCAGCGCAACAAAGATAGGGATTACAACGTTTGTTTGTGTGGATATATGGGCGTGTTGTTTTTCCAATACCTAAAGTTCATGTTAAGGCCAAGGCATTAAAAATGGGATTCAAATAAAGCATGTAGCTCCATGCCAAAACCACCCAAATATGTCCCTTTTTCCAATACAGATACCCATTTTGTGCTTGATTTTTTACGATCTTAATAACAAAGCGTGTTATATAACTCTATTTGGTTCCCAACCTGGGTTTTACCTTAAGGTTTATTTTACGTGTCCGTTGGGTAAATTTATAAAAGGTTTGTTACTACAAAGGGTTGAAAACCACTGTTAAACGATGCTATTACAGATCCCGATGGAACAACGCTGTTTGCGCCAATACACGAAAAAGCAGGAACATCATCGCCTAAACGCAGCCTGAGCCCGGTTCCCTCAAACAACCAACCGTCGTCAAGCCAACAAGTATCATCCTCTTCGGGTCAGACTCAAAGCAACGCGAACCTTGAGCAAATGGACGCAGCGGTTCGTAATAGTAACTAAACAACCTAAGTCAGGGGTCCGTTATCGTTTTATGCCATTAACTCCTCGGCCTCGTTTTCCGTAACATACTGTCCCAAGAACTGTTGCAAACACTAAATATATGTAGGTGCCTGTTTGTAAAGAGTATGTCACTGACGTGACATTGTAAACATAATTCAAATCCAAATGCACTGTTAATACGGCGCAAATTTTAGCTAAATTTTTTAAACAACTGCTTTCTAGGTGCAAAAAGTTGTGGAAATTATGCACGACAATACAAAGACCTTGGCCGATCGAGGAAACAAGCTGGACGACTTACAAGTAGGCAACACTGGTTGTTTTGTATGTTATGTTGTAAATTTTCTCATTCATTTTTTCTCGTGAATCCAACAAATTGTGTGGTTTTATAGCTTTGTGATTTTTGTTGCGTCTTACATATTTTCAACCTTGCCGATGTTTTTTATTTAGGACAAATCAGAGAAGCTTAAAGAAAACGCAAGTATTTTTGAGAAAAAAACTACCGAAATCCGTCGAAAGTTCTGGTTAAAAAACAAGAAAATGTGGATTATCCTTGGAGTGGCGCTCGTCTTACTTATAATTATCATCGTGGTTGCAGTGGTTTTTGCCAACAAGAAAAAAACACATTGACCATTTGGAAGGCAATTTTCAACTTGGAACCGCCTCGTAATCAAACTTTGGTGACGTGTGCACAAAATCTTTGTTACCAACACGTATCACGTTTTTGTAACGACTAAAAATATTTTATAATTTGCATCGCAAAAATAGCGATACGTGATTTTTCAGTGGTTATTGCATGCCCCACTTGCTCCCATATTAAAATTTGGTGATTGTGGGGTTCTATGAATTATACAGCCTCTACTTTTACTTCATTTTAACTGTTATCCACCTATGTTTAGGACCCTTGTTAACATTTTTTTTGTTTTTGGTCGTTGCAAATTGTTTTTTTTTTTCTATCTTTAGAAACATTTTGTTCTAGTCGCAAGTTCGCTTTGGGGCAAATGTTTTTAATGAACTAGTCGGTGTGTTATTGCCACGAGCTATTTGCGGTTTTATTGTACTCGATCATTTGTTGGTATTTTGCTCAAAGCGTTGTTTTTTATTTACTTCTTTGTACATACAACCACACTATAGGCATTGGGTAAGTGACGGGCCAATGACGATTTGGTAACAGTGCAATAATTGTATTCGGGATGGTTATTTTATACCTTTTAGCGTATTCAGTTTCTCAAGATAAACCGAAATAAAACCAATTCAAAAGAATTTTGTACGATTTAAAAAGACCCTTTCCCGAGCAAAGAATATATGGAACTTAGAAGGTGTTAATCACCCAGTTAACACATCATTACAAAAATGCTAGTTTTTCTATTAATTTTTTTACATTTTTTGAAAACAGGACGTTACTGGTTGATGCTTCCTGCTTTGTTGCACAAAACTTGGTTCAAAACTATGTTGTTTTAGGGTGCAATTTAGGCCAATATGAACTTCAAACATGTCATACGTTTTCTGCAAAGTTCAAGTCAATATTTTCACAGTATATGCCTTATAAGCCTTCATTAGAAACTAAAATGAGCCTACATGTAACTTATAAATTAAGAAACTAAGAAACTTGTGAGTAGTTGGACACGACATTGGGGCCTAGACCGAACCCGAAATTGTAAACCGACCCGAACCTGATTTAGTAAAAATAAGCCCAGATGAGACCCCATAGCAAGACAAAATTGCGGTGCAAACGAGGCCAAGTCAGGTCAGGAGTCAAGCCAGTATAATTCTTACTGAAGCCCCAACCCGACCCGCAAGGCCTGACTCCATCCACTCTCAACTCTGAATTGAGGTCCTTAAAACAAGAAACGCACTCACCTTGGAGGAAACTTAAGTTGACGAGTTGGCGGCAGTCTTGCATGTGCTTCGTTGTTGTGCATGTACGCAGCAGCGCCACCCAGCGCAAGTGCTGCCACAGGAATAGATTTTATCCATGCAGATGTCATGTTAATACTTGATTATATATCTACTATTTCTACGCTATATACCTAAAAAACTATCAAACACGTTAAAATATAAAATACTGCTGATGTTGATGTCGCTACCCTGTCTCTAATATTAAATAAAACCCAACTTAACCACCTCCAACATACTCCACTTCATTAAGCCACGAAAAATCAGGTCCTACATACATGCTATTTACCTTTTTGTCTAAAAACGGTAATAGTTGTTTTTTTCTGATTATTATTATCGCGGTTTCAGCTAGGTCCGGTTTGTTGCATTGCTTTTGTTGCCGTTTGTTCATTTTCAAACGTACATAAATGAAACTAAACTGACCTAGCTAGTCTTGTCTTTCTTGGCTTTCAAAATTACATCTTACTTCGTCCGATTGGGACGTTGGTTTGACCTCTGAAATCTCCAGACCTCAGCGTTCCAAAACCGTGTAGCGCTTTGTGACAAACTGGTGTAAAGTTACCTTTGTTTTATTGCGCGGGCAAGCTGTGATTTGCCCTTGGTGCGTTCTCAAGGATATTCGATTGGTCGTCCTTCCCGAAACTTCGACCCCAAGGCTGCATTTACATCTTCTTTTACCAGTACACTGCGATTCCTACGGTTGTCCACTTTTATATAAGCCGTCTACATTTAAATGACCCAGACGACGAGGTGGCAACAGCAACCAATAAAAGCAAGGGGAGTCAAAGGTGTGAATATGTCAGCTGCCAAAAGTAAATCGCTGACAACAGTAGTAGGCTACTTTTAACAGAACATTGCACACAGGATGATGTGAGAATTTGCAAGTTTTTTTTTAGGTTTACACCTAAAAACAATTACAGATGTCCTCTGGGAAGGAATAACGCTTGTCCGGACAAGACCCAAAGGCCGCCGTAACTCTATATCTAGCAACATGCCGTCGAATTGTTATCCCCCGCCATGCGATGCGATACAAGACACCGTTACAGAACCGTACTGCCGAATCGAAAATTTGGCAAATATCTTGTTCACACGTCATTAGCACACGTCATTATCATTAGATAAAGTATAAGGCTATTGACGCTAAAAAACACTGAATATTGTAAAAAAAAACTGGGACAAAATGTTGTTGGTTTTGTAATCATCGACTTACGAACTAACAAAAAAATTAGTAGAATTTTCGTCCAACTGGTGTCAAGTTACTGATTATTGCACAACAATACTAAGGACAAAAATTCCACCTTGTATTTCCCATTTTGTACTGATTTCATATAACGTATGTTTTTGTTCGCAAAATATAAATATCGGTAATTAACAATTCGTCAGAACATATGTACGCTAATCGGGTCAGTTTAAGTACGTGTTTTACTTCTGTGGGATTTGTTTTAGTAGTTTGTTGGAACCACCCGCGTGAACCTGAAAAACAACAAATAAAAATGCAAAAGAAAGCTGTTTTAAACAAACTGATCTAATCAATTCTCAGAATTAGGTTTCCAAACCGTTTCTTCTAATAAGCTGTATAAAAAAGAAATAATTGTTATCCGAATTAAATATGTCTAATGTGAAAGTATTTTACTTTTTTTAGCATGCAACATTTAAAAAACATGTGCTTTGGGAACAAAATAATTGAGAACAGCTAAATACAGTTTGTTGACACAAACAGTCATTATACTTTTAATGCAGTTGGGTTCCATTGTCTGTGGAACTGCCAAAAGATAACCGTCATGGCTGGTGTTTACGATTCGGACGACGGAAACGAAGTAGAAAGCTTTAGCTTAAGCAACAGCGATTTGCTCAACGAGTTTAATCCTGATCGCCCCACGTTCAAGCAAACACGGGAAGATGCTCTTTATGGAATGTGGGCCACTGAGGAAGAGAGTGGCTGGAGGTAAGATTTATTTTACTAAACTGTATCAAATATTGTCTTTTGCTGTAGAATATGGCAGTTTCCCACAAGAAACGGGTGTGGCCACTAAGTCCTGCACGCACATGTGTATGACTTCCAAGGCTGCATGCAAGACCATTTTAACCGAGTGCCAATTTTTCATGTGCAGTCCAAAAAAGGTGTCCAAATTTTTTGAAACATAGAGTACAGCTGCCTTACACCGCATACTGGATGTTTTGTACTTGTACCATACAATCCTGAAAACACATTACTAACAACACAGTTTAATTGTATACTTATCTCATTATATAACATTCATGGCACTGAAAGGTTTAGCAAACCAGAATATTGTTGTTAGTGCAAATTTACTTAGCCCACTTATCATAAATTTAACAAACAAATTTGTATTTGTGCTTCTAACTGTCTAAAACATTGTGTTGGTGACAAATATGCAATAAACCACTATGTTAATAAAGTTTAAAAGTATGTGAATGACTATAACTTATTATACTGTTTGTATGACAATGTTTGATTTTCTGTGTAGTACATTCAAGCAAAAGAAACAGAAATATTCTACACCAGTCAACTTTGTGAGTGGAGGATTGAAACAAACTGAAACACTTCCAGAAGAAGAAGAAGAACAAGTGAATGAGGAAACAACTAATGAAAATGAAAAGTAGGTTTATTATCGGTTACAGTATTTTTATGCATTTCTTCAATTAATATTTTTTGCACTGATGATGACAACAGAGATTGTTGAAACGTATGCATGGTATATTCTTTATACACCAGTTCCTTGGCAGCAATGTTCATGATTAAAATATTTTTTTAAATCTCAGAATTAATGGAAATCGTTTTAAGTCATTTATAGGAATAAAATACCTATTTTAACATGCATTTTTTGTACAGGGGTGAAGCTTTCATTAAGTCAAAGAAGTCTTTTGCTACAACAAAACCAAAGGCGGCACCATCAAAAGTTACATACAGTTTACAAACTAAGGGTAAAAAGGAGAAAGTGGACCAGAAATTTGCTAGTTTTGAGAGGCATACAAAAGGAATAGGTAAGAATGATTTTTACTTGATTTAACACTAGGTTGGTCAGTTTGCTATAAAGGTTGTATATTGGTATTTTAGTATATAGATTCAGAGTAAGAAGCATATGATTTATGAAGTTGGTACTTTTACATCTGTACCAAATGTATTAAATTTTAGGTATGAAACTGATGCAAAAGATGGGTTACAAGGTCGGCAAGGGACTTGGAAAGGGAAATCAGGGTATTGTTAATCCCATTGAAGCACACAAACGGGTGAGGAAGGTTGGGCTTGGAGCAGCAGGCACAGAAAGAACCAAACAGTCTCTTATTCATTTTCCGACACAAGATTCTGAAGATGAGGAGGATGAAGAATTTAAAGTAAGTTTCGTTAACACTTTCAGTGTGGCCAGCAATCACACAAACATGCGCTCAGTGCAGACTTTTGTTAATTGTTTTAATTATTGCACACAATTGCATTGTCCTGTCTGCTGCAAGGCCTCAACACTATCAATAACGAATTACAATGGAAGTAATGTTACAACTTATGCACTGGAAAACTTCTAGACAATAATTTACTGCTTTAAATTTAACTTGTGCGAACATTTATACATTATAACTACCTCAAGCCTTTGCAAGTAAAGTTGCCTTTGTTACATTGTAATGAAACAAGACTCCATTCATATAATCAAGTTTAATGCGCGCCAACCGTTGCCCAAGGCATGCGCCGATCACACATTTTATGGTGTGGGCTGTCTCTACGTACATTAACAGACAGCCGCCTTTTTGATCAAAAACTTTTGACTTAAATTTAAGTCAATCCGCACTCTTCGCAAAACGTCTTTGGACATAGATATGGTCAACCGCATTAAAAGTGTTAAAATTATATTTTACCTCCTTTTTAAAATATCTATTAATGTCCAAAAACACTGTATTCAAAAGGAAATAAAAGGCGTTTGATTTTGGAATTGTTTTGTGCTTGACCTAAAATTATGTTTAGTCGGAGTTACAACAGTGGAGAAAGGGTGATGAGCCAAAACAAAAGAAACCAAAATACAAATACAAGACAATTGAAGAACTTAAGAAAAGCGGGAAAACAGCAAGAAAAAGAAAAGAAGCATCCCCTGAGCCCACAACTGCCCCAACCAGTGGTTTAGCAAATGTAAAAGTAATTGATATGACTGGAAAGGAGAAGAAAGTCTTTTCGGGGTAAGATTAGATAAAGTTAAACTAATAATTTAGGGATAATTGAAAAGTTTTGTTTGTTTGAACAAAGTTTACATTCTTTACAGGCCTGACCAAAATAGTATAAATTTTCTCTTACTTCAAGTCTGATGCTTTGTCCGGGGTTGTATAGCTAGTCGTGCTTTGTCTAATGCTTCTAATGGTTAGATTCAAGGTTTCATTTGAGAAATGAATACTTTATTTGAATAGTTGAAATACAAAAAATGCATTTAATCAGTATGCCATTTTCAGCATTCATCTATATTTGAATGTTGTGTTCTACAATGCTTATTTTACAGTTATCATGCAATTGCTGGAAGAGTTGCTGCAGGATCCGATGTTGAGAGTGATGTGGAAGCAGAGGAAAGAGAGGATCGATCAGGAATCTTTTCATGTCCTGAGCTCCTTCACAACCTTGATACTTTGATTGAAGAAACTGAACAAAAGATACTATCTGTATTTACCTTCACCTTTTTATTATGAATTGCAAACAAGTTAAA
Source organism: Phallusia mammillata (assembly GCF_965637545.1). NCBI lineage: Eukaryota > Metazoa > Chordata > Ascidiacea > Phlebobranchia > Ascidiidae > Phallusia > Phallusia mammillata. Next base: position 22,879,620 of record NC_137253.1, read on the forward strand.
GTTTTTGCACCTAATTTCATCTGCTCGTAACTGTGCTTATTTTTCTTACTGTATCAGGTGGATAGACAGAAGCAATATGAAGATGATAGATCGGTCGGTCTTGAACATCAGCGCACCAAACTTGAGGAAACTTTGGAGAAAGAGGCAGATGAAATAAATCGTGTTGAGGTAAAGTTTTTTGTAATAGTTACTTACAAAAAAATCGCCCAGCTTGTTGCTTGGTAGATAAAGACTATAATATACCTTATGTCTATTTGTTGAAGGTTCATGAAAAACATTAAGTCATTAATCCTTAAGATTTTAAGATACATATATTTTGCCTTAACAGCATTATCAGTATCTTCTTCGAGTAAAACCTAATGTTTGTCATGAACTTTAATCAATTTGAAAAAGTTGTGTAGTTGTTCCTGGTATCTTTAACATAGTTTTCCCGAGTTCTGTGTCTTTAGTTTTCTGTACATTTAGACTGTTTTGAGAACTATTCAACTTTGTGAGGAAAGATTAACCACAGAAGGCAACAATGAAGATTTACTTGATCATTTTGCCGAAGTAATTGCTGAGCTGCAGGTATATTGTTTAAAGCCAAATTTATATGCTAATAAAATTTTTAATATGTGATTTCGTGAATAAATCCATTTCTGTCTTCCAGGAAAAGTACTTTGCAGAATATAGGATGTTCGAGCTTTCCGACCTAGCAAGGGTAATGGTATATCCTTTACTACAAAAATATTTTGCGAAGTAAGCCACAGTGAATTGTTGTGTCTTTGTCTCTTTATCATTGGAGCTGCCACCTATGCAATAGCTTGTACAAAGGTTGCATAATGTGTCAGAAATTATTACACAAGAATAAAAAAAAATTGTCCACAAATTCAGAACTACAATGTTTCAAAAAGTGCAAATTCAAACTTCTTGGGGCAAGTTATTAACATGTTAAATTTTGTGTTTAGTTGGAATCCACTGAAAGATCCACGTTTTGGAATCAGCGAAATGAAACGATGGAAGTTATTGTTCGAACTTGACAAATCTGCATATGCTGTGCAGGTATGCAACCTAATTTTTTTGATATAAGCTGTTAAGAAACCCTTTTCATCAAATGTTTTAGTTTTTGTTTACCTGGCCAAACCCTTACAAAATAGTTTTTCTCAATAAGGCCTGGACTATTTTATTGCAATGCTAGGCAACATTTCAGGTTTTGTTTGTTACTAACGACCGCCAGTGTGAGCTAGAGAGTTACAATAATGTGCAGATAGCTACCTATGTCTACTGAGGTAGTAATATTTTCTTTTCCAAAAAATATTTTCTTAAAATTTATCCATACCAAAATTGTCTTTATATCCTAGGTTCTGAAATTGAAATCAACGACCGCCGATACAAATAGTTTAGTATAAATTTGTATCGCATAGTGTTGCAGGTTGTGTATAATGTTTGCATACACATGCTGCACATACTGAAATGTAAATTGCATTCGTATCACTTAAGGTGTCAAATTATATATTTTAGAATGTAAGTGAGGATACGGATGTTTACCAACACATGATGTGGGATGTGTGGATGCCATTTGTCCGGACAGCTCTTCTCTCATGGGATCCTCATGATTGCGAACCCATGTTAAATTTGATCGAGCAATGGATGCCATTCTTGCCATCTTGGATGCTGGAAAATGTCCTTAACCAACTGGTCGATATTTTTTACCTATCTGCGATTTTGCAATAAATTTGTGTACTACGTGTTGAGCTACATAAGGGCCTTTTTAAACGCTATTCGGTACTTATCAAATGTCAATTTTGTTTGTATTATCGACCTAGTGATTAAATACCTTTTTAAATTGGTAACTAAACTACCTTTAATGTTTAAACATCATTAACATCAACTTTAGCTTAATTTTGCACTTGATTTTTTACAATAGGTGCTACCCCGTTTGCAACAGGAAGTGGATAGGTGGAACCCCTTAACCGATCCGGTTCCTCTCCATTCATGGATCCACCCGTGGTTGCCACACATGCACGAGAGGCTCGAATCACTGTAAGATGCGGACGGTAACTTTCTACCCCCATTCGAAAACGCCTCGGTCTGTTCAAACAGTTGAACGGTCCGAGGCGGTTATCAATTCCGAACTGCAAAAACAAAATTCTCAAACGTATCACTGAAATGTTGTCCATTTTCAATGTTACAAAATTTTTATTCGTCCACACTTTGGCTAAAAACGTTGTAAATGAATACAACCAAAACAGACATTCATGACTAATCACAGCTATTTAACACTATTTATAAAAAGCCAACATTTGAACTAACTTAAATATCGTTTACACATCAATGATGTATGTATGATTAAATCATAATACCGAAAACGAGTGTGTTGTATGGAGTATGACTGTGTAGTATAAACTTTTTGTTTGTTTTCCCATGTGACAGGTATGGACCAATCAGACATAAACTTGCAACAGCTCTGCAGATGTGGCACCCACGTGACCCGTCCGCCCGAATCATTCTGGAACCGTGGCAGAAGGTTTTTTCGCGTGGAAGTTGGGATGCCTTCATCATCAAAACAATCCTGCCTAAGCTCGGTAAAGCTTTTAAATACTCACATGCAAAACTGCCCTGTATATTGATATGTGCAACAGACAGTTGTGCCAAGATATGACTTTCACGATGCAACACCGCAGAGTTTGTAGTGTAGGCCAGTATTTTCTAGCTAACGTTTTGCTGCTCGAAAAATCGTAAATAGACTGCTCTAATTTCTTATCGGGTAGTTTGTCGTACTGGCCTAGGATGACGCCAAAATGAAGCAAAAACAATACAACAATTTTGTGTCAAAAATTTTTGCCTTTTTGAAAACACCGTTAAACCTTTTTTTAGACTATTCAAGTCCAACACTTAGACTTAAGTTTGCCTAAAATTTAGAAATGTGTAGTACTTGGTCGAATAGTTTTGTACTTTGGATCGTCAAGTTTTGCTTGATTCTGCGTTGTAATTTCATATTCTGAACATGCGTAAAAAATCCATTTAGCCACTGTGTCTCACACTGCCCTCTTTTCCTCAGCAAAATGCCTCCAAGAATTTGTGGTGGATCCGAGAAAACAGGATTTACAAGATTTCGAATGTGTGGTGGCATGGGAGGTGAGTGATTGTTATTCTCAGTCCACAATATTTGCAACGACTTTACCCGTCTTTTTAAGGGTTTAATCCCCCTACCCAGCCTTGTTACTTTGTTGGAAAAACATTTCTTTTCTAAATGGCTCCAAGCGCTCAGCGTTTGGCTGAACGGGAACGCCGACTTTGACGAGGTCACCAAGTGGTACACAGGATGGAAGTCAATGTTTTCGGAAGAACTGAGTGCCAATTCATTTGTTAAAGTATGTGCAATAGAGTTGGTTAAACTGATGTACAGCATTTTTATTTCAAAAATGCGACTGGTGGCGCTATTGTCATATGGTGCAGGTATATGACTGCAAACAAAATTTGTAAAATCGACACACGACTGTTACATAGCGGTCTTCTGGTTTGTAAATTAAGTTCACCGGCTGAAGATATGTAACTACAGATGGAACAAACCGTACGTGTGGTCGAATTAATCCTGCGTGATCAATTTTTCCTGGCAGGCAATGGTATTAAGCAAATGTTTTAAGTCTACTTGTCGTGTAAAAGTCTGAACGCTTGTTGACTTTTTGTGTCATGTCATCACGTGGGCAATAAGTCATTTGATGGGATACTGGGCCAAATAAAAGTTTTTAGGTTTCTGCCTATGACTCATGTGTAGGCACATTTTAATTACCATGTATTCAATATGTTTTACACAACACAGATGGAACCGGCGTTTAAAATGTGCATGCTACAACGCATACTAAAATAAAAATTCACTTCTACTATAATGCGAAACATGATTACTGTAATTGACGATTTCAATACGGGTCACAGGACAGGTTCAAACAGGCGTTGAAAATGATGAATCGTGCGGTGGAAGGCTTCAAGCAGGAACCGACCGAATATGAACAACCGGAAGCACCACAAGAGGTGAAAAGTGTAAAGTGTACAATTGCGCGACCTTATTACTGCGCTGCAACCCTTTTGTACATGATAGCAGATCGCATGACGTAGCTTTATTTTGTCCATACGTCATGACCTATAATCGCAACTTACGTCTATAAAAAGGTAAACATATCACGTACTTTATGGACCGGGTTTCGGATTAAGGATTTAAATCATTTCATTGTTTTGTGCTGTCATTGTTTGTTTGATGCTATAATGTAATCGGATTTGCCGGGTGACTTCGGTAACGGTCTGTAAGCATAGATTACACCTCACAATTTAAAATTTAGGAATGATTTAAGCCGATTTGGGACTATTTGTTCTGCATTTATATTACGAAATAGCTGGGGGGGGGTCAGAATTGGTTCATTGGCTTTAAAATAACTTTTGTTCCTAATGCTTGTAAAACTGAAATAAAGATTCACTACAAGCTAAATTTAGAGCGTGTGTGCACTACGTAAGACTGGTGGCCCAAGCCTAGCCCTTCATTGGTTTGCTAACACAAACAGTAGTCTTTCACCTGTCCCGTAACGAGATCTTTTTTAGCTGCGCACTAAAACTTTGCGTTACCTCTAAAAAGCATGTGCTTGAACTTGCGGCATACGACTAGATTTACAAATGCCAGCGTCTCTATTTTAGGCATACACCAAAAATTTGGATTTTTTCTAGCAGTTCGAATGCTTGTCACAAAAGCCTAATTTTGTAGTTTATGTATGTGTATGTGGTCGTTGACCAATCAGACATGCTTAGGCCAAGCGTGATCGGACAGAACACGTTTGCAGTTTGAATTACAATAAACAATTTGACCTTATCGTTGTAGGACTATCGATATCAACGTACTGCCCCTGCGTCATCCGTGCCTTCAAGTTTCAAAGATCTTGTTCAAATGCGTGCAGAGGAACGGGGAATGCTCTTCATGCCCTTGCCAAAGAACAGAGACGGTCAGACGCTTTATCGTCTTGGCGAACACGTTGTCTACATCGACAAAGGCGTTATCTTTCAGAAGGCCGGTGATGCTTACCTTCCCGTGTCGCTGCAGGATATGCTTGAACAATAGAAATCATGTTACTGCTATTTGCCGCTTGATGGCGTCGAAGAGCTGTAAGTATATTGTTCAGGTGTTTGCGACACAAGCAGATGCAATGCCGGCGGAGGAACTCATCCCGTTTGGAAATAACGCGCCGTTGTTATGTTTAATGTCATTAAAGTTTTCGACTTGCTTGCAGATGGCCGTATGTTTGAATCTCAAGTCATGATGTAAGAGAGAGTAAACATCTCAAACAACCGTTTGTCTAATGAAGCAAAAAATGCAGCTGTGGTGGTTTCGAAATGCGATAGTTTCGAAGGGCTGATGCAAAGCGAATTCCGTGACCGAGAGTACTGTAATTTTGTGACCAAATTTTATGACAATACATCAGTGAATACTTTTGCCTTTTTATTGCTTGACGAAATATTGCATCTTTTTTGAAAAATATCGTATTTATGACGTACACGTCGGGCCGGGTGCGTGTTCGGGCTTCAGTTTCAACAAAACGGGCTTGATTCGGGCCTGACTTCACACTTCGTTGTTTCCGAATTTTGATATACTTTCTGGCGTTGTCTTTTCAATAGAGTTTGAATAGGTCTGTGTTCGGGCCCAATTTCATTCCCACTTACAACTTTGATACGGATTTGCGGCTAAACCTATCACATTCGATCATGCTACACGCCGATGCCACGTGCCCGGCCGCAGGTTTATGTTGTAGATCAGTGATTCTCAAACTTATATGGATCGCGTACCACTAAACCCCGTTTGAATGGATAGACCAAGAAATAGGCCCCTTTTCTCAACCTGACCAGCATATTTAGCAATTTTAAAATAATGTCCAAAACAAGAGTTTCGCCCAAACCAGGGCCGATCAGTTGGGTCAGTTGAGTTGCAATTTTAAATCGGACTTAATAGCTATAGCAGAAAACTACTCGCGTACCACCTAAAAAGTTCTAGCGTACCACAGTTTGAGAACCACTGTTGTAGATCAATCGATACAATCGGCGGACGCGAAAAACAAGTGCTTCTGTACGATTGGCAGTCATTGTGAGTATTGCTCACCCATGTTGCAGCGTAGGAAACAAATAAAGGCGCGTGCGTCAACTGCTCGGCGCATAAAGCGTCGCGGTTGATCACGACAATGACCAAACCTTCCCGTAAACCCTTGTTTAACTGCCAACAAAGCACCTGTTGGGCAAGGGGAGCCGGTTTCCTTTTGTGGCCGCAGCGTCTCCGCTTTAAATACTCAGTTCTCACCACTCTGCGCCGGCACTCAGGAAGCGCACAAACTGCTGCAACGAGCTGCCTGGCATTTTTAAACGAAGTTGGCTTAGTTTTATACGCTACATGACGCTTTGACGTCATTACAAACCAATTCGGGTGGCAGACTTCACAAAAGCCAGCTGCTGTAACTATTTTTCTTGCTTCTTTTGTTAATTACACATACGTTTCTACTTACACAGACGGACGTAGAATTGCACTTCTATGACCTGAACTTGATGTTCTGCCAGGGTAACCTTTTATGTTTAAGGATTACTTTTATAGACATGATTTTGACAACTTGTTAGCTGTCAAATACGGTGATATGTTTGATTTTTTTGAAAAATCTAGTAGTTATTTAACAAACGCATTGGAAACTCCACACGAAGGCGGCAAGTTGCATGTCTGGCTCAACAGGCCTGACTTCACACTCGGCATAATTTAATGCCTCAAATTCACCATATTCCAATGCTTTGTTTCAAGAAAAAGCGTCGGGTTACCGGCTTGTAATGACAAGTCCAGTTCTCTTACAACTCTGACTGAAGCAGGTATGTGACTGATAAAAATACTTGTAGAAGTTTAAATTTATTGCGTGGTGTTTCGTTCCATCCGATGCGATTGGTTGCGAAACTGAGGTGAAAAAAAAACGGTAAACAGCAACGTCGAGGTGCGTGAAAAAACAGATGTTCGTCCATGTGTTTTATGCTGAGGAGCAGAAGATAGCGGATTGTGAAACAATACGAGCTGCGGGTGGTAAAAAATGTTGGACAAGGCACGCTTAAACATCGTCTAAATCACAACAAAAAAGGCACAATAGAACTTCGCGCAAGATCAGGTATGGCGTGATGCAATGCGATAAACGAGATCCAAAAGATCAAGACAATAGAAAACAACTACGGAGAAAATCGCCGGAACACGTAGAACATCGACGTAGAAAGAAAAGTGCACTTGCAAGAGCATAACTGAACGCACAAGGCATGTAACATTAAATAAAAAGGAAAAGAATAGCAACCAGTAGGTGAACATAAAGGTACGTCTGCGGGACGCTATGGAACAATGGCAAGGATGATTTTTTTTTCTTTGATCCGCGAGTGCGACCACAAATGAAACTTGGTCGTCCGCGGCACGAAACTGTTGGTTGTGCTGTCATGGCGGGGCTCGCAACACCGCCGACGACGGGTGGTTAGGTTTGCGTTTTACGCGACGTTTAGTCTTTGGTTACTGGCCACCCGGCGTTTCATCATTTTCTACACCAACAAAGTCCTGCAAAAATAAATGACAACTCGGTGAAGTTTGTAAAATGCAATTTGCCAAATTATGTGCAGCAGTAAACTAAGGCACTCGTTGATATTTTGCTTAATTGATAACAATAGTGTATGCATCCAATGAAACTAATAGATAAAACCAAAAAATTACTTCTGCATCTGTATAGGCTACATTATATGGAATCCTGACATACCGTTGTAGGCGTTTCGACAGGTGAGCTGGTGTTGTCGTTACTGAATAAACCCGGAAGGTCGCTATTAAATCCGTGATTGATGAGATCGGGAACAACCACTTCTTCAATCTCACCTGTTCCAAGAATGCAAATTAGTGAGAAACCAAAATCTGTAATTAGCTCAATGATTGGTCCACTAAGCAAGGTATAAACTTAGTCAAAAACGTTGACTGTGCAAAGGGTCACACGTGCAATTAGCCGGTGGTGACATACATGTTAGTGTAACAGCACCCCGGCTTAAACATTTCTTTGCCCAAATTTAACAACTTTTCGATTCTAAACTAGGCGCGTAACTTTGCAAGTGCATCGATGATCGACTATCTTACCTCCCGAGTGGTCGTCGGGTGGCATAAGGTTATTTAAAAACTGGTGCTCCAAGAAAACGATTCGCGATTGCAGCGATGCGATCGTGTTCTTCATTTCCAGAAATTCTGCAGGGCTCAATGCCTGTGAAGTGAAACATACAGGTGGTCCATGCGCAAACAGTAAACAAGTGGTACAAGGTGACCTCAACATAAAGTATCCGCGCTATTTCGAAAATGAACCCCATAATACAAACTGGCGTGCTATTATGGGATATAAGTAATAAACCCATGTGGAGCATTTCCATGCTTTGGTGCTTGGTGCTGTTTTTTTTTACCAGGTAGCCATTTGTCGTTGTTGGAAGGAGACTTCTCCTTATTGGCCTTCAGCTTGTTCGCATTCAGTTCCAGGCTGCTCAGTCGATTGCGCACGTCCGTAATGACGATGTGCATACGACTGAAGTATTCTGATGTCTCAGTCACTTTACGGTCGAGCTTTTGAAGGCGTCGACTCACGCTCTTACACCGACATTTCAGTTTTAGTTTTTCCCCACAAATGTTAAACACTACACTTACATAGGAACAAGATACTCACCGCGCCTAATGTAGCTTCCTTGTTTTCTTTGCTCTACAAAAAATATCAATTATGTCGATACTGGATGTTTTGTGGCCTATTAAAAGGCATCAAAGGGATGTTATCAATCTACATTACTTTTTCAAACGCTTTCGAAAGAACTGACAGTTATATCAATGAATATATTCATGCAATTTAATTAATCGAAACCGCATGCAATGAAGAAGTAATCCTGCTTACCTTTCGACCTGGTGGTCCTCGTGGTCCTCGGGGACCCTACAATCAATACAAAGCAAATATTGTCATAAACATGAATCAGTACAAGCATTCCAAAGCACATGCAACAAGGATCACTGAAATTTGGTAATAAGGTGACTGCAAGGTTATGTGTTATTGAAGGGGCAGGGCTGATGACATCCAATAGCAGCTTGCCTGATATTTGCTAAAGGCAATTCAACTTTCCTTCGTAGCAAGTTGTCGAAACCAAAGAAACAAATGTTATAATTACCCTTTTTCCGGTCCCGGGACGGCCACGGGGCCCTCTTGCTCCTCGCGCACCCTTTTCACCTTTAGCTCCTGGAGGTCCGATAGTTGTTTCGGGCCGACTTTCAATATGAGGCAAGATCTCCGACAAATCTTGTCCTGACAATTTATTTCAACAGTGTCATTATGGTCGGGCCACGGGATTCTCATGGACCATGTAAAAACATGTTTGAAAATGTTGTACTCGTTCAATAAACGATATCCCAAAATGGCATCAAGATCAATAGTCTATTTGTGTTTGCTTTCTATAACTGATTTTATTTTTAGGATTTATTAAATCCTATTCCAAATCGTATTTGTTCCGCAAGCAAGGAATAAATGTTCTTCCATGTGTTATGTCATTTACTCATCTCTCCCCCACCATGGATGAACACGGTATTGTTTACATGCGAGTAAATTGACGAATCGGCCCAAAAAAGCCTACAAGATAAGTTACTTTTCCTGGAAATAGTGCCTTATTTAAATGTTACCACTCTTCTGTAGCTAAACTTGTAGTTTGAGATGGCATGCCTACGTGTCCTAAATACCACGTCCCTGTCACTCCATGATTTCAAACAGGCGAAAAGCAAAACGCGGTACGTCAAATCCTTACCGCAAACTCAAAGCGTCGATTGATGGAATACATGCAAAGTGTCGGGCGCACCCTTTACACAACAACACTGAAATACATCAGACTCACCCTGAAGGTCGCTCTCCAGTGTGATAGTGAAGTTGAAGCCGTCGCCACCACAAGCCTTCTTGCATTCCTCGCCCGTCTCAAAGTTGTTGTCGTTGCCGCGACAACCGCCGTATACGAACACGGAGCAGAGATTCGTCCTCTGATCAAAGAAGTATCTGTAGAGCCCGGCCTTGCATGGACCTTCTTGTAGAGGCAGGGAACACTTGAGATTCGGACCGGGTGCACCGTCGGCTGCAAAACCACAAATATGGTAGGCAAGGTAGTATTTAAGAGCTTTCAGAAGACCATTGAAAGATTTAAACATAAATAATCACACGTAGGCTATTCCATTTTGAGAATTCCTTTATAAATGTGAAACCAGTATTATCAAGATATTATTTTAATTCCTTACCGGATCCACTTGATGTCAATCCACTAGCCGCGCGGTTCCGTGGAGGGTAAACAATACTGGGGACTCCCCCACACACGCTCACACATTCTTCAGCTTCTTCGAAGTTGTTTGCGTTTCCTTGACAACCGCCGTACACAAAGATTTGGCATTTGTCGGTTTCCGGATTGTAGTAAAAGTGCTGTAAGGAACCTTTGCAAGGACCCTTTTTCTTCGGCAGCAAACAGCGAGCGGGCAAATTTTTTGTTACTAAGATGAAAAACAAATAGAAGTTAACAGCTCGCGCCTAAATCTTGCCCCAAGTTGATACATTTCGCCACGAAAACCCTTTCAGAGTTAAAAAAACCTTTCTATCACTTTATAAGTCCTTTCGAAGAATGTGATTCTGTTTCACACAAAGATACTCGGTTAAGACACTCATTATTTTTCCTTACCTTTGTTTGGGGTTTCGTACACAGGCTCTCCACCACCACAAGTGTCCCGGCAGCCCCAAGGAGTGTGAAACCGATTCGCATTTCCCTGGCAACCACCATAGTTAAAAAGCTTGCATCGGTCCTCCGCACTGTCGTAGTAGAACCGTGGCATCAATGCTTTGCAAGGACCCTCTCTTCGAGGGAACCGACATTTGTATGGCAAGTTGCGCCTTTCGCTCTCTAGATGAACACGGCAAGGCTTGTTACACAGACAACGAACTGAACAAAATAAGGATGATTTGCAAATGTTCAGGCAAAATGATTCATTCCATGGTACCCTTGTGATTAACTTGCAATGACATAAAAGAAGGAACATGTTAGAATGGCTTTCATGCATGTTTAAATGTAGTCCAAACTCAAACTTCGGCAACGAGCGTGTAAGTCAGTTAGCTCAACTTTATGACCACCCACATCATTGCACAGATGTGGCGCATGGCTGTGAGCGACGGTTAAGTATGGGATGCAGCAACCACAGGTCGTGACGTCATACCGATTGACGTCGGCTCTCTAGTTGATCTGACTGACACGCCGTTTTGCATGAATTCTCCTTTGCAGACTTGCGTGCAAATGCTGGCGTTGGGAAATCGGTTGGTACTGCCTTGGCAACCGCCGTAGGTAAACTGAAGGCACTTGCCGATTCCGGCGTCGTAGTAAAAGCTCGCTTCAGTGTCATTGCATGGTCGCGGCTCGACCGAGTCGAAGCAGCGAGCGGGGATCGTGGACGCTGCGTGCCAGAGCGTCGTCAGTTATTATCGTAATGACGTTTGACACTTATACCATATTTCCGCTAACTCAAAACACACCCAGGTCTTATATGTCGATCACCAAAGTTAGGCAGAATGTAGCAAGCGGCCTCTAGGCTAATTCGGTTAAAGGTGCAGTTTGGACGTGACCACCTATTAATCACAACACTATCACTTACCAATCGGGGTAGTCTGTGGTGGATATTCGGGATCGCACATCTGCTGGCATTGTGCTGGGGTTTCGAAATTGTTTGCATTTCCCTCACATCCTCCGTATGTAAATAACTCACACGCCTGTGTGTGCTGATTGAAGTGATACTTGGGGAAGCGACCACGACAAGGTCCAGAATCCCGTGGTAGCAAGCAAACTGTTTCGGAACCTTAACACACCGATATAATGTTTCAGAATGTTGCTCCAAAAAGCGTCAATGCAGTATATCAGTTGTTCCTATTTCTCTTTTGTGTGTTTTAGAGCGCAATACAGCGTTTTAAATGGATGTCACCGTTTGCCCATGAATATTGTTCATTTGCACCAGTGTTTTAAACTATATCGACAAAGCATTGGGGGGCAACCATATCGTTCTTAGGCTACCACATGTATCTAATAGGCTTGGGTAAAATTGACAGCAATCAAAAATCGCCAAGTAGAAATCTGTGCAGCATAACATAAACGATGCGTTCCATGCGTGTTAGGTTGGAAACTTAATATTTCCTTTGCGACGTGACGGGAGCAAGAGGCGAGTTGCAATCGGGTTCAAGTGCTGATCAATCAGCTTTGCCCGAACCGAGCGCCAAACATTCCGAAGTTAAGTGTTGCAGATTAAACTAATGCAACAAATGCAAGAAACGCTTATTGCTTGCCCATGTAAATTGCCTCAAGAGATAACAGTGTCGCCATGTACGAGCGACTTCAGACGTTGAAAACAGGTTGCATACTTTTCATACAGACGGGACGTTCATACCACAAAGGTCAAGAGGATGACAAACGGTGCACCATAACTTTTGTTTACAATGTTTTGAACAATAAGAGTGTTCGCTTTGCAAGTTAGTCTTCAGTACGAGTTTAAAACTATATGTTTAAACAACTTTGTCAAAACCAGATATTTATGTTATAGAACGCGCTTGTTCGTATTTGCGTGTGGTCGGTTTACAGATAATCCTGAGCCTGCACCACTGAGCCATAAAAAGCTTTTAGGCTTATACGTACGGAATCAAATGGCCAAGCATAAACTTTTGCCAAAATTATAGTCATATCTTCCCACGTGACATTACGGTACTCACCAGTTGGGGCAACTCTCACAATCACTGGGCATCCGAGAGGATCAAACGATCTTCTAAACCGGGATGAGGATGGCTCGTTGTCGTATCCCTCGTAACCTACGTACGTGTAGTCGTCGTATTCGTCTAATGATGTTGTGGTGGTGGCCGTTGTCGTGACAACCGTTTCACTTGATCCATCATCTTCGTCCCCACTCTCAGCACTTCCCTCTGCAAAAACGCGTTTTTATGTATTGATATGTAATGAAACTCATATAATAGGTTGCAGACTTCTAAGGAGTTATTATTGTATCATTTTCTCAAATTTTATGTTCAATTAAATATTAAACAGAGTTTTAACCAGGGAGTCGAACCGCTTGTCATATGGGTTCAGGTTCGGTTCGGGTTCACTTGGTTTTGTTTTTAAGGGTTCGGGTTCAGGTCCGGTTTTTAAAAATGTATATTTTCGGGTTCGGGTTTTGTTCCGGTTTGGGCAAGTTATCCGGTCCGAACCGGTTTGCGGTTTTTAAACCTGTTCAAATGTTTCAGTTCAATTCTACCCATCATCTACTTGGCCTTATCAAACTCCAAAATAATTTTGACCGTGTGCTGTTATTTTTGACACGCCCTATATGTGTTATCTCGCGTATTCTTCAGTGCGCTGTTTTGAACAAAAAAATCATAAAATATAAAACAGACTGCATTTTTTTACTGGTTCGGTTCCGGTTCGGGTCCAACGCCAAACAAAATATAGGTTTCAACTCCGGTTCGGGTTTTTAGAAAATCGTAAATAGCGGTTCGGGAAATTATCCGCTCAAACCGGTTCGCGGGTTCGGGTTCAGTTCCGGTTCGACTCCCTGGTTTTAACTGCTGTTTTTTTTTCATCATGTCTTAAGACTTAAATGATGTTCCAGGTGACGACACTTGTAATATGGAAACGTCCAAATGCCTATTAGTAAATAACATTTTGCTTCCCTGCGTATTCTGGGTACTTATACTATGCTGACTTTGATTTTAGTTTTTTTTAAATGGTGTGTCATATCACTTGAAACACAATCTATTTTCAGTCTATTAGAAAGCGGTACCTTTATCTTCAGACTCAATCTGATGTGCACAGCATACTTCGCAACAATATCCCTCCGGCTTGTATTTGTATTTGCACGAGTTCAAGGATGGGCAAAGAATTTCAAAACAGATCGTCTCGCCATCAAGACAAAGGCATTCTTCGCAATTGGCCACTTTCCATAGGTCACCCTCGGCGTATACTTGACCATTGCTTATGCATGTATTCGATCCTGTTTGGCATAGCATAAAAATAACATATTATTATTTTTTAATATTAACTGCATGCAAATATTGAGACACAATATTTGCTTTTTCTCAAGTGACAATTATCAAATAATACACAGCAAACGATTAATTACCTACAATTGAAGCAAAAACACGCGGTACAATTGTGACACCTTGCTACTCATGCTGCTACAACAAATCTGACCACTCAACAAATTACTTGCATGCTATGGCCAAATTTTTTTACTCAACTAATCACAAAAAACACTTTGTAACTGAATTCACACAAACAATGGGCTCGATGATGTTGCGTCGTCCCATTAAAGGAGTACAGCACCGGCAAACACACCAATTAGAAAGCCACACTGAATACACCCAAATAATACATGCATTGTATAAATTTGCGACATTGACTTTTGAGCCTTTAATGGAAAATGGTGTATAAAGCATTGAATCATTGGGTGCTAAACAATGATTGCAAATTATTACATGAGTACGTGAAGCAGATTACATTGGGCAGTACTGAATTATACGCCTTGGGAGACTGTGCCGCAGAAATACGCCTGGCAATGATGTGGTTGACACCTACCGCATGCAAAAACACACTACGAGAGTGAAGCGTACCAAAGAAGTGACTCAATTACACCGAACCTACACATGCACTGACAGATGAGTGTTCCTGATTATAATTGCATCATGAGGATTACTAAAGCGACGGTGAGCAATTATGGGTGGCAAACATTGCTTTTGAACACACGACTACAAGCAGTTTCACCACATTCCGGTTCCAGCCGATCTCTTTGCAGCGTTGGCCGCCGCAGAAATGTTTTAATCGTTATGCGGACACAAAATCTGTTTAAGCCGCTGTTGAACAGTTCGAGTTTCAGCGTACATCTTGTGTGAGCCTTCTGCAAAGAGGTCAGGCGGTGCCGTGTACGTGTGAGTCCACCAATCAGCTACCCGGGCACACACCACGCACATCTACAGGCGGTTCTGGAAAGCCAGACTCACCACAGGCCGAAAACACGACGTTGTCAATAGAGACGGACACCAGAGCGCCCGGTCCTGCCCTCGCCTCGAAAATGGCCTGGAAAGGTCGATTGTATTCGGGCAACGGGACAGTACCCCGCTCCCACGCGTCAGTGCCGTTGGATGTTATGTTAAGCACTGGTATCCGGTAACCAGAATTGCATGACAGGAGGTAAATCAGTAGACAGGGACGTTCAGTTCTGCGTCCGCGAATGAGGTATCGAAACGTCATGCAGATGCCCTTTAAAGGGTTGACAAAGAAGGGACTTGAAACTGTGGCCACCGAATGATTTTCGATGTCTGAGGTAGTTGGATGAAAAGTAAGGAAGAAGTTGACGGAGGAGGTGCTGTTGCTCGCTAATCGAGAAGCGTTTTTGTCTTCGTGCAACGACAGATCGTCATCGTCAGTCTCATCAACTAAATTGGCCGCAGGGTCGTCGCGGCGGTTCAGAAGTGGCTCAGAGTCGATGACCCAGCCTGACGAACCGGGCGGTCGACTGCTTGGTTCGAAGAGACACAGCGTGCCACCTTTCCGTTTTGTCTCGTTTGTAGCGTCGTAGTGACGATCGTCTCGCTTCCTTCGACGACCGGGCAGCGAGAGGACGTTCTCCTCGTCGAAGTCGCAGCTTATATCCATTATAAAACGCTTCCACAGGAGGCTGGCGCAAAAATCGACGGTGGCCGGACCTTCGGTGGCCCCACCTAGGCCGCTGAGTGGATCCGTACCCATCTCTGTGTAACGCGACGCGCATAAAGAAAAACGATTTTCCCGGTAATACGAAAGTTACAAACATACCGCTAGGGTGTCAATCTAAAACCAGCCTTAATCAGTCATATCATTACTTCTTATTTTAACCCTTTACTCGATAAATGTCAACTGCAAATGGATTCGAGGAAAAACTAAATATTTGACAATAGAAGGGACGCCAAGTGATCAAATGGACAAATCAAACACCACCACCGACTTAACGTAAGACTCGTGGTTTATAAAGGTTGTTTTGTTTCACAAACAAAAGCTCAGGAGGTTGTTTATCCGCATAGTGGCACTGTTCAATTGTCCTCTATTTCGGTCCCGCCAATGAGGCGTCATTAATAACGTTGTGTATTCAACTCGTACGTATAGCTATTGAAGACACTGAGTGGATTTTTCTCTCGCCTTAACGATTGACAAAATGTCAAAGCAACTGCATCAAACACAATGAATTTTTACGAGTGTTCGAAACAAAGAAAGCCTTTGTTGGCCTCAAAAGATTTACGACGCAACGTGCTTGCACATAGTAAGCGAAAGGCAAAAACTCGCAGTAAATGCGACCAACACTGCTCAGACGATTTCCACAGCTATTTCCACCGCATTTGAGGCCTCAACATGCAGTTGGACTAAATGGTTAGAGCGGGAGAAACTTACCGTTTGTAGTTGACTCAGTGTTGTTTGTTTCTGCAGTACGAGAACAATCGCAAACACCTGGAGAACCCGGAGGACCTGGTGGTCCTTGCAATCCTGCTGGGCCTCTTTCTCCAGCTACACCCGAAATGTTAACCGGAGTGCCCGGCTCGCCCTTAGGCCCAGCCAAACCAGTCATTCCTTTCTCGCCTACACAAGACAAAGTTAAGTGACCGTATGTGGCATAAACAAACTGTTTGAATTTTTTACCTTTCTCACCCGGATTACCGTCAACTCCATCATTTCCGGGAGTTCCAGCAATTCCAGGTTCACCTGTTAAAAACGTGACTTTAGTATTGGACTCTCATGTAAAAGAAAACACTTTCAGTACCTTTTGGGCCAATGCCACCTATGTCTCCTTTCATTCCCCTCAAGCCAGCTTCTCCTGGAGGTCCTGGTTCTCCCATAAGGCCTTGGGGTCCAGGCAAACCGTTCATACCCGGAAATCCGTGCTTACCAATACCTCCTATTTCACCCTTGTGGCCCTTCATTCCAGGAACACCAGGTGGCCCCATGAGGCCATGGGCACCATCACTTCCATTTACTCCTGGTTCGCCTTTTGGTCCCCGTAAGCCCACAGGCCCCTGCGGACCAACAGGACCGGCCGGAGGGACAGAAACCGATACTAATGCTCCTTCGCTCCCAAGCCTCCTGCCTGCCGCTTGAATGTTTATGACCTAAAAATGCATTATTATTCAATTAGTTAGGGTGTTTTTAAAAGACACGTAAATATTAAATCATCAGAAAAGTGCTTGATAACACATTTTACATTTCTAAAATATTCGACTTAAGATTTGTTTGCAGCAAGAGCACTAAAATCTAATGCAAACACGCTTTGAATGACGGCGTTCACAAAAGCTAATTGATCAAGTGTTTGTAGTTCGTGCCAAATTCGCCACTTAGCCTCGACTGTTATGTTTGTCTTCACTCGCATAATAATGGCAAACACCACTGCCAGTTCATGCCGTGTATCATATGCTAAAAACTACCGAAAAATTCGACAAAAAGAAGGTCGCCACCTAAGGCCAACAGAGTTCAATTATATTCTCGATGAATATGTTTGTTTACACAAGTTTAAACGTCATTCAAAAATGCGGCTAACATCGATCATGTTCATATACGTGTTCACCAACTCTGAGGAGAATATTTTTCTCACCTGCTGCGATAAATCGTCAATGCGCTGGTTCAGCTGCTCCACCTTAGAACAGTTGTAGCACACTAGAAAACAGAAAATGCGTGATAATACAGTGCAACAATGTCAAGGTTAAAGTTTTCACAACGCTTTGATTGTTGCTGCTTCCTGCAAATTAGTTGGTCGTGCGGTCTGGTGGTTTTAGATTAAATATTTGGTTTGTTGGCCTACAAGCATTTCCGAGAAGAAACCCAGCCAAACCGCACCTGTTCCGTTGTAAGGTTGATTAGCGCCGGGCGGGCTTGCGTACCATCTCGCCACCCAAGCATGTCTAACGTGTGTTTGGGGTTTGAGCGGGTGCCCAACAACTTGGCTATCTAGTCTAACCTAAATCCCCAACAAGTATGCGGTTTCCTTGACCTTTAATCTTGCGTGTGGACACATTAGTATTATTTCGATCGTCCTTTAGCTAAATATACTCGTTAGGTAATATTCGGAAGTTTACAGTGCGTATTCAAGTATAGGATAGCCAACAAAACAAATAGCTGCTTTCAGGCCACATAGTGCTCTGCTGGCACAACAAATATATGCCAGGCACACCTGGTTGCGTATTTGTATTCGCGTATATTGACCTTCTTCGATAAGTTTACGAAACTGACATAAACTTTTGCAATCGATTGACAGTGTATTATGAACTATTGGCAATAGACAAGCACATCCAGATCAAAGTATCCAAGCCCCACCAAAACACAACAAGCGTCGAGAAGCAACGGCGGATATCGGCTCGTTGAAATCCAGCACGAAGCTCATAAGCCAGACCGCAAAACACAGATTGGCTTCATTCAAATACAGGGGAACCCGCTCAAACCTTGCCACACCTTAACTTTGTATTCATGGCCTTGTCCGGAGTGACAACTAAAAGCAGTCTTCCAGCGTTGAAATGTAGGGCTACAGGCGCGATTACCACGATCGAAGTTGTTATTACGCGAGCGTGTAACCTTGTGATTTTTTCAGGCTCGAGAGACATTGGCGGTCAGTCGAGCGACCTAGACTGATTGAAAGACGGCGGTTGGTTTCCAGCACCCGCAGCGATTGAACTTTTGTGACAGCAGTGAGTATACATACCCGTCTACCTGAACGGTGTGTCACTTGCTTGCGACAATATGTGGTACCGTTAATGGTAACAAAATCAACATTATAAAATCGCGTTTTGAAGCTCTATGATTTCGTTTAGAGTTCCTACACGATTGCGATACCCCGTGTTGAAGGGCATCGGGGTGCATCTTGCTCATGGAAATCCTTGACTTTTTGCAAACAGCGCGTTGTTTCCGATTACCCCAGGACGCTTGCTATTTATAACTTAGCTTCGCCAATCAAATATTCGCTGCGTTTTGATAGCTTACACAGCCTCGGCAATCAATCGTACACAAACCGCCTTGCAGACTGTTAAGTGAATTATCGCCACAGACGCCACCGTGATTAGGGTAAACTAATGTGAAGAGTAGGTTACTCTAGTTCGAGTGTGTATCGGCCAAAGATAAACCTCCTTTCAGCACACAAGCCGTATTAAATCTATTAACCATTGTCGATCTATTGGAATTAACGAAAGTTTATAAAGGTTGGCGGTTTCTGCTCCAGTATTTGATGCGGCAAGGTATTAAAAGGCTTATACCGTTCTCGCAATTTTCTCCGGAAAATCCTGGACAACATCTCCACTCGTCAGTCGACAGTTCTTGCATACGCATAGCGTATTTGCGACGTTTGGCTATGACGTAACTAAAAGCAAAGCACAAGTTTAGTGACGTACGCAGGCGTAGTAGGGCCATGGTCAGGAACACGATGAAAGACAAGGGCCCCAGGGAGCAAAGGCGGGCAAGCCCATTACTGCATCTTACTTAAGGGAATACTTCTTACTAAACGAACCGATGATAGATGTGATTAGGATAACTAAACCTTGGCTAAATACATTACAGGCGAAGTGATGTCGCGGCAAAACGTACGTTGTCACTGTTTTATGTCTTTAACGAAAGTTCTGGAATCAGTACAAGCGAAATGCTTGTGCAACTGGGCCCCGGTTTAGGCACTAAGGCACTACCACACTCGGTTGTTGCCCACGGGATTTAAGCTGGAGGGAATGATTTCAACTTACCTCACTTTGGGGTTGCAATACAAAGCTGACCACGGACAATGCGATACAACCCTTTTTAGGTAGGTCTGTGACCCGTTCACATATCGTTGTGGGACGAGCTTTGTGGTGGGATAGGCACAATATCGACCAGTATATATGGTTCTTTTGTCAGCTGTACGCGGCACAAGTTCAAGATTCGGCGACGTAGAAGTACTGCAACGAGCAAAATGTTTACCTGTTTTGCATTGCGAAATGTGAATTGATACAAAATAAAACAATTAGTGTTTTTTGAGCATTCGTGTTGTGGAGAGTAAAATAGTTCGTTCCATATTTCAAAATCACGTTCCGGTTGTAAGTTAGAACATAAATTTGGTGCAATGTAATTGGAAACGTAAGATATTGTAAAGTTGACAGGAATAGTTTTCGTGCTGGTGCAAAGTGGGTTTATTAAACCAGGGGTAAAGAAACTGAATCAACCTTCCGACTACTTTAATTTTATGGCTTTTTGAAAAGCGTCTGTATATCCCCTTATTATCGAGTAGGCTATTTATTCATTACACGGAATATTTTTCCATGTTACCTAGGATAAATTATATGATTATACTTAATGCTATGTTTCCTGAATTTGATTACAATGTAAGGATTTTCTCGTACTGACATAACTTATGGCATATTGTTAATTTGAAATCTGGGAATCATGCCTCCAACGTTTATTGGAGAAGTAAGGCAAGATGCACTTAATCACACTCATAGCTTTATCATGCAACATAACAAAATTATACACATGCAGCAAACCAAAAGCATCAAAAACATGATCAACTGTATTGTGAGTAATGTTTAAATGTTTATTCACAGATTATGGGTTGACAAATGTGTAAAACATGCTGGGCGTACCTTGCCCTATTATTGCCAGATTTGGAACGCCTACGCGTGTACAGGCTAGTAGAGTAACTTCCGTATGAACTGTATCTGAGGCAAAACACATGAAATGTAAACGTATCAGCCATAGCAGAACACAAACATAAAACACAAGGCATCATTAGATTACAAAAGCCGATATTAGCACGCTGCTAAACAATAAGAGCATGCAAATTGTAAACAAGCCGCACAACCCACATGTATTTGTTCATTGGAAGCTTATGTGAAAGTATTTGTGCTACCAGTTAGATCCATTGGTTATTTCCCGTGTTAGGCGGCAAATGCCAAACTTTTTCAGCTGACAATCGCGTTGTTCGTCGAATCGTCAAAAGTCGGAAGCGAGTTAGCGCGTCAAATCGTGGTCGTGTGGGTTCGTTAACTGACGTCAAAAGCAAGACGTCATAGCGTCTGATGCATATGACAAGCGAATGTTGGTAGGTGTTTGTCAAATGCAATCCATGTGATGTAATATTTATGACACCTGCTTTAAATCCACTTTGGTGCAAAGGATGTATCGCTTACATACAAATCACATACTCAACAGCTTCCTCTAACTCACGCCTCGGTCGATTCAACAGCACGCAAGCAGTCTTTAAAAATAAACTTCCCCATACATTTGAAGTGTTTTTAAATGTCAGGCCTGCAAACTTTAAAGGTCGACTGACTCACTTTCATGTGCATTTTCAACGTTATCGCAAAAAGTCCAAAGCAGTAGCCCCGAATAAATACTTTGTGGGTGGTGGGAGTTTTTATGAAGACAGAACGACCGCTCTCGCCGGAAGGTCAACAAAACGGGAATGCCGCGCTCGTAAATCTAGCAAGCGCTTCTTTAACTCCACTACACTACTGGGTGAAAAGTAGCCCCATACTTCAAGAGAGGACTTGGCGTTCAGTTAAAAAAAATTTAAAATAAAAAAAAGAGCAAAAAATTTACCCTTGTTAAAGGACGGGCTATAAGCCTGAGATCCTAGAAATAATACCACATTTGGGGGCACCTAAATCCGTTAATATAGTTAATAGACCATGTTGGCAACACATTAAGGGCACTTT
Organism: Phallusia mammillata; assembly: GCF_965637545.1. Lineage (NCBI taxonomy): Eukaryota > Metazoa > Chordata > Ascidiacea > Phlebobranchia > Ascidiidae > Phallusia > Phallusia mammillata. Next base: position 22,901,378 of record NC_137253.1, read on the forward strand.
CATGTATTTGGTTTCGTAATTAGGCACGACGATCCCTAATCGATTTACAAATCCCGAAGTTTATTAACGGGCTTCCTCCTTTTTATCGGAAAGAAAAAGTCAAACGATTGAGTTATTTATGAATGAAGTGCGAGTGTTACGGCCTTGTTTCCTCTCGTCCGTTTCCCACACCATTTAATGACCTGTTCGCGATGAATTCAAAGCAAAGCGAAGTGCGTTTCCGGAGCGACCAAATACCCTTGCTCGCTTTCTCAATGACAGACCATTCCATTCATGAAGGATATTTTTAATTTTCAGGCACGGATTTTAATGCTGAACGCAGCTCTTTAAAGGGAATGGTTCGACACCGCTAGGAGTGTGAGCCAGTTGTTGATTCACGTCTCAAGTGAAGTCTCAACAAGACCGTACAAGTGCTTTTCTGGCAGCGGTGAAACACGGCTGTCTAAAGTTTGCCAAACGTTAGAACTTGTAATCAAATTTGCTTTACTTTTCCACTATGTTTAACAAGGTCAGGTATATTTGCTGAATCGAAAGTTCGAACCTCAACATAGCACACCGCACCTTTGTAAACGCTTTATCAAAGTTTGGGCATAAAAGGTAAATTTACGCTGCAGCATCTTCGACCGCAATCTACACCGATTCAAAGAATACGTGGGAAGTTCGCTGAGTTCCCTTATATGTGACCAAACTTCAAAAGACCCCTTTCATTTTTGTCCAAAAGCTTTGCGGCGACGCTTTCAATTAAACCGCAAAGGTATTTTGATTTTATCTCATTCGCTTTTGTGGAGCAAACGCACACAGCCGGCGGACTACGGACTCGGAGAGGTAAAGGAAAACAGTACGAAGATTTGAGTGGCGGACGAGAAAATGTCTTTGGTGAAGTTTAGGTCTGACGCACGACACTTTCCGCTTATCACTGCGGATCCTTCAAATAAATTGACAGCTTGCTCAAGAAGGCCGCGTTGTGGCCGAATCGGAAACCGACTTAACACCCTCGAGGTGCAACGCCCAATGAATCGAAGCACTTAAAGTAAAATCCTAATTGCGGACGGATCACCGTTCGGCGACGGTCAACATCCCGAGTATAATCCTCCGTTTGGTGACTACACCATTTCTGAAGACAACTTATTTCCGATTTCGCCAGCTAATCGCATTTGCTGCGATGGGACAACAAAACGCTCGTTACCGCAGTTGCCTTGGGCCGCTTGCGATCGAACGATATGAGACGATCGTCATTTATTTACCTCCCAAACAGCGACGACATGCACCTATTTGCGAAGCTGTGCACAAAGTATAGCAATCATAGTGATTTGCTCACAAAGTGTTCATACATTGATCACTGCACTCAGTGGATTGATTCATGAGTATTTGAGATCAGCATTTGGGTGATCGAAAACCCCAGGCAATGAATTTCAGAACTCTCAACTTGTAAAGATGGTATCTCAGGGCTATGTACTTCGTGGTTAATAGAGCATCCGCTATGCATACCATTTTCTGGGCTAATTCGTTTAATCTTTCTGCTGATACGATTTTATACACAGCTGCAGTGTAAGTTGACTCATTCAGTTTTGCGGGAAATTTAATACAGACGACTTTAGAAAACCCGGTTAAGTGTTGCCGAAGTTTGGTGCAGAATTGCCCAGCTTTATCGCACCCTTGCTCTAAAACCCTAACCACCACAGCATTGCGCTGAGATAACAAAGTTGTATGCACTCAAAGGGCGCAATTGCTTCCATGAAAGAGGAAAATGAAGGGATCTATCTTTAATGAGATCTCACTTTCTGTTTGAAGTTTCGCATGAATGAAGATTATCCGGCCAATGTTTATTTAGATTTCGCGACTCGTCGATGTCGGGCGCCGTGAGCACAATAACTTTTCGGCAGCGTTTAGCAAAACAGCTTAGCTAAATACATCATATGCCACAAATAGCAACAAAGAATTACTGTATATTAAGTACAAAGCCATTCTTTATGGGCACTACGTGTATATATGGAAATAAAGTATAAAAGTGAAACTAGCGATGCGTCATACCTGTTATTTCGGCGAGCTTGTCGTCTTGTCCTTTTGGCAGAAAATGCAGAGTCAATATTAGCTGCAACCAACAGTGTAGCGAAAACCAACATGCAAGTCGTCCGTGAGAAGTTCATGACTATGACCTTGCCAGCGTTCCACGCAATATAAAATCCGGCCTTTCTGACAGTCAGCAAATACCAGTGATCGAAGCCCAGGAACTCTTATCAATCTTACCAGCGACCGGAACAAATGAACTCTGAAACTTCGAAAGGTGTAGGTTACGCCCTCGGCAACTTGCACGCCGCGCAGCCGCCGGTGACTTGGAAACACCGCCGTTCGGGTTTCAAAGGCCCGTTCAACTGATTTCCGTGCCTTTCGTTCTTTCTGTGGTGTGCGATTCACAATTCTGAGCCTGGAACTATTACTAGACCAGTCAAACCACACGAGCACAAATCTAGTGACCTGTCTTTGCCAAGTAGCTCCTCTCTCTTTTTCTCTGTTTCTCCATTCACAAGTCTTTTGTTAAGCCTTCTTTACCACTCTCTTTTTTGATAAGCTTTAAAAGTTTCGCGCCAGCCTTTTGAGTCAACAAGGGCCCTGTTTGCTGTTTGGCGGAAACTTAAAATAATACATCGGCGCAGTGTCAAAGCGACTGAATATATTTTTGCATGTTCTTTCACCTACTCCTAGTCGATAAAACGCAACCAACTCACAAACTCAATCAGTTCAAATGATAAACAGCGTCACACTGCCGACTACGCGCTTTATCAACCAAACGTCGTATATATGTTTGCCATGAGTAAATATTTTACTAATCGAAGCTGCAGTTTCATATAAGTTGTATGAACAGTTGACGGGAATACACCTAGTTCAGCCACTGTCATGTTGAGCTGACTGAATTGAAACTGACTTATCCCACGACCCGTCAACCGATTACGACCCGACACAGCTACCTTTTTTTACTTGTCTGATCGCATGGACTTGAGGCAGCAGTAGTTCAAACTCAAAAAGCAAATCAGAGGTTGACGAATTTCTTGGCAAGTCGCTGGCCAAGACAGTCCTTGGTAGTATATTTCTCCCAACTGTTTGGTACAAAAAATCCATGTCAGTCCACAGAGTCGACCCAATATAGCTTTTGTAGGTTTGTGGTCAAATTTAACAATCCTTGGAGTTCTACATTCTATATGCTTAATTGTTCGCCTATCTTAACTTAATTATTCTTTGCCTAATTTTTCTGAAACCGAACATTTGTTATTCGTGCTTGTCTGCCTGATGGCGAGTTCGTGGTGATTCAACCGACGTTGCGTAACTGCCAAACACAAATACTACTCATTTCCGCACTGACTTTCTACATTTAACACAGGATATTGAGAATTCGACCCAGAAGACTGGAGTAACAGGTGGAGGCGTAGGTATCTGCATAGCGTTCTGTTCGTGACTACAAACTCGCTGACAACACAATGTAGCTTTGCGAGGTTTTCTATTTGTTTTGTGTATAGTTCTTGCTCCCTAATTCTACATTAAAAAAGTGAAAATGTTTTGAACAAAAATTGCATTTACAAAACGCCAAATTCACAAGGATTTTGAAAGCATCCATTTACTTCAACCTTATTGCCATCAGTGGGCCTGTTTACATGCACAATTTTACTCGGGTAAGTTTACTCGGTAAAATTTACCCTGCTTTTATTTAAAAGAAATAAACAAATTTAGGTAAATTGCAGGATAACACTTGACAACTTTAACCGGTTAAGTTTGGTGGGTAAAATTTAAAACCTATACCGGGTAAATTTTACCGAATGATTTTTCACGCAGACTGTGGATTTACATGGAGCAATGATTTTCAAAAACTTGTCAGTGACTTTAACGACTGACAAACGCCATTGATTTCGCCTTGTCAGAATAACTCTATGACAAAAAGGTTGTGTTGTTTTATTACAGTTAAAAGTTTGAATACCTAGACAAAACGCAATAGACGAAAGGGCTAAAAATGTTTTTGTATCTTTAAAACAGAAGAATACATGAAAGAAGAAAGTGATTCAGGAAGTACCACCGCTAACTTAAATTCCGCGAGTGAATCTTGAAATTTTCCCGCTCATGTGAACAGGCTTAATTGGGATGTATTCACCAAAGTTCAGTGGAGGAAAATTAAATGTTGTTGGGATGAATGTGCATTAATACTGAATCTTTCCTATTAAAGTTTCCCAGTGTATTATATTTTATTTGGTAGGGATACGCGCTACGCAGTTTATGGATTAATAAGCCCACCACGCAAGTGTGAAATAAAGTTCATGGTGGTAATTCATTCACAGAATATCGCTTTGATTTGCACGATTTTTCCACATAAGGCTTTGTGATTTGCTATTGCGACAAAAAGTTATTTTGAAACGCAACGCATGCGCGCGACCTGCATTTTAATTTTGCGGAAGGTCACGAAGCAGGTGCGTAATGCGTCAGTTTTTCCCTTGAAGTTTCCAATCTTCACTCGCATTTGCATTTGTCCCTTTCCCCATACATTCCCTTGGTGACGTCATTAATGGGGAGGAAGGCTTCCTGACGCGACGGGGTGACGATGTCATAACAAGTCGAACCCATCCGGGAAAACTTCAGAAAGCTGGTACTTCCTTTGTGAGTTCGGTGCTTTTGTAGGCTGATATGAGCAAGAAATTCTCGGAATAAAGAAGTTTGCCCTACGCGGCAAATGTGATGATTCAGCTTTGGCCTATGTCCTTCACCGTTTACTGCAACCATTTGGTGAACTAACTACAATGAAACGTAAACTGTTATCTGCGATGGCAACGTTCTTATTCTCCACATGTCCTGCAAGGTCTGACATTTCTCCTTAGGTTCATGACGTATGCACTAACTATGGCACGTTACGCATACGAAGATTATGGCAACGAAAACATCACAACTCCCAGGACATTCATTGATCGCTTATTCGTGAAGAAATAACTGATTTATTTATCTCCCGCCCACCCACATATATCTGACTGCGTTTGTAGCGGTGTGGTAACGTGCACATTGGTGTTTTATTATTGGTTGCTTAACCCTTTTGAGTGGGTTCAATACGGTGGTTTAGGCAAACAACAGCCGGTAAGAAGAAAATCTTGCATTACGAATTAATAAAGCGTTCGTCATTTGTCAGTCTGTTCTAAAGTCGTGAAATTTTCTTGGGTTTATCTTTTTGATAAAAAATGCTGTTTAAAGGAAAGTGGGAACTACTTATATCGCAATGTAAGATAAAAGCTTCGTTCTTCCTTTTATTTTAAATCATTTTTGCTCTACGTTTGTTTTAAGTATTCTGCTCTACTTATTTTGCTCTCTAGCGACGTAAGTGTCTTTTAAATGTTTGTAAGGGGTTGGAGGCAATTTTGATAAAAACTTAGTAAACCAAAACCAGGAGCTATTGACTTTTGCATAATTTAAATATTTTACATAGTTTAGTCTAAGCAGTCTGAAACAAACATACAAAAGCCTAGACAAAAAGGGAATTGCATTCAGATTTGGTGTCCGGCAAAGAGAATTGTTGTTGACATGGAAACAGTAAGAGTAAAAGACTTCGTTGGTTTCAACTGTATTTTACTGCAATTTCCAAATCGATTAAATATGCTGGGCGCAAAGAACATATGTTGGTGAACGTGAGATTGATTAATTAATATAGCCAATTCCACGTAAAATCCGATTTAGGCATTTGTAGCCTTGGATTGAACAAAGCGACGAAGCGGAAAAGGGGACATACAAAACCACTGGTACTGTTGTCTATTGTCACTTTAAACCAAAACTATGTACACTCGGTCTTTTTTGGTTTGACATGAATGAAACCTTTGTATTGTTGTATCGTATAAGTATAAGTTTCATTTATGTAGGTATTTGTTTAAAGTTGTTTGATTTGACCCAATCTATTGTGGCAATGCGACTAGCCAACCCAATTGAGTGGATCGTCTTAATACTTAATTATAGTTTAATATAATACAGATCTACGGATAGTAATGTCCAAACATTATATTTTAAAAAATAGAAAAGTCATTTTTATAAAACTAGGACGCATTTTATCTTTTCGTTGCGTGGTCTGAACTGCAGTTGTTGACAAAAACGCACATCTATATTTCACATATCAAAGTTGTGTTTGTACACTTTTGAATTATACCCACATACTATTGGTTTTTGACTTTTCAATATTGTCCCAGAAAAAATAATCCAAAGCCCCAAAAGTTCAGAAATGAGTCTAACTGGTGAATAAGGCAATTTATTTCACTAAAAATTATCATTTATATGTGGTTTACGTTTGCAAAGTTATTGAGACTTGGCATTGTGCTAGTGGTTTTCAATATTCAGCATGCAGGAGGAATCAGTGATGTAACGTAAAAATACATCGCAAGCTCGATTATTTGCGTTCTGGGACAGCTGCGTGTTTTTGACGGATTGTTTCATTTCAGCCAACTGATCATTCATCGCAGTGTCAAATGCACCTGAATCTAAACGAACCTCCAAAACAAATGGAAAAAACAGCATTATAGCAAGCCTCCGCAGCCATGACCATTTTGGTCGATTTACGCGCTTGGCAAAGAAGTCAATATCTTTCTGTCGAATCCACCTGTGTACAATTACAACACACCAAATCGATATACATGGCCTATTAGGTAAGTACCAACGCGAACTCTATTCTACCAAGTTGGGACGTTTTTTTACGGACATTAGAATCTACCCAAACCTAAATTTGCACTGTTATGTTTATCTTGTTACCCAACAACTTTTAGTTTTTGTGTGAAAAAGAAGAAAACAAGGCGTGCTTGGTGGGCAAAATAACCAAATGAGACCTTATGCAAAAACTGTGACAAATATGAAATTATTGGCATAGTACAGCTTAGCAGTCATCACGGTTGAATTTTTTTGAAACAGAAGACGTCAGCACAAATCAAAAAAAGTCCCTACCAAACATCATAAATGGAAATATCTTAAGTTAATGTTGCTAACATTTTAAAGGCATGTATGATATAGACTTTTAAATACACAAAAACTGCACAATCTTGTACAATTTATTTAGTCGCATTGTGAAATGTAAAACTCCTCTTGAAAAAATGAAACGCGAAATGCACCAGTATGCCGTTTATTCACAGTTGTTTTACAGCATTTTTAAATAGCATCAAACACCGACATAAAGCAACAGCAATAGGTCGCGAAGCAAAGAAACAAAACATCATTAACAATCAAGAAGACCCCGAAACGACAAAAAAGAAACAAAGTGTTTGTTTGTATACAAGAAAAGGTGGATGCGTTTCGGGCAGGCCAACTGAGACAAGTGATCTAATTATTCGTTACATGTCCCTTGGTTCTTGGTCCAAGCGTTCGAGCACACAACGAAGCATTTCTGGGCCGAGCAGTCCACTTTCTGCAAATATAAATCAAATATAGGAAAAAGTGGTTCGATAACAGTCATACGTTGCTGCTTACATGCTTTAGGCAAATTAAGAAAGTCCGAATTATTTTTGTAATGAATGTCATTTTCGACACTTGATTAGACAATGTCCCACCAGGCGATCGATGATTGCACAAATCAGCAATCGAATATTAATACACAATTTAATCGTTCGATTCTGTGATGTCAATGCGCTTATGGTGTCCTTTTATGTGCCGCAAGGGTTAGTGGGTCGAATGTGTCTTACGTAACGTGGCGTATCTTGTGATGGCGGTTGTAAAGGATCGACAAAATCATCCATACTTGTCAGTTGGAGATCTTTGCATTTTACCACGGCTAACCCCATGGGGCTGGGCGTTCCGGTCAAATTTGTCAAGTCGACTCAACATCGTTTGAGGTTCGACAAAAGGATATTGGTCGAAGCCAGAGATTTGAAGCATGTCAACTTACATTAATAATTAATTTTGGGACACCCTAGTCGGCTGCAATTACTAGACGCAAACCCCGATTGCGTAACAGAAACATGTTTTTGTTTAGCTTATATATTTTGGCCGCGTTATATCTGTCGGATACCGTTATTAAATACTTCGCAAAGCCGGGGAAAAACTTCTCCTCGCGGCTAATAAGTAAACTGATTTGGTGATTTAATTTTGTTTACTATCTTTTTTGTGTGTTTTGTGGTACATTTTTTTTTCAACACACAAGCACAACGGAACAAATGCCATACTATATGCTCTTATTTCTCCCGAATTGGATCCCGGCAGTGCAAAATTTCCGTGGGCATGTAAGCCTAATATGCTACATCGAACAGTACGAGGTTCGGTACTTAACACTCTCTCCTACCTCTCAGCTTTAGGAACTGAACGAAATCAGAAACCAAGTCATCGGTTTTGATCACTCCGCTCCACCCCTCGCCGACCTTTACGCCTGAAAATAACAGAAGGATGAGTCACCACGGCATCACAGGCGATGGGGCTCACATCAAAATCCACTTACCCATATCGTCGTCTCCTCGTTTATTGAACAACTTTTGCAGGGCACCTGGTAATGGAAGTGATATTAATTAGTAGCGTATGGTATAGCTACGATCTTGTCGATGCGTGTCAACCTTTATTAATCCAGTGCAATAATTAAAATTTAATTTTTGTTATATAATTATTTTCTTACCCAATCCTCCGTTATACCCCACGCTGTTTAGAGTCCATCCTCCTTGTCCGCGAAAACGTTTGGCATTCATACGTTCTACGGCCTATAATAAAACAATGCGGGTAATTTGCAATACTGAAAAACGGTATTTTTGTAAAACATTTTTTTAAACATTTTTTTTGTTATTTTAAATTCTCCCACATAGCATTTAAATGTCACTGGAACCACAGCGTTCATTTGCACTTTCCGCGTTCAATACTTATAAAGTTCACAGCAAAGCATGCTACAAGCGGATAGCGAGTTATGCAAGGTCCATTGCTCGTTGTGCCGCTAATTTGCAGCATCCAAATTAAGAGGATGAGCCAAAGCCTTGGGATTACACTGACAAACAAATTACTCAAATTTATCATCCGCATTTTTTACTTCAATTTTTTTTCCCCTTTTGATAGCTATTTAGGACATCAGATATAAATGACATCTTGCCAAAGTTTGACTTTGCCAAAGTTTAGAGTGTAGGTCGGCATTGGGAAATATTTACGTATCAAATAACTCAACCTCACTCTCTACTCCACAAAATCCCCTTAGCCGAAATACCAAGAGTAAATCGTGAAAAATTGTCCAAATGGCATTTTGCTACATTTAAAGTTTACAATATAAAAAATTTGGAAATAAAAACCATCCACAAACACAGTGCTTTACCAGACCAACAATGTAAAAAATACTGTCGTGAGAGTTGCAAATCTTTCATCAACCGTAAGACAGTACGTATAGGTTTCAGAAAATATTTTTCGGATCCAAATTTTAAGAAAACATTTATGCCCATGTTGTGGCAAAATTGTAGTGCAGATGGCATACTCTGATCAGGTGTGCATAAATTAAAGCATTTCACCTTACCTCTGATTTTGATGAAAGCATAAGTGTCATAAGGATGACAAAGCAAACTGTGGCGGTTGAAAGAGATGTACATGAAGCCATTGCGAGCGCTAAAACAACGTAAAGTTAGTATAATACTGATAGTATAGATATAAGTTATAAGTCCTTTTTAAATAAAAAAAAAACTCCGTCCAGTTTAAAACCCAACTTATCTAATGTTAGCTTAAAAAAAAAAAAAAATGAAAACGTTCTCACCTTTAGTTGTTTGTTTAGCCTTTAAAAAAACTGTTCTTGTCAATGCTGAATGCAGTTACTGCTGACGTATCTCGATTTACAGTGACTTGTACCTTGATACGCGAAGCTTTTAAAGCCAGTACTCAGTCTTTTTTCATAACCTTTGTCGAAAAAGGCAAATAATGGCATTTGATTCTTGCGTGCTGGGAATTGACGCGCTTCGTTATGCACACTGTAATTGTTCTCGTGAACCTTTAGATTACACACAAACCCATTGTAAACCTATTAAGACGGTGGCGAGAATAACGAAGATTGACGTTCCGCTATGGACATTGTGTGACATTCGTTATAGGTTTAATTGATTTTCCGTTTCCATCAAGGTACGTGTACCTCGAAGGGGAGGATTTATACATGACAACAGGTTTGAATTGTAACAAAAACACTGCGGGTGGAAATTAATGACCTTCACCTTGTCAAGGTCTTGCTGTTAAGCAGATTGGCAAATAGAAGTGACCTATTTTAATGGTTTTGTTTTATTTTTAAGCATGGGGTGTATAGGGTGCGAGGTATTGAGTTTGTTTTGATAAAGGTCAGTAGATTCGTTTTTGTTTTAGGGGAAAAGCATGTAATTTAACTTGGCACGTACAAGCCTTTGACTTCGAACCGACATGTCATAAACGATCCACCTAATTTTGTGTTGAAAATGCCAACAAGTCAAGGATATAAAAAATTGACATTATATACGGCCCTGACAGCACATTAAAGGATTTATAATGATAATTTTATTTAATGCATGGTAAAAAAACACATAAATTCGAGTTTGACAAACAAACGTTTTCCAACCTTTAGTTTAAATTTCGCATCGCCAATTCGGTCAAACGTCTAGCCAAAGTAAATGTGGTGGTGTGTTGACAAAATATTTATGATGGTGGGCGAGTTTTACCGTAAAATTGTCAGTTGTTTTTTAACTACCTTATCTCCGACGCACAGGCGGGGGGCGAGAAATTTTCGTGACATGCTGTTAAAAATCAGTAGAGCGGCATCCTGCACAGTCAATTATTTATTTATTGTTTAGCTGCTTCCCGAACATTGTCACGATGACACCATGTGTGTCTAATTTCACGCAGAGAACCTGTCTTCCGCTTCGTTGCTGTTTCCCGAAATCTTTACACATAAACCTTGTACAGAAGATGGGCAGCGTCCTTGAGTGAACCGCACAAACATTCCCTTCCCCGCCCTGGGTATCGCCTCTATTTGCTCGAAGCATATGTGATTTCGATCTGTTCTATTTGTGGTGTCCGCACGCGCAAGCAATATATTATTTTCACCAGCACCTGCGTACAAACGTCCTTGAAACGAAAGGGCATCTGCAAATTTGCTGCCCTGTTTCCGTTTTTGTTTAGTCAAGCCAATTACACGTCATATATTATTTTATGTAACCTACACTAGTTGCCGAGAAAAACACCATGCGTAAGCCTCGGCAAAGCTCCAAAATTTATGAAAAAATTAACATTGCTCATTAGGTTTGTGATTCAAAAATATGTTGCCAACAAAATCAAACGGTTGGTTGTAATTTGTGTTGAATTCCAGCTAAAATACTTGTTTCATTTGCTGAACCACCGAATAAAAAGCGGTTAGGCCTAACCACTAACGGTTTAGTAACTTCGCTTAGTTTTATTTTAAGCACAAAACTAAAATAAATTTTAGGTCAGATAAAAAATGTACAGCCTAATGGGACCTTGTTAACTAATTTTCCCTTGCTTTTTCAATCCGTTACTGGGTAAGTTATAATTTCCTTCACACGTCCTGAGTGTATCAAGGCCGGATGGCATGATTGTGCCACATTTGCAGGGTTTTAACATTTAACGTGCATAAAAGTCAATCAATAATTCGCGCCTGGAGAATTAACCATTCAGTTAGAGACAAAGTGGAACATCAATGGCGGCATTTCAATCGACTGCTGACGAAATGCAATGTGTTTAAATGTAGATTGGGTAAATTCTTTTTGTGTGTTTAATCAATGTTGTAATTGGTTGTCTACTAAGCACTTAATCAGTTCGATTTTTTGATTATTGGAAATACAAAACACAAAGCGTATTTAATTTGCGCCAGTTAACAGTAACAAATTGATTTTGGTACCTATATTGTACGGTGCGAATATATTAACCGGCTGTGCGCCTTTTGGGAAACAGTATATCATTATCAGTTGGTTGTATTTCCAATTATCGACACCTTTAAGTAACATTTTCATGATGTCAAGAGAAAATATTTAAAGTTTGCTTTAAAGTCAGATTGACTAGTGGTTTACCCCACTGAAAATGTTGCTTATTTGGACAAGTCACACATACATTACAAATATGCATTATTAACAATATGTTTGCTAAATTGCCGACGTTTAGAATGTCATTGAAGGGCAATTTGTCTTGTCGGGCCTTAATCAGGGTTCATTGGTTTCCCATAGGACTTTGGTGGCGTTAGAAACTATTCCCTAAGACGCAATTGTTGACATTATCTCTACGACATCGATATTTCCGTCCCAGTGTTTTAAATAGTTTACACAAAGCTTAATTCTGTAAAACTGGAATGCTTTTGAAACCTTAATCTATCATAAACATTACGTAAGAATTTACAGCATTTGCAAACGGTAGATTGAAGGATAGTTTTAATTTTCTTCCAACTACAGTAGATTTGTGAAAAGTATTTTGTTAATTCAATTTCAGTTTTTTTTAATTCGTGTGCCAAAGGCGCTGCTTCACACATCACGCTGATAACGTCAGTTGTAATTTTGCTGTTGGTAATCTTTATTTAAAAGGAAAATGAGTTTGCGGTTCGATTGGCTACTTTTGTTTTACGAGATTGGTTTCAAACCAGTTACAGTATGGCTGCAGCGCGTTCAGCCATTATCCACCAGGTGTGCCCGCTACTTTTCGTTTTAACGTTGCGCGTAGCTGTTTACGGCTTGATGGTTGTTTTAGTCACTAAAAGTGCAATTGTGTCTCTATGTTGTTTGTCACCAAGCGAAATAAACCCAACTCAAGTTCACCAGACAAAATCTACTGCATACCTCTCGCGGTGTTTTTTATTTCAGACAGCGGCCATTTTTTACCCAATTAGCCTAATGAAAAATATCCATCTGAAGCCATCTGTCGGAGGTAAACTAAAATACGTTGCTTGTCATTGAGGCAATACAAACACCGGATTTAGAAACTGATTTGTTTGATCGATTACGAAATAAGATGCAATTAACTCCGTATAACTCATTTTTTCTGACAAATTATAGCAATATTGGACCATACGTGTGCTCAATAATAATTAGGAGCCACATATGCTACCGTATCCTCACCAAAAACGTGCTTTTTAAATGTAAAATATTGCTTTGCTAAGTTTGTCGACTATTTTGAGGTTCAGACTTTTTCTTGGTATTTCGTAATTCACATCTTAAAACTTTTAAAAACAGCCTTGATGTTTTCAGCGATAATTTACCTAAGTGGGTCCAATATTTTTTGACTAATTACTCACTTGACATTTTCACCACTTCCAATATCTACAGTATAAGCTAAACTGAACAAAGCTAAATCAAATGCAATCTTATATTGACAAGAAAGTAATTTCCAGAACTATATAATATTTTTTCAAAATACGCACAAACATATATTCACTTTCCTAGAGTTTTAATAATTTTTTTCCTCATGAGGAATTTCTTAAAGATTGGAATTCGGAAAACACTGCTTTTGGTTTGACCTTTGTGAAACGCATTGTATTAATCCTGGTGCATTTGGACTGCTATAAAAATACGGTTCCAACATTTTTATTCATAATGTTGTACAAATGAGCTACAAAAATATCCGATAACAACAGTTGAAAAACATGTTAATGTTAAGACCAGAACTTCAAAAAAAGCAGTATTACATTTTTAAGTAACGCATTTTAGTCTTGGCCTACCAGAACATAAAAGTATGATATTGAAATACAGTTTGGCAAGAACTGTGACCCATATGTTTTGAACATGCACTTTTCATCGTTCTTTAGTGTTAAGTGAGGTACTAAAATGTTACCCAGAAAAGTGGGTGAGGAGGTTGTTAGGTTTCATTGGTTCTCAACCCTGGTATAATGCTGTACAGTGTTTAACTGTTCAGGAAATGGATCAGGACAACAGTCCCCTGAGAAATGCAAAGTATTTGGAACCACCGTCCTGGGTTCGACACATTTTCTGTTGTTACTAGACATATTTTGTTCTTGCCACATCATAGAGTCCAGTATTTTTAAATGATTCACACACAAGGACAACAATCATCATTTAGTCAAAAGCAGTTGGATGAAAAGGTAAAGAAATAAAATAAATAAAACATTAACTCCATTACTCTGTCCGCAACCTTTTGATTGCTGGGTCAGTTGGTGTTGCAGACCTCTTCATTGAAAAATCATCTAAATGCATAAAAATATCAGTAAGATGCACAACAAACAACCAATATAACATGAGATTAGTACACACTTTCTTTTGTGACAGTAGTGGTGATGGTGGTTGGAAAGTCTGAACTATTGCTGTTTTGACAATACATAGAATCTCTGGATTTTTCATCTTGCCAAGTTGAGGTTGAATCCATAGAACTTTCATCCAAGTCTGCAGGACTTGGTGCCGATGATGGGGTGGATGCACTGGTGCGATCTATTTTATTAAATTGGTAAATACATCACATTCCAGTGTAAAGTATAGAAATATAAGTTTCATACTTGATGGATCAGATGAGTTCTCCAGTGACCCAGTTGTGTTTATGGGATTTGTTTTTATAGTAGAATCATTTTGTGTTTTGTCTGTATCTTTTCTCCATGTAATATCTGCTGTTACATCAGTTGTTGTTAAAAAGTATTTTTGCCATTGTTCAGGACCCAGTAATTAACAGCAAATTTAAAAGTTGCATCATTTTTGCAGAAAAATGGATTGTGGAAATATTATTTTTTCAAGTTAAGAAGGAAATTCTAATGGGAAATAATTTTTAACTACAAAACTGCTGCAAATCTAAACATGTTAAAACTGGTGTAATGATGTTAATAGCAGTTTTTGTTCATAACTGTGATGATTAACATAACAATACCTGATTGACTGGATTCCTTTACAACTGTTTCCTTAGTTTCCATAACAGGAACCCATTTGTAAATACGAAGAGAAGAATCGGCCAATGAAACCCATTTTTTCTCCCTGTTTAACAACTTGTTTAAAATAATTTATCTAAGGTAATGTAGGGAAATCAAAACTAACAAACCATTTTCTGACTTTTTCCAAAACTGTCATTGCCCGTTTGATATCATCCTTTGCCCTACTTCTTGTTTCAGCCCGAGACGAGCGACTTGAAGACATTTTTATATGTATTGCTTTTGCAAATAGTACTACTATTATAGTAGAATGAAGAATAGAATTACAGGATCAACAAACTTCTGTACATTTTTCTGAAACAGCCACAAACAAAAGGCTTTGCCGGCAGATGCTGTCGCGTGTCGCGCAACATGCGCAGGTCATGTCGCGCACGGTTGTCGCTAGACGTAACATGCGCATTGCGCAGGTCATGTCATTTGTTTTGGTAAATTATCACTAACATGAAACGAACTTAGCGTTCTCTGTACATAACACCAACTCGTTATTATGTTCACGTTTTTGTTTGGAACAGTACACTTAAGAGTGTTTTGGAAAGACATAAATTAGTGTTTCTCAACCTCCAATCGCGTCCCCAATAGGGTCGACATTCAGTTTTAAGAGGGTCGCGAAGGTTCATTACGACTTGACGTAAGAAAACATTCATGCCTTCGTTCAGCCGAGACTTATTTTACATTCTTATGACAAGAATTTTCAAAGAATCAATAAAGAAACAACGTTCTTACTTTTGGAGGAAATCCATCAACCTACGAAGAGAGATATAGCCAGGGTTGCCATCGACTTGAAACCAAAAATAAGGACAACCGAAAAATTAAATTTCATACGAAACAAAACAAACGTTTTTGAACAAATCTTTGCATTTATACGATCCGTGGCATATCATATGCAATATTTGGGCAGAAACAATCAGTTTCAGTCACTTTTTGTTCGTAGAAAATACTTCGTGCATCGCACAACAGCTCAGGTCTAGGTTTACTTTCATTTGTAGCAGGAATTTAACCGGTAATTGTTGAAAATAAGACAAAAGAAGGACTCAGGTCAAAAATAAGGACAAATCTTAGAAATAAGGACAATAAACTTTTCTAAGACAGAGCCTTTCAAAATAAGGACAAATCTTAGAAATAAGGACGGTATGGCAACCCTGGATATAGCCATTAAAACTGACGACGACATGGTTGAATTCAAAAGTTTTACTGCCACATGGGATACTGTAAATCCTGCTTACATAGATGAAGTGAGATATATTCTTACTTAGATTTAGCATAACAGGTTATCAAAAACCCTTCGAAATCAATATTTTCTTTAAATCCTTCTGTTGCGATGAAGACTTTTGAAACGCTTTTGATTCAGGACCGATTGAAGGAATAACTTTCGCTACAATCACCAAAGTGATTCCCAACTGGTGTTCCTTTCCTCATCAAAATCAGTCGACAAATTGTGTTCAACGATAGGTATATTTGTTGACTGATTCTGATAGCAGAAAAATCCACGTATAATCAGTGATCGTCGACGTATGATGTCTACTCTCTGCGAGAAAAATCCTGTAATAAAAACTAAGTTACAATCTTGTCTATTTTTTTTTATACTCGGTGACCTTGTTTCAATCCTTTAGGTTCCACTCGGTTGGACAAAGTTTCTTGCTCAAGGAAATACCGAAACGTAATTCAAGTTAAATCCAGACCTTGTTAACACAAGGCGGTTTCACTAACCACTCGGCCCTGCCTGATATCAAATTGTAAATTGGGATTGTATACGTGTATTAAAAATTGTCGAACGGTCAAAAGCATACAGGCGCCAAACACGGATCCATTTGGACCAAGGTGGGCCGTGAGTTCTATGCTTTTCAAAAAATATTCTGACCGATAAGAACCATGTAACGAACAGAATTAATTTTGTCACAAATGAGTTGTTAGAAGTTATATCACTTTTAAGACGTCGTTGGGCAACATTGGAATTCAAGCAGTGTAGGGTGGTGAAAAAGTACAGCAGTGTTTTGCGAAGAGCGGTACAGGCACTGCTAGCGCCTCCAAACCGGGTGTTACGCCAGCCACATAATAAACAAGTTTAGTATTTGAAAACTGAATTATGCGAATACAGTCCAACATTTGTTCTAAGTGGCTCCACCGGGGCCATAGAATAGATTATATGGTGACTCTGCCTCCACCGAAAGAACAACAACTGACTACAGTTTCAACCAAAAAGTACTACTACGTTAAATAGGCGACGCGCTGTAAACAAAATTACATTGAATGTAAGAATCACTTGAATAATGATTTGACTGTCCAAATGAGTGGATTACTAATTTAAGTTAATTTATGCTTTCCGTAGTAAAAATAGTTTTAACCACCCTTTCGAATCACGAATGTAAGACGATGAAAGTCGTATCAAGAGTAGCCTAGGCTATGGGCCACTCAGGCGTAATGTCTAATGTGGCACAGCATTCACATGGAAAAACTGAAACCATATTTTCTGTTTGTTTATGATGTCTTTAGAAACGTCTTCCAAGAGCTAAACTGTAACAGTTGTAGACTAAACACGTATTTACCTCGCAAGCTATGCGAACTTTAGTAAGTGCACAAGACTGAAGCGCCTTGGCAAATTTCCCAATTTACTTAAAATGATGTGCTGTCTACGAAAGTCCGTCTCACACCATGTTTACAATTCACATGTGAGTGTAAATATGTAGCCTGTAGTTAGCTTTAGCAGTGTTTCCAAACCTATGGGTCGCGACCCAAAGTTGGGTTGCTTGTTTCTGTGACAATAATAGGATTTACTATTTGATTACGTTTCGTAGCTTTATTTTTCCCCAAGGATTTATATCAGGGTTCTTCAGCGGGGGCGATCCACCGAAGGGATGTTGGTGACAGTTTTTAAATGTCGGGGCGATCTCAACATTACTGATTGTAAATATATAAACTTGTCAAAACGGTGAAACTCCGCTAACTTGATCCGACAAGCAGATTTTTTTCGTTTTGTGAAGGGGCACATTAGCTTAAACATGCTGGTCTTTGAATATATTGTGTTCACTGGCAATTATTTGTGCTTTGTCACAGAAAAACTTTGTTTAATCTATGTAACAAGCCTTCCCTTAAACTTGTTCCACTTTCACACTTCCCATAGGCCTAATAGCGCTTCCCAAACTGTGAAGTATTTGTATTTCATTTGGTAAATATAGTGTAATTTGATGTTGAATGTATAGGATTCTCCTCTATTGAGTAATGCCCCATTGTTTTCAACAAAAGAAGTGTTGTTTGCTCACAATCACAACGAAAACAGTAACGCATGTCTATGGGTCGCAGGAAACCACAAAACAAAAATTTTAGGAATTATTTGGGTCGCGTCAAAAAAGATTTGGAACCACTGAGTTATAGCATTGAGGCTCAATAACACAACTGATTACATCATATAGCAAACAGATGATGCAAAATTACAAACTGTGTGTCTTAAAATTGATAAAAAATCAGTAAGGACAATTACACATGACCGTTGTGCATATTAAGTATGTAAGAATATTACAAAGTGCTCCATCAAGTAAAACAATTTTCCCTTTAGGATAAAGGGTTATTGCAAGGTAAATGACAGTGAAAAGCAACGAAAATCAGTTGATATGAAAAATGTTAGGTTTCATGTTAAATGTTATTCCATTCATGAGTACAATACCCAGTATGAAGTGGTTCTGCAGGTATGCCCCTCCTAAACAACAATGTAGAGCATAAAATATATTGAGGAATTTTCTTACACATCCTTTGTAACTTACCGAACCATTCTGCAACGATGCTCATGAAGTCTAGGTGTAGCTTCCTCAACATCATTGACATCTTCAGCACTCCATAGACGCTCTGCTACTGCACTTGCTCTGGGCCTAAATATATAAGTTGTGTACAAAAATACAAACATTTCAAAACACAATAAATTTTAGACGAACCACAGCCTTGGAGTCACATTGGTACCATCCACATACTCTCCCCATAAACATGCTTCACCACCAATTAGTAACTGCTTTTGTGCATCAGTTCCTAAAATAAAACAGAAGTTTAGGATTTGTTTTTTCGAGAATGCTACACAGAAATATTTAAAAGTACATAACAATAGTGATTATATAATCAGACTGGTCCACTTGGGGGTTTAAGAGGTGAAAATGGACAATTCCTTTGTAAAGGTAGAACATTTTTATGAATAACTTACATTGCACCAAACAACAAAGCATGAAACTCCTAGCTCATATACTTTAGTCAGCACAGCCGTTTAAAAAAAATACATTTTGAGGGCCTGTAAACCGCTGGGTCATTCGGGGTCAAACTTCAGGAGGATCAAAAACTAAGATCTGTGTAAAGTCGAATAAATTTAAGGCACTCTTTCTTGACCAAACGAGTACAACAAACCAGCGTTAGAGAAAAAAATACATACTAAAACAATATGTGTCCCCTTCAGAAAAGGGGACCCATAAAAAACCCACCATTAAAATTGGATGGCTCGTATAAATAATATTTATGCCAGTCTTCTCCAGTGGAAATGCGACTGAGATACCATGGAGCAGCAAGTAAGACTCGATAACCTTTTGCTGTCACTTTGGCTAGCTCTTCATCTGGCTTGTTGTCTTTCCACACTTCAACCACTGTGTTATTTTTGATCTTTTTTAAACAAATAGATTGTATTTGACAAATAGAGTTATAAAACAAACTGTCACATGATAATCATCATAGCAATATATTTTTAAAATATGATAAGAAATGCAACTACAACATACCTTTACTCCGTTGTCTATCACTTCTTGCCAAACAATATAGCTGTATCCAACACTGGCAGATATGTCCAGAATTTGCTGGATGTAGACAGACTCCAGTGTTGCATAGTCACCTGTGATGTTCTGCGCTGCCATCCACTTTGTAATGTCTGGATTGGACTTCCTGCAAAATATTACATGCACATAAGCCAAAAACATCTCTTTGCAGACATTTGGTCAAAACTTACCAGCAATTAAAACTGACTTCATCACCACCAAGATGAATGTACTGATCATGAAATACACTTTTTACTTCCGTAAACAAACCCTCAATAAAAGTGTAAGTAGAATTCACAGTTGGGTCAATTGGACCAAAAGTGCCATCTGGTTTTCCATCTGTTTTGTGGTGTTGGAATTAAAACACAACTGTGGCTTGTACAAGTTTTATTTGACATTTTTTATCAATTAACTAGAATAGTGGTTTTCCTATATATTGTGAGTTTATATATACTACATCATATTTAACGATGTATCACATATACCATTTACTATATTTATAATGGATATATATTTGGCACCTACATTTCATTGGGTCCCTATTCCTGGCACTTTATAACATAATTGTTTCTGCAAGCAAAATCTAATTCGTCCCCACAGATATGCATATGCGATTTGGTAACAGTGGAAATAGGGTACAATCATTGTTAGATATTTACCAATTTACTATACACATCATTTGATCTACACATATGATTGTTTTTTCAAGCAAAAACCCATGGGTCCCCACACGCGTGTTTGTGTGGATTTATGGTAAACAAACATTCTGGTTATTTTTAGATTCTTAAGAAAAAACTTAACCAACTTTAGCCTTAACCCAACTTGAAAAGGTTTGTATTCTTTTTGCATCATTATAGTCATATAATTACAAAAAACAGTAAATAAGAACAGGAAAAATACTTTCAATTTAATCTCATGCTTTGACCTTGACTTCAGGGAAGGGGGCCCATAATAATAGGTTGGATTGGTGTTATTTTGGTTAATGTTTCATAGAAGTAGTTCATATTGAGTTTTCTTTTCAAAGTGCATCATGAACTGTGAACCTGGCTTATATTTTACTGAATGCAGCATTTACTGTCACATGATACCAAACGTTTGCACAATAAACCTACTGGAATAACATGGTGTCAGGAGACCGGCTTGACCTTTACCCCATGACCGGGAATGTCCTGGTGTGTCGAATTCAGGAACTACTCTGATTCCCCTCAACCGACCAAACTCTATTACTGCAGCAACATTTTCAGGGGTGTATATGTGAGTAGATGGATTGTATGCACCCTGCAAAGGAAACTGTTATTTATGACAATTCATTTTGTTAAACTGGGTTACAAAACTTCACCTGGACAGTGAGAATTTAAAACACATTGTTACATTTTAAACACAAATAGAAGTTTGGGTGAACACAAAATGTTTGATGTTGTTTTGAACCACAATCTTCTTCCACAAAATGCCATACCTTGTTACTTAAATCAGGGTATGTTCTGCTCACAAATGGAAAAGATTGATCATCAACTATGTGCCAATGAAACACATTAATCTTGTTGTAAGCCATTGCTTCCTTCCAATAATAAACGATAAAGACACTGACAGCATTTAAATATAAAATTACACACAATATACCAAATTCTGTAAAATAGCTTTCATTGGTAGATAGTGCCTAGAAGTATCCAGCAAAATACCACGGTGAGCATATCTTGGAAAATCCAAGATGCTTGTTTTATTCATGAGGACCTAGAGATTTGAAAGTTTATCAATAATTATTTTGCACAGAAATTAAAAAATGACTGAGGTACAATACCTGATTGGTATCAGTTTGCCACAACAGTTGCGAAAATGTTTCCAATCCTGTAAAGCAATACAAATAATGATTACAAAACACAATGCAAGTTTATCATGCATACCTCGTAGAACACCCCAAACAGATTGAGCAGTAAGTAGTGCACTATCACCAATCTCCAATGAGTCTAACAAAAGGAAGTGTGCAATGTTAAGAGCAACATATTTCTAAAAACAAGACTTACAGCTTTCATTCATATGAAGTGAGGGATATTCTTCACAGGCAGACATAAGATTTACAGTTAAAGTTGTCAGAGATGGTACTGCTCTAGGTCTGTTAAGGGCAGGAATTCCAAATAGAGAAAACAATCAAACAAACATGTAACTTGTCCTCACCTAAATCGAAGCTTTAACTGTGATGCAGTGTCGTATATCA
Source organism: Phallusia mammillata (assembly GCF_965637545.1). Lineage (NCBI taxonomy): Eukaryota > Metazoa > Chordata > Ascidiacea > Phlebobranchia > Ascidiidae > Phallusia > Phallusia mammillata. The sequence continues at coordinate 22,923,201 of NC_137253.1, forward strand.
GCATCTCATATCGTTTAAAAGCCTCTTCTGTCAAGTCGCACTTGTAGGATGTAGAAGCATATGTGAAGGCAAACTTTTGTACTGCCACTTCGTACACCTGGAGATTGTAAAATGATGACAATCATAGAAACAATAAATACAGTATAAATGAAACTGACCATAGGTGATAATGTTTGCATTTGTGGTTTAGGCCATACACTTCCAGGGCTTGTATCGCCAAGCAGTGGTATAAGACGCCCAAGTGCAGAATAATCATCATCAGAAATTTCACTAGGTTGTCTGTTGGCATTAACAGCTAATACCATGACAGCCAAAAAGAATAACACATGAAACCGCATTTTACACTACACTATTGATTTAACCTGAAAGCATCATTCACTGTAAAGCCACAAACCATGATATCCATAATATAGTTCAAGATTTAATAATGTTGTATGTGTCACAGCTAATGTAGAGACTGGGCATATATACTCAGCTTGGTCAAGCATACAATTTCCAAAAAAAACTTATAACAGTTTAATATCATATCTTTACATATACTTTTATCGAATTGATAAAAAGCGCAATTAAATTAGGCAAAGGTAAATTTCATGTCATGACACATTTCACATTCTCTAATCGATAGCTTCTCCTGTTGTTAAACCTCTAGATTTTCTGCTGAGGGTTTACTTGCATTGGTCTGTCATTTTATACCTTGCATAAAATTCCACTGTAAATAATGAAAAAACAAAAAAACAATTGGATACTTTGTTGCAGCATTGAGCTTTGCTCCTGGTCAAACACTCCAGCCATAGCCGCTCCAATAATATGAAGGTAAACTTGTTCCTGCTCAATGGTTTTCTCCCTAACTTTTCTAACTTTAAGATGTTGGGGTTTCCCAAGTTGTTTAGGGAAGTACTTGGTTCTGTCACGAGCACATGACACTAATGATTTATGGTTCTGTGTAATGTATGTAGCATCGACATGACAATTTCGAATCTTTTTGGATTGCAGCATACAATTCAAAGCACCACCCTACCAGTTGCATATATGCATGTGTTTTATAGCATTTGACAACATTGATTTCCGGCAGTTTTAAAATGTAAGGAACACCTCAGGAAATAGGCTATTCATGTAACCTAGCCTGCATAACAACGAAGCACAGACTATGCAGTTATTTTTTGTTTTGTAGGTTTTTAGATGCTGGATTTTGATAAGCCAGTCATGTTTTATTCTGTTTATTTGAAAAAAATATGCATTAGCCTGCAGCTAGCTATGACATTGAGGCTCAATAAAGCAACTGATTGCATCATATAGAAAACAGGTGATGCAAAATTACAAACTATGTGTTATAAAGTTGATAAACAATCAATAAAGATTATTACACATGACTATTGTGCATATCAAGCATGTAAGATTAATACAAAATTGCTCCATCAAGTAAAACAATTTTTCCCTTTAGGATAAGGGTTGCAACATAAATGACAGTGAAGAAACAACATAAATCAATTATTATGAAAAATGTTAAGTTTCATGTTAAATGTTTTTCCATTCATGGGTGCAATAACCAGGACGAAGTGGCTCTGCAGGTATGCCCCTCCTAAACAACAATGTAGAGCATAAAATATACTGCTGAATTTTCTTACAAATTCTTTGTAACTTACCGAATCATTCTGCAACGATGTTGATTAAGTCTAGGTGTAGCCTCTTCGACATCATTGACATCTTCAGCACTCCATAGGCGTTCTGCTACTGCACTTGCTCTGGGCCTAAATATATGGATTGTGTACAAAAATACAAACATTCAAAAAAAACTAGAAGAGTGGCTTAGCACATATTGCCCTTGCATATACACAATAACCTTTTTTAAAACATTAATATATTTCCCACACTCATTTTATATTGGGTCCCATATCATCCACTGTCTTTTATAACCATGGTTGGCTAGTGGGGTAAATGTTGGGGCAACAGGGTTGAACATAACAATCGACAACTTTAAATAGCACACCCCATAAGCTGTCCAAATTTCATCCAATTCCAACATTGTTTAAAAAATTCACCCTTTCTAGGGGGCTATTGGGGAGTAAATATTGGGGCTACAGGGTTAAACACAACAATTGTCACCTATAAATGACAAATTCTATAAGCTGTCATTTCTGACACCGTTTAAAAAACTCACCCATTTTAGGGGGTTAGTGGAGTAACTGATGGGGTTCAACACCCAAAAGTATATAAATAACCACAATGATCCAATCAACAATCATGTAAAATTTTATCCAAATCGAACAATGTTTAAAATTCTGACCACTAGAGGTGTTAGGTTATTAGCAACATTCGTTAACAATTCTACTGTCATGGGGCTGTTAATAACCCTCCGACTGGCAAGTGCAAAAACGTCCACCAAGTACTGCACAAACACGAGTACCATATGTTCAGTTGCCTTTATTATTCTATTACACTACAGAAATCTTTGGTTTGTGGTGTGCAGCAACATACAAAAACGTTTTACACTTTGGGGTCTAGCGAGTAAATACTGAGGTTATAGAGTCAACCGAAGCAGATGGCACATCTGCATAATTATATCTACCATCTGTTAAAATTTCATCCAAATCCACCATAGATTTCATGCCAAAAGTACATGGACAAACTTCAACGGAGAAACAAGAAGAAAAAAACTAAGTAAATTCAAGATGTGTCCCCTTCAGGGAAGGGGACCCATAATAAACTTTAAACAAACCACAGCCTTGGAGTCACATTGGTACCATCCACATACTCTCCCCACAAACATGCTTCACCACCCATTAGCAACTGCTTTTGTGCGTCAGTTCCTAAGATAAAAAAAGATGTTTAGGATTTGTGTTTTCAGGAATGCTATACAGAAATATTTTAAATTGTATATTGATGATCACACTGGTCCACAAGTTTGGTTGGAACACATTTAAAAAAATAAATAAAAACCCACCATTAAAATTAGATGGCTCGTATAAATAATATTTTTGCCAGTCTTCCCCAGTCGAAATATAATCCAGATACCATGGAGCAGCAAGTAAAGCTCTATAACCTTTTGCTGTCACTTTGGCTAGCTCTTCATCTGGCTTGTTGTTGATCCACACCTCAACCACTGTGTCATTTTTGACCTTTTTTGACAAATAGTTTTTTTTGGTAAATAGAGTCATGAAACAAACTGTCACATGAAAATCATCATAGCAACGAATTTTAAAACTGTGACAAAAAATGAACACATTGCAAACCTTCACTCCATTGTCTATCACTTCTTGCCAAACAATATAGCTGTATCCAACACTAGCCGATATATCCAGAATTTGCTGGATGTAGACAGACTCCAATGTTGCATAGTCACCTGTGATGTTCTGCAGTGCCATCCACTTTGTAATATCTGGATTGGACTTCCTGCAAAATGTTACATGGATGTGAACCGAACACAGCTCATCTTTTTGAAGATATGTGTACAAGACTTACCAGCAATTAAAACTGACTTCATCACCACCAAGATGAATGTACTGGTCATGAAATACACTTTTTACTTCAGTAAACAAACCCTCAACAAAAGTGTAAGTAGAATTTACAGTTGGGTCAATTGGGCCAAAAGTGCCATCTGGTTTTCCATCTGTTTTGCAGTGTTTGAATTAATACACTTAACCATGGCTTGCACAAGTTTTATTAGGTTGGATTTGCGTTACTTTGGATAATGTTTGTTTTAAGTAGTTTATATTGTGTCTTAATTTCTTTTCAATGTGCATGAACGGTGAACCTGGCTAATATTTTACCAAATGCAGCATTTACTGTCACATGATACCAAACGTTTGCACAATAAACCTACTGGAATAACATGGTGTCAGGAGACCAGATTGACCTTTACCCCATGACTGGGAATGTCCTGGTGTGTCAAATTCAGGAACTACTCTGATTCCCCTCAACCGACCAAACTCAATTATTTCAGCAACATTTTCAGGGGTGTATATGTGAGTAGATGGATTGTATGCACCCTGCAAAGGAAACTCTATTTATAACACTTGGGTTTTTGTTTTCTGCCATTTAGTTATCTTATTGTTGAACTAGTTCACAAAACCAAACCTGAACTGTCAGAATTAAAAACATACTGTTAGAAGCTTGGGTGACACAACACATAAAATGTTAATGCATTTTCAAACTACAATCTTATTCTTTAGAATGCCATACCTTGCCACTTAAATCTGGGTATGTTCTGCTAACAAATGGAAAAGATTGATCATCAACTATGTGCCAATGAAACACATTAATCTTGTTGTAAGCCATTGCTTCCTGCATAATATAAATAAAAAAGTTACCAATGGTATTTAAATACAAAAATTACACACAATATACCAAATTGTGCAAAATAGCTTCCATTGGTAGGTAGTGTCTAGATGAATCCAGCAAAATACCACGGTGAGCATATCTTGGAAAGTCCAAGATGCTTGTTTTATTCATTAGGACCTGTCAGAGATTTGAGAATTTAGCATCTTTCAATATTAAAAAATCTGATGGAGAATACCTGATTGGTATCAGTTTGCCACATCAGTTGTGAAAATGTTTCCAATCCTGCAAAGCAACATTAATGATGATTACAAAAAAACAATGCAAGTTTATCATGCATACCTCGTAGAACACCCCAAACAGATGGAGCAGTAAGTAGTGCACTATCACCAATCTCCAATGAGTCTGTTAAAAAGCAGTGTGCAATGTTATGAGCAACATATTTCAAAAATCTAAAAACAAGACTTACAGCTTTCATTCATATGAAGTGAGGGATATTCTTCACAGGCAGACATAAGATTTACAGTTAAAGTTGTCAGAGATGGTACTGCTCTAGGTCTGTTAAGGGCAGGAATTCCAAATAGAGAAAACAATCAAACAAACAAATAGGTTGTTCCTACCTAAATTGAAGCTTTAACTGTGATGCAGTGTTGTATATCAGCATCTCATATCGTTTAAAAGCCTCTTCTGTCAAGTCGCACTTGTGGGATGTAGAAGCATATGTGAAGACAAACTTTTGTACTGCAACTTCATACACCTGGAGATTAAAAAATGATGACATACATAGAAACAATAAAACAGTACAAATGAAGCTGACCATAGGTGATGATGTTTGCATTTGTGGTTTAGGCCATACACTTCCAGGGCTTGTATCTCCCAGAAGTGGTATTTCATTCCCAAGTGCAGAATAACTATCATCAGAAAATTGACCAGGTTGTCTGTTAGCATTAACAGCTAACACCATGACAGCCAAACAGAATAACACATGAAACTGCATTTTACACTATTGATTTAACCTGAAACAACATTTAGAGTAAAGCTCCAAATATGATGCCCATTATGTAGTTTAAGATTTTAATAATTTTACATGTGTAACAGCTTACAGTTTATACAAGCATACAATTTATACATAAACTTACAAAGGTTTAATGTCACATCTTTACAAATACTTTGACCAAGTTATTAAAAAACGCATATACATTAGGTATATTTTAGTATCCGTAGGTTTGCGTTTCATATTCTTTAATCCATAGTTTCTTCTGTATCTCCTGCTTAACTTCTGGATTTTCTGCTCTGGCTTTACTTGATGCACACGGTCTGTCATTTTATAGCTTGCATAAAATTCCACTGTAAATAAAAAAAGCGATAGGATACTTTATTGCAGCAGTTAGTTGTGCTCGTGGTCAAACACTCCAACCGTAGCTGCGCCAATAATATGAAGATAAACTTGTTCCTGCTCAAAGTTTTTCTCCCTAACTTTTGTTCTGTGACTTTACGTTGTTGGGGTTTCCCCCTAAGTACTGTCTTATCAAAGAATACGGATGAGTATACTACGGTCAGTCGGTCATATTAATGGTTTATGGTTTTGTGTAATTTACGTAGCATCTGCATGACAATTTCGATAGTTTTTGGATTGCAGCATACAATTCAAAGCATCACCCCACCAGTTGCATATATGCATGCGTTTTATAGCATTTCATAACATTGATTTCCGGCAGCTTTAAAATGTAAGGAAACACGTTACGAAGTGGGCTATTAATGTAGTCTAGCCCTAGCCTACCTAACAACAGAGAACAGCATATGCGGTTAATTTGACGCTAGACTTTGGAAAGTCGGTAATGTTTTATTCTGTTTATTTGTGAAAGCAACTTTTCAGCCTTCTGGATTGCTTATAAATTTAAGAAAAAGCAATAACTAGCTTGTTTTGAACTGCGAAAATCACGAACATACAACTTATGGACAAAATTTGAAAGTCTGCAGAAAAACTTTAAAGTTCATGTCAGAAGAAATAACAGAACTGTACATTGAACGTGTAGGACTTGATTGCGTAACTGGAAAAGTTGCTTTGCATATTCAACAATCAATAATGACAAAATCAAAAAGTAATAATGAAGGAAATCAAAAAGCAATGCATGATTTTCAATAAGATACGCTGACTGCAGTTTAAACACAGTGAGCAATTACATTAGCTAGAATGTCAAAAGAATCATACAGAATGTATTGGTATATATGATGCAATGAAGGCTCTTGACTTTGTCCTGTCGAACTAGACTAATAGTTTTTCCATTCATGAGGACAAAATCCGATGTATAGTGGCTGCGCCGGTATTCCACGTCTAAATAGTAACATAGTATGTATTAAGGATAAATTTCCGAAGTCGCACAGGCAAGTTTATTTATTTTTACCGGATCATTCTACATCGTTGCTGATCCAGCCTTGGATAAGCAGCATCGACATCATTGACCGATTCAGCACTCCAAAGGCGCTCGGCTACAGCACTTGCTCTCGGCCTATGTGTATAATGTGGTTGAACCGACATACAGGCAATTGACACAGTAATGTAAAACCAAATACAAAAATCAAAATGGTTGAAAACTGAAATAGGAAACGAAACTTTTTAAAAGTCCTTTTAATAACTTTAACGAAGGACTTATACTAAACTACAAGTTCAATTCTTTTTGTCAACCAATTCAAAAAGTGTTTTTGAGTTCAAAACAGTCTCAGTTACATTTCTCTGCCTTTTAAACAAAATATTTTTTCATAACGCCGAATATAGAAACGTTAATCCAAAGGGTCTTTAATTACAGCGAGTTTAATTAATTACGATGATATGTATTTTTGTAACACTACTTTTTCAGTGGCGTTTAAAATCCACATAAATGCAAATACTAACCACAAGCGCGGTGAAAGATTGGTAGCATCTACATATTCACCCCAAATGCAAGCTTCTCCACCCATCACAAGTGCCTTCTGTTCAGCAGTGCCTAAATTCATTTCACAGATATTTTAACCATGAACAAATGAAACATTTCAAGTTTTGTAGTTTACCGTTAAAGTTGGACGGATCGTATTGGTAATATTTATGCCAATCTTGTCCGTACGATATAATGTTGAGATACCAGGGAGCGGACACAATTGCTCTCAAACCCATTGCAGTTACTTTCGCTACCTCCTGATCTGGATGGTTGTTTTTCCAAACTTCGACAACGGTGTCGCTTTGGACCTATGTCGACAAAACGAACAAAAAATAGTCGTAGGTCAAAATAAATCCTTTAAAATACGATTTTCAGATAAAGTAAGGTAAACTGAAGAAGTAGTAATACATACGACCTGTCATTCCAAAGTTTGTTTTTAAATACATTGAGCACATAAATAATGCAGTATTAATATAAAACAGATTGTTGATCTTTCAGTGAAATTAAAACTGCCGGTACCTTTACACCATTGTCGATCACTTCCTGCCAAACTATGTAACTGTATCCAATGGTTTCGGATATGTCAATCACGTTTTGAATGTAAACTTGTTCTAGTTTGCTGTAGTCTCCAGTGATGTTCTTATCGGACATCCATTTGGTAATGTTTGGGTTTGATTGCCTGTGTGCAAAAAAATGTCCCAAACACTTTCAACACTGATAAGTACAAGTTAAAGTACGAACCAGCAGTTAAACTGGACTTCGTCACCACCCAGATGAATGTAGTTGTCGTGAAACACTTGCTTCACGTCTCCAAATAGGTTTTTTACAAAGGTGTAGGTTGAGTTCAATGTAGGGTTAATTGGACCAAAAGTTCCATCTGGTTTGCCGTCTAACAACATCGACACCATTGAATAGCCACCTACGCCTCTTTGTTACGTTTAGTACATACTTGAGTAGCAAGGAGTAAGGAGTCCTGGCTGTCCCTTGCCCCATGAAGTCGAATGGCCCGGAGAATCGAACTCGGGGATTACCCTGATACCACGCAAACGCGCAAATTCGATCACTGCTGCAATGTCTTCGCGCGTGTAAATATGTGTACGGTCGTCGTAAGCTCCCTGGTAATACAATGTTGATTTGATCGAGTGCTGACTTTAACAAGCCTGTTTATATTAAGTCGCAGTGCAACAACAACCACTGCTGAAAATGGCAACTGGCTGATTAATTTTTGTTTGTTTACACAGAATTGGTAAACTATACATGGTGACGCCCATTTAGTTTCCTGTTTGGTGACAACAATTTAACTAGCCTCTAATGATTTTATTTTCCTGTTAGTCATTTACAATGTTGTGACAGAGTGCATTATATTTTACTGATATATTTAAAGATGGATAAATCGTTAGCATTACTTTCCAATCCAAAGGCCCATTATAGAAATTATCGACAAATATGTTTGCCCTTACCTTTATACTGAGATCAGGATAGACATCACTAACATAGGGAAAAGACTGGTCATCAACAATGTGCCAGTGCAACACATTAAATTTGTTATAAGACATGGCATCCTAAATAAAAAAGAAACACTGGTGTTTACCACACGGCCATTTACCAAATAATGTTTTTTTAAACATTTTTATTTGTACTTACAAATACGAAACTAATCCATTACATAGGTGTTGCCAAATACATCAAAAAACCTCAGAACTGTACCACATACATTACACTTTTTTCACTCATTTAATTAAGACAGCTTGTGGTAGGGTTTATAGTATATTTTTTAGAATTGTTAAATTTAGTCTTTTTTTCTAAAAAATAGAAAATGCTAGCTATACATGCAGCTGCATGAAACACCAATTTTGTTACCAAAACTTTGAAAATCATGTTTCTATAATTTACATGTTTAGTAATATTTTACAACCTACCAAGGTTTGCAAAATAGCATTCAATGGAAGATAATGCCTTGCAGTGTCAATCATAACTCCACGAAAGGCATATCTTGGGTAGTCAATTATGTTGGTTTTGTTAACCACAACCTATAAACATTACATATCCAATTAAAACAATGTTTAACATCACTTACAAAAAATATAATTTGCATTTTTGTACCTGATTAGAATCTGAGGCCCACAACAATTGGGAAAAAGTCTCAAGACCTGAAAACCCAAACTATTACAAAGAATTCAAGACTTTACTGGCACATAAGGATCAACAACAACATACCTCTGAGTATTCCCCACACAGTGTCAGAAGTCAAACTAGCTTTATCTGCCACATCCAAAGCATCTAAGAGATAAAATCAAATGAAAAACATAAGTCAAGAACCTCAATTTTATGATTATTCGAGTGAAAACTACTTACAACTTTCTTTCATGTGGTCACTAGGATAGTCTTCACATGGTGACATCAGATCAACTTCCAAAGTTTTGATTGATGCTACATCTCTGGGACTGTAAAAAATATGGTAAAATTAAAATACAATTCAAATGCCACGAACTGCAAATTGGCAAGAGAAAAAATTGTAACATAATGACAGTAACGGCCATAACCAAATGTTTGCCAAACAATTATCTTTAGCCAAAAAAATCTCTGCTCAGTGAAAAAGTCATTTTTGACCAATGTTTTGCAAACTAAAAATAGTACAGAAACTTACAAGTATTTAAGTTTAATGGTGGCAACATTGTTGTAAATTAATGTTTCATATCGTTTAAAAGCTTCTGTGAGAAGGTCACATTTGTGGGATGTTGAAGAGTAGACAAACTGAAAAGCCTCTGCAACCACAGCATATGTCTGCATATGCAATAAACATGTTATACATTAACTAAAACACACCAATATTTACTGTATTTGTGTAGCTATTAACACTGTTTCTCTTTTAAAAATTTAAAATGCACGTCATTGTGGTAGCCCAATGATTTAGCAAATGTTGCAGTAAACATTACTATAACAATTACCAAAAAATTTTTACCTTGTCATACATTCAAAATGTGTAAAAGTTTATTTAATAGTGCTATGTTTTTAAAAACATTAAATGATAAACTACAACATTTACTTCAATCAGTATTGCATATTGACAACAACAAAATTTGAGAAAAATTTTAACATAGGACATTTAACAGCAAACAAGGAAATGTAATAAAAATGTATCATGCTTCACACCTGAGTTGTTGATGAATAATGTTGTGGTTGGGGCCAAACTGAACCAGGGCTTCCCAATTCCCTCACATTGATTTCAACTTTTTCTCCTTTAATTTGTGAGTTTGCATTGGCACCAACACAAAAAAGAAACAAACTGAATAAAGCAACAGATTTCATCTTGTAATTTTACTAAAAGTCTTTCCTGGAAAAATATAAACCTGATTAAACAAGTTATCGTTTATTATACCATTAAGATTGTAAGAAAAAAGTAAACCATTTCTTTAACTTGCAATTGCGCATCTGCAGTCCGAACATCTGCTAGGACCCAAGAAATAAAGTTAATCACATGACAAAATGACGTCAACCAAATCATCACAAGTGTAGTGTATTCAAATACGCATACTATCGGCAACATCATACCATCGGCAAGTTGTTAAAAATTATTGAATAGCAAACACTTTTGTATAATTTTTTGGAAAAGATCAGTTTAACAAACTGTATCATCATATTTATCAGTAATGTTGACAAATAACAATAGCAGTCATGCTTCAGTTGTTTCAAACATGTTTGTAACAAATTGATACATGACTCAGCATTATTGGTAGCAAATCGTTCTGCAAGTCGCAAATCTTCTGCTTTAGCGTGTAGAACTGTAGATTTTACCAGCTTAAACATGAGCTTGAGTGCCGGAGCGACGGCTGGCTACGCAATCCTTGGCAGTTTCGGTGCTTACGCATTAACTTCCATCGTACTTCTCAATTTTCCGACTATTCTTCACAGGAAAAAGAAGCGCAATTTTTACTGTTCCCATATTAGTCACCGCGGGGGTAAGATTAATCTAAACAAGTGTATGCACACGTTGTTCAAATTATTGTATGTTACACACTTTAGGTGCAGCAGAGCGACTTGAAAACACAATGTCAGCCTTCAAAAAGTAAATATACTGACAGAAGATGTCAATGTTTACAACTCATATGTTTGGCTTAACTTTTTTAGTTAAAAACTATTTACAGTGCTGTTGAATCTGGATGTCAGATGATAGAACTGGACGTACACCTAACTAAGGATAAAGTTGTTGTTGTTTCTCATGATGAAAACCTAAAACGATGTTGCGATATGGATGAGAAAATATCAGACCTAAATTTTAAGGTTTTGTACATTATGAATGCTTTGTTTCTCTCTCCATTTTTGTAAGTATTATGATTAAGTGTCCCATCAAATGTTTGTTTTAGGAATTGCCAAAGTTAAAAGATACTTTGCAAGCAGTTTTTTACAACAATCAAACTTGTCATAACTTTGGTGAAAAGCAACACATTCCCAGTTTAGAGGAAGTTTTTGAACAATTTCCAGAAACTCCAATTAACGTTGATGTCAAGGATGATGACAATGTTCTTATAGCTGAGGTGTTTTGTGCAAAACTGATATGTTTATTTTTACCACACAAGAAGTTGTGTAGAAATAACAATTAAATTTTTATTTTTAGACTGACAAGCTGATCAAAAAGTACAAAAGGGAAAATCTCACTGTTTGGTGTAATTTTCGTGATGTTGTTGTAGATAAGCTACAAAAATTTGTATGTACAAACAATAACATTTGGATCTTTATCCCTAAACACCTTCAATAATTTTGTTCCCAGAATCCAGAAGTTCCGGTTGCCTTTTCAATGAAGCGAGTTGCATTGCTGTATGTTTGGTTTTACACTGGATTGTTACCATTTATTCCACTCAAAGAGTCATTCTTGGAAATTCCACATCCCAACTGCCTAAATCGGTAGTTGCATTCTTTGTTCCAATAAATGTTCACTGATCTCAAACTTAAACTTTTAGAATAAACTTTGCTCTTACCGCCAATCAAAAGCGACTGGTTTCAATTGGTTCATATTTCGCACGCAGTCGGATTTTGATCAATCATTTGAAAGCTCGTGGAATACCGGTAAAGATATTGCATAACTGCAGCACATTTGGTATCATTGATTAATACTGCAGCCATCACTGTAATTGCAGACTTACTTTTGGGTTTTAAATGAAGAAGAAGATTTTAAAGCAGCTTTTGAACTTGGTGCAGAAGGTGTTATGACTGATTGTCCCACAAAGTTGTCAGCATGGTTGGATGAAAATCCACAGTACTGGATTGGAAGAAGAAATGAAAATGAAATTGATTGATGGTTTGTGTTTAAATGTAAAAATGAATGTTCATGAAATGCCACTGCATCTATATGTGTATCTGAAGTAATTTAAGCCTTTTTTTCAGGAATTTGTCAAAGCAACGCCAATGTACTAAAGATTTCAAATCATGAAGTGTTTACATGTTAAATTTTTAGCTTACTTTAAAGCCTTTTGCGTGGTTCAAAACATGTGGTCTTGTCTGTTTTTATATTTTTTTATATGTACAGCTCTTTTCTTGTAGTTTAAGCTTTGCTGTTTATTGCAAAAGCAATCAAGACCGAAAGGAAACCATCACTGATTTACCCCACAGTTTACAACATTTTAAAATTACCTCACTAACTATTTTTGTCAGGAAACCATCACTAATTTACCCCCCTGATCACAACATTTACAACTACCTCACTAACTATAACATCATTTTTAAATACTCCCCTTTGTTTTGGTCACATACTTCTTGACACAACATACATAGTATCACGTTATGGTAATGGGGCACAATACCATTTATTTGCTGCCTAAACTGTTTGTAAGTTCCAATTGTAACAATTGATGTTGTGCACAATACCACAAGCTGTTCTTTTTTATAAATTGTAATAATATTGTTATTAATGACTGATTGCTAAAAAAATCTGTTTTACGTTTGATATGTTGATTTGGTATGCTGTATATATTGCACATAGATTTTTTGGCTTTATGAGTTTGTAACATGCCAAAGAGATAAATCGTGCAAGTTTCTTTGTCTCATATTTTTTTGCCCTGACGTGCTGTGTTACATTACAGTTAAAGATGCTGGATCACTCATATCACAGGAGTCTATCTAACGTAAAGTGTAGAGCTACTAACACAGAAACTCACAACGCGCCGTATGCGAATTTCAGATAAGTGGCGCAACGGAGCATAGGCGTTTACGATGACAATAATTCCTGAAATAGCAAACTGCGGGCTCGGCAAATATTGTCACCCTAAACGCCTATGCTCCGTTGCGCCACGTATCAAAAATTCCAAAACCGGCGTGTTATGAGTTCCTGTGTTAGAAGCTCTAACAGCGTGAAGCATGCAAAACTAGCTTATATCGTATATACTTTGTAAATCCATATAATCGTATGAGCTTCATAATGCGTATATTGCATCTCGACTCCCCAAAGTCCGTCAATTAAAAAATACCTACCTCAGATAAATACCCAAATAACGCAAATGCTGACGATCCGAATTACAACACTCGTTTATGTCATATGTTTGATTCGTTAATGTTTGATAAGTTCAAAGATGGTTTGATTGATTGTTTAACGCCGCTGTGTGCGACAAACATCTCCATAGTCATTAACCAAGCGTGTCTACATTAAAACGGGCATTTGTTATTGAGCTGCGGACATTAGGTAGTTGTAATTCGAAAAGCCTTTGCCGCCATCGTTTTACACCGAAACACCTTTTTTCAAGCGTACACGATAACACTTTGAAGATAAATATTTCAACACCATTAGGTAAAGTGTAGTTTTTGCTGATACAAAACAGTTTGTATCAAAATGTAAACAAACTTGCGAATACCAATTTTCACGGCATTTCGTTTAAAAGGGGACAGAAAATGCGGAAAAGCGTACAACTGTGTCGGTCATGCTTTCACCAAGCGAAATTAACTCAACTCATACTACTGACGTAACGATTCGAGAATGCAATGCCCAGGCAGACCCATGTCAATGACGTTGAGGAGGCTTTAAAATTTGTGTTTATGAAAAAAAGAAAAGTGTTTTTTTAAATTTGAAAAAAATCTACCCAACAATAGTCGTGGAATGATACAAAGCTAATGCCACGACAACATAGTTAAGATCTGCATGTAACGATGTAATTTTTTTGTGCTCTGGCAGCAAATAAATAATTCAAGACTGCTGTACAGGCAATATTGGACGTTATCAAACCTGTACGTTCACTATCTTTAAAAATCAATATATTTTTGAGCAAAAGCGAAAAGAAACTCTTATCCTGTTGACATTCATCAGTTTTATTAAGGCAAACCACCTAATGTCATACTCATACTTCAGAGTACTGAAGCATAGCAAAGTCAAACAGGCACCATTTCGACTGAGCAAAGCAAACAGTCGGTTGTCCTTTCAGATGCGCGTACTTGTCGGTTAAGTTAAAGTGACAAAGCAATTCAATCTAAAGGCGTTTATGTCGATCAGGGTTTTTGGCTGTAAAACAAATCTATCTTTGTTTTTGCTGAAACTAGCGGTAACCAACGTGTGAAACCAGATACAGAATGACTTTGAGTGTCGGGGCAACGGTTGGTTATGCAATTTTAGGCACATTCGGTGCCTATGCAGTAACTTCTGTGTTGCTGCTTAACTGTCCTACTATTGTCCACAAAAAGAAAAAGCGCAGTTTTTACTGTGCTCATATCAGCCATCGTGGAGGTATGTCTTGTCAGTAGATTGTGTGAGCCTATATTCTACTACAGCAATGTGATTACTGATAACCATTTCAGGTGCTGCTGAGAGACTTGAAAACACAATGGATGCATATAATCAGTAAGTTAAATGCAGGCCTACTCTAAATGGGTATATTTTTAGATGCAAACTGAACACTTTAATTTAGGCGTTAAACACACACTTTGCCGTATTTCGATTCAAGTCGCTTTCGATTGAATGGGTTACAGTGTGATCCATTTGTGCAGTGTCATTCTTATTTGCGATCAGTCAAGCGGCAAGACCGTGTGGAACTGCTATACTTAAACCAATACACAGGCCCAAGTAAACAGTTTATTTATCTTTAGGAATACACCTTAACTTCGCATGCTTAATGGTTTAACTTCGGACCTTTGTGGTACCGAGTAAATGCACTGCATAACCTGTTTTAATTTTTTTGCAACTTCGTATACATCCAACAATTAACTTATTTAGTTTGCAAGTTTCATTTAATCGTTGAAAATATTTCCGCCCGTGTGTTGATTTCTACTGCAGTCGGTTGCCAAGTGCACATTCGAAAGGCTATTACATCAACACCTATAGGTAATGTTTTATTGGATTTATTTAAACACATAACCGTTTTAGTGGAAACGTTCTGTAAACTGACAGCTTTATCAAGCTCATAAATGTTTTTTTGGAATTTCCCAACTACATCCGTCTCATATTATAGGATTTTTCCAACGTGCACGCGAAAACTGAGATTCAAGCGGGCTCTATATTTTAGATTAGCAATAATAACCGGCCCGAATCCAATAAATTATTTGGAGTTCTTGTTGTAACTCGGCTCCTCTTTTACATATTCATTCTTGAAAGTGAGTGTGTGTTTCGTTACGTGCAGTGCCGTTGAAGTTGGAAGTCAAATGCTTGAACTCGACGTTCACTTAACTAAAGACAAAGTCGTTGTCGTTTCTCACGATGAAGACCTAGAGCGTTGTTGTGGTGTTGAAGCCAAAATACCTGATCTGAATTTTGAAGTAAGGTGTTTTTTCTAAAAAAGTTATCTTTTGACAACCAAGTTACTTGCCCTCTCAGGAACTGCCCAAACTAAAGGAATCCCTAAAAATAACGTTCTATGGTAGTCATACCTGTCTTAACACTGGCGAGAAAAAAAGTATTCCAACCCTTGAAGAAGTTTTCAAAACCTTTCCTAATACACCAATAAACCTTGATGTCAAAGGGGAACAGGAAGATCTTATTTTTGAGGTACTAGCCTATTTTAAACATGTTTTCTGCATAGATCTGTAGCACTGTGACAAATTGTATTCTAATGTGAACGGTTTTTGTTTACAATAGCATTCTGTGTTTAGACTGTGGAATTGGTCCAGAAGTACCAAAGAGAAAAGATCACTGTCTGGGGTAACTTTCGTAGTTCCACAGTAGAGAGATTGCACAAATTGGTAAGAAAGGACATTATTCGGTTTCGCAAGTACTTACAATGCCCATGCTTTTAGAATCCCGAAGTCCCCATCATGTTTTCAATCAAAAAGGTCATATTGGCGTATGTTTGGTTTTACACTGGATTGCTCCCATTCATACCACTTGAAGAGTCATTTTTCGAGATCCCACATCCTAACAGCTTTAAACGGTATTTTGTTTTTGGTTGGATAGCCTACACCATGGGGCGTGCAACATACGGCCCGCGTTAGTAGTTTACGTGGCCCGCGCTGCTGTCTTCTATTAGCTCATTGTTTGATAGTTTTTACTGTTCCTAGGAAGTTGTTAATTGCACTGTATTATTGGCATCAAATCATTTGTAACATTGTATCACAAAATAAAGTTTACATTAAGGTCTCTATAGAAAACTAGTTTTTTTGACGGACCCCTAAAACCAACCCACGGACCCTTGATTTGCAGGTTGGGAATCACTCCAATAAATGATTTTTTTCACCAAAATGTTTGTGTCGGTTTATTAAATGGCCCTCAGCTAAATTAAAAATACAAATTGTGCCCCATTGCGATAAACAGCACGCCCTTCGCCTTCACCCTATCATACCATTAATGTACAACGAAGAGAATATTTTGTTCTATTTTCAGAGTGAGATTTAATTTTACCGCAAATCAAAAGAGGCTCTTGTCAATGGCTTCCTTTTTGCTGAGGAGTCGAATTTTATTCAAACATTTAAAAGCTCGTGGAATAGCGGTAAATCAAAGTATTGCTTTCATTTTATTTCACATCTTTTAATATATTTTATACTTGTCAATTATAGACATATTTATGGGTTTTAAACGAAGAAGAAGATTTTAAAGATGCCTTTGAACTTGGTGCAGAAGGTGTTATGACTGATTGTCCAACCAAGTTATCAACATGGCTAAATGAAAATCCGCAATATTGGATAGGAAAAAGAAACGTTGAAGAACAATTGTCGTAACTTTTTTAAGTGCCCCACCTGTTTAAAATGCACCCCTGCCTGATATTTTGTATCAAGTTATATTGTAAGATGTGTTCTTTTGTACCAGTACGAAGTTCATTTGTTGCAATTAGTGCGCTACCTTCAGTATACAAATTCACTTCGTTTTATGTGTCACGTTTTACCGCTCCTTTGTTCAAAATACTGTGACTCAATTGATTGTTGGCTGACTTTACCTGTGGGATTGACTCTACAAGTTAAGTCAGGTAAAGGGTTAAACACTAAAACTGGCGGTTTTAACGCACTTTTTGAGATTTTGTTTGTTGTCTTTAGTCGCAGTTGTTGCTTGTGATTTTTGCGAACGTAGGTTTTCATGCAATTAGGCAGTGTATCTTGAGTTAAAATTGACAAAGCCGCATACAATTCTCTACGATTGCTGTGATTAATTATGCCCACCAAAGTTTTGAATAAAGTTTACGAAACCTCGTTACCATAAATACGCTTTTAACTTGTCCTATCATAATATTTATGGTTTATACCGCAAACTTTAGACTGTAGTTGACTATACACTTGCTTGTTTTGCAATGCACTGTTGGTTTTTGGCTTTTACTGCATTCAATTTTATCGTAATCGACCATTAATTGTGCACACACTTAAAAATTCGCTTGCATTTTTTTGCACACCCGGCCGAAAATAACTACCGCGAGACGTCGGTAGAGATTATTATAGTGCATCTTTTGAAGGTGGTGCCGAAACTTAGACTTGGTTTGCCGAACTCATTGACATTTGCACTTTGCAGTAGCAACCTGTTTTGTATTTATGTTTCTTAAAACTTTTAGCAGTTGGGTTAAGGCCTATCAAGTCAGAAAGCTTGACAAATTTCATTGTTTATGTTTTTTAGTGCATCAAAAGGTTTTACAGGAAACTTATTAATTATTATTGTTTGCTTTTCAAAAAACAATTTTAGTAGTACTCCAAAACCAACATAACGTACAGTAGATTTTTTAAATAGTGCATTGCGATAAGTTGCCAAATATGTCGATATTATGCCGATCTAGCACCAAAGTTGTGCGCGGGGTACGTTTATGTTTCTATTCTTAGGTCGCAACAGTACAATTCTAAATTGGCGCCTTTACATAATTGATGTCTAATAGATTTACATTCTGCTATTCGCAAGTTGTTTCATGACAAGCGGATACTCAGCAACACACAGTTTTGTTTTCAACTGTGGCAAAACTCGCACCGTGACCTACATCGTACTGAGAAGGGTGCTTCCGCCCACTCTTTGCAGCGGCAGCGCAGGCGTGATCGCACTTTCTAGTTCAGAGGACACGGAACAGCTGACCCAAAAGACAAGCTCCTGTCGACGAGTCACGCTCTGGTGCGCACGATAAGTAGCTAGGGACAATAGAACGAAAACGCAACGGCGGGCGGCACACGCCCACGCTCTGGACGCGAATACGTGGGTTGTGCGCAAGGGTTCTTCATTCAGGTGTTTACTTACGCGCTCGGTCGTTTTCAGCAGTGGTAATCCAAGCCACCGTGTAGTTGTTAACTACTCAGCGATGGTGAACAGTTTGGTTAAAGTTTAAACGCTGCGTGTTTTGCTTTTCATAAGAGTGCCTGTTGAGCCGCTCAATGAACAAACTATTTAGTTGCCGCAAACAAGACTTGAAACTAGCAGACGAGTCACCGTCCAAACAGCAAGCAGCGGCATAACATTAGAAATCTGTGCAATTGGCACAAAGGTGATGCGGTGTTGCTCGAGCCTTCTGTCAGTCCAGTCAATAACTAATTACAGACAGCATCCACGTGGATGACCCAGGAGACCTCATGAAATTTCAATTCATCGTGCCTGTAACGCAGCTTATTGAAACAGGACAATCAATGTAAACAAAGGATTTTGTAATTAGCCATACACGTCCCTCCGGACGATTACCAGAGGCGCGAGATTCTCTCTGTTTTCTAGGTAGGACCTGGCATGAAATAAATCGATGTGCTATTGATGTCTATGGAAAAACAGGGTTTTTAGGGGGTTGTCTGTATATAGTGACCGCAATATTATTTTACTATATGGCGTTAATATAGCGTCCACTTAAGTGGAGATCTGGCGTCCGCGAGCAGATGGTCGCGTACTTAATATAAGGGGGCGATAAGAACCGTTGAAAAGTAATCTGGTAAACAGGTCCAGTTTCCACTTATCACTGCTTACGAATATGAAAAAGGTAATGAAAGCTATCCAAAACAACTAGCGGCTGACCGAAGTTCTGTAAAGTGCAGACACAACCGGCGTGTGGACGCTCATCGACTGGTACACAGGCACTTTTGAGGGCTAGGTTTCAATAGCACATTTATTGATGTACGACTGCTGGGCGCTATACGAACCTTTATGTTGTTAGATACGTAACGCGTTTGATGCATTTTCAATAAACAAATCTAGGTCATAATAAAAAAGTTGCAGCCCTACAACTGCGACAAGGGGCCATAAAAGAGGTATGACACTACATTGGAAACAAAGACCATTGTGCGCCGCATCATTGCCCGTTACAGGCGAGAAGAACTTTCTCTTTTTCGCCTTTTTTCGTCGGCTATTAGTTCTCCGCTCCAGCGAGAAACTGTTCATTAGTTCAGACAATGAAACGAATCAACTTAGAACGCAGTTCGGAGGAAATGTGTGCTAAGATTATCCCCAGCTTTTCTTGTTGATTAGAAGATTTACTTTGGGCGTCGAAAGTATAGCTGTACTTGCCAAACCACTTTACTGCAAAGGACAGAAGACGAAGTAAGGTATTGCGGAATGTTCAAATATTAGCAAAGCTACAATGTAAACATTACGCAAAGGTATTGTTTTGTGAGTTGCGACAGCCAGCATAGCGCAATAGTTTGCAGTGCTTAGGAACAGAATATGTTCAATGTGTAAATTAAAATAGTGGAGTTACCGCGTTTATCAAAGGAAGACAATAGTTTGGCGTTAAGGAAACAGTAGCTTGTTTGTAAATTTTACACAGTTGCAACCAGTGCCTCATTCTAAAAATAGGAATGTCGATTTGCCTTCTGATCTTTAAATTATCTAACTGAAAATATTGACAGATTCTGAAAAGTGTATTAGAATAAAAAGTGCAATCCTACAAGTTTACTCTGTGTTTCAGGATTAAGGTCATCTGTAATTCTGTATAACACACTAAGCTTTTTCGAATTGCTTGAGAACGAACCTCGTGTTTCCGTCGTTGAAACATGCCTGGTTATCAAACAAAGTTTGTCGATAAGGTCCGCAAGCGACATCAGTGTCCGTTATGTCATCTCCCTATGCGAGATCCAGTACAGATAACGACTTGCAGACATCGCTACTGCGACACTTGCCTGCAAAACTTTCTCGGGTAAGTGACATCATAATATTTATTGTTCTATCTTTAGATCTGTGGTTGACTGTGTTGCATTAAGTTTAGTTTTGAAAAAGAAGAAACATGTAGCCTACTCGATTTTGTAAACCTTTATAGCGCACATGCAAAGCGATTTGTATTTTGCCTAATGTACAACCGGCCAACAATTGGAATGTGCATTGTGAATGAGGGCCTCTGAGTTGATAAGTGACGATTCACTTTTTTGCGGTTACATTTCCATTTATGCGTACCACGCACCGGTTGTGCCCGAGGAATGCAGCTGCCCACTGTGCATGAGGACTTGCTCGTAAAACGCGAAGTGAGCAAACGTCCTGAACGAATCGCCCGGAGTGGTTTTGCGGATAAAGCTACACATTTCGGTATTGACCTGACTCCACTCAACACGCACCATATCCGCGTGTCCATTGAAACCTGCACTTGTCGACAGCCGCATTGGGCTACAATAACAAACCGTGTCCAACACGATTGGGTCTCCGACTCATCCGACATTAAAAATTGGTCACTTTTCCCAACGCAGATGCGTTGTGATTGTTGTCTGCAGCCTGGAGGGCTTCGGCGAACGGCCGACCAGGAATGCCTTTGTTGAAATTCAAAACGTCACATTCGATACTTGTATCTGGGTTGAAACTTTAGCTTGTTTTCACAAATGCAAACACTTTTGCTTTCTTAGTCCGCTTTTGAGCGGCACTATCCCGGTGCGCTAAAAAATGCAGTCTTTCATTGCTTTTTTGGTTTTGTTGATAAATTCCTCGACTGACGTGAAAGGTGAAAGTTATGCAGATATGTCATATGTGCCTTCCACGTCGGCGTTAAAGCCAAAGACATTTTGCAAAAAATGTCAGTGGTCCACATAAAACGCGTTCTCTCTGATGTTAACGCTTATCTTAAAATTAAAAATTAGTCATTGCCCTTGCGATTACACAAAAAAAAACAGGGGTGTACATTTATCGAATGTTTGGGTATTTAAGTTCACATTAAACTTTGAAACACGTGTATGTCAATGAGTCAACGGCGCGTATCTGAATAATCTCTCAAGGCTGTGGGAAAACGGGATAAGTTGGTCCTCGCGACTGGCAAGTATCAGCTTACATAACAAATCAACTATGTGTGTGTTGGATTCACACGAGCCACAAGCGTTTGTATGCGGCGTGGGAAGCTTACCTTCTGATGTTAACGTTGTCTGTTCCGCCCATACCTGTTACGACATTTCTGACATTAAGTGGATTGCGATATGGATTGGGTGTTAACATGATCCTGCTTTCCCATGCAAGTTGGGCAATCTGTTCAGCGATAAGAGCCTATTTAAAACTTCCTGTCACACTCATGAGCAAATCTTCCAACGAAGTCGTTTTCGTCCCCATTTTTTAAACCGTTACATCTTTCGAGTATCCACTGCCCCGTGTGATTAATTCAGATCTGTCAACAACCATTTACGTGGGGTTTCCAACAGTCGAAGCTGATGTTAATAGTGAGGTGTATTGCAAACATTTCCATGTATTATCCACAGGATCTGTTGGTATTCACATGTCTCGGCAACGTAAATGCGACACTGTTTCTATTCATTTAGAAGTTGTAAAGTGTGATTGTGACCTTTGTCAAAGAACAGTGGGTGTGAGAGCATTGTGTTAATCACCGCCTTTTGCGTTAATGAATTCCGTCCTTTTGCCTTGATGTTTCGTTGTCGTTTTGACGACGGACACCAACACAAAGATAGTTTCACACGTAATGGCCAAAGTGCTATGATCGCGCAACGAGAATCGCGGCGTCGCTTAATAAGAGGTCTACCAGCTTTTCGTTTACGAGCACTCGTTTTCGAGAGCAATTTGATCGCGGTGAGCTGTTAATTAACGAACTCAACACTTTTCCGAACAAGTTGTCCTTACAAGCTTTGCTGTTTGACGTTTCAACGACTTTTGGAGCCGCTTGGCATTTGCCAAACACCGCTGACGTAAAAGTCGCGTCGCCTACTGGCTAAGTCTGGCCTACTGCAGGTTCAAAGGTCAATGGGTTCCGTAGCGAAGGAAGCACGGTGATTCTAGCTGGAGCAGTGACTTAAACACCAAGAACGCGGAACGAACCAAACCGCTGGGTTGATATTTGAACGCTGAATCATACATTGATATGTGGTCTTTATTAAACCTTTCTCAAACACCTGTTTCCAAGTTGGTGGGCACGCATTCGCTTATCGCAAACATTATAAGTTTCGGTAAACATAAATCTTGTTCTCTCCCAAGTGAACCAACACTTGGTTTTTCAGCTTTTAAGCATGTGTTATAGGTTTATTTATAGACTACAGATGCATATGCTATATGAATGGCAACATTGTGGACGATATTTTGTGTTGCTGTGTTGATGTTTCCGCACTAAGTAACGCTTCGTTGCCAAACGGCTCGCCATGATGCTTTGAAACTTAACCTGTATTCGTTCTAACACAAATACATACAAAGTGTCGAAATAGTTCCCCTTGAACAAGTCATTGTACGCTGCTGTATCCCTTGTCACGGGCTAATGCTTCTCTGAAACATCAGGTGCACTTGCGTTTAAAGTTCAGTGGATTGTGGTATTGAAAATACCGATGGATTTTACTTCCATAGTTGGTTTTGATATTTACGCGTTTTTGGGGCTGTTGCTGCAAACCGTTAGACCAGAAGATTGGGCAAACAAACTTTTTTCACCATAACCTTTCGCAGGGTTATCGTATCGACATATAGTTACAAAGAAAGCTTGCCCGTAGCATGGCGAGTAGCGCTTGACAAATTGTCTCCCAACTGAGGGGTAACAACCGTAAAAATCATAATCGCACTCTGATTGGGTTCTGAATAGTTTTGAAGACCGAAGGGTTTGTTTTCCTACGTTGTGTTAATCCGCGAGTGACGCGACAACTCGACCGTCAAAATCCGATTAAAAAGGTTAAACGGCCTAAAATTGGCCTCAATCTGAAACATGTGCCGCTCATAAATATCGACGCGTTTGTCAAGGCCTCTGCGCGGAAGATCGTGAGAAAACTTAGCGGCACGTAAAGCACCACAATGAGCATGCCTGGGTAAAATCGGGGTATGAAAGAGGCGATTTATTTTTAACAATAAAAATGTTTGGTTTGATTTGGATTGTGACGCGTATCTAAGTTGTGTACAATGACTGGCGACCGTCTGCCAGTCTCATCGGCATCCCGTTCGCTTTGGGTTACGGATACTCGGTCACGTGATCACCCTGTCTTGCCGATGAGGCGACGTAATCTCAGCGAAGGTTTTGTTTCTCGTCCAGTGTGACGTCAAAACTCCATTGTCTCCCGGCTTCCGATGTCGCGATGATAGAAGTTGATGAACGCCGTCGGGGCGCGAAGTTTGTTTGAGCTATAGATCTACCAGGGAATATTTTGAGCTTGGCGACGACCAGTCAATTGTCGACCAGCCAAACTTTCGCACCATAGGAAACCTAAGCGCTCCCATAAGCATTCCTCCCCAATGACGGGCCTTTGCTACTATAAGTGTGAAGTAATGCCAAATTTGGTCGCATTATAAAGGTCAGCAACGCCTAGCTAAACTTCAAACGAATGATTTCGTTAGCTTCAAGTAGACGAAGTTTTCAACGTGGAAAAGTAGTAAACATTAATTTAGATCAGAATGTTCGTGGAACGCATGCATGGTGGAGGCCGTGATCGGATTATTGCTGTTCAAACTTTGTTTAAATCGTTTCGGAGTAAAATCCGATGTTTGCGTTACGCCGATGGAAGTGGTGCAGATGCATTAGGCACAAAGCGCGCGCGAGGCACGTGGATTGGATTAAGGTCGATTGGCGAGCAATGGGTGCTCTTCTAGCTGTGATGTTTAGTGATGTTGAAGGACGCGCGCTAAAACAAACGTTCTTGGACCGTAAAATTACTCGCGCTTTGATGAAAAGATAGCGCCAATAGGCCTGCTGCTTTTAAGCCAGTGTACAAAGAAACGTGTAAGTAATACCGAACCATTGACCTGCTACAACGTTTGTAACCTACATTTCCCGTTGTCAACGTTCACTTTCGCCAAAGATTACTTAAAGGGGGCGACGTTTCCTGTTTACAATACAGGCACAGCGTGGCATATTTTTCGTTGCCTACTTGGTCACCCTTTCTACCTGAAGGATTTTCTTGCTTTTTGCCACTATCTAATGGCGTGACAAACAAGAAATTAAACTCAAACGGCGGCCGCAAACGATTTGTAAGGTTACAACCGCAGTCAACAAAAGGTCACAAGAGGTGCGAAGGGCACTTTGTAAGAGAAAAAACGAAGTAAGGGGTGTTTCGCACCTGCAGGTTTATCTTTGGGCGTCTTAACTTGTCACGATATATCACACCGACGTAAAACCGAAACCCAAGCTGAACATCGGGACTGTGAGCTTGATCTTGTTTTTGTCAAATCAGCAATTTGGAGATTGTATAAGAAGGTTGTGCTTTCATCCCAGCTTTCGTCTGTATAAGGCGCTGCGTTAAGGCCGCGAAATGAAAACCGAGGATTAATCATCCTGCAATTTAACACGAAGGGCGTGCAAATGTGCCGCGCGATAAATATTAATGCAGAAGCAGGAAAACCGATCCTGCGGCACACACCGCTATATAATTTCACCGATAAGCGGCCACCGCGGGTATTATCTCCGTTTGATTGCGGTTCGATAAATTAGCAACTTGATCCCCTTGTGTGTCACTCAACCGTCATCCTGCGTGTTTATTGCGCCTCGATACGCTATCGAGATCGTCGCGATTCCACATAACGGCCTGAGGCGATGGTATAGCTGTAACTGTTACTGATCCGAAAGTAATAATTCTTTAACGATATTTTATCGCCAGTGCACGGGTGAAGTATGATTACGTAGGTGTATCAACTTATTTACTATAGGATGTAGTTTCAATCTAGCATTAGCGCTTTGCTCGTCCAGTCGGTGACAATGTATCGCTGGTGTGTTTGTAAACATCGCCTCCTCGTGTAATTTACAATGTCCGAAATGAGTGGGAGAAACTTATTTCTAGCGACAATTATGGTAAACAGACGAAAGGTTTGCCTGGTGAGCTTGCGGGGGTGTGTTACAACCGAACACGTAGTAGTTTGAAAAATCAAACAAATCTCCCTGTCATACTTCCGTCATAGCAAAGATTATTTTAAAGGCCACTGTTGTCGCAATGACGTTATTTCTAGTCATAAGTAGGGCGTTTGCCTATGTTTTACCTGAACTGGATAACGAGTGAGAAGGCCTCATTGGTTTCCTTAGAAAACCAATCATCCTATCCGATTTCGTTAAGTGGCAGTAGGAATGCTTTGTGTATTTTCGTTGCCCGGCTCGGGTTTAATAACGAGGTACATACCCCGACCGACACCGCAGATCATTCAGCCGTAGGGCATTGCAGCTTCTGCGGTGGTTAACATTAAATAAACTTTAACACGAAATATTTTGACTTGAATCAGATTTCAAATATGTACTGCGTGAAAAAATGTAAATGGAAAGCCGTGTTTTTTGAAAGTCATGTATACAAAACATTTCCACATCTGGATTAAATATACCTTTGTTCTCGGGCTATATCTGCATACCTCATCGGTGACTTACGTAAACTATTGTGAATGCGACAGCGTGCAATTTAGCCGGCTTGAGATCGGAGACAAAGCGACGGCAGAAGTGCACCGCACCATATAAGGGTGCCGAATTACAACCGGACAAACCACCGAATTAGCCAACCAAATTTGCTTGGCTGTAGCCCGGAATTAAATCGCAACTGAAGACGATTAACCACTTCACACGATCTCTTTGCGCACATTACACACGTTTGCGGTTGGTTAGACTTTAAATATTACAGCTTTCAGTGGGTAACGCTGATAGTTAACATAAAGATCATAAACGTTACAAAAAAAGAAACAATAATTAGAACGTGCACAATTCTAGAAATCCTATGGTGAAATTGTGAAAATTAGTTGTCTGTTCTGACATGGCAAAGTTTTGGCGTTCGTTGTGGACTTTAGTACAGGTGTATCGTAGCTTGAGAAAGTGGAAGGTTTCGGTTCGTTATGGCAGCTTATGAGCTACTAGAGCAGTGTGGTGTTAGCAAAATTATAATCTTTTAATGAAACGTCGTTCGGCGAAAAGCAATCACCGAAATCCTTCGCTCGCTTTGTTCAGCGCGTACCTGCGCCAGTGTAATCCCAGCCGCTGGTCGTGAACCGGATTTTCGCGCTTGTTTTCTGATGCGACAACAACACGAGATGCGTCATTCCGGCGCTCGGTTGGCGAGGCCGAGATAAAGTTGTTAGAAAATCTCCCAGTAGATGTTTTTTGACCTAAAAGAACCGAAAAAACAAGCTTCGAAAGTTTTCACTGACGTTCGTGCTCTTTATTAGTGATTAAATCGATCGACATCGAGGGTTTATTCACCAGCAGCCTGAGTCATCATGTGCGTCTTCCTTGCACAAGTCGTTGACTAATTAGGGGGTCAAGTACACTACAAAGTTCGTTAACGCTGGTGGCAACAAAGGAGAAAAGCTCGCCTGCTCTTGATTGATACACGAATGTTTGTTTTGTAGGGAGTCGACACATTCCGTGTAATTGTAACCGCCGCGCTGACAATACGCGATGTGTGTACATTCGTACGACGTTTGTCTGGGACGCCCAACTTCACACTGTGTATTGTGCTATTCGTGTCGTTGCAATATTGACGTTTTCCTTGACAAATTATTATACTATCATGGTTAAATCGCGGTCTAAAACCTTTGACAATTACATAACGCAGCGGGTTACCGCTTGGCTTAATTCAGACATGCCCAGGCAAGCCCATGACGCCAATAAACCAATATGCAGTGAACGTGAAAATTCTTTCAAATTACGTCATATTTTATTTGACTGATTAAAATTTGATTGACGGTCGGTTGTCTAATTATTAATCGAATATTGTTTTCTTTTCAGGGAAGGAGTTTTTAATTGCCCTGTTGACCACCTTTCACTGGATTATGCAAAGGTAAGATTTGTTTTTCTTCTTTACACTTTTAAGCATAAGCAAACAAACCTATTCGATGTCCACGAAAGTTCCATATTAAAAGCGCTTTTTGATGTAAGCTCATGACACGAAAGACATTAATCTATTTTCTCCGACAATGAACGCTAAATTGCAAGTTACGACAAGATAAGTCAAAAACGTAATAAGGTTATCACTGCTAAGCATGATGGTTCTCGAAGAATGTTGTCGTTTCAAACACAGTCAGCGGTATCTGAAAACCTGGCCGTCCGCCCATGCAAATTTGCACCTGCTAATTTTCGGATTGACCATCGCCCAGTAGTGTTGACAAGTGCCGTTTGGGTGAAATGAAACAAGGGTAAGGCTCTAAAATCCGCCGTCAACACAGACTTCTGCGGTGTTGGCTTACCGTGCCCGTTTTCCCATAACCCCAAGACAGACATTACAACAAGAATGTGTGGTTGTCACCGCGGCTCCCACACTGCTAGAAGTCATGCACGTGGCTATGGTATAAGGGTGAATGGTGCAATTCTGAGGAAACCGGTTTTTGCATGCATGGAGAGGCCTCGACAACGCGCTGCTTAAAACCTAGATCGCCTATCCAAATTTAGAAAACGAACCTTCTTATCTGAGAACATTTTCGTTCACTGAACTGTGTCAAATATGGGAGCTTAGTAGGGACGTGACCTTGCAAAGTAATTTTCGTGTTGCCAATTGTAGCGAGTTGCCGACGTTAAGTCGCCTTTCAGTCGATGATAAACTGTTTTCGTGGCAGACGAGATCTGTGTGTGGTTGCTAAGTACCAAAGGCGAAGGTTAGTTCGTTAGCGTTTCGGCATAACGCGGTTAACGTTCTCCATCATCTTGCCTTTAGAGTTGTTTAAACCGTTTGTTGTGTGTTGCTCGGTCGGTTAATTTTATTGGAATGTACTGTAGAAAAAAAAATATGTTAAGTTTTGTTACGAGTTTCAAATTTAAACCCAGGACGCCCCCGCGAATAATTTATGCCATGGGTTACCCACCTTTTATAGGATTCTAACCAAAGCACTCCCACTCCTACCTCAAAAACAATTTGAAGAAAATCCAAACCTACGACTTTTAGTGTAAAATGTCAAGTTGGGTGATACACAAGTGCCGGTGATTTGTTCTCAACGACAATACCTTGCGATTGGAGCGTAAACTCTGCGTGGGATCTCGAAAGGTTTTGGTCTTGACGCATACCAAGACCCGCCAGTCGCGATTACACGCACTGGTGACTTGCTGACTACTGGCCGTCAGTTGTGCGTCTCCGGACGTCATATTGAACGATTGTGGCGCAATAAAAGTTTTTTTGCCAAATGGCGCAAGACTTCTAGAATCTAAATCTCGTATCTTACGATAACATCAAGATTTTTTCCCTGTATTTTCTGGAAAATGTGCAGTGCATAAACTGGTGGTACAACTTTTGCGCAACAAAGCGGTTTATTAAAGTCACATTACATAACTGCTTTTGACGTTGACTTAATATGTAATGAATTGAAGTGGCAGTTCACTAACATGTAAAAAATAAGACCAGTTTGGGCGCAAGCGTCCCAGGAATGTCTCCAGTAAACGCCAGCAGGTGTCAGGCGCGCTCGCACATTCTCACAAATATTTACCTTCACCATTCGGCGAGAGAATAATTTATCTGCCGGATCTAATTTTCGATTAGCAGTGCAGAATTAAATATCAAAGACCCGCGCCTTTGTTTATGTTTAAATTCATCGCGGTGCCATATGCCGCGGCTCGCTTCTAAAACAGAATCGACCCGAATTGCATTAAAGCCGGCCTCGTTGTAGAATTCTGATTGTCAGTAGGCATTAAGTTCAAGGTTTAAGGCCGGAAAACAGCTTGGAATTCTAAGCAAAACGAAAGTGAAGTATTGCTGATGTCGCTCATTAAACGCTCGTCTCCTGCTAACGACATGCGCGTCGACAACACAATGCCCGTGCGAATCGGAAATCTGTCAGGAATTTGACAGACGCTGCGTGACGATTCTCGTAGGGATTGACTTACTGCGTTCGGCGTATATGCCATAACCACCGGGGACTTTTATTTCCGAGCTTATCCCCTGTCAAATATACTTTGTCGCCCAAAAGATTATGTTCACTTTTGACACGTTGAATTGCCCAGGGTTAATCCGCCTGTGATGTTTTAGATTTATCCTGATCCGGATTTAGAAAGTGACATTATGTCGTTGACTACACACTGCAACAACTACCCGTCCGGATGTAAATGGACCGGAAAACTTCACCATCTTAAGGTAAGATTACACTCCACCCTAAAATCTTTTTATACCTTCGACAAACCGGTGCTCTTGGTGGTCCTAAATTTTATAAGTTTCCTTTACAATTGCTTTATTTTAGGCTCACCAAGACAAGTGCAGCCACAGCGAGCGAGACTGCCCGAACCGATGTGGCGCTCGTGTGCGAACGATGAAGCTCGCCGATCATTTGGAATTCGAATGCCTTAAAAGACGAGTGACTTGCAATTTTTGCGCAAAAGACTTCAACGGAGAACAGGTATTCCTTTTGTTCATTCACATCCATCAGCGCTTTCTTTGTTTGTTTGCGCTTCGTAGGAATCAAATAAGATGTCGGTTTGTGTATTTTCTCAAAGTCATTGAGTAGCAAGCGATTGGTTATTGGCGTCCTTTAAAATCAATTAACCACAGAAAAAGAGCTTAGTTGTAACAAAGGATGTTTGTATGGCGCATATTTAACTAAATAAACCGAAGATAACCATAATGAAATTGTTTTAAATGCTTTGTTGTATAGGACTAATCTTGGTCTTTTGTTTATAGATGGAAGAACACGAGGGTTCATGTCCAATGGAAAGCATACACTGCGAGAACAAATGTGGCGCAAAAATGCTTCGCAAATACCTCACACGTCACACGACTGGCGACTGCCCCAAGCGAGCAACGAAGTGCACTTACTGTGCCAAAGACTTTAATTACGACATACTGCAGGTATAATTCCTTAGTTATTATCTCGGGTATTTAAGGGCAGCAACAGAATCTAAGCTTGGTAAAGCGTTCAGTTTAGGTATATTTATAGAACAATTAATTTTTTTGACACATTGCCAATTTATGCTTCATCTATTTGTACGTTTCCTTTCAATAACGTTATGTGTGCACTAAACTTAACAACAAACATTTATTTTGATCGAAACAGACACATCTTGGAAATTGTCCTCGCTACCCGATCGGCTGTCCAAACCGATGCGACGTTATGAAGATACCCAGAGAGGAGTTAGAGCTACATTTAAAGGAGCAATGCAAGTCCGCTCTAACAACTTGCCCATTCAAAGAAGCCGGCTGCAAACACAAGGTATGTGCACTTACGCACTTTCCATTTGTGTATGTCTATTGTTTTGTGTATCTGGAGGTTGGAAGTTGATATCTTTTTGCGGCGTTTGCAAAACAATAAGGTTAAATGCCTGCTACGGCTAGTTGTGATTTGGAGAAACCAGAAGCGCCGCTTAGTCGCACCACAACCACTTTGTTCGCCGTTTTGTTAGTCCATTTATACATTGCGTGGAGCACAAGTCCAAAGTTGTTTCCTGCAAAATATTTCCGGTACTGAATGGTACCTGGTTTTTGTCTGAAACGCATTTGCGGGCAATATGTTTCAGTTTGGGCGTACAGCAGACAACCCCACAAAATCAACTTTGATTTTTTATCTTTTGAGGATAACACTAAAACAACGTTTAACAATTACATCTGTCAACAACTAGACGCTTTGCTTCTACGCCAAATTGTACAATGTTGAAAGACCATTATTTACCCCAACAAGTGAACGGAAACGTCGCACCGCAATCTTGAAAACGTTGTTGTATCAACACACGCATCACTAAGTAGGCGGCAAAAAGCGGAAACCCGACGTATTTTCAGCAAACATGATTCCTGGGCTTTGGGTCGCGATGCTTTGAACTATAAACTCACATTTCCTCAATACACAATTTCGACACACGCACCTTGGCCAATTAAAATGTTCGTCCATACACAAGATTGGTCAAAACGACTCGAGAAGTAATCGTGGTTTACAAATGGGCTAAGTCAGTGCACCCAAGCATAAATAGTGATGATAGTTTTTACCCTGTAGTTATACGACGTGTGCAGTCGGAGGTCTATTGTTGGCTTTGAAAATTAGAATGATTCACGCACTTAAACGCCTTTAGTAAATCCTTTCTCGCTTTTGTCACAACAAAGCGGTATAAAATGGCTTTTGTTAACCCCGTATGTGTTTAAGTGAGAAACAATAAAACTTACTGCCCTTTTGTATTCGCTTTTTATTTTAACATGAGCAAGCATGTTAGCAGTTCTCGCTTTCTAACTTTTATTCTGTATTCTAGTGTCCTCGATACCACCTCGATCGCCATCTAGCGGAAGCAAACACCACCCACATTCGAAGTATGTTCGAGCTTGTGAAATCACAGCGACTACAGATTGCCGAGCTTCAGCGCCAAGTCGGCGAAATGAGCGTCAACAACAAGGGCACATTACTATGGAAAATCGCCGACTACTCGAAAAAGTTACAAGCGGCACAAAACGACCAGTTGATCGAAATCAAAAGTCCACCTTTTTACACTCATCGATACGGTTACAAGCTTCAGTTGTCTGCCTTCCTTAATGGTAATGGAAGCGGAATTAACTCCCACCTGTCGTTATACATTCGAGTTCTGCCTGGTGATTACGATTCCTTGCTTGAGTGGCCGTTTTCGCACGATATCACGTTCAATATCCTTGACCAAGGAGATCCGCTCTCTTCCAAGCGAAGCCACATCAATGTGCGTTTCACACCTGACCCGACGTGGAAAAATTTTCAGCAACCAAATCCAGACTGTGACGACGATTCAACCCTTGGATTTGGCTATCCCAAGTTTGTTTCTCACAAAGAACTCAAGGACAACAACTATTTAAAGGGAAATGCTCTTTTCATTAAAGCTACCGTCGACACATCGCGTATCATCATACCATAATAGAACTTTTGTTTATCATAGCTTCAACTTTTCTCTTAGCGATGCCTTGTTACAAATCCATCATGATATAGTAATCATTTCTACCTATCATAAAAAATGTGCAGAACATGCTGGATGTGTTTTGCTGCAAATGGATAGGCTAGCCTATTTATGCTTTGCTTATGATCTTATTGTTGCTTTCCTATTTTGACATCACTTTGTTTATTTTTTATTTCTTTAATGCGTAATGAATGTTGTTTTGTGCTCCTGTGAAAGTTTTATTATGTCGTGTGACCATTTCAGTTCCGTTTATTTTTAGCATATGTCATGGAGTTGAACATTCGAAAAAACACTGCATGGAATTTCTGTTTTAATGTTTTATACATGGTTAGTGGTGGAACTTTGTTTTCTCCATGAACAATGTCAACCTTTTTGACAGTTCTTTTGTTTTGTTTAAGTTTGTTTGTATATTAGTCGAATCGCCAATTGACCCGACTGAAATAAATCAAGCAAAAAAACTTTTTGTGTTTCCATAATTGAAGTTTATGAAAAGGTTTCCTCATAGATGACATTTGTAGGATGCTAGTTTTAGTGGACTGATAAACTGTTTCTGCAACCGAGGTGTCAAAAAGCAGTATATTGCGGAAATAGCCCAGTACTTTTTGACACTTTGGTTGCAGAAACAGTTTACAAAGTTAACCGTGTGTCATTTATAAATAATAATCAGAGAAAAAAGAGAGCGATTAGGCTTTACCCAAATTCTACTAGGTTCTTGTGAGTCACCCTTTAACTTATTTCGAGTAAAAATTGCAAACGATAAAGTCGTAAAACGGTAGGTAGGATAATAAATTTGGTCTTTATTTAATCGGCTTGTATCATTTTCCCAATGATTTTAAAACTTTTAAAATCATTGATTTTCCAACATAAAGAAAATATTTCCGTTGAATTAAATTGACACCCTTGACCGACTTTCGCACGCGACGTGTGAATTTATTTCGAAGTTGTCAACAACAGACGTTTACAGCTAAACAGAATTGTAATGAATGTTTTTGTTTACAATTTAACCTGTAAATAATATTCACAGTAAGTAGTTGTTTAAATGGCGAGTAAATTACCAACTGGAGTTCCTAGTTTAAAGGCCTTCATGAAACGGAAAGAGGTCTTGCAGTTGTACAAGGACATTTTAAAATGCATCTACAGAATTGATACACCAACGGACAGAAAATTTTATTTGAAGTGGGCAAAAGATGAATTTCAAAAGTACAAACACGAGACAGATGTGGAAGTGATCAACTTTCATATTAACCGTGGAAAACAGCAACTCAAACAACTTCGTGCAGGCTTGGGTGGATGAAAGTAAAAACTCTGTTTTCACAGCTTTATTGGCAAAGTCTAGGCAACTTTAATTCTAATGGTCCACAACAATGAACAAGTATTCATTGATGGATTCAGCCCCGAAGACTTTATGCAGACCAGCGGGCGTGGGACACTTAATTAAAAATCACAGTATGCCAGGCCTTCACCTTGCATGAAGCTGCTAACTCAACCATATTTTGGCTGCTTTGGCGACTGGCTTGCCCATGATGATCTAATATACCTTTTGTACCTTAATCAAATTCTAAATGGTCAGTGGAAACTGTAGTAAAAAATGTTTTTATAGAAGATTGATGCCTAATTCTGTTTGTAGTATGTATTGTCATTTCAATGTCCTTGAAAATTTAATGAAATGATGTGAATGAAATTGATGAGCATGAATGAAAAGAGTTTTACTAAATAGTACATGTAAATGTTTAAAATACATATTTTTGGCAGAAAAATATTTTCCAGTAGGCCAGTGTAAGAAAAAAAAATGTTTGAACAGTTTGTTTGGTTGTTGGTATGTCTTGTAAATGTGGATGCCTTAAACTGGGACTCATGTACAAAGAGTTCCTGTTCGGAAGGAGTGAAGTCAATTACCACTTCTATATGCAATGTTGACCGGAGAGGTAAAATATCACAGACGGAATTTCTTGAAAAATATGCATTTACCAAACCAGTGATTTTGACTGGTGTGTCTGATAATGCGGAATTTCAGAAGCTTTGTGAGAATGAGAGATTACTTAAAGACCATGGAAACAAAGTAGTTACTCTGAGTACTGCTAATACACACTCTTATGAAAAATTTCAAATGACATTTGCTGACTACATGGAAAAGGTTTTTGCTCATCAAGAGTACAACAAAACCGGTCCGGATACCTTGTACTGGTTCGGTAACCATGACTACGCTGAATGGGATAGCTTGTTTAAACATTATAAGACACCACCTTATGAACTTCCTGGAAAAACCATTGCACTAAGTTTTGGTGTTGCAGGGCCGGGTACAGGTGTACCATTTCACTTTCATGGTCCAGGATTTTCAGAAGTGATTCATGGAAGCAAGAGGTGGTTTTTGCTTCCATTTGAGCAAAAACCAGATTTTGACCCCAACAAGACCACACTACGTTGGTTGTTGGAAGACTATGTTCACTTAGATGAAAGTGAAAAACCATTTGAATGTGTCATAAAACCAGGCGAAGTTTTGTATTTTCCAGATAAATGGTGGCATGCCACTTTAAATATAGAAGAGTCTGTATTTATATCATCCTTTTTAGGTTAACTGTTACTGGTCACTTATACAGTTTATTTCATACATATTTATTTTGAAAAGAGATTTTAATATTGAATGCTTTGTTTAGTGCAGTACTCAACAAGTGAAATTATGTTTATTTTTTAAAGGCTGAAATAAGTTTAAATGTTTTTAATATTGAATTTCAATGGATGGAGCATTATTGTGTTTTTTTAAAGATTGAGCATTGTAATTTAATAAATACATTCCTTTTAGCCTAAAAAATCTACCATTTGCTGATGGTGTTTGTAACTTTCTCATGGTTGGTTTGGTGAACAAAAATGAATCAATAATTTTGTGTAATAGAAAACTACTTTCAATTTAGATTTGTACATAAGATTACATAACTGAACAATGAAAATGATAAATTAACAAAACAAGAAAATGAGATCGGTTTTGATGGTAGCTGAGAAGCCATCTTTGGCACTGTCCATTGCTAAAATCTTGTCACGCGGGGCCCTCAATTCCAGAAAAGGTCTAAGCAATGCTTGTTCTGTCCATGAATATTCAGGTACTAAATCTATTTCAGTACAACTCACTTACGCTTTGGATTGAAATTATGCAAATAATATTTGGCATTTTATTTTTAACACATAAATTATATTTTATCATGAACTATACATTTTTTAAATGGTTGTTTTTAGGAAAATTCCAAGGAGACATGGTGTTGTTTAAAGTCACATCAGTTTGTGGCCATGTCATGGCATTGGACTTTGAGGGCAAGTACAACAATTGGGAGAAGGTAGATCCATCGGAACTCTTTCTTGCTCCCACATACAAAAAGGAATCTAACCCAAAACTCAACATCATTAAGTAGGAGCAGTTACAAACATTTACTTGTAAAAATGATTAGTTAATGCATTGAGTTTGCTTCCCAGATTTCTTGAGAAAGAAGCACGGAATGTTGATAGTGTTGTTCTCTGGCTTGATTGTGATAAGGAAGGGGAAAATATTTGCTTTGAGGTTTTGGACATAGTTCTTCCTATAATGAAATCAGTAAGTTGGACAAAATACTGCTGTTATGTAGTAATTTTACACAACACAATAATCAATGATCCACATTAAATGAAACTGCATAAACATATTTAATGCAATTATTATATACTTGTTTTATGAAAACAGAGTGGAGCAAGCAACAAACAAAATGTATTTAGAGCCCACTTCAGTGCAATTACAGACAAAGATATACATGCTGCAATGAATTCCCTAGGTTCACCAAATGAAAATGAAGCACTCTCAGTGGATGCAAGACAAGAACTTGATTTAAGAGTGGGATGTGCTTTCACACGATTTCAGACCAAATATTTTCAGGTAGGAGTTTAATAGAAGCTAAGGTAGTTGAGATTTAAGCTTCTGTATATTGCTACTCTGATCTTTGCAAAATTTATAAAGGGCAAGTATGGAAACCTTGATAGTTCTCTCATTTCTTATGGACCTTGTCAAACACCTACTTTGGGGTTCTGTGTTGAAAGACATGATAAAATACAATCTTTCAAACCCGAAACTTTCTGGCAAATTGATGTGGATGCCAAATGCCCAGATGATGGACCATCAATCAGACTAGATTGGGCTAGGTAGGTCATGTACAATTTCTCTATCATTCTACAAATCTAATAGTTGTTTTACCCAAAAGAAGCAGAACAGAAATAAAATTTCCAACTCAACCTTATGTACATAAAGAAATATTACATAAATTTGTTAAAAGTTCAGAAAAACTTTTTGCTCATAGCTATGTATATTTTTGTTGTACTTCACTTTTTTGTCGCGCAAAGTAAAGATTGCCGAGTGGTTAACACAAGTGCCTTTGGTTGACAAGGTTGGAGGTATAATCCTATCTCAGTCACTTTTGTTCCTTATTGTTTAACTAAATTGTCACCAAAGTCGAAAAATGAAAAATAAAATAACTGGCAATAAAACAGGCAATGGCGGACTCATTGTGAGCATAATGCATTCAGGCATTGCCCCTTCACTGAGCATAAAAATAAAACAAACACACATTTATTTTTCTTCAAAGGGTACGAGTTTTTGACCAACATGTTGCAAACATGTATTTGAGTTTTGTAAAAGACAAAACAAAGGCTGTTGTACAAGCTGTCAAATCTAGTGAGAAGAAGAAGGCAAGGCCAAATGCATTAAATACAGTTGAATTACTAAGAACTGCCAGCTCAGCACTTGGGATTGGACCACAGCAAACCATGCAGGTGCATTCAGTTCGAAACAAACTTAGCATTTTTTCTGTACAAAACTCACATGAAATAAAATATTATTTGCAAATTTTACAGATTGCTGAACAACTATATACCCAGGGTTACATCAGTTACCCTAGAACAGAAACAACCCATTATCCAGAAAATTTTGACTTCCGCGCACCTCTTAATCAACAAACAGGCAGTTCATCATGGGGCCAGTATGCAAAGATGCTGTTGCAAAATGGACCTAATAAGCCTAAAAAGGGCCATGATGCTGGTGACCATCCCCCTATTACTCCCATGAGAAGTGCATCTGAAAATGAACTTGGTGGGGAAGATTTTACACATTAACT
This sequence comes from Phallusia mammillata, assembly GCF_965637545.1. Classification (NCBI taxonomy): domain Eukaryota; kingdom Metazoa; phylum Chordata; class Ascidiacea; order Phlebobranchia; family Ascidiidae; genus Phallusia; species Phallusia mammillata. Next base: position 22,961,031 of record NC_137253.1, read on the forward strand.
TAGTCAGGTTCTAAAAGAGGCTTTATTCATTGACTATAAACAGTGTTTGTTTTTATACCCGAACACAATTACATGTTTCTTTAAAATAACACAATTATATTTAATTGCCTATTGGTTCTGTGAGTTCTGAGGAAATGTTGACATGTCATGTTAACTGAAAAGTGTGTGATATTTGCAGGTCATGACCACTGGAGATTGTATGACTATATTGTGAGGCATTTCTTGGCAACTCTAAGTGATGACTGCACATATCTTCACACTGAAATTGTTTTCAAAATTGGTGACGAGACATTTACATGCACAGGCAATGCTCCACTTAAACCAGGATTTACAGAGGTAACTTACACAGCTCAGACATCTTTAAAAAAATGTTTAAGTAGACATTCTATTGATCGAAGTTCTAAATCAGGGGTGGGGAACCTTTTTGTTTATATAGGCCACCTAACGGTTTATCCACACTCGTTTAGGCCGCTTAGACAATTTCCGAGGCCAAGGATAGTTCAAAATTTTTGACTTACATAATGGTCGTTTTGCTGTTCCCTCGTAGAGTTGTAGAACTTACGGTTCAAGCTGAATAAAATTCATTACTACAACATTCAGGATTTATTTCACCTAGAAACTCGCTTGTTTACAAATATCAATGATCTAAGAACAGCTTGTGACATCACAGACGAGTTTAAGACATTCGATTATGAGCAAACAATTGTTCTTTTTCAACACAAATAAGATTGGAGAACCTTAGGCTTTTAGTACTTCTGTTGAAATCACTTTGTGTACCACCACAGGGCCATTTGGCTCTAGTTTAAAAACCACTGCCCTAGAACTAATCAAATAATAATGTGGAATAAAGATCAAAAAATACGTTTCTGACTACTTTTCAGCGCCTGGTGCAGTCTGTAATATCAACATTCTAAAATGTATTTTGACATCAAAGGGCGCACTTAGTGTCCTTTAACCCGCAGGTTCCCCACCCCTGTTCTAAATGGTTTTAATGTTACATGTCATTTCTTTTACCAAATACTTGCTTCTGTAACTTAACTGACCTTCAAAGTTTCTTGTTCTACTGTGTCTCATCTTAACTACAATGTATTTTTGTGATTTCTTAAGGTTATGCAATGGCAGTCTATCACTGATCATCAGACTGTACCAAAACTGAACAAGGGTGATGAATGCCCTATTGAGAAGGTCTATCTCACTGAAAAGAAGACAGGGCCCCCAGACTACTTGACAGAAAGTGAATTGATATCACTGATGGAGAAACATGGTATCGGCACAGATGCAAGCATCCCGACACACATCAACAACATTGTGCAAAGAAATTATGTGACCGTTGTGCCTGGAAGAAAACTCCAGCCCACAAACTTGGGTAAACCAATAATAAAGTAGTATTCGCTTTTGTTTCACTGTAAAATTTTAGGTATTGTGCTGGTTCATGGATACAAGAAAATTGATCCAGATTTAGCTCTGCCAACCATGAGGTCTGCAGTTGAGAAGCAGCTTAGTCTCATATCCCAAGGTAAGCAATTCCTTCTTGTTCAACATTCCTTGTGTGTCTAAAGATCACTTTTGTATTGTAGGTAAAGCACACCAGCGAGATGTGTTAAAGCATGCCACTACAATTTTTCAACAAAAGTTTCATTTCTTTGTGGATAAAGTTCTTTCCATGGACAAACTATTTGAAGTTTCCTTCACACCTTTGTCTGAAAGTGGAAAATCCATGTCAAGGTATATATAACTTCCTATAACACGGCTTCTCAAACTTTTTTGCTCTGCGACCCCATTTTGGAAAAGAAATTTCTATGTGACCCATTGTCTCTCCATGTCTCCTAATCTTCTAGTAGATGTAACAAATGTCTCCTAATAGATCATAGATATGCATAAAAACCAATCTGTAGGTAAAATAAATCCTGAATGCTGTAGTGGGAAATTTATTTAGGTTTAACATACATTCAGCTTTGACCGTGCTATTTGAAAAAATTACAAAAGACCATTATGTAAACAAAAATGTTTGGAAACTACTGTTTTAAACTTAGACACTGCGGCCTACACGAGTATCGACAAAACGTTGGGTGGCCTTTATGAATCAAAAGGTTCCCCACCCCTGGCATAGGTGATAACTAGGGCGATTATTTTTTGACCTAAAAAAAGAAAAATTTTGATCTACAAATTGAAAATTGTGACTTTAAAAAGCTTTTTTTTGACAAAATTTTGACCTATGAAGAATTCACGTAGCTAAAGTACGCATTATTGTACAAAAAGTTAAAATATGGCTGTAGGCTAATCTAACTAGAGATAAAGTATGTGTAAAAGTCTAACAGAAGGGCAAAAATCTGAACACAGACCTATCCTATTCTGAAAAGGGAAATGAGCTAACTAAAAAACACTGCCAAAAAAACTGCAGCTAAGACACAACGAAAATTGTTCAATACATTTTTTAAACGAAAGATACATGAAGTATCCAAAGCAGAACGTAAGCAAGAGCTGCACGTAACCTACAGTTGCCGTAAAATGATTAGGGACCTACCAAAATTTTTCACGTTTTGAGGTGTGTTGAGCATCACGCCATGTCAACCTAAATATTTCACTCACTTGATGGTTTATGATTCACAATAAGTAGATAATGGACCATTTACAACAGTGTAATGTAGGCTACAAGGTGTAAAATGAAAAGTTCACTGATAGTGCAACCTCTACAACACCACGACAATGCAGCTTGCACACAATTTTAACTTTGCAAAAAATTTTGACTTTGTAAACAATTTTGACAATTTTTGACCTATACTACAAATTTTGACAAATTTTTGACTTTTTTTGACAAGTCAAAAAATAATCGCCCTAATGACAACTTAACATACATTGTTTAAAAAATGATGGTTCTTTGGGCTTTTTTGTACAGGTGCATATTTTAATTGCAATAGAAGGTGTGAAAATACCCAAAGCAAACGTCTTCTGTGTTTGAATTTTTGTAGGTGTGGAAAGTGTAGACGATTCATGAAATTTATTGCCACTGCCCCGCCACGCCTGCACTGCAGTACATGTGATGAAACATATGACCTGCCCGCTCGGACCAACATCAAACTGTACAAAGAGCTCAAATGTCCACTTGATGAGTTTGAACTCCTTATGTGTTCAACTGGTAAAAAACAAATAGCGTTTACTCTACACACAGATAACTCAAGATATACCACATTTTTAGGAACCCAAGGCAAAAACTATACTTTGTGCCCCTACTGCTACAACCATCCCCCGTTCAGGGATATGAAACGCGGATCAGGGTGCAACGCTTGTACTCACCCAGGCTGTATACATTCGCGGTACACGTTAGGCGTAGCGTCGTGCATATCATGCGAAAACGGCATACTGGTGCTGGACATGGCCTCTGCACCAAAGTGGAAAATGGCGTGCAATGACAACCGTTGTTCCACTGTTGTGCAGTTATTTGAGAATGCCCATCGGGTTTGTATTTGTTTAAGCCTGATACTTCTGGGTCGTAAAATGTTAAGCACACATTGTCTATGTCCCCTATCTCGCATATATGCCAGTATTGGTTCCTTTCTATGTTTTTTCGTTAACTGTACTCCTTACGTGGGTTGTTGTTGTCAGATAACTGTCACTGAAGAAGCCTGCGAAAAGTGTAGCGCCTACGAATTGTCGGTGGATTTCCATAAAGACAAAACACCTCTAGAGACAAAGGAAACAAAGCACACGGGTGCGCATGGGTTTGTTGTTCGTGTTGAAATTGTGTATTCAAGCGAAAACCGTTCTACACCTTAGAAACCACAAAAATGTAGTGACGGCCTGCGTTTACAAGTTGTAGCCTAATTCTTGCTTTTACAGGTTGCGTATTTTGCGACGACGTGTTCTCGAATCTTATAAAGTTAAAGCAAGCACGTTTGACAGTCAAGCGACCTCCATCTAACCGCGGACGCGGACGTGGTCGTTCCAGAGGACGGGGAAGAAAAGCACCCAAAGATAAAATGTCACAGCTTGCGGCTTATTTTGTCTGAATACAAGATGTTGTGTTGTACCTTCTGGTCAAAATTGTAAAACACACTGAACCCTGGGCAAAAATATAGTCGAAGCGAGATTGCTGTCACATCATGCATTTCTGTAAGGTTGAATTGGTAACGAAATAAAACTGTTGTCCCAAAGTTTTTCCTAAATACTGGTAATCGTGCTTGAACATATTTTTTATTACGGAGATGTGGTTGCTGACGATCTGACATACTAGCAGAGAGGAAAGCAGCTCACAAACAAACACCTGCACAGGTTTAAGCTTTAACAAGTATCCACTCAAGTTATATTTTTTGACCTGGAAATGGTCAGGAGTTCATTATATTTGCCCGCAGCGACTCATCAATATAAATTACAAAATTTGCAAATGAAACACATAAAATGATGCAAGAGAACACAATATTTACAGTGTAGTGTTTCACTGAAGAGGAACAACACAATGGATCAATAAAACTCCATTTGGATTATTAAGCTTGATAACAAGGGCTATATAAACAACAAACACATTAGTAAATCCAGAGGTTTACAATTCATCTTTCTTTTTCTGGTCAAATGACAGTGATGCACTGTTGATGCAATATCTCTCACCAGTTGGTGCTGGGCCATCATTGAAGACATGTCCAAGATGAGCTTTGCACTGCATTAAAAAAGTAAAATTGTTTTTTATGTAGCCCAATCTCATTTAATTGTAAACTGTGTTTGCTTACTTTGTTGCAAACCACTTCAGTTCTGGATCTTCCTAGACTTTTATCTGTCCGCTCTTCTACTGCCTCTTTGCCAGATGGTTGGTAAAATGATGGCCAACCAGAACCAGAATCATATTTGTGGCCAGACCTTAAAATTATTGATGAGTTTAACAAGCCATAATTTTATCAGTCCCAATTGTATTCATACTTCAGGGGTGCAGTGGGTTGTAATTAAGTTAGAGCATTTAAACATTGCGACAACATTTTGAAAAACTAATTTACTGCACAAGCAATCAACTACATTTTGATTTACTATATATATATACACACACAGTGTTTGTTTGTGGTGCACAACCGGTAATAACCTAAAAGTCTAAGGACAACTTGCAGGGGAAAAAACAAGTTACTCTCCCATAAAAAAAACGAAAACTAGAAGAAGACCCATTTGCCAATACAACATAAAGATTTGAAAAAGCATATGTCAACCAAAAAACACTGCAAATTTACTTGAAGAGCTCTGTACCACACACGATGCATTTGTATGTTCCTTCTTTCTTGTTTTTCTCATACTTCCCTGTAAATGGTCTGTAATACAATACAGGTGTTATTTAAACCATGCAATATATTCAGCTATGCAATTTAACATACGGTTCGGTTCCATGTTCTTGGGTAACACGATACTGCAAAGTTGTAAGTCGTTTTTTCAGTTCCTCATCTGAATACAATGAGTTGTTTGAATACACAATATCAACAAGACCTGTTGTTACTATCATCCACAATATCCATTTACATTTCATACTGCTATTTTTACTGCTTGGTAAATAGGTTGAGTGAATACATTGATTGTGTTGAATAAAAAACAGTTACACAAAACAAGGGGTAGCACAAATGCACACCTGGGCAATAACTGTCTTAAATCATTATATTTATGACAACTTGGAGATATTTCATACAACAGTGCATAGACTGACACTAAATGAAAAGCGACTGCATGAGCCTCCTTAGCAAAGTCCGGATGGTGCCGCACTGCCGCGCCACAAATTTCGGCCAACATATGGAAAACAAACAAAATCATCAGATACATTTATTTCTTACCGTTTTGTGCCATTTTAATTGTTCCGCTTGATATTAAGACTCGAGGTAACACAGCGCTTGCAACAGGAACCAAAGAACCGTCTACTTTTGTCAGCCGCACAACAGTTCGCAAACAGAACCTGTACATACCGCGCAGGAAACGACGTATAACAGAGGAAGAAGAACCGTGAATTCGCTAGTCATTGTGACACCATACCTATTTACAGACGAAAACAGAATGACGAAGCGTTTTATATTTAACGAGCTTCATATACAATGTATAATTTTGCTGTTTTCACACACACGTTAAACGTAAATTGTTGGTTTTGGTAACAAATCTGCTTTATAGGCCCTCCGAAACGCAAAAATATATTGTTAGTACTTGTATTAGTTATTGGCAACATTTGCAAAAGGTTGCTGCTATTTTTTATATTTTGTCGTTTTAAAATTAAAATTTTTCGTTACAATCCCATTTAGGACCCACCCAGATAGGACACGTCGCCAAGGATGGCAGAACGGTACGGTACGTACTGGGTTGACCGTACCACGCAACTCGTTACGAACAGCGTAGCCTACTGCAAAACCGTACCGTACCAAATGTACAAAATCAAAACGTTCCGTACCACCGTACCGTACCAAAGTCTTACTTTGTAGTTTGTACCGTACATGAGGTACGAGATGGTACCTAAAGGGGGCTGCCCCTCTACAAAACTCGCTCATTCGAAATAAAAGGTGGATGCATTTACTTTTTTACGATAGGCTCGTGAACACTGATCTCTATTTATAAAAAAAACACTGATCTCTATCGTGAACACTGATCTCCATTGCCGAGTTAATCTCTGTTATTGTCATGTGCGTGTTTTAGTAATAGGCCCACAGTGCATGTAACCCTCATTTTGCTTAGCGGTCAGCCCCGTAAGCACTAAATATTAGGCAGTGACGTCATCAACTTTTTGAATTCTCTTTTGGTACAGTGACATTGTGATGAAATCATGTCATAAACAATTTAAATTCGAGTTTCAGGCAATTTCAATATTATTTATAAACACTTATAATGCGTCAGTACGGTGGTACGGTACGCTTTTGGTACGGTGGTACACTTTGGTGGAGGACCGTAACATCGTACCGTGTCTGTACCTTTTGCCTCTGCTTTCTTTGTGTACCATGCCATACTGCCATCTTTGCCCGTCGCATGTAGGACCCGCCCACTGCTGGATCAAACCAGACTTAATCAAATCGTTTGGGATCAATGATGCCATTGGCAGCAAATCAACGAACTGCAGTTTTTTTTGCTTTTTAATCTTTTTAATCACAACTTAGGAATGTAAATAAAACTTGACTGTTTAAAATGGCATTTGCTTTTTCTTGAAAAAGTCATATCTTGAAAAAGTGTGAAAACCGGCCTTGTTTGATATCTATGTAATTGTTATGGAAAGCTATTTTATTTTTTTTTAACGTAGCAAAATAGTTTTGAAAACGTACATTTCTGGAAAAAGGGTGTTTATAAACATAGCAAGCCGAAAGCAGTAACTATTTGTAATTTTGTAGCAAAAAAGCGAATATTGCAGTTGGTTACATGAGTTGCTTTCTTACTGATTTTGACTTTATTTTTCGGTGCTTTAGTGACATATGATACTGATACTTACCTCTGTTTTTGATAAACAAAAAACAGCTACGTAACACTTTCTTGGAATGGGGAAAAAGGGCTCTGCAGCCAAATCAACTGAAGCTCAGTTTTGGCAATGGACAGAGGCAAAAGACTTGACACAGATTACAGAGGATAACATTTTAACATCCTACAGATTGAAAACTCCCTCTTGTCAAAATCCTAAAAAGAATTGCCAAGGAAATCCAAAGTGCTTGCATGCATTAGGTCAGTCATATTGGACAAATTCGAATATAAGCCTGATCAATGAACAGGAAGTTGCTAAAGTCCAAAAGGAAATTGAAGCTGAGCAAAGAAAGCCAGGTGATCTTGTTGGGCTAAAAAACCTTGGAGCAACTTGTTATGTAAACACATATTTGCAGTTATGGTTGCACAATGTCAACTTTCGAAATGCAATATATTCTTTAAATGAAAGTGACTGCGACATTACTGGCAATTATCAGCAAGTCGTTTGTGGGCAGCTCCAGTTGGTGTTCGGACTTCTTGGTGGCAGCATATGCAAAAGTATTGACCCATCTTCATTCATTCAAAGTTTAGGACTTCCCACTGATTTGCAGCAAGATGCCCAGGAGTTTTCCAAGCTGTTTATGGGTGTTTTGGAAACAAACTCCACACTTTCATCTGTCATTCAGCACCAGTTTTGTGGGGAATATGAATACCAGACTAAATGCTTGTCTTGCCAAACAATCACATCACGACCATCAAGGTTCTATGAACTTGACCTCAATATACAAGGCCACAAAGAATTAAAAGAGTGCATCATGGAGTTTTTAAAAAAAGAAATGCTTTGTGGTGAAAATCAATATCACTGTGATGCATGTACATGCAAAAGGGATGCTGTTAGGCAAATTTTCCTCAAAAAACTTCCACAAACATTAAGTCTGCAGCTTCTTAGGTTTGTTTATGATAAATCCTCCCAACAGAGACACAAAATTGTGACAAGTTTAACCTTTCCTGACACGCTGGATTTTTCATCAATATTAAATGGAAATGAAAATATGAGCAACTTGGAGCAAAGAGAACTACAGTATCAGTTGTCTGCAGTCCTAATTCACAGGGGCCCAAGCGCTTCATCAGGACATTACATTGCACACATAAAAGATACTGCAAATGAAAACTGGTATAAATTTAATGATGAATCAGTGGTAAAAATGAAGACCGGCACAAAGCTTGATCTTGATGCTAACAAGGGGGAAGAAAATCTCTGGAGTGAAGCTTATGGCCCTTTACCGAAAAAGCAACGTCTTTCAAAGGGTCACCATTCATCCAAGGATGTCTATATGCTGGTGTATGTTCAAACAAGCAGTTTATTACCCAGTAACAGATGTGTAGCAATTCCAGAAAGAATAAAGCACATGGTTGATGAGCACAACATCCAATTCCAACAACAAGCAACAGTAAGATTAACTGCGGTCCATGAAGACCAACTGAAGGCTCTAAATTACCGCAAAAGCATGCTGAATTTTGTAAAAACTTTGGAGACTGAGAGCGATGATCATGAATGGATTCATGTATCTCAGCTTAAATACTACCTCAACCCTAACCGGCCACACAAGGGTTTGTTAAAAAATGCTAACTCATTAATTTGTTGCCATGGAAATTTGCATGTTGACAAAGTTCCTACAATGAAATACATTCCTAAGCAGGCAGCAGATATACTGTTTGCTGAATGTAATGATCTACCAAGGTTCAAATTGAATGTGTGTAAGCCTTGTGTTGAAAACCGATGCCTACTATTGCGTAAGAAACGGCAATTGGTGAGTGATTCAGAAGTTATAGGTCAATTCATCAAAAACCTAGGCATACAATCTGATACAAAAAACTGTTTTTATGTTGGCAAGGTATCCCTACGCAAATGGAAATCCATGGCTCTTAAAAATATACGTCTCCAACATGCAACCAAGATGTCTGATATTCCTGATGTGAATGGTTCAGCTTCAGAGAACAGTGATTCAGATGAATTTGTATTTAATTCTGATATTTTATGCTTGCATGGAAGTTTATCCACATTGGCAGCAAGTTATCAGCTTGTACCAGAATATGTATGGAAAATTTTGAGCACCTACTTTCCAGACTGTCATCAAATTAAAGGCGATTCTGATTCTTGTGCTTCTTGTATGAAAGAATCTCAGCTAGAAGAAGAAAAACTGCTTGCAATTAAAAAACTTTCACAAGAGCAGAAGTCAGACTTACATCAATTGTTTCTCAATAAAAACCGACCGCAGATAAATGCATTTCTTTCCAATTCGTCAGATGAAAGCTGTCAAACAATCTATGTTTTGTCTGCAAATGCATTGGAAGAGTGGCGGGAGTTTGTGCGCCAACCCACAAGGCATGAACCTATATCTAAAATGAGCAACGTTGAGTTTTTGTGCCAACATTTTAGGCTACTTTACAATCCTTTGGATATGGTAAATTGTTTTCCAAGTAATGAAGCCAACATGCCACAGTTGGTTTTGGTTTGGAGTGAAGAGTGGAAAAAGGTGAAAAAACACTTTGTCATTGACTATGCCATTAAATTATCCAAGCCTTCCATGATGGAGTGTTCTGTTATGCTCCATAAAATTGATGATCCTGCAGTAAATAATGTTCAGAATAAGGAACTTCAAAAACAAAATCCCACTGCTGAAATGTCAGTCTTGATCCAATCAAATGTATCACAAAAGTGCAAGAAAAAAGTCTGCAATGCTGCAGAATCACACAAAACATATGATAAGTCACAGATTCTCTACAGTCCTGAACTTTGTGCAGAATGCATAAACGATCTTGCCAACAAACAGAAGCAGTTGCTTTATGAATACAATAATGCTGATGTGTACATCCAGAAAGTTTCTGGTATCCAGACAGAAGAAACAAATTCAGGCACCAGTTTTACATGTGAATCTGCAGAAGGAAAACCCTCTCGTAGAGCTCGGAGATGTACCCGCGGTGAAAAGAAACTTTCTGACATTTCATCTTCCATGACCCTCAGGGATCTTAAACTGAAAATCATGAGTTTTTACTCTGTTCCACCTTTTGACCAAAATCTATGGTTCAATGGAAAATTGCTTTCTGATGATACTGCCTCATTAGGTAGCCTGTTTATTTATCCAAATTGCACAATAACATTGATTGAGGATGAACCCAATCCTGACAATTTGCCTGTTATACTTGAATCGGTAAAAAATGTTGAACCAGAAAGGGGCTTTAAAGGAACTGGGCTAATGGGATTTCAGTAGGTTACACTGTGATATCATTATGGTGCTTACTTTTGTGTCTCTTGTCAACAACGTTGTGTGCACGGACTGGTGTATTTTAAAGGTGTAATCTTACAGATAATTTTCAAACAATGAAAAACGGATTTTTTTGCTTGCTTTTGAAAACATATTGACACGTTTCGTACAAAGTATATTTATGTACGGTATTTTGTGTTGTCTTTTGACATAAACATTATACTTACTGCCTGTTCAATCATACTTCATTTCCAAATTTTACTGTTTTTGCAGATTTACCTAAATAGGCAATTTAATTTTAAAAATATGGCAGAAAGAAAGCAACATGCTAAGATTTTAAGGACACAACCCACCATGCAGTCAGTTCCTGAAGAGGGGGTACCATCTTCTCAGGGCAACTGTTCTTTTCCAGACATGCAGTTAATGAAACAGGATCTTCAAGACTTACTTTTTGCATTTCGAAGTGGAAAAATAAAGGCTTTTGGAGATGATAATGTGATACAAAAAATGGAGAACATTCGTAGTAAGCAAGGAAAATTGGCTCGGTTGCACTTTGGGTTAGATAGTCAGATTGATTATAATGATGCTGAGGACTCACCGGCCAATCAGAAGCAACGTCAAGAAAACATGTCAACGTTGCTAGAAAACCTGGAGGATTTAAGCTCAACTATTAAGTCGTTAAACACTTCTGCAACCACATCTGGCAAATCTAATTGAAGACACGTTCTAGTTGACATTTTAATGCTAACCCCAAACACTGCTGCTTTTGTAAATATATTTTTTTGAAACTTCTTGCAGCTCATCTATTTTTCTTGGATGTAAGTGATTTCATTTGTTTATGTTTAAACCAGAGTATCCAATAATGTTAAAAGTTTAAAAAGGAATTTCCTTTTGATCAGAAAATTATGTTCAAAAATGATCTAGAATCTTTTTTCATTGTTGGCAAAACATATTTTCTCCTTCTTGCCAAACTCATATATTAAATAAAGTTCAAACAGAGGGGTCATACTGTAGTATCTTAATTATCAATAAAGAGAATGAAGTGTATTGCGATTGCAATCTGGAGAATTCAACCCTAGTTATTGTTTGTAAGAAAATGTAAAAGTTTTTTTAGACTATAATTCATAATGGGGAATAATTGAATTGTGTATGATATCACATTGAAGTGTTAAAATTATTATGATCCCATTATTACTGTTTACAAGTGTACTGCAACAAAGCCATATATGTCATAGTTACACCACAAAGCACTGCTCTTAAATAATTACAGGCCTGGTTACTTGTAGGTGGCACACTGGTCTGAGGAGAAGCGGCGCAAGGGAGCAATTACATACTACTCCTGGTGTTCAGATATCATGACATGTTAAATGCTGGCCATCATGACAATCAAGTAAGCTTGAAAGGAAATGAGTGTGATATAAATTGCCTGCCTACTCTACCAAGCAAAGCAGTTGTGCTTTGTGGTGGTAGTTATAGTTAAGCAGTGTCATGTTTAGAATGTACCTTGTATCTGCTGTATTGTTATAGTAGGGAATGTAAACATGTGCTTCCCTGAATGAAACAGCCACTGGTAGAACATGTTTTAGTGTACATGCACACAAAACTTATCAGTATTAAATCATACTGACAAATTGAACTAAATGGAATTAGAAGTTAGTTACCAGTTCAAATTTATGTTTGGATACAAGGTGTAAGCTATGTGACTAATTGTAGAACAGTTAGATTGTTAGCACTAAAAGAAGTAGGTTTACGACACTCAAATAAAACAAGCAGTAAAGAGTTCAACAAAGTTGACATAAAACAGGTCAGCAAAGTGTTAGTTCCTTATACCTAAACAATGACATGACCTGCATGTTTGCAATGACGCCTGTCCTATTTCAGTGTTAGCACTGGAATGTACAACCAATCAACATGGTGTAGTTGGACTGTTGAACCTTTCATAGTTAAATTAATTTGTTATCAATACCAGTTTTTGTATTGTTGCCCTTTAGTACTTCGGATAAAAGGTTGAAGTTTTAATGACTAATTAATGTTAACAGTGCATGCACACACATGGTGGTTTAGTGCACAGGAAGTACTAGTCACGTCCCATTGTTTTTCCCTCAGTCAGACAGTAATTATAAATGCTAGTGAACTGGCAGCAAATCCCTGCTAGATACCAGCTGCTAATATGGAATGGAAGGCAATCAAATTTCCTGCTGTGATTTTCACTATTGAGTCTGGCAGGTAGATGTTTTGTTGCTATGTGCCCTGGTGTATTTTTTCAAGGCTCAGTGACATTATTAGATTTTGCCTGTTGGCAAGTGAATTAGTATTGGTCAGGTGCCTGTGTTTTTTCAAGTCAGCGTCTTGTTGATGTGGCATGTGGGTGTGAAAGAGATTGTGGTTGGTGGTCTAAGGCATACATCTCATGTCATCAGGATTTAATCTGCTTAGCAGTGAGCAAGTGTTTATTTGTGGCCTGCATTGCCTATTAGCTTGAGTCTGAGTCTCCTGCTGAGAAGTTTAGTGGTGATCAAAGATAATTACACTTCCTTTGTTTGCCCTGTACAGGGAATTAAGTTGCATTTTTTTTCTTTGACCCTCTGAGACACCTCTGCTGTGCACTGTAGTTGTTATCTTGCACAGTAGTTAGAGGGATGATTTCACTTTCATTGTGCAACTGAGATAAGCAGATAATCGCAGATTGCAAAAAAGAAATCCAGAAAAGTCAGATAAAGATGGAAAGGAAGAGAAGTACCAAAAGTATTAGGAGACTGTCATTGAGAAGGCCTAAACCAGCTGAAATGAATCAACCGAACATGCCATTGCCCAATGTGGAATTTGAAGATGTTCTCGGTAAACAATGTGGATGTACATATGATAAGCTTATGTAATTTTCTAGCAAGATATCATTTTTGAGGAAGATTTGTCTAAACGTAGAAAACAAACTGTTTATAGTTGCAACAAATGATTACAACAACTAACAACTGATAGTGTGATCAGTAAATTAAATGTTCAGCTTTGTAAGTTTAAGTTTTCTCAGTATGTATGGAGTAGTCACATCATTGATGTAAACGACTTTTTAGTATATTGTGTTCTTTATACTGTTACATATTTTCTCAGCATCTCAACTGCAAGTGTCAGATGTGATTAACAACAGTGTGTTGGGTGATGGAAGCATGCACAATCTCACCAATAACTCACATTCTTCACCACACTTTCGAAGACACCAGTCCTGCCTCTATCACCGTTGCTATCACAACACTACCTTGGTTCCACTGTGGCAAGCCTTTGCTGCCCTTGACACCCGAAACTCAGGAAAATTACTGTTAGGTCGACTTATGGTAAGTTTGAAAGAATTAGGGGTTAAAATTATGCGGATTGAAAGACTTATTTTCATTGTGTTTTATAGCGCATGTCATCTGTGATGTCCAGTGTTCTTGGTGTTGAACAGCACAGTGATCAAGCCATTCAGAAGTATTTTATTCAGTTTTCACAAATTACTTTTCCCAAATACAAAAGTTATGTAATGGTAGGTTTGAATTTGTATTAAAGTGTCTGTAATACAACGTTCAAATAAAATGCATGTCGTTGGTTGTTATCAACTTTAAAACGGTTATGTTACATAACTAACCTTTTTTAGGACACAACAGCAGGAAAAATACTGGATCCTGAAGCACTGTCTGCTTATAGTTGGAGTATTTGCAAGGATCGCTATCTTAACAATCCTCTTGTGGATAACCTAGACTCAGTTGTCCCTCCTGAACTAGCTCAGGCAATCTATTGGTTGTATTGTATTTTTAACAACCTTACAGAGCCAGACACCTATCCTCCAAGCATGGATTATGAAGAGGTATGTTTTCTTTTCGTTTGACTGGAAATTACTTCTTTGCTGATTTAAAAAATACAATCTGTGCTTGCAGACCGATCTTTTGTTGCGAAAATTATTTGCTGCTCTGGGGTTGGCATGGACGTCAAATGATTTAGATTCTCAACATTATGATGATGCCAGCTCAGATTCAAACAGCAATTTTGAGCCTTCTTACCCACCTCATGTAAGTTGTATATTTTTTGTTTGCATAAAATGTCTTTTTACAACAATTCTTAAAATCGGTACATAAAAAATGATCAGTATGAATTACTTTGTGAATACAAATATTTTTTTTAATTACAAACGCATTATGTGACTTATACAGGGGAAAAATTGACCATTACGTAAAATATGGTGTCCAAATTTGTTATGTTAATGTAAAATTTTGTGCGCATATTTAAACATTTTCCTCGCAAATTCGATCGTCTCAAAATGAACAAAGAGTACGAACGGTATCTAGGAATCCCAATGTGCCGATTTCCTTTTTAGTGCAAACATCTCACATCAAAACGCTTCCTCCCTCCGCAGGTTACCTTCCAGCAGCTCTTATCAATTATCGCCGACCTGATCGGCACCGAACTTGCCAGATCCCACGCTTTTTATCGCGCCGTGCAACGCCTCTGCTTGTCCGAATACATGGAAGTGATGAAAACGGTAAGTAGGGAAATTGCACCGCGGGATATCAAATTCCCACTGTGGTTAGAATGTACTTTTGCAAGTTGCTGCTGGATTTTTATTTGCACATGACGGCCCGTCCTAGGGGACACCATACAGTAGGCGTGATTTTTGCTTGTATTGTTTATGCGTTTGGAAATCGAGCTTAGAAAACAAAGTGCACAAAGACTACTCAACTCGTTTTGGTTGGTGTTTCCACAACAACGTGACTCATTGTTTGTCACCGTGCCACTATGCATTACAGTTAATTGCTTCCAATAGTTGGTCCAAAATACCGATTAAAACCGTATTTGCTGATCGAATATGTTTTCGCAAAAGTTTACTCGGGGTCATTATTCCAACGCGTTAGCAGTACGTCAGATTGCATTATGGGAGTAACTTAGCTTAGAAAACCTAATCATATTTTGTTAGTTTTGCTAAATAATGAAACTTGAATATCAAAGCATACAAGTCAATGAGCACTTTGACACAATCAACTATGCACTTTAGATGCCGTGTGATCTGCTATTATGATCATCACTAGTCGTCTGTAACATTTTCCATTCATCTCTGCGTGCATTGCAGCGAATTTCAACCTTACACGATCAGATGCCTCATCACACATTTGTCACGTGTTTATCTCTTTAATTCAAAGTATCCAGTTTGACAATTGTGCAAAGTGCTGTTGCACAGTTTTGACACTCGATAAAAAAGGTGAATCACTACCAAGAGTTCACCGCTAACTAAAATGCCACCAACTTCCTTTTTGAACCCTTTGCAATTTACCGATTACATTTTTGTGTTTGTGAAAAAACACGATTTTATGATACAGTAAATCTCGGCTAATACGGATCTTCGCCTAATTCGGACAAAACTCGAGATGTAAATGATTTGTAAAGTGATATAACTTGAACTAATCGACATCTGTTAATTCGGATCTTTGCAAAAAATGGACTTTTTTCTGGTCCAAACGGGTCCGGATTTGAGTTAAACATGACATGTTATTGTTTGCCACGATTTCTCAATGTTTGTATTCATGGTGTATAACATGATGTGATATGTGATACAGGGTTGGATCAACGTCCGCAAGCCTGAAACCGATGTGTGGAAGAAACGATGGGCCGCACTTCACGGGTCAAAGTTCACGCTTTACTCCGGCCAAACTTGTCTGGACTCGAAGGAGGAGATTAACCTATCCCATCACATGCATATTGAGGTTAGCACTTATTGTAATCAGATTGTTTAGTGACTTTGGTCGCAACCCGAAAAAACGTCTACAATGGCCACGACCCATCATTTTGTCACAAAAGTTGTACACCTTAGCAGAATTGCGTAGTGATGTGATACAGTGGTTCATCTCGTGCACAAAACGGTACCTACAGTAGCAGTGCCAGTCTCCCTATCATTGTATTGTTATCATTGCCTTGTGCTATTTTGGTTGCTGACGGCCGATCAGTCAATCATTGGCTTGCAACGCACGTCCGGAGTGCGCTAACATGGAAGACAAACTGCCAAACTTGTTGGTGACATGACTCTTTGCTTGTGCACATAGCACACCCACCTAATCTCACGCGCTCTTCTCACAGCTTTTGTGTATTGCCACCTCGTAGGCAATTCTCGTATTGTTTGTTGTGCAGTTTTGCAGGCTATTTTAAAGTATTGCTGACTTCTACGAAGATTATGTACAACACAGTCAATAATAATGGCTGTGTTTAAAATAACTCTATATGGGATTGACGCAGCGTTATAAAAGTTCTCAGAAGGTACACCGCAGTGCTATAAGCAGCCACAATACAATTAGTAACCACCACAAACAATTGGTTTTTATAACTTAGTTTGTTTTTGCAGGCACTTCCAGCTACTGGTTCACAAAAGCACCGATTTCGAATTGTCGAGAAGGAAGGTGACTTTAGTATTACGTCAGAGCACGAGTTCTCAACTGCTACTCAGAAATCGTGTCTCTCCTGGCTGACGCTTCTCAGTGTTGCGATTAAAGTTACTGAAACAGGTGGGTTGATGAAACATATCTACTAAATACTAGCGTAACATTTGGTATCTTCGTGTCAGTGCCCTCATATGCAAGACTGGGTAATTTAGTAAAATTCAATTCACTAAACCGATTAGATTTGACGAACACTTGGCATACATTATGCTGGAAAAAGGACATTACAATCGTTTGCCAGTAATAACTAGAAAACGAACACCAAAAAACTTACATCAGAATACGTTTTTCTGTTTGATGCGTGCTTTTAGGTGAAAAAAATTAAATTAACCGGCAATCGTGCTTTTAGGGATGTCGGCGAAAACATGCGAAATTTCCGAGCGACGTTTGGAGAGGTTTCAGAGGCGGGAAAGTGAACGGGAAGTTTACAGGAAAAAGCGGGATGTCCTTGAAACATTTGATCGCCTGCAAGAAGCAAAAAAGGTAAACCACGAAATACACGTAAATAATGCATCCACATTTCTGCTGAAAAATTTACAAATTTTCATTGGACCAAAAGTATGTCTGCTTTATAAATGCATTGAAATGCGCTGTCGTAAATTTTAAAATGCCCGTTTGGCTTGTATGAACTTTGGCACAGTGAGAAGCAACAAAAACGAATGCTTAACCTTCAACGAAAAATGAAATATTTTTTACAAAGCATTTGTGAGAAGCACGTTTTGGAATTCATAGTAAACGAAACCCTTTGTTTCTTGAAGGCACGCAGTGAAGTCGAGGATGCCTTGGCCCAACGCTCACAACTCCGGGAAGCAAAAATGATTCACCTGCTCAAGATGGACAAAATTTATGAGCGACTCGAGTCGATCCAATTCCAGCAGAGTCTCTGTAACAAAGCCGAACGCGAAAGAGGATTGCTCCGATTGTAAGTGAAAAAAACAACGTTTGTTAAACTTAGGCTTCGGGCATGTAATGGAAGATTTGGATCGTTTGGTAACAAAGATCTTAAGATAGCTGAAACTATACCCAAGTTTGAACCCCTTGTCCCAAATATCAGCCGTTATGTGTACATTTGCAAGGTAAAGCAATAATGCGCCAAACAATAGGCATGAAATTAACCCAGCAGAACCTAGACCAGGGGTTCTTAACCTTGGGTCCATGAACCCCCAAGGGGTCCGAGAAGATGCATTAAGGGGTCCATGAAACGAAATAGAATTATTCCGAAAATCCACATATTAAGGTTTCCACTTGATCAGGCCACAACGGCAGCCAAACATGCACCTCGAATAGTTTGAGCAATTGCAAAACCGACTTTGTGATGCAATAATGCATAACAGCTACTCTACTATTGCAAGTCTGGCATTGAAGTATATGTGCTTTCTGCTGTGAAAGGTTACATTAAGCAGGCAAGGTTAGTAAGTTAAAAAATTTAGCAGATCATAGAAGGAATGTCGAAGAAGAGAAAGTATAATGAAGACTATGTTGCCTTTGGTTTCACCTTCATTACTGGCAGTGAAAGACCACAATGTTTTTTCGACCTTTGCAATGTGTTTCATGCAAAGGGGTCCGTAGCTTTTCAAAGAATGATTTAGGGGTTCGTGATCCAAAAAAGGTTAAGAAACCAGCGGGATTCATCGAACTTTGTGCACTGCACTGACATAATGTGTTTTGTTCTGTGTCCTTGTGATTTCTTTCAGTTTGTTTGTTTCTGGATATATTCTACAGCCGTTACATTTTTTTGCAGACTAACCAGTTTTGAGCGAAAACTCCACGGCGAGGATAGAACAGGGAACAGTGCGCCCAACTCCCCAGAAAAATCCGACCAGAAGAGTATGTTGACCCGCCTGGCGGCCGAAAGAGACCAACTGGAACATGCGCTAGAGGTCGCCATTGTTACATAAACAATTGCTCATAGTATTAAGCTTTGAAATTTAGTTAAGGCCTACCCTAAAGGTCAATACTACCATAAAATTCGCAGCCTATGTATTTAACTTTGATTGTCGTGACAACAGGAATTGCGTATGACGCCCAGCCACCCGCCAGCCAATCACAACACGTCTAGTCGCAAACCGTCCCTGGTCATACACAGGGTCGAGTCTCTGCCACTTGAAGGGTCGTTTGATTATCGATCATCGTCGGAAAACATGTCGACCACCTCGACCGACTTCTCACATCTCACCCTGCCCGACATTACATTGCACACGTGACCGATCTTCGCCACCTGATTGGTTGAGGTCGAAGCCTGCACAGTGCCGAGGGTTTGTGCGTTGCTCAGTTAATGAATGTTCGCGAAGGAGGAGTTTGAAGCCGAAAAAGAGATTTGAATGGGATTGAGGAGTTTTACAATCAGCTGCCGTATGTGCCGTTCTTGTTTAGAGTTTATTTCATGTATTTGACCAGTTATTATGTAACGGAGATATGTTTTTCGACATGCATTGCGCCAGCGTTTCATGTCGCAGTTTTAACGAGAATTTCGACCCAATTTGCAATACAAGTCAATGTGGCTTTGGAATACCACCCGATGCAGGGGTTTTAGACAGCAAAATTTATTTCAAGAACTTCACAGCGAGGCGAGAACACAAATACGAACAGTATGCACAAACTAGGACAAAAATCCAGTTTCAAGTTTGACTGCAAATTTCCAACGGGAATCCCTATGTTTGGTTTAGATTTGCCAAATCGAAAGTCTGGTTAAAAAGGGTTAAAAAAAAATTTCATCACATAACAAAAAA
This sequence comes from Phallusia mammillata, assembly GCF_965637545.1. Lineage (NCBI taxonomy): Eukaryota > Metazoa > Chordata > Ascidiacea > Phlebobranchia > Ascidiidae > Phallusia > Phallusia mammillata. The sequence continues at coordinate 22,980,861 of NC_137253.1, forward strand.
CAATTCTTAAAAATTTGATATGGTTGTACTGGTGGTGGAAATTTGTTTTTGTTGACTATCTAAAAAATATGAGAGCTGCATTCTATATTTGGTCGGTAAAAAATATCAAGACGGATAACACAATAGAAAATCAAAAATGTACGTTGATATAAATCGAAACAAAAAACAGTTCATGGTCATTGTAAGTGTTTCACTGCGCAAAGTCATAACTTGCTGGAACATAATCAAACTCGTCTTCGTAAGGCTCCATAATTTGGTCAGCTACTCCTTGTATCTGATAACCAGCTTTTTCTCCTGTATTTGTCTCGTCGAGGTTGTCTTGTGAGCTGAAAAGTGACGGCATTTTGGCGCTAAACATTCTGGGCTGGGACCCCATAGTCGTGCGCAATTCTTGTCCAACGAGGGCTTTCAGATCTATGAAAAAAAACAAGTTTATAAGTTCTCGGTCTTTTTCATGTCCACCATTTTGAAATAAATTTGAAATATTTTTTAATCATATTTTTCGGGCGGAGAGAAATGGGTACGACAGAAATGGCGTCACAAAATTTAAACTCATTTGTAAAGCGACACTAATTTTAATTGTTTCGTAAACGAAATTATTATTATTTTAATTTTTATTCATACCAATTAGAATAAAATAATTGATTTGAGACCCAATTGTATTTAGTAAAATCCTATCCATTCACCAGACATTGCTAATAAAAAAAAAAATTTTTTCTATCAAATTGAAAAATTACTCACAAATTACCCAAAAAAAAAAAAAATATTTTATTTGTAGGGTAGACCTTACTGATTTAATTGATTAATTATTTTACGGCTATTTTATTAAACTTTCTCATTGAGAAACGTTTATACCTTGAACGCGTGACATGAGATCTCTTTTGTAATCGATCAGTCGATAAACCTCATCAGTGGGAGCGCCTACGATAAAAAAAGTTTTCGTAAAATTAGGCACAAGACGCGGAATTGAAGAGCAGCATAATTAACAAATTTCCGTACGCTACTTATTTATTGATTAGATATAAAGCACGGTCAGTTTTGTAACTTAGTTTATGCAGCGTATCTCATAAATATTGTAAGATCCCAAGTTTTGTTTGAGAGCATAGCAGCAATCTTTAGGTTTATCTTCGATTTGTTGCATTTCTAGATTTTGTCATATACTCTAAATCTTTTAAACTCATAGCTTTTAAAAAATATGAAGTTACACTACAAAATTTGCATATAAATTAGCACGCATATGTATATACAATCGGCCCATAAATAATCTTGCTTTCGTGCAAGCTGTAAAGTGTGTCAACATATCAAATCATCTCGATATTATCGCAGTGCATATGACATTGCATGTACTCGGCTGCCCCACGGCACGCTACTTAAAAACCACAGATACGCCTTACTGGCTTTCGTTGTAACGGCGCTGGTCTTCGACATTGGGATGCTGGTAGTTGCCCGTTTCGTCATGTTCTCGAGAAGTCTATGGAGCACGAGCTGCCGCAACAAACCCTGGAGTTTTCGGTTGTTGTGCTCAGTAATGGCTATGTCGGCGTTTGAAGCTCCTCTGCGTTCTCTGTAACAAAATGACGCGCTTGACGGTCCGGGGTTTATATATTGATTTTTTGATTATCTGTTTTGTCCGTACGCAACTTCATAAAAAATCGCAAGGGTGTAGAAATTTTGTTTTAATTTTAGAAATTATTAAATTTTTAGCATATTTTATAGCGAAACAAAATTTAACTCTAAAATTAAAAATAAATAAATGAGAGTCACAAACAAAAGAATAAACGAATTTCAAATGGCAATTTTTTTTTATCAAATCAAAATTAACAAATGTTACGTTAAACCTCAAATTTTTGTCAAAAACAGTTGCTGTCATCTAGTTCAATTAAGTTCTGTTTCAACGAGTGCGCGAGCTTAGCGCCAATATGCAATAATTATTTGATCCGCGTTTTTGTCTTTAAAAAAGCTTACTTACCTCGTTATAACTTTCCCGATGCGATTGACGTTATTCGTATTTTCCAGACTTCGGCCCGAAACTTCCCACACAATCAAGCAAATCGCAAATAATATGGTACACTGCATTGTTTTCTTTCTAACAAGATACAGATAAATGAGTTAATACCAAAACACAAACTTTAAATATTTAACAATGGAAAAAATATATGCCTAGAAAAAATCCAGTGACTCACCTTGGCTATCTCTCGTGATTTGTTGCCGCGGTAATTTTTACACCGAAATATGATGGAGTGAAGCGTCAACGGGCACTTTATATCGGGACCCTTGTAACTTTGATTGACAGCTCTTTTTTTCAGGTCGCCCCCAATAAAGAAGAATTTCTAAACGTCCTTCCACGTAACCAACCTTGTTTTTCTTACACGCTTTTGTCTTGCTCAGTTCATGCGGGAGAATTTTACTGGCATTTTCACTGACGGTTCAAAGCGAGGTGACAATTAACATGAGTGACATTAAGAAAAGAATACATGTTTTGTATTTTTAAATTCCTTTGTCCCTGACAACAATGACGTCATTGTTGCCCCGTGGTTTTGTGTTCGATTTTGGTCAGGTGTTTATCGGACAATTCGACGTCCATACAGAAGTGGCCCCTCCGCAGTGGCCGAGTGCCTTTGGGGACTCTTCTAAGCTTCCAAAATTTGTTGTCTTCGCATTTTTCTTGTGTTATATATGAATGGTAAGCAGCCAGCGGGATTAAACTCTTCATTGACTTCCGGCCAAAGGTTGTTTGAGGGTCATCAAGGCATAAAATCACACAAACACATTTCCATGGCTGTTATCTAACACTCGAGTTTTTGCATTATATGATCACTTTTATAAAGAATTCGACAATATCGAAAATATTTGAAGAGCATTTGGAAACCAAAATTGCAATCTTACTTTCAACGTGAGGCCTTAAGTATTATGACACGGTAAAATTGGGCATTAAAACCCTTCTGGTATTATACGAATGTGTTGGGAACTGCCATTTGGCAAACAAACTTAAAAACCACATTACCACATAGTTTCCGCGGTTTCTCAATCGCAATTATAGGTGAGAGGTTGCCAACTCGATGAGTTTATTGCCTGTTTTGAGTCGCAGCGAGACTTTTTAACTCTAAGGTGTCAACGAACCACGTCGCTCTGGTTTACCAAAAATCCGTTTAGCTGCTTCTCCGCTATAATAAACAGTCGCTTCGTTGTGATAGCCGAGGCGTCAGTCAAAGAGGTCGGCTGAAGTGCCTATTTAGGTTAAATGCCAGCCGTCAAAAACGACTGGCCATTGCGGTAAACTTTTCAACTGCCTAATGGCTTTTTGCGCAGCATCAACAGGGACGCCTTTCTCACGCATCGCACTGCGTAGAACGCAACACCAAAAAAATGCAGCGGTAAAAATAATAAAAATAAAAAAACTTTGCGTGGGTGAAGTGGAGCATTAAGCAGGACAACAAAACTTCGGGTCACCTGGCGGCTGAGTCCGCATTTCGATCATCAGTTATGTCACTTATCGCCGTGGCATGTAGCTAGCAATCCCAAGAGAAGGAAATCACCGACCACGTGCCTTCAAATGGTGCTTAAGGCTGACTATCGACGATCACATGTTTCGTGTAATGATCGACATGAAGCATCGGGTCAAAGCAGGTCGCCATTTGTCCCGAACATTCCCTACCGCTGGAAGCAAGACGGACATAAATGTTGATTCAAACGCACTGTTGACGGGTCATGCGACCACATTGATCCGCATAGGACAATAAAAAGTCAATATCAAGTCGCGTTGTATATCTGTTTCCGTTTTTTTAACAACATTACAAAACACTTAAACCAACTTTCAGGCCTAGCAGAAGTCCAAGCTAAATTCTCTTCTCAATTTTACGTTTAGCGTAACATGTGTATTCATTGGATTACACCATCCATCGTGGCGTTTGCAGACAAAGGAGCTCTTTCGCAATCATATCGACCAGTGTTTTTAGACCTAACTGGAAACGGACGGACATTTTTTACCAGATTTCGAGGATCTGTTCTGCGATAAATCGGAAGCAACGATCCATTAGGGCGGGTGTCAACGCCATATATCTTTTGTACATCAATTATTAATCAAGTATAATCTTGGGCAAAGTACAACAGAATCTTGTGGTCTTTTTAATGCGTCAAAGAAATTCTGTCGGCTGTGGGATGTTACCTTGAACTTTTTCTTTGGTAATTACTTTTAATTTGGTACATTTTACACAGAAGATATATTGGGTAGCGTTCAAGCAACTTAATAGCTTTGAAGTTTATGTGGTATAATACAATTTGAATCAATCATTTAAAACTAGTTACTTGCACCTGTCAGGCAGAATTTGGCGATTAACTGCACATACGATTAGGGAAACAAAAACGAGAAAAATTGGTTACATTCTTACACGTTTTAATGAACAGTTTTGAAATTTTAATGCAACATAAGGCTTTCCCTCGTGCCAGACCCTGCCTTAGTCATTGTTGATTTACCACTTACTGCGGCACGGGTTGGAGGTTTTTGCGGTTGTTCACAAAATTATCTTCAAAATTATATGCTGCATAGCCTGCGCATCTGCATGGTTCATCCCTTACCTAACAGGTGGTCGTCATTGCGCAACGATTAAACAAAACACGACGGGGTCAATATCTGGCATTTTAGGAGACATTTTCTGAATGAGCACCAAAATATCACACATTTTGTTTGATAAATTTTGATAATGATAATGACATATTCACAACCCATACGGTATGTGGTAATTTTAAAGAACAACTTCTGAGTGCAATAAAATATCTTTAACTTGACTTACAGCAGCATTTTCTGTCGATCGTGCACGCTCAGTACATGAAAGCCATATAACGATTGATCCTGCTTTGATTTCTATTGGATGCAATTGCTATCACGTCAACTTGAATGTTTCGCTACTGATATTGTATGTTTAATGTATTCGGGACTAAACACATTTTGAAATGTTTTCTCTGCACATTCTCTGTTTCCAAACATAAAGCCTTTTGAATTGAAGGCAAACTATTCTACATTACATGTTAGTTCAGTTGTCGTGATGCAGCTTATCTTGATTTATGTATGACGCAATTGGACCTCTTAACCCAGCTAATCTTAATGGCATTTTTTTCCTAATTTAGGCTACGATATTAAAAAAACAAACAATTCACATCAAGTACTTCAAGAGTGCAAACAAAGTGCTGTGTTGGTTCTGTAAATCAACAACAAATCATTTGGATGTAAGTTGGATAAATAGTTTTTGAGGAATCAAACTGAAGACCGAACTTTGATAAAGCCGAAAATTGTATTCCTCACTTTTACCCACGCTTTAGCGCCCACTGGTGTGTTTTCTCATACACATATGCTAATCGAGTCAAAAAAGTAAATCAACTACATTTCGCAGTCATTGCTATAACTTTAACAAACGCCTAGGAACAATGTCTACGCCAAAAGTGGTGCAATCACAGCCAACACTTCAACTAAGCTTTAGGTTAAGCTGCTCTTGTGCACCGACAAAGCGAGACGATCTAAAGCAGAAAGCACAAGACCACACGTACAAGTTTGTCATATATTTCATCTTTCGATTTAGGCACATTACGACCAACGACAGCACATGATACAAACGTTTTTCTACCCACCAGATCTGATGATTATGAAAGCATAGAATTCATTTGAAGTTTGGTTTCACATTTGCAATTCATTAATATTTTGCACAACAAACTTGCCTGACCCGTATTAAATTGAGGGCAGGCAAGACAATACAGAATTCATTTTACGAAGAATTCTAACGCAGTTCCTGAGTAAAACAGTAGTGCTGGTGATTGCAGCTCTTTACAGCCTGCGCTGCATTGGTTTAGGGGTGCATTTAAATGCAAGGTCGCATTTGCGCTAACAGAGTAAAACGTCAAAGCTTTATGACATAGTAAGAGTGGTAAAAAAATAATTCGCTTTCGTAGCTCGTAGCTGCCGATAAAAAATATCGTGGCATAAAACGTAAAACCGGTGAAACTTACAATGAAGAACGGTTGTTGTTTTGCGACATTGGTATTTATGTACACTATTGTTGTAGTTAGCCACCTACCTAACTCACAGATATGTTAGTCTTCATTACCCAAACCAATGTACAGAACAATAGGACAAAAATATAAAATTGGCCACCGTTCAAGACAGAAAAAAAGCCGTTTTAGACAAATTCTTGAAACATACCCTATCAAAAACTTTTAATAAAAGTGAGTAACGCACCCAAAGGGCGTAGTTGTTAAGGCATCCCGGTGACTTATGTACATAACGCTCAATAAAACAACTAATAATCAAAAAACGCAATTAAAAGTTCACGTGGTATATGACGTGTTATCACAATAAGCCTGTTCGTGTATTAATCATAACGTTTGTATGTTAAATCAAAACTTTGTTGAAGTTCAATTACCTTGGGATTGTACAAACAAATCCCATATCAGTTTTCCGACAAAATCCAAATCAATCTTATACTTTTCCTGCAACTCCTGCAGTTGCGCAAGCGAAAATTTACTCAACTCTTCTCGGCCGTACGTCTGATGCAATAATGGACAAACTTGTGGTCCGCCCTCCTTGCGCTCCATCACCGTATTCAGTTGCTGTTCTAGGAACCTACACCTTTCCATAGCCATATTTCTGCGGTCCTCTGACAATCGTGCCCGCTCATTAGCCTCGGTAGCTTCCCTTTTCCAAGCGTCGCAAGCTATTTTCGCCTGATTCCACGAGTCTTCCCACTGTTTGCACTTCTGCTGCATGCGCTCAAAGTCGCCCCCTCCAGTCATCATGTTTCCCAAGGAGGTGCTCATAATAGAACCTGGTAAACTGCCAGGAGTTCCAACGCTGATTGGAAACTGCCCCACCGGAAATGGAACGGACGATGCCAAGCTAGGATGCGGCGCCTCGGCTCCAAGCGCATTAGATAGTGAAGTTGGCGAAATGGAGGACATCGGGTTACGTTGCATATTAGCTCGCAAAGCATCCTGTGGAATACTAACTGGATCCGACATAGGAAACTGCTGCTGTGCCCAAATACCCTCTGTATTCATTTTCGGCTCAGTTTTCCCGTTCTTATCGCGCTTGTTGTCATCTAGATCTAGATCATCCAATGCGTTGCCCACAACCGAGTCCACGGTCTCATCAGGCGGATAAAACGGGACTGCATCGCTGTTAAGTGAGTTGCGTTTTCTGGACAGAACCCCTTGAGATTGTCCATCTGAAGGTATGGGCCAAGCCGAAGTGGTGCTGTAGCTGTTCAGAAACGGACTCTCACCACTAATACGTTCTGATCCCGGTGCCTTCGAGTAGTTGTCGCCTTTACCGTTGCTGAGAGAAGTGGTGCGCTGTTTTGAGATGGGAGACGGACACTTAGGAAAGCTGCGACTCATATTGTACTCGGTTAACATGGACTGATTTGGCATGCTCCTACTATACTCGCTGTTATCTCCGCCAAAATTACGTGCAAATTCGCTCCACATATGATTTCCAGATGGGGTATCATGCATTGACACCGATTCGTAGGCACCCATTAATGAACTGTATGCACTTCTCTGTTCACGAGGATCCGTCAAACTGCCAACACTACTTTCCATTGTAATTTGATTAGGTATAGGGCCACTTGGGTCCTCAATGATCCGAATTTCCTGTTCTACATGGGCAAATGCACAGAATGGGCCACGAGGGCAGTAACCAGTCTGGGTCATATCATGGCATTTTGTGCTCTTGTATATCTCCGGGTGAAATTGCTGCTCAGTGCGTGTGTGGCAAAACTGGCAACTGTCACCCTTCTCACAACAGGATGGATCTTTCCAGTCATCACCTTGTTTCACAATCGGACAGGGGCTGGATCTAAAACAATATTATAACCATAAAATTTTTGACAAAACCAGAGTTGGAACCCATAACACTGGGAGGGCAAAGCCATTTCAGTAACCACTATGCCAGTTTGGAAAAAGAATATAACATTTTGATGGAATCATTCATACTTGTACCTGTATTTGTACTTTTTTGGATTCCGACGTCTATCTTTAGCATTGTGATATTGAGGACATGCATAACCTTGCCGGCACAAGCGAGGTGGCCTCTTGCACAGCTCTGTTTTATAGTTGGCTAGAACATAATTCGCATCTTGCCACTTTGGATCATCATTAACAATTTTCTCTGACAGATTTATGCTTTCCTGCATGGTGGGCAGCTCAGCCACAGGACTTGATTGATTTTGTTGCACTTGGTCATTGCACTGTTGTTCTCTTATGTCATACACAGGGGGGCGCAAATCATTAGCACCATGTGCAAAAGCACAGTGAGGCCCATTTTTCACACAATTTCCTCTGGAATCTGTTTCATGGATACAAGTTCCAGTTTTATAATAACGCAAATGATATCTTCTTTCTGTGTCACCAGTGTTTCTAAAAAAGTCGTATGTTGAAAAAGTTGTTTGGGTACAACAGTCTTGAAACAACTACTCACATCTGACAAAATAGCGACATCAATTAAATAAATAAGTTTCTTTTTAATGCAAAACAGTTTACTTTATGTCAAAAACCCATAACAGCAAAAGTTGCCTATTAAGTTGACCCCTTATTGATTTTGGCTCTTTCTCCTATGTTAACTTATTATTAAATTTGACTCTTTTCATAAGCAAGCAAATAACGTTTTTTTAAATTTTAGGTTATTTAACAAAAACTCACTCATTTATCGATTGCTTTTGGTGTGTACAACACACTAAATAGACTGTTAATTGATTGGGTATTTTTTTAACTGATGATTGTAACCGAGCTTTAGTCAAATCCTAAAGGTTTGAATGAGCAACCTCTACAGTTCGGATAAGAATATAGACCTGCCAGATGGTTTATTTGCTATGCAACAGTAATGTTTATGGCAAACCTGTGAATATATGTGCAATCATCTCCATCTGGACATATACCAGTGGTTTCATCATATTTACTGCAATAAACATCTGCACTGTAGTTAAAAGTTCCATCTCGCCTTCGAACTGGCCGCCTTCTGCGCTGATTTGAAAAGTGCCAATGAAAACAGGTAAAGGGACGATGCTGAGTGCATTTGTGTTGCAAAAATAAAGGACATTGATTAACTCTGAACTCCTTCAGATATGTGTAATGGAATGGCTTTTCAGTTTGAGGCGGTGTGGAAGCCATGGTCTAACTATGATACAGATCACAAGTCAAAAAGTTGTTTTAACATTAGAGCTACATCTAAAAATAAAGGCTGTTTTGATAAATTTCATCACAGGCTGTTTTCAGTATACTTCATTGCATTTAGAAGCAGGACCTTTCTATCATAGGCTGTTTCCATCTAATACATACAGATAATACCTCCTAATGACCTGGCAGGTATACTGTAATTGTTGAACAGGTTATGCTTTACAAGTCATCATAGATTTTGGCTATTAAAAAGGTCTGGCTATATAGAACCAACCATATGCAAAATTGAAACTTATGTATCAACACAATAATAATTTATATGTGTCATAGCAAGGTGTTAGGACTGTTAGCTAACTTCAAAAAAATGTTTTGCACAACATGATGAAAGTGGCATAGGCAACAATCCAATATTCGGCAACATCAGTATAAAGACAACATAACCAGTAACCTCTTAAGCACACTTTCTATGGTTCATATATGAACCAATAGCAATGTAAAAGTTTTGCATAAAACTTTATGTTACATCATCAAAGCTCGAAGGCAACAAAAACAATTTTATGTTCTCAAATTCTAATGTCAGACTCATGTTGTTAACTTCAGTTCCAACTATGTGTTAAATGTCTTTCAAAAGGTATGTTGTATCGTATACGAAAAATAGGTTTAATTTGTGGTCAAAATCAAAACTCAATGGCGACAAATTAAGTCAAATTGTTTCACCAAAGCATACAGTTCAGTTTCAACAAAATCTAAAATACCGTATACATGTATATAAATAACCGTAACAACAAAACCATGTCTCGCAATTCACGTCATTTAGAACATTTTCAACTTTGCATTTCTACTTTTTTAAGTTGCAATCCGCGCAGTCAACTTTGCTAATCATACGGTTGACCTGTTTCCCCTGCTGTGCTTGCGACGTCACAAAAACAAATATTTTTTGAAAGTTTTGTTGTGCAAAATAGTCTGAACGCAACGTTAGAATTCTGTTCAAAACCCAAAACGGAAGTTTTTTTGCAATTATTGATAAATGTTGTGGCCCTAACGTCGTAAAAATTAGTATGCTACGTTTTTTTGTCAAACTGTAAACAGTTGTAGACATCACGTTTCAAAGTCTGATTGATTCTAACAATTCACATTTTCATTTACAATAAACTTTAACATTTAACGTTTGGTATTAAAATATTAAATTTTAAAAAATAAAGCGTTCAAGCGCATCTGCAAAAATGTAAACAACATGGTCACGTGAAAAACGTTAAAAAGCAACGTGTTGTGGAAAAAACGAACGTCAGGTCGGTCCACGAGTCCTGGTTCGGAAGCGTTGGCGCAGTGTTGTTTTTTCAGGAGCGAGTGCATTTGGGTTGGAAAGTTTATTCGTTATAACAACCCTTGTCGTTGTACACGTAGGTCGGACATATCGGAGGGCAGAACGGAATTATGAACATAAATGCCAATTGCCAATCATTGTTTTGTATGATGACCTAATTACCTTTAAATTACATGCGGTTTCACGTGTGATTGGGAAGATTTTTGTTTAGGTCTGTCATAAATGTTTTGTAACAGCGCAAGATGTAACGAGTAGCATTTAACTGTGGTGTGGTGTAAGTTAGATAAATTATTTGTGTCTTGTAGGTCTATGTTAGGGAATGTGAGAATAATTTGTTTGGCATGTCCTTGCTCCTGTTTTTATTTGGTTCAGCCTGTCTTTTCTATCTCTATGTGACCTATAATTCCAAGGGAAACAAGGATGAATTAAAGGAGGCAAGTGATAACCATCAATCTTCAATACGGAATAAAAGACCTCAGTTGAGTTCAATCTTCAAAGCATTTATTAAAACCCTAATAGACCCTGCTAACAACAATTATCTTGAATGGGGAAATGGAAACCCAGATCCATTTGTTTTTCGTGCATTCGTTGATAGATTTCAGTCTTTTGATGACATCACTAATGCAATGAGAGAAGCAGGGCTAGAAAAGTGCCAACTTATTTTGGGCATTGATTTTACAGCAAGCAACGAATGGCAGGGTAGAACATCAAATCGGGGATTTTCCTTGCATAATGTAACTTCCAAAGTGTTGCATAACCCTTACCAACATATCATCACAGTTTTAGGACACACCTTGAAAGACTTTGTTACCATAAGTCAATTTCACTACAATGGAAATGAACAGAAAAAGACCATGGGAATACATGCATATGGATTTGGTGATTCAATTACAAAGGACCAATCAACATTTCCACTTCAGAAAAACCATGAACCTTGTGTTGATTTTCACGAAGTGTTAACATCATACCGGGAATGTGCATCCCGGGTGGTGTTAGGAGGTCCGACCAGCTATGCACCTGTGATCTACAAAGCAATAGACATTGTAGAAAAGACAAAACAGTTTCATTTATTGGTGATAATAGCAGATGGCCAGTTTGTAAATGAAGAACCCACAGCAAAAGCCATTGTGGCTGCATCATTTTATCCTCTTAGTATTGTTGTGGTTGGTGTTGGTGATGGACCTTGGTCAATTTTGCACCAATTTGATGACTGGCTTCCACAACGACACTTTGACAATTTTCAGTTTGTGGAATATGCAGACATTGTAAAAGAGAGCCATGGAAAGAATGCGGAAGCTGCTCTGGCTCTGCAGATTCTAATGGAAGTACCTGACCAGTACAAAATGGTACAAAAACTTGGCTTCATTTCACAGAAGCTAAATGGTGGCAAAACTTTGAGTAATACAACAGAACTGTGAGCAATAGACGGGTTTGTAACCTTCCTGGTGCTTAAAGTACTGTGTGACATATTCCATTGTGCCCTTTTTGGATCTTTTTGTATTTTTGGGCATTTAGCCTGTTGGGTAACAAAATGCATGTACAGTGTGCAGGCTTTATTTATAAGAAGCATGTATAGTATTAGCATGTATATATTCAGGAAATTGTCAGCAGTGTATGAATCTTGTTTGTTATTCATTCAGGCAAGTCATCCCATGTTCATCCTCTTTGTTATCATTAGCTTAAACAATGTTTGTCTGTGGGTACCCAGCTTTGGTACATAACTCACTGTAATTCCAGTGATAACCTTGTTTCATAGTTTGTATTGTAGTTCACCTTTTGATATGTGTAGTGTGTTTGCACTTGATTTCCATTGTGATTTAACATTATCATATGTATGTTCGAAATTTGTACAGTAATGCTTTTGCCTCATATGCATATGTACTCTATTACCATTTATTTTATTTTATGCACATGTTAGTGGCAATTATGTGGTATAGATTAACAGACCTATAGCTATTGGCCTGGTGTACTTCTGAACACCTTTGTATCAAAATATTGAATCATTATTTTTTTGACCAAAGTCTGCACATTCAATTTAATAATTTTATTATTTTTTGGATTCCTATTTAAATAATATAAAAAGCTTATTTTTTCATTGGTCCACATTGCCTTTGTGACTGGTGCAGCACATGCACATTTAATTTATGTCAGAGATGTTCCAATGCATATTTTTGAACTTTTTAAGGAATGTAGGAAATGCGAACAATAGGCTGAAACAGCCTGCAGCTGTTGCCAAGCAATCAGAACGAAAAGATTAAGTCGGTGGGATTTTGGGAGCCTTAATGGTGAGTTGGTGTTATTTTTAAATGAATTATGCATCTGCCAATTTGTAACCCTAGTCTTGTATTTGCAGATGGTGCACTGGTGGAAACCTCTCGCACTTTCAGCAATTCGTGGAGTTTGCTACGGCACTGTCATTTTCACAGTCATGGACAGTGTTGGCGGCTTGTTATACTTTATTGGGCCTTCTATGGAACCGACGGTGCACGAGAACGAAATAGGGTTGTGCGAAAAAGTGACTTCCTACCAGAACTTTCAACGGTAAAATTTCCCCCTGGCAATTTCAATCTTTAGATGAGACAATCGCCTGTGGACATTGTAATTTATTTACCGGTTTGGCGTTGTATAACTTCAAACCGGTTAGGTAGATGTTGCAACGAATGCTAACATATACTTGATTGTACTTTCGATACAGAATAAGTTTCCCCAAAGACGCATTTCCAACACACACGTCTAAACAAACCGTGACCCTTTTCGTCGCATGATCGTGTGAATTTAACATATTTATGTTAATTGCTCAGCAAACTTGCGCAAAATTTCCGGAAACGCTGACGCTGGGGGCGCGACGTCAGCACAACAAAGCGCAAAGTCTTGATTGCGGCGTATCTTTAAATACGTGCAATGATGGCTTAAGCTGTCAGAACCAAATGAGAAGTATGAATAAAACATAAAAGGAACTCAGTCCGGAAACGCATGGAAATAATTTTAAACCTTAAATGTGCTTTTCGGTACTTCGCTAAATGGAAAATATTTGCAGTCGCTTTTACCTTTTAACTGCTCATTAGGGCAGTCAACGATCGGGTCGATGGCAGACCTTTGTGTGAAGATGGTTTCTACTATTTTGTGGTCCCAAGAGGCTCTATGGGCCAGAGCGTTGATCAGCACCCTCTCTTATTGATAATGGTTAATGTTTTATGACTTCTTCATATTTTAAGCTCATTGTCCAACATGAGTAGACCTGGTGAAGTTTGTCTGCAAACACGAGGCAAGATTTTTCAAATTTTATCGCTTATTGACTTGTGCGAATGAATTGATTGATAGGCCATGTAAACATGAATTAATAATTCAGGCAAGGCAGGTTATTTTTGACTAGTTGTGTCTGTCTTTGTATCCTGTGTTCGTGCTCGATACGGACATGACTGCTAAATATAAATCTTGCAAGGCTCGTGATTATTATCCCCGCTCTACGTATGTATATACTTGGCCCAATTAAACAAGGCAGATCACCTAAAACGACTGTGTTGCTTTTTGTAGGGGAGACATAGTAATTGCGCTGCAACCAGATGAACCGACCACGCAAATTTGCAAACGAATTATGGGCCTTGAAGGAGAACAAATAAATAACAGCAAGAACCCGATTAACAATACCAGGTAAGTTGTTTCGCGAAAGTTACGACCCTAGTTATCGTACTGATTGATTTTATCGCCACTTGTGTACACAAAGTGATGAATTCCCAAACCGACCGACTGAAGAACTTCGTTTGAAAAGCATTGGGCGAGTAATGGACACAAAAGCCTGGTGTGAACAAAGTCGAGTGTAGCTGAAATTGTGCAGCCAGCTTACAGTTACACAATACGATTTTGGGGGCTTTTGGGTGTAAACTTCTGGTTACTTGATCTGACCTTGCTGACCTCACTTGAAAACTTATAGCACACATATAAACCAAGCAAAATACAAGGTTCTTACTGGGTAAAATCACTCATCTCGTGCTGCAACTAAACAAACATCATGTTACCCAAACACCAACACCGGTATGTCATTACACTGTTATTTTTGCTACAACTTTTTTTCAGTATCTCGCATAGTCACAGGTCAAGACCAACAATATTTAAAACGGTCTATTCCAGTGATAATGTGGCATATGAATTGACAGTAGGTTTAGAAATTTTTTAGTGCTTTTTGGACGTGTTTTGAAGGTTTTGGATTTTTTTAATTCTTAGTCGGTAATAATAATATAAGAATAACATGTCACAATAATAAAAGTTTTCTACTTTACTTACACTGGCGCAGAGTTGTATGCGGGCCCGAGAATGGAGCCTGTATTTAAAAGTAAAACCAGAAATCAGGCTTTCAAAAATAAAGTAGGAATTGTGCCCTACAGTTACTTTTACAAAGTTAATATTACAAAACAAATGTGACCGAGTGAGAAGTCAGGCCCGTATCAAGCCTGTTTTTTGAAACTTAAGCCCGGGACCTGAAAGGCTGACCTGGCCTACAACTCTACAATGTTCTCGTCCGAAAAACGTTAGGTATACAAGCAAAAAGTCGAATTTCTAATTGTCAATCAATAAAACTATATCTACATGTAATACACAAATATCTACATGTAAACTTTTCATACATAACTAGGCGCAAAAGCTTTACATTTTCTTTCAGTGGTGGAAAGTATTTCGGAGGTATTGTGCCACGTGGCCACGTCTGGTTGGAAGGAGACAACAAATCCTCCTCACGTGACTCGAGACACTTCGGACCTGTTCCTCTCGCGCTCGTCCACGGCAGAGTTTTTGCCAAGGTCCGTATTTGATTGGCATGTAGTTAACCTTTGGGTCATCGTGTTTAACTTTCGTGCCACTTTCGCTTGACACTTTCGGTAACAACCCGTTGTATTGACATCTTCCTGTCAGTTTATTGTCAAAGGTTTACGCTGTTGTGTGAAACGAAACAAGTAGGTAAACTGAAACGGTGATAATTTGAAACCACATGAGTCAAAAGGCTATAGCATTGTATTGCAGTTTCAGATGGCTTTCTTTGGCATGTGAAAACCTCTGCATCATTGTCACGAACACAGGGTCAAATCGTACGTGAACCGAAATCTTATGAGGGCACACTTGTCACATGAATGTGTTTAATAGTTCAGCTAACCACAATAATGTTTCAGACGACTTCCTTTGTATGTAGAAACACGGGTCACTTTAGTTTAGGCCCAATTAAAATACCACGACGCCGTCACGTCAAAACACTAAGGCGTTTTAGTTACAAGGGTACAATACAGCATGTGTTGTGCTCTAATGCAACTGTGTTGTGGTTTTACTGTTAATCTAACGTGGGATATAAAGAATTATACCACACTTACCAATATGCTTAGCTTTAATCTCATTACCAACTTTACTACCCATTGAAGTCAACCATAGCACTAAAACCACTCTACGATTTTGCCTCATGTACTTTAAAAGCTTGGTTGGATTTAACCTATTGTGAAGCATACTGGTCATCAGGTCACGTTTAGTCAAATGAACTGCTATCAATCAAGGCTGAAAACAATAAAACCGTACAGGGAAATCTTATGCACCCCATTCCGCTTAGCCTGATGCGTTGTTGCTCACATCATTAAGATTTGTAGGCTAATTTCTGCGTACGCAAATCGACTGATTGGTGTTATTCGCTAAGTTTGAATCGGAGGAAAAATCAATGGCTCTTATACGTAAACATTATCAACTGAAATGTATCTCTTCATAAAGTAGCAATAATAGTTTTGTTGCGAATGAACGAATACTCAGACCTATACCACTCATTTATTCATTATTGTGATTTGATACCTGTAAGTCCATCCTATCGGGACGCAATTACAACGGTAGCAGTAATTACGTTCGAGCGGTCTCATTACCGCAATTTCGAAAGCACCTGTAAGCAATTTCAAAAAACGCCTGCATGTTAGGTTTCATCAGTAAAAGTCGATTGTAATCCCCTCGCCTAGTTTTTCAGAGCCTAAGTAGAGGTTTGTAAATTCTGTTGAATTTATCTTGTGGACATTTAGTATCACTCCAACCTTTCTATTTTTGTCGTTTATAAGTATCCAATGAGTAAAATTCTGTCTTTAACAAAAACACGATTTTTCATTAATTGCAAAAACATGGAGCAAACTTGGGCCAAGAATAACATCATGTAGTCTTTACATTAAAGTTTCAAAGTATGCTCTGCTACATAGTGGAAAATTTATTGACCCGCACTTTCTAATAGTCGAACTGTAATCAGGCTTTGAATTATTAGGCGTGACGAATTATATCCACACTTACATGCTTGGCTTAATGCTCAATACCGCTATCCAGGCAAAGCAATAATTCCTCATACAATCCCCAAAATACGCATTGGTGCCAAACAGGAGGTAAATTGAATTCAATGACATTGCTGTCGACATGAAACAGTTGATACGTTATGCAATCTGTCGTATTTTGATTGTGCACTCGAGGTGCATGGGAATGAATAGCTGAATGACAAAAGAGCATCTATGCCACGATTAACCTTTGTGACACCTATTTCCGGATACTGCAATAATGGATAGAAACGTTGTGTGACGTGTGACAGATAATTTTGTTTATACACTGGAGAATGGGTAGTTAACCTCCTTTTTCGATTTTTCTTAGATTTATCCCTTTCCGGAAATGACGTGGTTTCGGAGATCTCCAAAGCCAACCACGTGACATCCGATCAATTGTCACCGCAGGTTGTGTGACAATGATGACTGACGCCATATTTTGACCATTGAATGGATTTTGAAACGTCGCTTTACTGTGGGGTTTCTGTGAAGCGACGAGAATAGATGCAACATATTTTTATTTTTTGTGCGAAAAAATTCTGATGGCTTTTTGTTCTTTTATTTATTGGGAAAAACACACAATGTTTGATATTTTTGCAAGCTAAACTTTATAGCAGACCCACTACACCTCAACTGCTGCCAAGTGCATGACATAAGCCTATATTAGAGAATCTCAACCGAGGGTGAATTTGCCCCTTATCTACATTATATTTTTTTGCCCACCCCCCAAAAAACACTTGGAATTTGCTGGATTTGTTTCTTTTCTTGGTCGTCGTAGTGGCACATTTTATCTTTAAAAATACCCAAGTGGTAAACGATACAATAAGGGCTGAGAACCTCTTCTCTGTGTGGTAAAACAACACGCAATGGTAAGATAAAGTGCTTAATAACAACGTTCAACTTTAGACCAATGTTTGTAATTCAGAACGATTTCTTTACGAATCACACTTTTGGGCTTTTTTGCCTTCTCAAAGACCAAAAGTGTTTAAAACAACGTTGTATTAAAGAACTGTCTCTGACTCTCTGCAATTCAGAACGATTTCTGTACAAATTACACATATAAGCTCCTTTACTTTCTAAAAGAACAAATAGGGGCTCGCAGTAGAAATCTGACCTTGAACCTTAACTTAAAAATAGACCAGAATAAGAGTGGTAAAAAATATATTAAAAAGTCGACGTGCGTCGCAGTACGAAACCAGAAAAAGAAAAAAACACAAGTCACGTGATGTAACACGGATGGGAAGGAAGTTCTTGTACAAATTCGCAAACGTGGGCGAACAGGAAGGCTGCGAAAACGTACAGCAATGTTGAAGTGATAAGCTGGTTGAAGAAAATATTACTTAGAGGTTACAGAGGGTCAAGTTGGAATGCGGAAAGACTGGAAACGTGGCTAATGGCAATTGGACGGTTAAGTGGACCTATAGGAATGTGCTGTTCTGGAGTTTTGCCAGATATTAATGTTTGAACACGTTAAGGTATCGGTGTATGCTGCTATGTGGCCCTTAAAACAGTGCCGAAAGGTGCCAAAAAACGGGTTACAGGGAACAAGGGGGCAAGTAGTCGTAAGGAAACTAAATCACAGTCGCGAGGAAGCCAATACACACACAAAGAGAAGCGAATGAAGAAGAAACCAAAAGAGAGAAAAAACACAAAAAGGAAAAAAACTGCAACGGAGTGGGGGCGCTAAAGGGCAGCGGATCGAATGATTGTGCTGGAAAATCTCTTTAAGTCAGTGAAGGCCAATATGAGTGCGCGAAAAACTAGATTCTGCTCAGTGTCTAAAAACATAGGCTCAGCGCCAAAGCGCGGCGTCCAGTCGGCAAAGTAAAGGCTACGTATATAAGAAGAAGTCGGGTATGGCACATTGCGTACGGAAATAATACTCGGTGTAACAAACAGCCCTGACTGAAAGCGTGATTAATGGATACCCGTAAATGGTTTGATCATAGCAGTAGCTGTTATGGCACAGTGAGGAAAATGGCACATATCGCCCGGTTATCTCCCCTCGGTGGACGGAAACACAAAATGTGTGCAGTTATTGAGCGGCGTCGCAGGCTTGCCACTGCCAGGTGGTGAAGTTTCACAATATGGAGATGGCGGTTTGCTGCCACCGTTACACAAGGTGGTATTTTGGCCGCGCGACAATCCAAGGTCAAAGGAGAAGCGGTGCGACGGAGAGTGATTGTTGTTGTTCAAGACCTCGTTTTCGTCGCTTTTTCGTGCCCGCGCTCGGCCGCCAGGTGGTGCTCGTAAGGCGTCGTCCAGCGCGGCAGTCCTGCCCGGTTCAGGCCATTCAAACTTTACAGAAGATGCGGGTGATGCGCTCCGGTTTAAGTCCTTTGCCTGGAGACAGAGTCGCGCAAACGGTGAACGTATTGTGGGTGAAGAAACGCTTTTCACGACACCGAGACGTGGAGATGGCGCTTCATCGTTGGGTAGAGGGGAAGGTGGCGCAGTATTGTTATCTCGCAGCTTCCCAAGTCGGAGTTTAGGTTTCCTTCTAGAGCTGCGTGTGCGCTCTGGAGACGAACCGGAGGAGTTATTAGCCTCCGGCGGGTTAGTACAGACTTTCAGTTCTTTCGGTGCCGGCAGACTGTTGCCGGACAACGAGCGTCGATGTTTTGGGGTTTGAGGACGTGGTGGGTCAGCCGCTGGGGGCGCGGTTACAATTGGGGCCGGAGGACTACGGATGGACCCATTCGTGGATGGGGTGGTGACGTTTTCGCCCGCGAGAATACGAGCGTAGCGACTCAAAGCTTGATGGACAAACTGGTATTGCTCCCATGTCTGGATCATACCACCTCTGCAAACAAAATGCGATGATTAAACGCTAAAGTAAAAGATCACGCTATTCAGTACAAGCAGTTGAAAATAGAAGTCCGTTATTTTCAACACAAAATTTTAAATATTTATTTGGATTTTTTTGACATCCAAATAACTGACTAGTCGGACATGAAACTCTGAATACATTATCATAATCAAAGTTAAGGAAACTCCCATAATACCTGTCAAGCCGCATTTGAGACACGATCCGGAGAATATCGACTTTGCCGGTTTTCAGTAGTTGTTCACAGCCTACTGACACCGCAATGTAGCAACCTGTTCGACCAATGCCAGCACTGTAACAAAAAATGGTGGTCACAACCAGTTCATCCATAGGCAAAGTTCGGGTCTGTGTACTCTTAAAAATTTCAAATAAAGTCCCTAGCGCCAAAATATCAATTGCATCATTTAGTTTCATTAGAAATGCTAGCCTTTTTCAAAATTGTTTAAGCCTGAAATGGAACTAGCTAAAGAAAAAATGTCCAGATCAAAACTTTCGGAACTTTTACCAACTGAAACTTTAACAAACAAAATCATTCAAATTTATATTAGTTCCTAAACATACACTAGTATTGCAATTTGCGTTGATATACCTGCAATGCACAGCAATCGGTCCATGACTGTCCTTCTTCCATCTCGTGACCTCCTGGACGAGTTCAAGCAAACCTCGCGTCTTTTCAGGCGTCTCATGGTCCATCCACGTTGTGTACCAATAATGGTTTACCGATCTTGATTCGCCGTCAGTGTTAGTCAGAGTCAGCTGTACAATATAACAGTTCATTAAAGTCGTTGATTTTACGAGTAGAAAAGACATTGCTTGTCATATCAGAAGAATTTTACTTAATTGAAAATTGCTGACATGGCAATTTTGCTATTATGTCTATTCTAAACCATACATTGACAGAAAAAAGACGACGTACCGATCGCACACTGAAGTGTTCAAACTGTCGGATTGATTCTACTTTGACAGTTACACCACCGAAGCATTCGCTTTGGCCAACATTAATTGGAAGGTAGCGGCTGCATTTCTGCAAATAAAAAACAGGTTTAGCTCTGCCCCTTGTTAATTATCCCCAACACAGTAATTAGTTTGTGAAGAAAAAAAAACATTTCGTTGCAACTAAAAGTAAATTACATATTTTAGTATATTGCATAACAACCCACTAGAGGAGAAAAATCAGTTTGGCGAGGATTTTTGATGCAGTACATAGGTTAAAATGCCCAACCAAGCCCCGTGAGACAGGGAAAATTTCATTTAGATCGATTGAACCTGGTTATGCCTCTTACCTCTTTCCGTTCCATCAGCTTAGTGATCATTATGATGCTTCGAACTCGTTGTTGCCACGTCATACGCCAAAAGTCGTCAATCGTGTTTGCCATTGGCCCCTGCGCGACAGACAAACTTGACAGGTCGAACGGGTATATATGTGTGGTTATTTATAGCTAGACAGCACAAGGGAATAGTTTTCGAGCCAAAATGTCAACGTCCATGTATGCGACAGGTTTTGGCCCAGCGACAAACGTGCTTAAAAGCAGACCACAAGTCACACCACGTTGGTGGTCACACATTATATTGTTCTTCTGCTTAAAAAGATCTAGACATAAACGTTAACATTCACGCATGGTGAAATCAAGATTTGGTAAACAATACAACGACAAACAATGCTAAAACCGACATTACTCTGGGCTTTTTCAGCTTGGAAGCAGTAGAACTAATTCACCAGCAAACCCTTGGTGAAAACAAAATCGACTCTAGTCAAGCTTTATCAAAGAAATTGCATTCGAAGAAGCTGATGCTAAATAGGCGAAATGTATGTGCCTTATAACTAGAACTGGCTGACTTCTTTTTAACTTTCATTGGCTTTTACACGGTAACGCAAGGTCTTTAATACGACAAAAATTCAGAGGGAAATATGTTATTCGTACCTGTGTGGCAATGAAGGCGGAATTTTTCAATGTCACAGGTACTGCTGAGGATGGAACGTCACGTACAGCTTTGCTTGGGGATTTGAGAAACGCGCAGTTCCTCACGTAATTCGCGTTAATGTAGGTCGAGAGTGCGTCGTCCTCTTCATCACCGGGACAGCTTTCCAAAACCACTCGGCTATGTTCGTCTGTAGAAACATATTAAGGGTTAAAATAATTTTTGTTAGAGGACATCTAAATTGAAACTGATAGTCGCTGGCTATAAACAAGTTTTAGTGAGGAGTTGGTAAACTTTTATTTTTGTTTAACAACGCGAAAAATGACTATTAGGTGCAGAGGGAGAAAAGTAAAACAAAGTAATCTAACCAAAAGTTATGAAATACACTGCACTGATATATTATAGAACTTTAAGAGCTTTTTATTTGCTCAAAATAAACGTTTAACATTTTGTTCGTCTGTGGGTCAACTGAGCACAGTTTCAAATGCCTATTTGTCATGCATGATATTTGTTTTCATTTGTTTCCTTTTGGTGCGCGGTACTTTCGATGATACTATTATTTCCCGTAAAATCCCTTGGTTAACAGCAGTGTCGCGTTTTCGGTATTTATTCACACATTATAAATAACCACGCCTATAGTGTGATTCAAACTCTCAACGCCAACGTCAGTTCTTCCCAATAGGGAAAGTCCCGCGTGGTCGTGACGTACTTGGCAAAATTGTGCGGTAGCGATTCTTAGTGCCGTGGCCGGCGATGCTAAAGTGTTTCTCCGAAGGATGGTTCATAGGTATTTCCCAGAATTCCTTCTGCAGTCGCGTAAGGTCACACGCCTTGTTCTGAATCTCGTCCGGCAGAAGCGGAGATGAGGCTTGTTGGAGATAGGTCAATGGCTTGCTGCAGAACAAAAGCAACGTATTTTGATCACACCCATAAAAAACTTAATCACAATATTGATTTTGCACTCAAAATGCATATTTCTGCATGTTTACATTCAAAAAAACAGCCGATCATTTAAAACCATTTTAAGACAGTATATTGCTCCCATACAAATGGACTTCAAAATATTTTTAATTACAATAAAATCAACCTTTCAGGGCTCGTTTGGCAAGTATATACAAGGTTAATATTATGCCTGACAGCAACAGCTTATAGGCTACATATTGCAAGAAATTGCTACCTGTTTTAGTAATTTTAAATTTTAGTTACTTTTGAGTATACTTACGGTGATTTTGAGGTAGCAGGATTGGAAGAATTGGATTTCTCGCCAGCTCTTAGTGAAATTGTCAACGCAACATTTGATCCTCTTCTGCTCAACAAAATAAAAGTGTTAACATTATCAGTAAACATGTGCAAGTTTTTAAACAGAAAATCTTATAGTATGCACCTATGAATTAGGCTAAAACCAAGATGACTCAATTTGTAGGTAAACATGTCATCTTTTCACAAATATATGTTGAATTGGATAATTGTTAATGTTGTTTGACTTGTTTAAACTTATTTTATAAGAAACTATGTATTAAACTGCAGTTATTCATCACAACCTTAGCTGAGTTGCTCCTTTTGAAAAAAAAACATGCATACAAAAGAAACAGCATCAATTATATAACTTATTTTGCAATGATCTAAACTGCCTCACTAAATTTACGACACTATCAATATTAGAAAACAAATGTTACCTTTCTAAGAGCCCTGGTTTGGTCCTGGACTTCATACTTTTACACAACAGGGGAGCAATTTTGTCCTCTGCTTCAATAGCTGCATTACACACGCTTCTATAATCGCTGTCTCCAAGCACATAGTCTGCAAACAATGAAAATATGCATAATTAGGTCATTTTTAGTGCATAGCCTTTGTTTAATACTATACAATCACAGGCAATCAAAGTTGTTAAAGGCTGTAATATTTTTACATTACAAGACAATTTAAAACCGTGCTTGTGATACAGAATCAGTACAAGACAAAAGCAAATGGAAACCAACAGGGTGAGTGTATTTCGTATTTGGGCGCGCGAGTTACCGCAGCACGATACCTGTCACTGCTTCTAAATAATTTACGCGGCGACCTGGTTCAGTGGCGGGTGAAAACCACGAGTGCGATAACCAGCATGCAAATCGTTCCAACTACACCCCGACTTCCGCCAGCTCGTTACTAATCGGATTCAACGCGAAAGGCGCACTTCCAGCGGCGATGCAATTACGGATGATTCGCTCGCCGTCGTACGCAGCAGCATCTGGGCCAGCACTGGGCGGTTGGAGTCCAGCGCTTGAGCCTTACACGCCGCGTTGATGACAGGAAAGAGTGACGTGCTAGCAGCGCACTGCTGACTCAACCCAGCCCAAGCGAAAATAAATTCTGCACAACGCGCCTCTCTTACAGTTAGATAGGCAACGTATACTCTTACTGACGCATGACGCCATACCTTGCAGAATGCTATTTATACCACCCACTTGCGTACAGGTCCATTAATTGAGAACCACTGAACGCCTAAATGCTTCCCAATAAATTTGAATAGATAGCTATATATCAACCCGTTAATGGCCGTTTTACGCTTTCATGCAAACCACACAGTGCGTAACTCTCCCAGCCACATTTTCACCTCTGGTTGCCTGGCCTTACAAACACAGCGTACGTATAAACAGCAGTGAAGGGAAACATGGCTCGATGTGCCTGGAAATCCTATCTTAAAACTGACTACTTGTTCCTCGCTTAACTTCCTATTGAATGCTACACAACCTCTGCTAACCAAAAGCAACTATTACTTACCCACTATAATACAAATCAAAATCTGGAAGCTATAGGCAGCAGCTAAAATCGCTTGGCCATATTGACTGAATGTCACGAAGCCATTGACAAGACAGACAGCTATCTGCGTCCGTATTCTGCTGACACCTGTCAAGAATACTGGCGTACAATTGGCACGATCGATCGGATGTGTTTCGTCATCTGACGCAAACAGCCTTATGGCCTCGTTTCGTTCTGTGGTGAAACAAGTGCTGTATTCTGCCTGTCCGCGCTTTTACTGTCCATAAATGCCGCCCCAACCTACTATGTGGGCCCGTGAGTCGTTCGAGCCTCTATAAATACGCTTATACGCGCAGTGATGCGAGCTAAAGGCGCCACACGACTGACTGCTGTCTCATGGACGCTTCACCCCTGGGTTTAAAAACTGACTGAAATTTTTTTTCCCACAAAAAACATTTAAAACTGAACATACATGCAAATCGCACCCCCGCTGCTACACGTGCGAAAAGGCTCAAGTTGTTCCTGCCCGTGCTGACATGCCGAAGCTGTTCTGCTTATCGCGGATATGGCGCAAGCGCGTTTAGTACGTCACCTTTCTTTTTATTTAAATGGTGACAATACCCGTTGCTATGACTACCGCTGGTGCGTTTACGTGTGCGTATTACAGTTTATCCGACGATTGTGTGTCACCAACACAGGATGTGCACTTGCTGTATTGCATTTACAGCGTATACCATCTGTTAGCAAATACTAAGAGCGTAAGATACGTCGCCATTGCGCAAATCTTACGCAATACAGCAAACACTTTGAATATAAGGAAGGTTAAATATAAACCTTACAAGTTGTTTTACCTGGATCAGGAGTGTATGGTAGGCGCTTCAAGGCAGGCACCGTCGTGTTTTGAAAGGCCACGGATGCGGCCAAAAACTTTAGGGTTTTCGGTCGTTCGCACACCGAATTGTCGAGACTTCTGAAAGAATTGTTCAGCGGCTTCAACGCGTGAATGATGACGTCTTGTTTCGAGTCACGTGGACTCGGAGGCGACGGCGGCGGCGAGTGACTTGAATTGGTAAAAGTGATGTTTTCAGCAGAGTGTGCGCTTCTAAACAAAAAGTAACAACAATTAAGGCATGTCGATGACGGTGCATAGTAAGTGTGCAACGTAGCTTTATTATAGGAACGTAAGCTTTATTATAGGTCAGCAGGTTTAGAGTGGTCAAAGTGCAAATTATGTCCAACCAAGGTGCAAGGCAAGACTTTGTTTTGACACAAAAGAGATTCTACTGTAGCACATGGTTTACTACAGCTATCAAGAATGCTTAAACGTTTCCGTAAACGTGAAGGCGTCATTCGATAACAAATTACACTGTGCGCAAACTTATTGTTATCTGAGCATCTACCGTCGTCCTTGGTTTCACTTACCTCGTGGACGAATCGATTTCGGTTTCTTGCACGATCTGCATGTTGGATTTATTGCAAATTATCGGTTTTATTCCACTTAACGGCACGCTTTCCTCATACTGTGCTTCGTCAACAGTTGGCGTCAGGTTGCTACTTCCCACACTATTGTAATATTTCCAAGTTCTATGTGCGCTAAACGTCTGCAAAGAGATAAATAAGATGATAAATGTTATCAAAGAGCTGCATTGCTCCTTACACCATTATCTATTACGTTCCAAATTTATATCAGCGTTAATTTTAACGCCAGTAGTCATTTAAGGAACTCTAATATGGTAAGCTAAGATGACAAACATTCATATGGGATAAGCCCTAAAGCTTTCATGCAATGGGCTTAGCGTACTATGATAACTATTTATTCATAAATTTGCCTAATGTATCCAACACTGCTGCATAAAATCACTTGAACTGGACGTGCTTCAGCAAACAACCTCGCTTGGAATGGACAAACTTGCAACAACCACAATGTTTACAGCTTAACTGCTACAGTGACCATTCTTTTAACAACGCGCGAAGTCAGCTTGGCCAATGCGCAAATCAACACCAGCTTTAAACTTGATACAACACAAATACGCATTGTGCAGTTATGTGAAGCCTTAATAAGCTGCCTCTTTTCCAGTGGTTTTCAACCTCGACCCTTTACAGTTATCCGATTACTCTTCAACCCTTTCGAGAATCTTAAATTCAAAAACGAGTCTTTATGGAAACGGAAAACTCAACTGTTTTTCTTATTAAATGCTAGATTTTGTGTTTTCACTTTCCTGTAGTCATGAATTAATGAACCGTCGCAGTCCTTTGCTTCACTTGTAAGGAGAATTCAATAATAAGGAAAGATTTACTACGTTAACTGCTATTTTTTAGATCTCACGACGTCACAACAATTGCTCTACGAAGACAGAGATTATATTAGCTCCGAATTTACTAGAAACACAAGAAAATTTACTATCCAGCTATAAACGCACTGCTGGTCCTCTGTTTTGAAATGCGGTACACAAACAAACCACGCAAACTGCCAGAACCGACGCCCACCACAAAGTTGTAGGTTTGTGGCCGAGCAGCTGCCACCAGAAAAGCTGCTAAGAAGACAAACAACGCGATGTAAGGCCCCTGACGCGTTGTAAACAGCAGAAAAACGAGTGGTTTACGTGGGCAGTTAAGTCGCATGTTATCAATACAAAGCTGCGAAAACTTACAACATCGTATTTGCACAAGGTACGGCAACTATTCTTCGCGCAATCGTTGAATCCCGCGCGACAAGCAATGAAAGGCCA
The DNA here is from genome assembly GCF_965637545.1 of Phallusia mammillata. Classification (NCBI taxonomy): domain Eukaryota; kingdom Metazoa; phylum Chordata; class Ascidiacea; order Phlebobranchia; family Ascidiidae; genus Phallusia; species Phallusia mammillata. Next base: position 23,007,876 of record NC_137253.1, read on the forward strand.
CGACTGATAAGTTCTACTTGCACTTCTTCTAAAACTTCCTAACACAGATACACATTTCTAAGCTACAATATTGCCTTGGTGCGAGTAACGCTGTTTGCTTGATCTGTAACTTCGGAACAATGTCCTTGCTTGACTAGTTGGCTGGGAATATAGGAAACTACGTGTTATGTCCGACCAAACAAGCAACTAATACGATCAATCACTTTAACTCGTGCTAACTGCTGACCGCATGAAGTGTCCACTTGAGAAAATTGGCGACCTTAGGATCAAAATTGGCTGCTTGGGAGCGGTCCTCGCCTCAAAGTGCTTGCGTATTAATTAGGGTGAGAACGCGAGGCGGTGCTTCCGCCTTGACAGCAGGTGGTGACTGTGGCGACCAGATCAGCGGGTGACTGTGCACCAGAGATCGATAAATCCGGGCGCAGACATAATTCCCAATTTCCTTTGCTTGTGGTGGTTTACTCAAAGAGAAACTAAAGGCCTTGTTTGTACTGAAAGATTTTTATTACGAGGGTTTAAATAAAACCTGAATATTATACAGACCATAAAAATCTGAAATACATTTTTTTATGCCAACATGACGACAAACAAATGTCGCGCTTGATGAAATACCGGAGACAATACGGGTCGATATAATGAACGAGATTCACCGCAAACATGTTTTCGACATTTGAGCGCCAGTCATACCTGTCTTTCGGTTAAGAATCTACGACAAGGAAACGAGTCGTGAGCATATCCCGTGGCACACGTTTATGACAACTCTAAACGTGAATAGAAACTGCTACCTGAACCCTTGAAAGGCAAATCTACTCAACTGACAGCATACCATAGGTTTCTGCCACTATGGTTCACTGTACCCTCTGTGTATGCTGGTGCACCTCTCCAACTGCGGGAAGACATGCAACTTAAACTGCACTCAACAAATCTAATAGCTCGCTTCCAGCCGTTGCATTCACAATCATAAGTCAACCAAAACAATCGACTCCACTTTCACTTCAGCAATATAAGCACAAAACGGTTAGAGAACAATAGATGGCGTCACGCTTCCGGTCACGTGAGAGCCAGCGCTGCGGTGAAAAAAGGGGTCGACCGCTGCCATTTCCTGCATAATTCAGAAGGGGGAGAAATGCAAATCCATTTCTCGTCGCGACGGAAGCTCATTTTACAATGGACTCGGCGGCCGTAAGCGGCGATTACTGTGGAGTGCGATCGGAAGCCCGGAATAATGGAGTAATTAATTGGGTTGTGAGCTTGCAAGGAAAAAGCGGGACGGGCTCGAGGCTGCCGAGGACGGCGTCGTTTGAAGGGCGAAATATCCGCCTGCCGCGTAATTGACACATCCAGTAAAGTGTCAAGCGACAGAGGCAATACAGTAAACACGATTAAATAAACTACATCCGCAAACGGCGGTTTGAACTTTCAACGACTGTTGTTGGGTGCAATAGGCAATGTTGTTTTGCATGTACTGCAGACACAAGCGCAGATATATTATGTGTACATAAACCTTAAAAAATCATTTAATAGCCATCATAGGGGTAAACGTCCGGTCGATAAAATATAGCGCACAAAAATATCATTCTGAAATATATAATGTTGGCTAAAAACACAGCGACCAGGTGTATACATCTCATAACCCCACCTAGCGAGCAAAATTAACAAAAACTGTTCGTGGAGAATGATTTAACTCAAAATATAAATACTTTACTCTGGAACCAATCCAAAATGTAACCAAAAATCCCACACACTTTGTTACCGAATGAAGTCAGCCAACAGACTTCATTTGAGACTGCGACCCGACGGTGAAAGTTTTAAACCAACAATGTATTATAGAAATACAACGTCACATGCACAATATACAACACTAACAAGTTGAAATAACCAACCGAAACTCCTCAATAAAGTAATAAAACAAAAATAAGATGCAAATACTTAAAAGCAAAAAAAAGCATGTGCTACTAAAATGCCTTTTTGTTTGGTGTGGACTTTGCAACACTAGCAATTGTACAATAATGGATTATATTCTAAACCCGGGTGGGGTTTTAGCTTGCATAGTGGAATGAATTGCCAATTACAATTGTAAAACTATGCACAAATTTTCATTTAAAACTCAAGAACAGCCTCTAAGAAAAGCAAACAAATAACCGATTGCAAGCGAATAAAAGTTTCAATTCAGCATACAAAGCATTGGCTGCAAACAAACACAAAACACTGCGCCAAACCTTCGAACAAAAACAATTACCTTTGGACAAAGCGGTAATCACCAAACAAAAAAGAGTTTGTGCGCCACAATTCAAAGAAAACTGCTATTGGCCTTACTGCCTTGTTTGATGCTTGCAGCCCTTTTTGACAAACGCACGCCAGGGGCAAGGTGCTGCTGGACTTCGCAGTTGCAAAATTACCGACTAATTACAGTGACAAGCTGTCACAGTTTGCGCGACAAAGCAAGACTAATTTAGTTGAGCAAAACGACTTCCTGTAAAATTATGAGGCATTTAAATTGACGCTAATACACCTGGCATTTATTTTAAGCGCCGTAACGATGACAAACGGTTATGGCATTCTGGTTACAATTTTTTTTAAAGCGGTACAGTTATTTCTGTAAAGGGTTAAACCACAGACTAACGATTTTTCGACGAATTCCTCCAGTAACAATTCAAAACATTTTCATTCCTTCCTATTATACTGCATAGTAGATGCTAACCCGTGCTAAGGTCGTTGAAAATGAGGCCTTTCATCAAATTCACAGGTCATATTCCCAGAGCTAAAGTATCTACTTCCAAATCACATTTGAAAAGGAAATTCCTCCCCTGAAGTTTTAAAATTTCTCCTGGTTGGGAACCTCTGAGTTATAGTATCCAGCTTGTATACTGGGTACAAATACATTAAAGTACTACAGACAAACGATCTATTTTGCAAATCTTTTTATATAACATATGATTGTGAAAGGTACCTCAGGGTCAAACGGACAGTGAGCTTCTTTGCAAAAACCCAACTAGGGCTTAAAATAGCTTCGAAAACTTTTCCTGGCGACACCAAATCATGACCGAATGCTTTTGTACACAACTGTGTCGTCATGTATTTTTTACGCTTAAATGAATGTGACACACGGAACGCTTTGGGCAGTTTCGCGCCGAGTTGAAGCGAGTATACCACAAACACAGAAATAGAAAATGCAACTTTCCGAATAGAACATCAACAAAGTTGGTGCTAAGGGTAATTTGCCGAAACTGTATGAACGCATTGCATACGACTTTCGCAAAGTCACGTGACACAAAATTTGACTGCATACTGTGACCTTCTTTTAAAGCCATTTTAATTTGTCATAAATCAGGCTCTTTCAGGTGGTTTTAAAACCATATAATACAAAAAAACTAACATTACAAAATATCTAATTTTCACACCACATGATTTTAACGTCTTGAAACTGTGAAAAGAACAGCAAAATGCGAAACTGGTCTTTTATGATCCGTTCCATGGATGCAGGAAAACTACCCTAGACTAAATGTGGAGAAATCGCATTGAACAACAATCGATTAGAAAACGAGCAGGCCCGTTTCCAGGCGCATTGAAAGTAAACTCGTATTCAAAGCAACAAGGCGGACGATGATTGAGGGATTAATGTCGGCAGCAGAAACAACGCAAATATTGGGCCGAGTAATTAGTAAAGAAACCCGATACCTTTGTCCGGCTTGGTAAAAATCGTGGGAATGGATCGTCATTTTAGGATTTCAAAAACATGATATTTACATCAAGAAACCACAAACCGCCGGTCTGGGTTTGGAAAATAAGCCTGAAAGCAGTGTCATTGGCAAAAAGTTCTCTATTAGGAAACTGCTGTACTTAGGGTTAGCGCAGTTTACAGGTCCATGAACACACATACGCTTGTTTGTAATACGCAGCAGAGAGCTAGCTGTTTCTTAACTTATTTTCCGTATGCGAAAAATCAAACGAAGTAAGACCTAAAAATATTGCCGTTGAGAAATGTATTCAAATTTCGAATGTTTTTCAATATAGTTTAATGCATATTTCCTGAGTACTTTCCTTGTGCCCTAAGATCGTGATAGTAAAGGTGGGGAAACCCTTGGAACACCCCTTAAAGCAGCGGTTCCCAAACTGGGGTCCGCGGTCCTTTAGGGGTCCGTGGGGCAATTTTTTGGGGTCCGCGAAGCGGTTGAAGTAATTCTATAATCTTTTTTGGCGTCAGTTTGTGCCACTAAATAAGTTTAAATCAAAGTAGAATTGAGAATCGACTGTCTCCATTGCTAAACAATGGCCTTTATTGAATGACAACTATCAAAAATGCAATTGTTCGCGCACAATCGTAATGTTTTTTGTCCTGTTTGTGATGTCATATGCTGTCTTTGTATGATTGTTATGCGCAATTTTGCATAATTAGCTAAAATCCTGCAATCAACTTTAGTTTTTATGAAATACACATTTAGGCTTAAGGACCGCGAGCCCTCGAAATAATGGCAAAGGGACCGTTTTGAAAAAAATATGAAAAAGTTTGGGAACCACTGCCTTAAAGGAACTCCCGGGAATTTACTTTACTCATGTCAAAATCCAAACGTTGAGCCAAGCATCCACTTTTAAATCAGTCATTTTACTTCACGACGGGTTCCGAGAATGAACATTTGTTCAACGTATTACACAGGTTTTTTCGTCTTTCCGGAGATGGCACTTTAAAACATAAAGTGTAGACCATTCGTGAAAGTTCAGTTTTTAACCTTTTTCTGTGCCCTATACTTCATGAGTTTGGTCATACTTTTTAAAAAACGTTTCAAATAAATGCGGATCACAGATACGTGAGCTTTTGCGACACCAAGCGGACATCAAAATTCATTACTTTGTACCAGCCATATTTGGCCACCTAACGACGTTCATACGAATAATAAATTCCATATTAAGGCGAATGACATTCGATCAAAGTATAGACACCAAAAAAGCTTGTTGATCTTATATACGAAACGTAAAAATGCTATCTGATGTTATGCAAGTAACGTTTCTTGTTTTATGTAATTTTTTGTTTTCACAAAGTTCTGTCAAATGCATTGGCGTATTTCTTGTAAAATTATGTGGTGAAAATTATTCAAACTTGACGAAAGATTTCAAACAAGTTTGTAAACTTATCGTTGTGTTGCGAAAATTTAAAAATGCACAATTCCAGGATGGCTATCTACTGACATAAATTATTTACACGCCTTGGTCACATTTTTAGCCCACGAGGCCATGGAGAAGTTACCTTTGCGAAACCCCTGTAGCCTTACAGCCAAACTAGGTCACTATGCCAAAAGACAGTTGTAGTGTTTATGAACTGCTGCTTTTTTAGGAAACAATGTTCGTGCAATGCAACACAGCCTTCTGTAAATGAAATCTGTAGTTTTGATTGCGCAGTACAGCGTCACATCCGAATCGTGTTCAGTTGTGGCTATAATCAAATTCTAATTGTGAGTAGAAATACACGCAAATCTATCTCCAAGAATTATTGACTTTTGCACGCACAATGTAGGCTACTTCGAACAATAGTGTTTTTACATGCAGTTATTTTAATTCTTGATTTTGCATTGGAAAAGCCAGCAGTAACCAAAAGAGTAGTTTTAACTAAAAAGCAACAAACAGTTGGTCCTAAACCTCTTCAGAAGAAATCTTGATCCATTGACAACAAAACAAATGCAGGTATTATAATTCGTGTTTTGGGGATAGCCAAGCGGTAACGAATACAGTAGTAATAAACTAACAAAACCCAAAGCTAGTCTTGAAATTTTACAACAGAATCCATTGAGAAAAAACAAAGTCTATTAAAAAGGTCACAAACCATTGATCATGGCCTGTGCCGCCGTCAAATGATAATCAAATATTAATCAGCCTACATCACGTATATCGATAAACTGCAAACTCGCTGACAGCAAGTTTTACTAGAAACGCGAAACATGTTGTAATGTGTGCTTAGCTTGTCAGCGTGTTACGCGTAATTTTATGGTTAAGGGGACAGTATGAGTAAATTTGGTTGTTCGATAAAGAACCAGTAAGGAAGTCACATGTTTCTGCCAAGAAATCATGATGCTTTAACTATAGTTCACAACAAACGGAAGTTGGGTACGTAATATTGGAAAGTTTTCGGAAACTTTCATACAATTAACTTTTGAATAGCTTTTATGGAAATAGTATATTTTGAAATCAGCTGTTTGGCGCCTAATATTTTGTAATTTCGAAATATTAAAACTGCCATAAATTCATTGCACACGTAATTCTAGTGACGCACATTTTAAAAGCTTTAACTGATGTATATTAATCCTAACAAACAACTAAACACCAAAAACACAAAAGTGCTACATTCAAAGATAAATTCCTACGTCCTTACTGTACAAATTCCGGTAATACTTTTGAATAGAAAACTGCTTTCAGGCTGGTTTATTTGTTTCATTTGGGGATAAATATGTATCGGAGATGTTACGATTGTGGTCACTGTTTTCCCAGGCACAACTACAATACACCGGAGCCAGTCGATGAGTCACGGCAAAGTTGCGAAACAATTGTGAAATTCGACCAAGCTCAAACAGCGAGCCTTTCTCACGAAACACAGAAATACATTTGGCGATCGCTGCGCAACGGCAGTTTTGCTGTACAAAATGCGTGGGCTTTTGGCCACAACTTTGCCGTAAGCAAATAAAGGATCTTTGGGGAGTTTCGAAACCCAACAACTGGGTCAACTTTTAACCTTCGGCAGCTATCAGCCCTGTGACGTTACACAGGTTGTCGTCTCTTAAAGTGGGTGGAATATAGGGGACGTTTGTACGTTAGGTATGGGTATGGCATAAAATGACTGTACAAAACCGTTTTTCGTATTTTAGGAACCAGCAACAAACCAATCCAGAATCTACAGAGAAGGTTCAATCCCAAAACAAGTATTCACGAACGATTCTCTTTACAGAGTCGCAACCTGAATTACACTGTGGCCGATGTTGTATTACATTTCGCGTATATTGTTGTACGAAGCCGCAAAGGTTGATGTTGATCTGGTCAAAAATAAACCGTTACGCACACTTGGGAACTATACACGCCCGACTGGCGGTCATTCAACACCGCAAAAACATAGATACAATCCCGACACAACACCAAAACACAGAACAAGCTCTGACGCACGAAAAAGCTTGAGCAATTGAGCGCGTACGGACAGGTTAGAAGGTGGAACGCTGGGTGTGTCATTTGTGTGTGCGCTGGGTACACAAGCCTTGCGCTCCATGAATGAAATTTAAAGGCACCGTATAGGGTCAAAGGATAAACGCGGGGGCACGCAGCAAATCAAATCGACCTGATAGCGGACGCGTGCTGGCAAATAGTAAGCCTGGTTAAGATGTAACCAATTGCGTCGGACAAGTTTCGGGGTTTAGCTAACCTGGTGCAATGTTTGCTGAACCGGCTCTTGTGGTATTTTGCAATAAATAGTTTTAAATGAAATACAATACGAGTTATTTTTACAATTAAAGCCTATAACAGCAGGTCCATCGATGGTAACTGATTCTTTATATCAGCAAAATCCGCAAACACCGCGTGCAGCCCATTTTCAAACATAAAACTGTGCTTTTACAGAAATCGTCCTGAACCAAAGTGTCCCCATTACAGACGATTCAAATTACGGATAAGAATCGATATTATTTACATTACATCGTAAAACGAAAATCACACACTGATTAAAGTGTACTGAAAGCTTCAGTTTGCCATTTTCAAACATATTCAACGGGTAAACAAAAATTTACCTAAGATTGAAATGCTGTGTATATAACTCAGTAACGAATAACAACCAAACCAACAAAACAATCTTGCCACTTAATTTTTGAAACAACACACGGTATGAATTTTACGTAGGTTCATAGGATTCCTTGCAGTATTTAATCGAATCAACATTGCGTACATCCGAGACAATACTTGAACATTAAGATTGTACGACAATAATCGCGCTTGTTTGTAGCTAGACACAGGAAAGTATGAGACTAATGTACAACCGACAAAAATACTCTTAAACACAAATTGACATCAAATAAGATTGTAGCAATACTTCAAGCCATTGGACGTCACACAGAAATTGCTTCGCCGACCCCAGTTTCAAAACCAATGATTTGTTTGAGTGTTATCAGTTCCTTATTTAAACTGAGTAACGTTTGAACAACAAAGCATGTCGCTTTTTACGTCTATTTGTGCCGTTATTTTCCTCATTAAACTTATGAGTAGATCCGTATATAGTGTTCTAAACAGAGAAATATTCTAGTTCTATCTTCTGGTCATGTCGCTTTTGTCGCGTTTTTTTTTGTCCGGCTATGCATTATTCACCAACGCAAGATCGCAGTATATTTTTGTAACATGCAGCAAGGAGTTGAGGTACTTAGGGTCAACCGATTACGTAACACTTATTACGGCGCAAGCTTTCACTGGCAGTCGGCGACACAATCAAATCACGTGGAAATGTCATTTGCGCAACATTTCCTGGACACGAAGGGCTTGTCAGTCGAGCACGAAGCAAGCTGAAGCTGATACACGCGGTTGTGAGAAAAAGACCCGATGCCGTCGAGTTTAAACGCTTATCCCACTGTCACTATGTAGTTGCACAAAATATGTTACATGTCGAACCAAACATTGTAAAACTTCAGCCTTTTGTAAAAACACACTTATGTACAAAATTTTGCAAACTTTTTTGGAAAATTGGATAATGCTGTGGAGACATTATAACCTGAATTAAAATTTGTTGAAGGTCAAGCGTTTCGAAACAGATTTGTATTAAAATTGTAAAAGCAAAGACGTGTTATGGCATACGAAACACAACGCACAATGGGCATTAAGAGCTCTGTATATTTAACCAAAAAATAGTCAGGGTAAAATTCTGCAGCAGTTGCATAGCATCATGCACATCAAACTGCTTGCTCAATTAAGCTCCATATCAGATTTTGTTAAATTTCTGCGCAGACTGGTGCCCTCGGAAAACGGGCATCATTAACTTCAAATAGGAAATTGTTTCACTGCATGGGAGAAATGTCAGGCAAATGAGCTCATGCGCTGCATGCTTGGCAAAACAACATCAGTCATTACAAAACTTGGCGTCAATGAAATTTGAGGAAAACACCATACATGGTACATGTGTGCTTTCAATCTGCTATGAACTAGTCGAATTATTCAATTATTCAATCATTCAAACAGTTGTGAATAAATATAATACCACTTACCAGAATAACAACTATGGCAATGCATGCTATAGGCACAAGAATAGCGACCACCAGTGATGGAGCATCAGAAACAGGCGACTCTGTTGCACTTTCACCAGTGTCAAACACTTCATGTTCATTGTAGCTTGGATTAACTCCTCGCAATTCGGGTACAAAATCTTGTTTTCTGCCCTGTAATTTAAAAATGTATTGAATATTTATCTAACATTACATAAATTTCAACAGCAAATTCATGAATTTGAACAGCATCCTCAATGCCCTCAAATCATTGCTTTTATTGACTTGAAATAATTACACATATATATTTCCCACAATAAGCAAATACTAAACACTGGTATGTTAATGTACATTTAAACTAATACCTACATTAATGCTTGAAAAGTTGAACTGATTCACTTCAAAACTGTTGGACATGTTTGAAAAAACTTCATTCTGTTGACCATGTGTCACCATTGTTGTGTGCCAAATGTACAGTTGCTTCAGTCATAAATTAACAGTGACACACAAAGATTAAACCTATAAACATTAACTCTTCACACATAAGAACAATATTTCTTATCAGCGTAACACAGAAACAGTGAAAATTAATGCAACAGCTTGTTGGATTGCATATATTTGATTACTATGAACCTTACAACACAATTGATCAACTGTTTTCTGCCATAAAGGTACATTTCTTAATGTCTTAAAGTGGCATCTTAACTGATATTAGGTACTGAGTAGTTTTATTTTACTAGTCTACACCAAGCCACAATGGTGACATTTTAACAGTAATCTTTTAACCAAACAAAAACTTTAAATCTGGTATTCTGGTTTAACACAACTGAAAAACAAAACTGTGATTAATGTTTTAGCAATTTCACAATACCATTTTCCAACCAACATTTTTTCATACATTTATCAGGCACTAAACTAAAAACTGTTCTTAACTGGGCCCTACCATGCAAAATTTGTACATTTTTGATTGCCACACCAATTTACAACTTGCAATATTTTTAAACTGACACATACAAAAATACGTTTTAGTTTTCTGAAAAATTTGAGTAATTGCTGGTATATATTTTTATCATTTTGCTAAACTAGCCATGTTTTGAAATGTCTTGCAACTGCAATATTTTGCTGTCAAAATCATTATTCACAAATAACACAAACAAGATGCAAACCAGCAAGATATCTTTAATCATTAAAATTGATATTAGCAGCCATGTCATCGCACTGGCTGCAGCCCTGACGTGACAAAAGTCAACTAGATTTTGATTGGGCAAGTGTTTTGACTTTTGAGCTTTTTACGTTTTGCCCATTGAACAAAATTGGATAACGTTTCACACACATTCAAAACAACTTGGTTTTAGGTCTCGGCCATTGTGTCATGAATCTGTGTGAAACTAAGGGGGATTTTCCGCCAAGTCTGTTTTCGAGAACTCTCAAAAATTATAAATTAAAACAGGCCTGTTCGACAACGTTTAAAACTATTAGTTTATTATTATTAGCAAGGATGGTATTATTTACCTCTGCCTTTAGATAACACAGCAGAAACTAAACATAGCTTTTTTGCAAAACAACTTTCGATGACAACATAGCCTACGCCTCTCCTCAATTAGCCTACCCAGATGCAACGTTTACATGCCCTCTTTTTTGCATTTACTCTTTGAACTATTCGCAAAGTATACTAAAACAACTATTAATTCGTGCAGCCCACCAAACGTGTACTTGTTGTGTTGATGCACAACAACAATTTTATAATGTTGGATAAGAACGGCAAACATTTTAAGGAAACAAGTTTAGGCCTACCTTTGAAACTTATCTTTCCTAATCCACAAAACGCAGTTCGCGCGTACATTATCAGCAAAACAGACCCTACGAATGCAAATTGGAGTTATTTTTCAACGATTGTTGTGAGACTAATAGCGTAATTCTACTCGTGACAAATGTTTCCCGTAATTTCTATTTCCCAACAAGGAACTAACTTCTCTTCACCGAAGGAAGTCCCGAGATGATAAATCGTGTAAGTCGTTTTCTGGCGGGTAAAATTGTCTGCGCTGGAATAAGGTGGTGTAATCTCGAAATGATTGCGCTGTTTTCTCAAAACGTTATTCTCACATTAACAGAAAAACTAAGATCGCGTCACTTGCAATGGGAAACTAAATGTTCGTTCCCATCAGAAGTATAAAAAATTACTACAATATCCCTTCTACTACTTTTAAACAAACACTTGGGTTACAAAAATGTATTTCAAACTGTCCAAAAAGAGGCAAATAACATTCAGGCACAATAATAGTGTGGAAAACATAGTGTCTGTTCTTGTGTGGCATATATGTTTAGAAGCCTAGTTTTAATTTGCATTGGTCGCAAGTTTGCTATAACATGGTGTGTTGCGCAAACTTTCGCAAAATTATCATATGCATACAAAAACAATAGGAACTTGAAGAAATTGCAGTATAGTGGGAAAGTCTCAAAATTATGTGAGAGGTAAAAACACAGCCATGATGACCAACGCGGCAATAGTTATGAGCAAAAATATACTGGTAACTGCTATAGGAATGCGATAGCGATCGGCAGTTTGTACGATTTTTCTGTAAGAGCCACGTTGCTTAACGATGCTAAAGTCCAAACCAGCTTCAATATCAGGTTCAGCTTGGGCACTTTTGGAAAGTAAGTCTGGTGACAGCACTAATTCATGCTGCTTGTAGCTATGACTCTGAATAGTTGCTTGACTGCCTTGCTCAACTTCACCATAACTTCCCAAACTTGTGTGACGGACGTGAACTTGCTGTGACTTTACTTTTATGACAGCCACGGATGAAAGTTTACTTGATGCTGATGTCTTTTTACTCGTAGCCTGGGAAATTTCTGGGTCTGTTGATGTGCAAACTTTGTCCATATTGTCAATAATTTTCGAGATGTCCGCTGCGAGGGTCTTTTCAGTGGAAGCAAAATGTTCTCTTTGATTTTTGTGGTCATTTGCGAGTTCAGAAGGTGTCCTAGTTTTGTCATGGCTAGGTTGTGATTGGCCAGTTTTTGTCTGGCCTTTAAGGGATGAGCGAGACGATGTCGAAGATGATCTGCGGCGCAAATGGTGAGGAGTCTGCAACGAAACCATTCGCAGAGGTGTAATCACTTGATCAGTGACAGAAACGCTTTCTCTGAAGCTTTTTCGTGACAAGCTTGGCGATGAAGACGGGGTTGAGGATAAGGTAGCTTTTGTCATGAGCTGCGGGCTGCCACGGCTAATTCCCACGGTAGGCGGGAAGTTAATCATCACTTCGTCACTGCAATGCATATTAGTGGATGCCGCTGCAACCACATCGCTGTCGCTCAAATCAAGCTCCTTGAATAGTTTTCTGTTCAACGAAGTTGGTTGCTGGTCAATAACACCGCAGGATGTGGGAGAAACGTAGTCCTTGTAGAAGGTAAACGGTTTCAATACTTTTACTTTGGTACCAGAAGATGGATATTCAAAGGTAGACTGCTGTGTGTACGAGCCGAATGTGATGTTTTCGTATGAAGATTCAACAGGTTGGTTGCTCGCATCGCCAGGACTTGCAAATGAAAGTGCGACATCCGACCTTTCAAGACGAGAAACAGGGACTTCTGTGTTTATCTTTTGGCTGACTCTGTCTTGTCTTGTATCCGTTTCCACTTGGTCCGTATCCTCAGCCGCCCCTTCGTCCAGTTCGTCGACGAACGCTGTATGATACAGTAGCGAACCAATGTCGTCATCAGCAGTGACGTCATATGCCGTGTAATATTCGTTTTCGCTGGTCGTGTAACTTTCGGTACCCGTTGATTCGCGACTGTTAGCTGTAAAAAATGACGGAATGTGTTAAATACATTGTATATCTTTACCTGAATTTAGAAATCAAAAATAGTTTTTTTTTTAGTTTTTTTTTTCCACGGGGTTCGAACCCAGGACTCTCCCGGGGACGAATCCCGAATCCCGATCAGTTTTTTTTATGTCTGTATATGGGTCAGGCGCGCCAGACCGTTCGGCCAAGTTCCAGTTTTGCGAATTGAACTCTGTCATTGAGCTTTGCTGCCTCATGTGGTTATTTCTATACAACCAAAGTTGCCTGTTAGGCCTTTGTCTTGTGCCCTTTGTTAAGCAATAGTGTTGTTAAGTTCAGACAAACACGTATTATCCTGACAAATAATATTGTGACAATGTCCTAACTGAAAAAACTTGAACTTGGGAGTAGGCAAGGAGTAGACTGAAAACATAACCAAAATTTACCGTTCAAATCTGATAAACTGGCATGCGAGTCATCCATTGACAGCTTTGTTTTTCTGACTCTTTTTCCATCTTTCTTTGTGTCGTCCAATCGCTTTTTTACCGGCGTCTGATCTAAAGTATCGACGACCACCATATCACCTATCTGGAAAACAATTGTAATTGCTGATAAATATTACACATTATTAACTGAATTTTCTATAGTTTTCTTAATTATGTTTTTAGACAAAAGTTTTGAGCTATTTTACCTCCGTCAATTTCACTTTTTTATATCCAGCGACTCGTACACCGAGCCGTTTGCGTGGCTTTTTGAAAACCAGCGAAAAATGCTTGTACACCATTTTAACTTGTAACACTTAACTCAACACTGTAATACAATGGGAACTATTTCAAATTAACCCTAGTCTAAGATTTGCATAGCTTTTGTACCTCTTCGGTGACGACCTTCTTTCTTTTTCGCTCGTCTGGTACTTGGTCGATCACAACCATATCTTCCTAGAATGAGAAACAATAGATAAATGAATTGTGTCACCCCAGGCGTTCTGCAGCAATCGAACCTCGCCAACATGCAAATCGCCTTTATCGTAGATAACATCTTTTCAATGCGTGCATGGTTTACAGTTAATAACAAAAACAGTCTAGCGGCAAATGGACTTCAAAAACACAAACAAAAGCCAAGCGAAAAAAATCGAAAAAGCAACGTATCATGAAAAACAAACTGTTCCAGCCAAACAACAAAAAACAAACAAATTTTCTTTTTTTTCTTTCTTGTTTTTAAGTCCAAATTCGTTAGCAATGGACGTCTTAAGTTGTTTATGGCGTTGGACAAAAATTAGCACTATAAGCACGAAATTCATTATTATATTATTTGCATGTGCCCTATATTTTACGTTTTAGTTCAGTTAAAAGTGTTTGCATATTGTTAGATAATATAAACCACTGGTAACAAACATCTTAAAGCGCGCATCGCGCTATCAGGAAGGATAACAGTCAAAAGGTTAGACACATAATTAAATATCACAAAATAGCTGTACAGCCAAATACATACCTGCTCTTGCATAGAAACGTTTCCCAACCTTTCCTCTAACAAATGCGTCCTTTTTTGGTTGCTTTTCATTTTCCCTAAATTATATGAATTGTACTGTATTTCCATTTTGCAATGTTTACTTCAATACCAAACGCAACTTACGCATTGTGGTGCTGTTTTTCTCGGGTAAGTCTTCAGGTGTTGTGCCACTCGATAGCGAAACGTCAACCTAATTAAATAATAAGTTTGTTATTTAGATAATATTTAGATTACAAGAAATATTGCACGATTTGTTGTTTTAAGAACTATAATCGGATAACGATTTGTTAACAGTCTGTAAACGGTGTCTTTAGAAGTGTAATCAGTTCCACCTGTTCAATACAGCTGCTTTTTACAAATATACGCAACGCTCTGTTTACGAAGTTGTTTGCTGCAAGGTAAGGTGCAACAGACTATAATCACAATATAAGAAAAGTCGCCATTTTATATTACGTCAATTGAAAGTGAAAAAACACAAGTGTAATAGATTGTAGGAAATCTCCAACAGCGGCCGGCGGCGCAACGATTAATGTAAACATCCCATCTGAAGGTGAAAATTCCACGACCACGCAAAATCGAAATAAATATCAACAAATAAATACCAACCTGTGGCTGCTTGTCTGTTTCCTGCAACGTAGTAATCTTGATTGCAGTTTTGATCGCGGTACGTCTCCTGTGCACGAACAAGTTTTTACTGGTTTAGGATTTGTGTTTTAATGCGTACTAATGTTTCAAACGTCTGAATTGTAGCCGCAATCCAGTTGTCTTCTTAAATATACTAAACACCAGAGCAGTTTTGAAAAAAGAAGTCTTCTTATTTGCATGCGTAAGAATCAAGTTTGCTGATTATATTTCAGTGCACGTGCCATTATGCAAATGATAAGGGGAGAGCGCTTAATTGGCAAATAACAAGTGCCCCTACGATAAACTCTCATTTGGCAGACACGTGACCACGCATGCGCAGGTAACAATGATAGTTGTTTGCGGTCGGGCGGCTACTATCTCCGTTTTTCAGCGACCTATCAATGATACACATTGCGTATCTCTAATGACCCAGCGGGTACTGACGCCTTTTCTTGCTCACTGCTTAGATGTAAACATGTTTGTTTCAAAACCGTTACGTCCAACACAAAAATTTTAGCTTGTATTTTCAGACCAAGAAACGTTCTTGACAGAGACAAATGCTACATATAAGTTATACGTAAACTACACCAAAAACACAATTCTAATGTGTTGTGACACAAAATGTTATTTTGGTGATATATTACGTCAGCGAATAAACTTACCGTTCAAGAAATTTTTCATCCATGTGTCTTTTTTTTTACTTTCTCATGCCCCTGTTAAACTGACAAGATCTCAAATGAGGTTACAATGTTCCCACAAAAATATCCTAGGAAATATTCGACTAAACTATTTCTCATCTCTGTCTAAAAAGCCGATTATTTGTTAGAACTTAGTGTTAATTATTTCTAAACTTGCTGCAATATACACTCAACCATTCGCAAAAGGGTTAAGCTGTAGGCCTATATGTTTTTATTTTGTTACACGATGAGCATTTACTTCTGCAATCGGGGATGATTCGAATATAGTGATTACTATTGGTGGTGGCTAAAATGTAGTTTAGTTTGGCTTAAGTAATTTATGCACTGAAGGGGAACGTTACTGCATGCATATGTGCGGCCACTGCTGTAAACGCCCCTTTTCCAATCTTGAAGATATGTGAAGTCAATCAAACTTTAAATGTAGAATCTCTAATCTACATTACTTCAAAGTTTAAACAAATATGTTTGGGGACGTTACTGTAACCTAGTAGGCTGTAGCTATAGTACTGATGTCGAAATTAGTGATCCTATTCTTTGCAACGTAAAATCGAAAAAAAAACGCTTTGGTGCAGTGTGTTAGAGCGGTGCTAGAAGAACAAGTTTGGAAAAATTAGGTTCGATCTATAACTTTTGTTTGTGCGATACAAAAAATTAAAACTCACTTTGATGACTCGAGCTTACGCAACCAATTTGGAAATGACTTGCAAACGTTACTCCAAGTTTTGCTTAGTGAAAAATCGCCGAGCACACCCACTAACACTCATCTTTTACATTTAAAACTTTGTTATTGTTAATCAGGTTTCTTCAATAAAACAACAACATATTTCAGCTGGCGAACTGTGCCTGGTCTAGCTTCACTTGCGTTACAGAAAACTACCCACTCTCTTATCTTGACTATTAGAGCGTGTCAAACCATGTTTTTAGCAAGTTGCCAGTGGTATGCAGCGAAACAATGTTGCAACGGTTTTTGATTGGCCCCTTTTTGTAAGCGTGTTCGCTTTACAATACGAAGCCAAGGCTATAGGTATTGTAAAATATGATAATCCATTCTTTTGTTGCCGAATGCCAATAGCGAAGTTCGAACTTGTTTAAGTTTGTTTGTTGCTAATTGGAGAAGGTCCGTAAAACATCTCACATGACAAAAGTGTAGCCTACAACGGATAACACTTGATTTGATATCCAATTTGATCGGATAAACTACTCACGGACGGTCTTTCCTGGCAACCCTGCGAAGAACATTATTGTTGGTTTCATCAATCTATTTATTGTTGTGGTATATATTTTTTGGTTTCAAATAAATTTCTCTTTTCGCAAATAAATTTTGAAAATTAATTACCCAAACGTTCTGTATTAAAGCGTGGGAAAATCTTTGTGTGCCAACGGCCCCAAGAAAATTTTTTTGTTTTGTTTTATTGCCCTCTCGTGGATTAAAGCACATAGCGACAGTTTTGCTAAAGCAAACTTCGGTTGAAAGTTATGAAAACGAATTTGATGTAAACAAGTCCAAACTTGAAGTATTTTATGTTGATAAAGCGCACCGAATGCATAATTTGGCAAGATAATTACGGCTGTTTAAGTGACGTGATTTATGAATGTAGTTGCACCTGGCAATCGTCCATTGTGCCAGATTGGAAAGAATGGCCTGCGCGGAGGATTTATCCTCCGCGCAATATTTTATGCTTTCGTATAATTTTGTGTGTTCTATTAATCCGTACATATTAAACCAATTACAAGTTTGCTTGCGTAAAACTTTGGGTTCAAAAATCACACAGCTGATTGTGTCCAAATTTATAAGTAAGTTTGAATCGTTCAAAATTAAATAGGGTCTGTAGACTCTGCACCTGCTCGCTGCTCTGTAGTCTGTAAGACAATATTTTTGAAATTTATGTGTTTCAAATTTTTTTCCTTTATTAATTGTTTAATGAAACCCTAACATCAGAATTTCATTGATATTGTTGATGTTTCAGAAACTTATAGAACATGAATTAAAATGGATTGGGTAAGCTCAGCTGAAATACGTCACATTTCAAAACTTCCTAAATCCAAAGGCCAGTGTCTGTTAGGTCGACAACTAAGACTAAACATCTCTGATCTGGATGAAGATTTGCGGTCGGGTGCCTTACTTGACTATTATTATGATGTTATGCAATTTGTTGTTTCTCGTGGTATGCCTTGGCATGAAGTTGCCAATGCAATGACATTCGCTAATGACTTTTTCAGAAGCTTCATTCACCTGACCCTCCCAAAGTCTTTGTGTGCATTACGAGAACTGAGTACACAGTATGTTGAGCAGCAGAAACTTGGGATTGAAAACATGAAAAAGCTTGCACAGTACTTTACAGTGCATGTGTTGGCACACCACAGCCTGTTTCAGTTTGTCTTTTCCAGGGAGCGTGACTGTAAGAGCAAACACATGTCTCTTGAGGTTCAAGTTTCTGATGCGCCGAAAGAGCTCAGTTTGTCCAAAACACTGAAACTGTGGGAATATGAAAACAGAGTCCAAAAAGTCAAGTCAGAAGAGAACAGGAAACAGATGGAGCTTAATAAAGAAAGGGATTTGGCAAAGGAGAAAACCCAAGCCGTGGAAAAAGAAATTGAACATCAGCTTGCGAAAAAAGAAGAAGTTGGGGAAGTGGATGTGAAATCAATGACTGAGTTTCTCTCTGCTTTGACTGCAGAGGAAGTGAATCTGGTCCATGATGAAGTTGGTTTTGAAATCAAGAAGATGAAGCAAGCTGCTGAGATTGCTGCTGATCTTCAAGCCATTCCCATTCCACCTGAACTGCAAAATAGCACACAAAAGTTACCATCGAAAACTCAAATGAAGGTGAAATCATCTGCTGGATCTCGCAAGTCATCTGGCAAGGGGTCTCCAAGAAAAAAGAAGTAGCGGACATTTGCTGTCAAGTGCTCTGTTTTTTTTTAAGTTGTCATATTTTGTACATTTTTTACATAATTTGGTCATGAACACACTGTGAAAATGATTATTATTCTGTGAGATTGAAAATGTTTCATTTGTGCTCATTTAAAGTTTCATATTTTTGTGTAGATTCTACATTCAGCCAAATATTCATTATGCTTGGTATCATACAGTTAATTGTTTAATATAGAAAATTGTGTGTGCAAGCCAAAAATAATGAACAGGGCTCGTGAGCGGGATGAAAGCACAAGCAGCAGTGGAAATGTGTCTGTTGCCTCCGTTGGTGGAGGGCGAAAAAGAAACAAAAATCAAGCCAATAAGGTTTGTGTTGACTTTTTTCAGCAAGTCCCAACAGCACAGCTAAACTGCTTGTATTAAGTGTTGCTCATCAAGAAGTGTGTGTAATGGTTTTGTTTTTGACCGCTATTTTGTCTTCTAGCCTCCCAATCCAGTGACGGTGGAAAAAGTTCGAATGATCATGGAACAAGAAGGTCGAAGTGCAAGAAATCTTGTATCTTGGAGTATTCCTCTTGACACTTATCTTTCGAAGGGTAGGTACCAGAGCTAAGTTTGGGTGTGTTGCAGCAAAATTGATTTAACTTGAGATATTTGTTACAGCCAAACCTTCCAAAACATCACGCCATCGAAATCAAAGCAAAAGAGCACAATCTTGTGAAAGTGCTTTGAGAAAAATAAATGCTGAGCCTAAAGAAAAATATGTTGAGAGGTCATATTCAGGTGAAACTTGATGAAACAAATTAACATATTCTAATTTGTGCTGTTTTATTACACATTTTAAACACAACCAACAAATTTTAATCTTTTAATCTGTAAAAAGTCATGTAAGGTACTGTTATAAGTTACAAATCAAATCACTTTTATTTTTTGCTCAAAAGTTGTGATACAGTTTCCCATTTCTGTTTTGTTGTTTGTAGTGCTACACACAAAAAAAGTTTTACATTAAAGGTGACAGAAAGAAACAGAAGAACCTTCCAAATGAAAGTTTAATGGGACAAGCATCTGGAGGCCCCAGAAAGAATGTCAGTATCAGGGCACGGTACTGGGCATATTTGTTTGAAAACTTGCGCAGAGCAGTGGATGAGATTTACACAACTTGTGAAGGAGATGCAAGTGTTATGGAATGCAAGGTAGTTGACCAATCATAGTTTGTTTGCTCCTACTTAAATAAACATTGTCAAACCATGGATAAGTTACTTCAGTAACACCAAATTTCTTTTTAAGGCTCACTGTTGACCCAATGCATGGACTTTGCTTAAGTCTGATAATAAATAATTTGACTTCCTTTAGACTTGAGTTATCAGTCAAAGGACTTGCACTTGACCAGATGCAATTTAATAAGGCATAGAAAAATATGTGCCTTTTGTATTTTGCAGGAAGTTTTGCTTGTGTTGGACAACTATAGACATGATTTCCAAGCTCTTATCAATTGGATCAAACTGCAGGAGCGTCTGGACAATGCTGGTATTCATGACAGGTCAGCAGTTTACATGAAGCTGATAAATTAGGTGGCACTTTTTACAAATTCAATAGCTTCTGGTTTGTGTCAAGGGAGATTATTCTATAATTTAAAAGTTAAAAAGTTGGCCCTTGGGCTAATGGCAAAGGAATGCAAAGCTACTCAGTAATGATATCACTATTTAAAAATATTAATGCAAAGTAATGTAATATTAGTCTTGTGAGTGATGTCACTTTGTTTGTGATACAATTGACCATGACAGTGGAGATAATAAATAAGAAAAGCAACTGTGCTAGTGTTAAAGTTTGATTTAGGTTTAATAAATTACTGCAAACACATAGAAACAAGTGACAATGCACTACAGCTGAGCTTTGAGAAGTGCAGTAGTCGCTGCTTGATTCTAAGAACTTAACTAATGAGGTAAATCAATCCATCTCTAAACAATGGTTTATCAAGATTATGTCCTTAAATACACCAATTCCTCTAAATGTGTATGTCAACTCAAAGTATCATCAAAATGTTTTGTCATGTTTAGACCTACATCTCTGGCATGGGAAGTACGCAAATCATCTCCTGGGCGGCCTCGCCAAAAAGTGACGGCCAAAGTGCCAGAAGCATCAGCTGGCAGAATGTCATCACTAACCTCCGACACCAAAATTAACAGGTTGCTTAACTTTTCCAAAGCGGCTGATGTTGCCTCGCTCAACGCTTCTTCTGCTGTGTGTTTGCCTTCCACAGTAGAGCCAATTAAGGGGTGTGTAGAGCTTGCTTATTCCAATGATACTAACCAATACGCAATTTATTGGTGTGTTTATGTTGTTGCATGCTATCATGTTGGGACATTTATATATATATTGGTTTTTATGTTCATGAAGTTAGTTATGGAAAGAGACTTAACACATTTTTGCCATTATTTTTGCACGAGCAAGGCAACTCAACATCATTTACTGAAATTTGGATGAAAAATGATAAAATAGGCTTGAATAATTAATATTGTTGAGCTGTAATCAATTCTAATTGAAACAGTTTGTGTACATTTTATGCTTTTTTGGTTTTTAAGGCAATTTTTTGTTTGAAGTGGATTTGAATTTTGCTTTTTTGCTTGTAGTTTATGAGTCAGTAATGTGTGGTGGCCATATTTAATTCATTGCATCATGTTGTTTTTGTAAAGTGCAATAATTTTGTCTGGAGGTTAGACTCCATATGTTGGCTTGGCTGTAGAAGTTTATTATTGCCCTAAATAACTGATTGCAAATGTAGATGTGTGGCAAACCTCACCTAAGAATGTCATTTCTGTGCAGCACAACACATGTGATTGGAAATCTAACCATGCAGCATGCAACTGTGACGTGGGCTGACAGAGTCAAAGGCGTTGCTCCTGTTCAAATTGAAGTAAAACGAGAAGTTGTTGCCACTGAAAATCTGGATGTTTCTGAAACATATCCCAAACAAAACCCAGCCGATGGTAAATAAAATTTGAATATTATTAAAAAAAAGAAATATTTTACCCTTGATCAGAATTTCTCTTTTATTTTCTACATTTGTTTCTTTTTTCTTGTAGTTTAGCTTCTATTTTCTCAGGTTTTTTGGTTTGACTTTTAGTTTGTGTTTCTACCCAACATAGCGATCTTTTTTAAAAATTTCTGCTGTACTGTATCACAATGGTTATCTCAGTTCTCAGTATTATTTTCAGATGATGGTGGTGAATGGGAGACAGTCTCATCACGAACTAGACAGTCCAAGCATTCAAAGAACATCAAGCATGAAGCACAAGTACTAAAAAACATTGCCAACACAGCAATGCAACATCACACCAAACCCATAAGACTCACACCAGAAAAACCTGCTCCAAAACCAGATACAGGATTTCTGAACCTAGTAGTTGACCATCTCATTGAATCTGGTTCACCAAAACTAACCAGAGAGCAGTTAAAGACTGAGGTTGACAAGTGTTTGGAAGTAACCCCTGTACAGTTTATGAATGATTGTGATGCAAAGGAGTCAGATAAGTTTCAACATGATGCCACTGAAAAGTTGACCTTCGCTGGGGATTTTCTGCAAGGTCAAGGTGATGGTCTTTGTGATTTGGATGATGCAGAAGCACAATTCTTTAAAACTGGTATGTTGCTGTTCTTGTGTGGTCTTACTAAACTTTAATATATAACAGTGTTCTAAGGTTAAAGTCATATATATATATATATCAGTGTTTTTCAACCTTCTTTGAGCCACGGAACACTTTATACTTTAAAATATGTTTGCGGAACACCAAACGAAATTTTGATGCATTGAAAAGTAGAAACTAGTTACCTAAATACAATATTCGCCTGGCACTGACTTTTCGGTGATTCATCGTTTTCCGCGCAAGCAATTATGTTGAACGTCAGAAAATTTGTTGAATCTCGTGTCGACTGAGACAGCGTTTCAATGTTTTTTGTTTTTTTGAAGATCACCCAAAGCTAAATTGCCCCAACGGTCAGCAATTTACCCGCGATTCAGCTATTTCATTATTAGACAACGAGTCTTAATATTACACAACAATAAGAGAAGCCAATCACTACAAAACATTCCAATCGGGGATGGCGGATAATTATTTTCATAAAAGAAAACGCCTATTGTATTAAACCAGTGATATTCGGCCGGTGTTTGACATAAAACACAATTCAAACCATAGAAGTCTAAAGCATTAGAATCCTATATTCAAACCAGCAAATTTCTCGCGGAACACCTGACGATCTTTCACGGAACACTAGTGTTCCGCGGAACACCGGTTGAAAATCACTGATATATATATACATATATATGTTCATTGGTTGGAAAAGATTGTTTTTATCTAAAGTTTCATGATTTTAGAAGGTTTCTAGTGCTCTAAAAAAAAGAGACATTGTTATGACCACTTGCATGCATGGGTCATTAAAATACATTGTACAATTATGGTATCCAGCCATAATTCAAGCATTAGCAAGAATAATTTTACTTCACGTAAATCAAACTAACAATCCCAATTTATTTATTTAAACAATTATGTTTGTTTGTAAACACAAAATTGTTATACATTTTTTACTATTATTGTTATGATTTTTGTGTAGTACAAGATGAAAATGCTAAAGTTCCGGAACAGGATAAAACACTTGACGAGCTGCCTACCCTTGAAAACTCTTCAAAACCTGTAAGTAACATTGTTTATCATATTCGTTAATACACACTATCACTTTTTTATTTTGGTAATAGATTATTAAACCTGATTTGGTTACCATGGAACAACTGAAGCAACATGACGAGTCGATCGCAGCAGCTGAGGAACAGGAGAGAGATTTGAGAAGACAAATCCAGGAAGTGGAGGAAGGTAAACCTGGGGGAAGAGACACACCTGAAATTGAAACTGACAGTGTAAGTTGATGTTAATACACAGACTTGTTTAAACAAATCTATCAATACAAATCTGCTTTGGGTTTGGCAATGTCATGTGGTAACCAGCCAAAGTATTAACAGACAGGCAATGTTGGTGTGGACTTGTCACACAGCTACAAAGAAAAGCATTGTCATGACATTCAAATGATTTAGTCGTTGAAGCTTTATCATTGTCTTTACACTTTTACAAACTAAAAGTAAAATATGGTTAAATTCTGTATGTGATATGTTAAACTGATAGTGATATACATTTGTCTGCAATCTGAATTATAGTTAATGGTATTGGTGGGTCATGTGTTTGATGAAGTGTTACAATTAGGGAGTGTAAATGCTTGAATTAAAAAATATATTTGTAGTTTATTAAACTAGTTGAATTCATTGTGTTTTCTGTACAGGAAAGTGCAAGAAGCAGTATGGGAGCAAAAGATATTGGACAACTGGACAAGACTACCAATGGTCCTCTTGAGTGGTCGGAATTTCTTGCAAGATATGATTGTATGTTTTTGTTAATGCTTTAGTAACAGCATACATAAAGATATGAGTGTTAAAAAAGTATCCATTTTGTTGAAACAGACACAGAAATGGGACATAATAGCTGGTGTGAATTGGTGGAAGAGGAAGAATTGCGTGAACCTGGACGTGCAGTGCAAATGCATGAAAAACTCTCATCACCATCAAGAAAGAGGTAACAAAAAAATTCACACAAATAAAAAGCCTTTTTCATGATTAAGAAAAATGTTAAAACAACATGTAAGTCCAAAATTCAGGAATGGGAGCAGTCATCTGAAAATTTTGAAAGAATAGGTTTTTATCCGGAATAAGACATTACTCTCCGTTTGGAATGAATTAAGGAATAGACCCCTAAACTCTTTTACTCCATCAGTCTGTTACGCTGATTATTTCCAATCAGAAGCTTTTCCGTCACTCAAATAATATGTTGTGTTGCAGTAAACGTCATACAGTCATCCTGTAACAAATTACGAGTTACCTAAGGTGGGCGCCAACTCCCTGAATTGAAAGCCTGGTGTTATCAAATATGTTTTACAGAAATACAGATTAACTTAAACATTAATAAACATTTCAATTCGACTTAAACAATATACTTTAGGCTTAACGTTTTTTAAACTAGTATTTATTTTATCAACCAGCTGGTTGTTGGATTGTCAGTATAATTTTTTATCTCAAAAAATGCGTAAACGTAACTTAGAAAATATCGAAAGATTTTATGTCTTGAAATCATTAGAACTCCAGCCGAGTCGAAGCGCAAACTGGAGGAAAAACATCGAAAGGCGGAAGCTCGTCGTTTGCAGATGCAGGAAGAAAAAACTCATCGCATTCACGAACTGACCGAGAAGGTTCAGGAGGTTGTAAGTTGGAAGAACGATCTCATCCAACGCCAGAAACTTCTGCTGCAAAGTTACCACGATGTAAGTTATGTTCGATTTCTACGCTGATGATGACGTGAGCATTTGCCGAAACGTTTGGTTAATAAAGCGTGTTTCTTTTAACTTGTTTTTGCAATTATCACCCAAAACTCGATTTTTTTCCTTGATTTCAAAGTTTTTCACTTTTTGTTCTTGACGATTTAATAATGTAGATTTATAAATCTTGAAGGTTTGTTGGGTAACAAGTACTTCCAAAAACTTGGTAGGTTATTGGGTGAAAAAAATAATTGTTGACAACCAACATATAGAGTATGTTCTTATTTTCAGGAAAAGCTCGCCCGTGCTGAAGAGATGCGAGCAATGCAGTTGCTCAACATAAAGAAGAAAGCACAAGCCGAGGATACAAAAGTCAACGAAATTGCTTTCATCAATGAATTACAGGTATCTACCTATCTCAACCATTGGTTTTCATTCTTTTCATCATTGTGGGCACTTGTCCGAAATCATAACTTCTTTGTTTTTGACACCATTAAGTTTCTTGGTGACAAACACAGAGTTTGAGATAGCGGTTAGTTTTGTGAAAAAAACGCTGGTAACGGGAATAAAACGTTTGGTAATTCTTACCTTGATCAAACATCTGACAGCACGCATCATCAACCTATCAGTATCTTGCATTATATATGTCGATGTTTGGTACCGAGTACTAACGTAATTGGTTTGCTTCACCTTAAAACACAAAAATCAAATCAAAAAGCCCGAATAACCAGCCAATACAAATTTCTCCTTGTTGGACAATTGGTTTTCAATTTCAGGAACAGAATAAACGTCACGAGGTGTTGATGCGCATCGGTGAACACGAGGCTCGTATGCAGGAAATTGAAATGGAGAGATCAAAGCAGATGGAAATGAAAAATGCAAAAGAAGAAATATTTAAAGTAATCTTACCATTAAAGCACTTAGTAAACGTAACGTTGTTGGCTTTTCATTTCTATATTAATTTTAAACTGTTTTATACAAAATAACTGTAGATTCGTACACTTCTTCGTTGCAAATTTTGTTTCTTTTTGGACGTTGTCTCGAAAATTATGCTTCCAATACCTTATTTTTTACCAGGAGCGCAGGAGAGCGCTTGAGAAGGAGCGTCAGGAGCGAATAGAAGAGCTCAAAGTGAAGAGGAAAGAGCAAGATGCGAGAATCGAACAACAGAAAATCGAAAAAGAAAAAGAACGAGAAAAGATAGCAAAGGAACGGGCAAGGTGGGATCTTTCGAATTTTCATGTGCCTGTATATTGGGAAAAGTTTGAAGTTATCATCATTGATTTGCAGAGACCGAGAATTGCGATTGTCCGCTCGCAACGCAGCCCAACAAGAAGCCGTCACCGAATTGCAAAAGAAAATCCAACTTAAGGTATGAGTATATACGTTTTTGTCGAAAATAAACAAAGTACTGCTTGTGGTCTGTTGATCTGTTCCAGCAAGTTGTACGACATACATTGGCGAAACTATAGCAAAACCATTGGGAGTACCTGTGGTAAAGTTATGTTAACTTTTCTGTTTTGCTAGAGAAAAATTATCTCAATCTGAAATATATCCATTTGCTCATTTGGATATATTGCTCACAAAGAGATTACCAGTAGTCTGCACATTCGCAGTTTTGAAATTAATCACTTTGTTTATAAACAAAATCCAGTACAGTTCTGGCAATATACATCCACGTCTTATACTTTAAATTTAACGTTAGTACTTGGGTCTTGCAACGTTTTTTTTTTTATTTTAGCACGACGAGAGCGAACGTCGCCACCAGGAGCAACTTGAACACAGGAAGGAGAAAGCTGTTGAACTGAGTCTCGGTCGTTTTTCCACAAATCCTGCTCCTGGTGTTGCCATGACACCATGTCCTGGTGCTGCAAGCATCCCAGTCCCTTCCAGACTCAGGTATACTCTAATTAGAGGATATGTTATTCAACCAAACAAAACCATCTTCGTCTGTTATCGCAACTACATTATACATATAAATATTTAATTGTATTTGAACGGTTTGTACCTTGGCAGTCTTCAAACCATATTCAGGACTTATGCAATTTGACCACAAAGTTTGACCACATTTTGACGGGTAGTTAGGTTTTGTAATACCATTTAACACAAGTTGGCCCGATGTATCTTCACTTATATTGAGAATAAATAACGTTCCTGTAAGTAAACTTTAGATCACAACGTATACATGTTGCGGAGTTCAAGGAAATTTTTATAAACTTAAAAGCTTCTAAGCAAGTATCCTTTGGCAACACCTACCTGAAGCCACTGCCAACCATATTTGATGCCGATTTCTATTTGTAGCACTGGAACAAGTGAAGGAGACGGCGTCAATGTAAGTTTGATTGGAGAAGAAACAGTTGCTGTACAATATGACAGGTGGGTTAATATATCTTACTCTTGCCGCCATATTAAACTCTTAGCTGTGCGGTTACTCTAACCAAATTCATTGTTTTCAGGGTTTCTCAGATATCCATCCAGGGAAAAGGCGACGCTATCGAGCCCTCTAGCGCTTCGCGTGGTAGCACAAATACTTCGCCGAGGTCCCACATCGATGAATGCAAAGTATTTGAACTTTTTTAGAATTTTTAACATCTTTGCAAACTTCTTATTTTTTTGCTTGGTAGGCGTTGAAAGAGGAAGCAGAACGACTCAAGGAACGACAAAAAACGATGAGAAAACGAGCCAAGAAATTGAGGATTCGAATGGCTGCAAGGTAAAATATTTATTAAGAGTTTGTTTTATCATGGTTCCAAAGAAGAGTTTATACCAGGGTCTTAACTCTGTTTTCTAGGATACATTTTTAACTTGATATTGTTGACTCAAAAAAAGTGGAGCAGTTGCATTGTAAAAATTTGAAGCACGTTTTTCTAAGCCATTTCAACAATTTTGGTTTTTTAACGTTAAACAATTCTCAAAAAAGGATAAAGGTCGAATTATTTTACATAATTTTGAAAATGGAAGTTGATATCGTATTTGTTTCGTATGTGTGTGGAATGAAAGCTGACCTTAAAATATTTGTCCAAACTTTTGCAGGGGTAAAGAATTTTTAAAGCGAGTCGAGTTAAAAGCTCCAACATTAAACGGAACCAACAAAACCAAGTAAGTTTTAATAGCAAAAGCCCTCTTTCTATCTCATGAACAACTATTTACCTTCTATCTTAACAACAGGGTGGTCCGACTCATCAAAGACGCAAACCGTCAACTGACCAATCAGAAGGAGTGCAGTGGACCGTGGCCAGCCAATCGCGTCACCGCATTCGATCGAACACTGGGCGAGATTGTTCGCTGTCTTGAGAAAGAGGTTTGATAAAACAATTTTCCACATAAAATCTGCCATTCGCATTCCTTGATTTGACCCTTAGGTTCAAATTGCTCTTATTCTTAAGAGAAAGTGACAGATCAGATTAAGGGGTTTAGAGATGATTGCTCATGGCGCCGATTGCCTGGAGAAAATTCCCGACGTCTTGAGCGTTGTTTACAGTTGGCGCTTCGCATTTCGCCGGTGTTTGGCTTAAATAGGCATAAATATGTGATCGACCTGCAGCGTTCAAAGTCGTCCAGGTCTAGAGTTGTCTGTATAATGATCGAAGCAACCAAACCCGTTGCGTTAATTTTGAGCCCTTGTTTATTTTGCTGTCTGGTTTGCGATGATTTGTTTTCCGGGTGGCTACCCCCTCCCCCTTGGTTGCTTTTGCAGGATGTACCCCCATCGTTGCCCCATACCCCCAACCAAGTCAACATCATCCCACTCGAAAAACACCAGTAGTAATACCCATACCTATGTATGTCAATCAGATGTCACTTATGCTTTAAGATTCTTTGTCATGATCTTATTGGTTACGTTTTTGGTCACAAATGTCGCGTACAGCCATTGTTTAACAAGACAGACAGTTTTTTTTCTGTGATGTGGAGCACCTGCTTTAATGTTGTATATAAATAGAACAATTGGCCCAATTCTCTTCCTTTATATTGATCGGATTCTTTTAGCCACTTTCCCTCCCGGGTCGGCATTGAAAAGGATTAACATTTTCCAAGCCCACCTCACATGGAGTGGCGGAAATAATTGCTTCTTCGGTTTCAACCATCACCTGTCTCCGTTCGATTCGATCTACGTCCGATGCCCCCCTGCGTTTACGTTCCGTGCTAATTGCGGTTTAGTCCCAGTGTCTCTCGAAGACCTTATATGACCAAACTCCAGCTAGCTGTGCTTGAGGCTGAACGTGATTCATCTTTTTTAGGGCCTGTTTCCAGCTATTTTTGCTGCGCTTGATCCCAACGAGAGTTGAGCCCCGATCATGTTTTAGGGTGCTTTGGGTATCTTGTGTACAGCTGACGATTTTTTTTCGTAAACGTTTTTTATTATTTGGCGTTCATAAAAAAGGAAATTTTGCGAAACAGAATTTTTTTGAATACTAACATATGAATGTAACATTTCTCAGCTGATAATTTTAGCGCACTTAAATTAGTCTGTATTTCTTATTAAAAACCACTGCGGATATCGATTTTGCCCACAAAATGGCATCGTTTAAAATGATAAAAATATAACTTAAATAACTCGAATCGTCTGTTGAGCATCCGTGGATTAGGACGATTTTTGTATTAGTACATCTTTATTAATGTAACTTGTTACAACATTCACTTGAAATTTATATGTTCTACCACAGGCTGCAACAGACCAATCAGCGTTTAGAATCGGAGGAGGCTTTGAAATGCTAGAAAGAATTTTCGAGATTTATTTCCGCGGGGATTCAAACCCTGATTTGCCGGCAATCTTGCCAGACAGGTTTGCAAATGCAATGCTACAATTTGTTTGTACATTTCTGTATTGCATGTTCTAAATGAACGTTTTGCTTGTTAAGGTTACTTGGCAACGCTGCCTCCTGCTTTCGATTTGCGTGCGCCGGTAACCATGACAACTGTGTGTATGCTGTGTATTCAAACCGTGTGATGGGTTTGGTTGATGCCCTTCTGCCGCAAATATCAGTAAGTTGATATGATAACAACATAAACATCTGTAAAACTCTTTTCTACGCCCTAAACTATACTTTTGACAAACATTGAATTGTATACATTTATTGTGTTTTTTTTTGGTTCAAAAACATGCTTTTTCAGAAAAATGAGGTAAATAAGTGGTCACAATAACAGCGAAAAACGTCTGTAAAACTTTTTTCAACGTTCTAAATTACAACTTTTAACAAACATTTCAAGTACATTTTATTCAGCCATTTTAGTCAAAGCACTTTTTATCAGAAAAATGAGGTCGGAGAAGCGACAAAATCAAACACACCACGTGCTGCACCTGCCAGCCAATCAAAGAAAACCACGTCGTCTTTGCCGAAGGTTGACAACATGTTTGACCCGGCATCACCATCATTACTTCGTGCCCTTGCTGTCACTCTAAGCATGATGGCTGGCAATCCACCTACTGAAGAATCTGTAAAGCCAAAGTGGGTCGTTTGACTTTGTTTAATTTATTGATTTAAGAAATTATTTTGCTGCTTTGTCTGAAAAGTTTATTGCCCCTAAGACGATTGCACAAGAAAACAACAACCTTGATTACTTTTGAAATCTTAAATTGGTATGAATGGATGACTAAATGTGTTTGTAAATCTGAATCAGTAGCTAATCAGTTTTCTTTTTATATTTCTCACCCGAAGAATGTCAAATTTACCACTAGATTTGAAAAACCCCACGGCAAATTATTTGGGGGAAATTGTTACTTAAACGTGAGCAACTCCGTTTTTGTTCAATTTTTTCTGCAGCTCATGTTAAACAACATTTTCCGTACAGAAGCTTATGACAACAACCCGATGTTTATTTTAATTTCCAGAAGCAAATCATTTACTCAAATGATTCCGGCGCCGAACAACGAACATCGCAAAGTCCTGGAGGTTTACCTTAACCGTGGTCTTGATGTTATCAGGTCAGTTGATTTTCGTTCATGATCTTGGTCCTAATATACCACCACTGTGTTGTTCTATGATCGACTGATTGTTGGTGGTTCACGTAGCAATTTGCGATGCTAGATCTGTGGTTAGATCTGTTTGTTTGTCTGCCTACGTATCACCTTACCGCAAAAATCGCAATTACTGGCACGTTTTTTCTTTTGGTCTGTTTGTGTAAAAACCTATACAGAGATAATTTGCTTGGCAAAGATAAGGTTTTTTTTAGTTGTTAGTCCAGAATTTACATTTGTATACTGGCGACACGTTGTTATGTTTTACACTCTGAAATTGGCATGTATCTTCTTGCTGAAGATATTTAGAACCATGTATTGTGTGCCTAAATACATTTGTAAACTTGTTTTGCTTTTTCATGTGCAAAGTAGGCTTATAACCTTACATATGCATTATATTGAAATTTGTATTTTCTAACTAAGCGCACCATGCGTTTACATGCTTAAAGGTTGCTGGAGTAACCGTACCCTATGTAAAAATCTCAAAGGGTCGCCTTTCTAAAATATTGTACACTAGTTTATTTAGTTTTTATCAAATTTACAGCTACATCGTTGCGTCCCGTGTTCTCGATGTTCTCGGTCAATATCTCAGCAATGTGCGACACGAGGTGGCGCCCGGGAGCAACTTGGCGGCTTTTGTCGAAAGCGGACTGAAATTTCTTGAATCGGCCACGTCCTTTGTTACCATGAGGTTACTGTTGTTATTAATTTATTCGCGATCTGTTGTTAAGTGACAATCCCTTCAACTTTAAGCGCGTCAATACTTGTCTTGACGTATGTACTGCTAAATTACGTACTTAATGACGTACGTATAACATACGTACTGCTAAGTTATGCATGTTTTTTGCTACTTTGCATTTAAAATAGAAGGCTTTTTTGGTATCATTCGGGCCTCTATTTTATAGATTTTGTTGAATTTATATTCCAACACCTTTTGTACTGAAATTTACGTTTGCGTGTGTCTAATTGACGAAACCTCGTTTTTTTTGCCGTGAAAAAAATCATTAACAATCTCCATTTTAGAAACCGTCTGTCGGCCGACAATCACCAGCATGCATCAAAACACAAATCAGCTACAAACAACAACAAGACTACGAGCTGTGAGGGCGATTCTGCAGTGAACCAGTGGGACAACGACCCCACCCAGCTTCTGCCTACACTTCAGCACACGGAATTAATGGGTATTGTGTCAGTTCTATACGGCCTCCTGCTCCATGGCGCCCCCGAGAGACCGACGACCCTGAGATCAGCGGCCGAGGACGAGCAAAGAGCTTCGATCCAACCTCAGACCCTCAATGTGGCGCTTGCTGTGATGAAAGTTCTCAATGCGGTTGCTGAAATGGATTTGCGCCTTCTACAGGTGTGTTGGTTGGCTAAGTTTAAATTTAAACCCAGTCAGTTTTTTAATAGGCAAGATCGAAGTCATTCGGTATTGCCATGCAAAAACACCACACATATACCTTATGGCAGTGACGGTATAAGGTGTTGAATACTATTTTTATGCCTCATTTGTGCGACCCGTTTGTATAACCTACTTGAATATATGCTTTTTATCCAAGATCCCGAATATAACTATAAGGCCCAAACAGAATAATGTACCTACTTTTGTGTGCAAAATCGAGACAACTCCGAAAACCCAAATAAATGCGTTTCCAATTTTAACAATGCAAAGTATGCCACATACTTGAACAAAAATCGAAATTTCAAATGTCGAAGTCGTGCACAACAAAACCACTGCAGACGTCTGACTGTTTTCTACTTTCCGCTCATCGGATGTTGTGTTACCGCCTGTACCGGAGGTTGAGAATCAGTCTCATTTTCGGCCCGGAATCGCTCATATCCCTAGGGGTCAGCGCAACCCACATCTCCGGCATTCTTCCTACTTTCTGCCGATGTTGTTGTTGCGAAGATGGGCAGACAACCCGGCTCTCTGTGGCTGATTCAATTGCGGATTGTGTAAACAGAGTCTCAGGCGGTCTGCTTGTCAGTCGCCTACAAAATTGCAACTTGGTTAAATCGGAGGAATTTTTTTGCATAGTTTGAATTGTTTTTCGGGATTTGCATTAAACTTTTATCTACCTGGGTGCCAAACCGTATGCAGTGTCTTGAAAACTTTTTGTAGGTGTTCAAAACGAGGCCTTGTAGAAACTAAATTGTAGAAGTACGCAACGAAGAAAGTGATACTCTGTACCTGATCATATGCTTGCATTTTTGAGTTAACAGTTTGGATGATTGATGACATGTACAGGACCATAACTTAAGTGCATTATGTACGAAGATTTGACTTGAAGCAGAAAGCACTTAAAACCCAATCCTAAATTTATTTGCGAAACTAATTTGGTCCCCATGTAATTCTCTTTACGTTAGTAACACTCTTTGCACATATTTTGTCAGAAATTGAAAAAAATCACTGACAAAATTCATGTAGCGGTTATAGAGGGTCGCAGGTGGTTTGAACCGACCCTCGCGCCTCTAAGTCTAATCATGTTGTGGCGACAATATGCGGGGGCGCCGACTGCAAACGCCAGGGACGCCTAACACTAACTTCATAAACCATTACCAGCCGCTTGTGCGCCGGTAACATATTTAGGCCCACAACATCGTGCTTGCTCTCGAGCGACCTCTGTCTGCTGAAGCGTGCACGGTCGCTACGATCTTTCTGTTGACGCAACACGCTCACATTCATCGGGAATGTTACCAAGTCGAGCCACATCGTTTGGTGTCTGGTTTCGTTCCGATCTAACCTTGAACATCAGAGCCATGTTTCAGGCGCATGCTCACTTGATATTTTGCCGTATGCGTTACTTCAAACAGTGGCTCGACGTTGATGCATTGGAAATAGTTTGAAAGCACCTACGGGAGTTATATATCGCACGCCATTGGATCGTGTTGCTGCCTATGTTTGTATGCCGCGTTTACTAAACATTTGAACGTTTTGACACCGTACAACGATTTATAAACATTGATCACTATATGTTGCCCTCTGTCTGTGCTATTTTCGCAGTATATGGCCACTTTTCGTGCTGTGGTGTAAATCTCCCTAAACTAAGCGATTTGACATGATCATCAAATCTCAGTCTTTAGTCAGTTAGGGGGGGATCACATGTGACTAAGGCAAGTTTTTTTTAGCTACAAATCTACAAAAATGACTTCAATATTAAAAACACTTGCCCTACACTTTACATGTTCATGTCAGGAAACAAACAACGAAAAAAAACATTGTTTTGTTGCAGGCTAGTCTCGGAGCAGAGGGAGTTTCATTGGAATACCGGCATATTTGCACCTACCTACTGTGGTACTGTGTACAGGGAGAGCACACTGAACTGCTGCATGAAGTAATTGTGTCTGTTGGTCACTTCACCCTGGATAATCGTAACAACCAGGTAGGGAAGAAATTTTCCTTCAAATATTTATGAAACGTTCATTTTTACGTCCGTGGGATATAATTATTACGATTTCGCAAACATATCGCAAAAATGAGTTTTCAAAATACATACCACAATAATGAAACCTAAAATACATTTTGGTTTAGACTCTATTCACTTTGCTTGTGCCACACTCGTTTGATTTCACGAACTTTATTACATAATTTCGACATTGGAGTATAAGTAAAAAAAAAATTTTATTGGATTTTTTAGATATACATTTTAATAGCGATGTGTTACTGCAAAAAAAGGTTGAGATCCAATATACAAAGGTTTCTTGCTCTTACCTTGAAAGTTGTGTGCGATATTCCGGTTTCATAAATATGAAGAAATTTTTGTATATAACGTAATGCTTACCAATACGGGTATTTACTGCAAATATTTCACCCTATCTTACAAAACACAAGTGTTTCCGCATTTCCCAACAGTATCAATCTTATGTTTACAACGGAACATGCGGCTCTTGTTCCGTCATATTCCAAACAGGGGGTCGCACACGGGGTTACGACTTGGGTCGGCCCCAACTTCCCCCGTTAACCCACGCTCTCGAAATCCCGACACCCCAAAACGCGACTTTAACGGATTTCAAAACGCAAAGATGCATCTGCTCGAGAAAGCCGCAGTTTCCTATACCTTATACACGGTTCGTCGGTCTCGATAGATGGCATTGTCAGGAGGCCTTGGCGCGACGTCCATGTATCCTATTTCGGTCATCAATTTAGCCTTACTCGAGATAAAGCGTCCGGGGTTGTCCATCGTGCGACGGAAGAAGTGGACAGCTTGACCACTTGTGTGACGACAGCTGTGTTTGGCGTTGACGCGTTAATCCTATGTAAATGTTTGAGGATTGTGGGTTTTTGGCTTTGGATCTGACTGTGGTGCATTAGTCACGGCTTCTTGTTGAGATCTTGTCTGAGTGGAGTATGGGACGTGATTGTGCTCCAAAGTTTTTCGTTTTTTTTCTTGGTTATTTTTTGCAAAGTTTTAGATTCTTTTGTCTTCTTGCAATGGGATGCAAGACTAGATTTGCTGGTTTATGTTCCAGGCAAAATACATGCCCTTCGTAAAATGGAGAAAAAAATTATTGTACTTAAAAGCGATGGCTAGTAGTGTTCTTAGGAATAGATTGTGATCTGTAACATAACGTTTAAGTAAAATTGATTCCAGTTTCAGCATACTTCTTGTTTCACCACAATCGTCATGACACGTAAATAATTAAATACCCGGCCGGAGAGATGTATTTGCGTACAAGAGTGCGTCGACTTTCTTACATGCAAATCAACAACTCGGCTGTACACAGATTCTCCATAAAGATTATTAAAAATTGTATTTATTTTACACAAAACCACACAAGTGTGACTTACACTTGTCTACCATGCTGGAATTCTTGTATAAACTTCGACTTCACACGCATGAAACCGTTACATCACCGTTCGTGTTTGTGCCCCCCTGGAAAGCCGCTTGTTAATGAGCAGACTGGCTGCAGTATGTTGTAACCAACACCTACCGCACGTCAGTCTTTATCACAAGATTTATGTTCGCCGTCCTCAGTAACGGAAACCCTATAACCCCAAAGATCCCACCGTCTGTCTTCGCCCTTGGTCGATGCCAGACGCTCGTTACCTGCCTGTACTATAGACTCGTGATTGTTCATCAGCAGGTGTGATATCAACTGCAAAAACAAGCTGTTATTTAACCCCATGCTGTTATTTAAGAAGCGGAAAATCGCCCTAGTTATGCAGAGCCCATCCTAATCGTAGCTAACTTATTTCCGCCTTTACCTTTGCTAAAACGGCACTTCACCCCCAACGATGCATTTAGGTAAAAACCTGCCTGATTTAAAGACGTAATTAGGTGCATGGGTTACGAATTACCAGGATTCCTGGCGGGGTGACTGGCGGAACGGACAATTTTCTTGTTCATGGTTTCGCGCGTGACACCCCATCCAGGGGGCCAATTTTCGATGTTGGGGGTCGAAGCAGCCTCAGGGGAGCCAAAAGAGGGGCCGGTGGGTGTTTGCACATAAACACACAAGCGCGTCGTAGCAGTGTGCCCCGCATAAAGGGTTAAACCAACACTTTCTGGTCGACCTGTAACAAGCTTAGGCGTTTTGTGTCGACCTTACGAGCGCTGCTAACGAAACATTGCACCACCGCTTGACACTGATCCGTTATAATCATGCACGCTACGTCTTCTTGCTTTTCACTCTTGTTGTTTTTTCAACTTCGCACTTGGGGTGATATCGTGAACGATAATATGGTGGTAAACGCTCTCGTTCGCAAGTAGCTTACAGCAGGTGTCTACAAATACTTCTGGCGCGACCCACAGGCCCCTGCGACCCTTGTAAGCACACAAAAGTTATTGCGAATGAATACATTTTTTCCCTTGTGATAGTTGTAAACGCGGGTTACTAAGTTTAATAAAATAACTCGTACTAATTACAGGAAAATACCGTTTTCGTGCAAATCTCTGGTTTTGATGCAAACTTATTAACAATCAGCACGTATTATGCGTAATTTAGTCAAACTGTGACATAGAAACATACATTAGAAAATTCGTTCTGCGACAATAAAACAATCTGCCACAAACGATAACAGTAATAAAAAACAAAACAGATTCTCTCGTTGTCTATCCCGTACTTTAACAAACTAAAAATTGCGTCAGATTTGGTCATTTATACATAAACACATTTAGATTTTTGCGACCAAAGTCGAACCACTCTTTATGGATCCCCGACTTTGTTTCGATTTCGTATTGTTTGAATTTGAATAGCTTAGCGTTTTTCTCCAAGCAATTTTGATTTCCCATATTCACTACGCAGTGTCCAAACAGCAAAGCGATTCTTAGCAGGTGAATTTTAGGTTACATACATTTTGTTTATTCGAGGTCTGCTTAAAGTGATGGCAATCATAGATGATGTAAAGTGTTGATCTTGGCCAAATTATACTTTTTGTCTGTAAATACCCACAAGATTGGGGGTCTATAGGTCATTGCGATTTGTGGAAACAATGGGACCTTTGTACACAAACGGCGCTTGACCATAGGCGAGGGTTTCAATTGGGTCGTTAGCTTTATACTGCCTTTATAATTGGCGTGACAAGTGAAGCACCCGGAATTCGCAACATGGCCGTAATAGGCTTGACATCAGCTGTCGCACCAAATGCCTGTTAGTCCAACAATTGGCTTTCGGCAAAGTCCAGTGATGGGGACGATTGAAGATTCAGTAAAGGTCAGAGGTCGCGCGGGTTGGCGTGACAACACACACCGGACAGGCACCCTCGCTGGGAGTCTCTGTCTTCCAGTGGCCGTGACCTGCCGACGGACGAGTCAGCTATCTCTCAGCCTCATCTTTACCCACCCACTCAATCCGCACCCCGTCAGTGGCACCGGAACACGGATCACCTCAAGGTCTTATTTTCTCATCCTCAGCCCCGGCGCGCCGAGCCCCGATGACAGATGCACCGTGGACAGCCCACATAGGCACAACCCTTCATGCTCTGCCGCCTCCCGTCCACCCAGCTGTCCCTCGCACCACTGACCGTGCCACGGGCCTGAACCCCCCAACCGCTGTTCGTGGTCTGTTTGCAAAGATACATCGCGTGCCCGGCCATTGATTTTTAGGCTTCGGCCTTCTTGTGTTTCGCGCTTGCCCAGTGCTGTTGCGATATTTATCTGCTTAGGGGTCGCGTTACCGAGCGCTTGACCGCACGGACTCCGACTTGCATGGTGGTCGCCACTGATTGATCCGCGGCACCGAATCTTTGCCTTAAAGTTTGGTCCATTTTGTGACCTGTGCCATATTATGTAAGCAATTAAAGTTGTTTTGTGAATGTCTCAGTTAAGTTACTATTACCGCAGCTTCGATAATATTTACCTATAGGGATTTATAGCTTCGATAGGGATTTATAGCACACATTTTGTATTTTTTGTGAGGCATACACAATTTATCCCCAGAACATTCATAATCTATAGACAGTTGACAGAAAACTCAAACATACTCGGTCTCACGCCCAAAGCATTTTTCTTGTTTTAAGTTGGGACACTGGGTTTATTCCACTGGGGAAGAGTCCTAAATTTAGCAGAAATACATCTGTTTAAACTAAGACGAGATTAAAATACGCAGCCTTGCGGGCAAAGTGGTCGAACTAACTGCTTGGCCATCCTTGCAATTTTGTGCGCAGTGTGCAACTGAACAAACATATACTCTATACAACGATTTTTGCTCAAAACCCCACTAAAACCCACACGAGACTTTTTTACTCAATATTTGTTCATGGCTTAACATTGAATCCAGCAGTGACCCGTTGTGGATTAAAAGGTCACACTAGATTTGAATGTCACTCGGGGTCAAAGGTGACTTGTACTTTGTATAGCTTTTGTCTTGTGTTGTTGCTTCATGGGGTTGCATTTCGTCATTTCACATAGCAACACATGCGTAGAGTTGGATGCATGAGTGCTACATCATTGGTCGAAGTTTGACGAACGTATTTGCTATGCGGTTTTCTTAGCTGTTGCGGTGATTGGAACTCACACATCAAGTAACACCAGTTGCATATTGCATTAAGGCCTGTTTGGCAGAACCTGTTGTGTGAAGGTTTCTCTAAAATTTTGGGCAAAAATGTTTCCTTAGATTTTTCTGAGTTTTTGGTAACAAGGATTTTTGTAATCTGTCGAGTATATATTTTTGGGTACTTGTAAAAGATAAATTAAAACAATAAAGTACTTTAATCGAAACATATGGTGATGCTAACAACTAAACCTTGCAGCCAACTAACAGTTTTACTCTATGTGTTGCATTGTCCGTCAGTATACACAACACGGTCTTCTTTCGACCTGTACTGAACCCAACCGCTGTGGTGCAGCTTGTCCCTGGGAGGATTGTATGCAGAAGATCGTGCGGTGAAAGTGGCCTTGTCATCCACAAATGTTTGCGGTGAAACCCTACGCACGTCAATCAAGCAATTGTCGTCATCGCTCGCCCACGGGGTCAGGCGCAATACATTAGGGAGCACGAACAATGTGCGAACTGTTGCTACACAGTCGAGCCCATAGTTGATTTCAATTCGCCAAATTAGTTGCCACCAACTTGTTTTGCTGCCGTGGACAGCAAAAGACAGGCACTGTTTTGTGGCACCAGTCGCTCCTCGTCGGGGCACCGGGGTAAAGGTCGCGGTTAACGGTCTCGTTACCGTGTTTGGCAACTTCGAGCCACCGCGGCCGCCATTGATAATCTTGACACAACACTGTCCGAACATTACTTGGTCCCACAAGAATCGCATGCAGTCTGAGTTGGAATTATTTGCGTACACACAAGGCGAAGTCATCGCCTGTTTTCTTCGGCGCCCTGACGAGCCGATAGAATTGACAAACCGTCGTTGACTGCGGTCTAGGTAATGTGATGGCAAAACAAGCTTGGCATTTGCATTGGTCGTTCGTCGACTGCCGGCGGTTGAAACTTTACTCCCAACTCTCTGATTGTAATGTTTTTTAGGCGCCAAAACTCACATCGCATGTTGTCAAACGTCGAACCGCCGCTGCAGTTATTT
Source organism: Phallusia mammillata (assembly GCF_965637545.1). Taxonomy (NCBI): domain Eukaryota; kingdom Metazoa; phylum Chordata; class Ascidiacea; order Phlebobranchia; family Ascidiidae; genus Phallusia; species Phallusia mammillata. Next base: position 23,047,860 of record NC_137253.1, read on the forward strand.
GTTCTCGGGCGTTTCGAGGTAACTAAAATCCATAAGGTGTCGCTGCTGAGCTGTGTTTTTACTCGTGTTATTCCCAAAGCTAGATTCTTGCGCAAAATGTTATTGTTTTGTGAATTTAAAAATATTTAGAAAACCGCGACATAACTTGGCTGGACTTAAACTAATTATACAAGAATATGTCGGTTATGTTTAAATAATTATTCTGTGTCATATTGTTAATTAAACAATTATTGTGCGGTCACCATTATTATAATCAATATTGCATTAAGATCCGAATGGTGGTTTTACCAACAGTTTAATTTTAGGTTGTTTTCGACGGTTTCAACCAGTGAGTAAATTTAAGCGGAGCTGTTTCTGCAACTTTGCTTACACTGCTTTTGCTTTTCATGTAGATTTTGAAAGTTGGCCATTTTTAAACGGACTTTCTCGTGAGTACTACAGTTCGGTAGCGCCTATTCGAGTACTTTTTGTGGCGTTGACGCGCGACAAGCTGTTTGTTCTGGCGTGTTTCGCTTGTCACTGAGATGAGCCGATCACCGGCGTCATTCTCCAACCAGGCAAGTTTCCTGTGCGTGATTTCAGGACAGCGCGGCAGCTTATGTTACCGCCCATACATGCTTGCACGTTCCGTCACCGTGCCTCAGTTTTATTGACTGTGGAAAACTGACTGAGAGGCGATGAAGGATTTGCCGTCAGCAGGTAGCACGCATCGTAACATTGTTGCTGATTGAAACGATTTGTTCACCCGTGCGTCTGATGTTTTATATGATTACCTGAATGGAAAAAGTTGTGACATGAAAAAGGGTGCATGTACGGTTTAAATGCCCATCGTACTGTTGATTTGTTTTATTACTTGCCTTTTCCCTCCTGAATATCTTTGTGAACCGTATGCTTCCAACTTTGTAAACAAAATTGCGCAACTTTCAAAAACTTTATCACCCTTGCACTCAATGTCAAACATAAGACTTTGTTTTAATCGATGTTGCATAAGTTTTGCTGTCTTGAAGTTGAAATCCTGCAGTCATCTACTTTATCACATCAAAGTTTACTTCTCAACGTTTAAAATTCACTTACCAATTACAAAAATAAATCATGCGAGTTTAACATGCCTGCACCAATTATCCGTGATTTCTCGCGCAAAAGTACATCTGGCTATGCCACATTGAAACCAAAAGCTCGGAAGACTGATTGCTTGTTGCAGTGACGCTTCCCCGGTCCTCAAACACGCCGCCACCGCTCATTGGTCAAATTAATATCACGTGGTTGTTGATGTTTTGACTTGCTCTTGCCAAATGTTTTGAAACCTTAGACAGGCGTTTAGTGCTACAGAAGCGAAAATTTTTTTGGGCGAGATTTTTGTGGTTTTGTGTGCGTTTGTTTTACCGTTTTCTACAGGTGTTATAACTTCCGTAATTGCCGGTTTCTGAATTCGAACCTACATCTGTTGATTGACGCCCTTTGTTTTTGCATTTCGCTCCTTAATGTTGCTATCGGAGTTATCGTTAGAAGCGAGTCCATGAAATACCGAGGCCGTTTCGGTTTCCCACTGCACGTGTCAAATTGGAGATCGTTTGTGCGCGCAATTCTGTTGTTTTCAAAATTGTGGTTAGCGTTTCAAATGTTAACACCGTTTACTAAACCCAGAAAACCTTACAAGCCGTCAACTCACCACTGAAAATATTTGCCATAAAACGTTAAACAAATATTTTTGGTTTCTTTTCTCAACAACGTTTCTTTTTCTCAACTATGGTTTATTAAAATGTCCTCATGTAAATGCAGTAAACTTCGGTCAATTCGGACCCGTTTGGACAAAAAAAGTGTTTTGTTTAAAAATTAACCGATGTCGGTTAGTTAAAGCCTTACCACATTACAAAGTTTTTTTCCGAATTAGGCGAAGATCCTGGTTTACCGAATCCAGTTTAACCGAGATTTACTGTGATACAAGGTAACTTATAATTGGTATTAATCTTTTATCATATTAAATTGCAGAACATTGTTGATTCCGGTGCACAACCCACTGTTCTCCAGCAACTATGTCTGCTGCCGTTTGCCTACTTCAGCAGTGCTAAACCCATGCGGATTTTGCTTCCTACTCTTATCGCTTGTTGCCACGACAACCCGTCCAATCTGACCATCATGGAGCAAGAAGCCAGCGCGTCTTTGCTGATCAATTTTATACAAGTAAGAAGAAATGTTTTGAGTACTTTAGGGCGGCAGTCATAATTTTTTTGACTAAAGTCATTTTACTTTTAAACCCTGTTTCTTTAAAACGTTTTAGTAGAATTTTTGTTTCAGTAAAATGTTTTGTATAAGGTTTAGACCAGCGGTGCGCAACCTTTTTCGTCGGTGGGCCATATAACCAATTTCAGACATGAAGCGAGGGCCACACAATGTTTTTCATGTACCGTATTTACGTTTTTTTACCCTACTGTTGGTGCGGCTTGCATTATAATGTCATGTCGACTATATTTCCACACCCCTGCGTTTTGTTTTATTTTGCATTTAAAATCAAGTTGAAAATGTTGGTAGAGCTACTAACACCATAACGAGAATCACACCCAAAAGTCGATTGGTTATATCTCCAAAAATGCTCACGGTTAGGGCTATTAGGGTCGGGGTAAGGTATAAGCACTTAAAATTCAATAAAACTAACCCAAAAAATTAGTTACTAATGTAAAAATGTTATGTAAATATTTCCCAATCCAACCCATTTCTAGCCGCTAAATAAAAATTCAGTTCTTTACGCCCCCTTGTGAAAGCGAAGTTGTGATTCTTGTTATGGTGTTAGCAGCTCTACCGAAAATGTTAGGTGCAGGTAAGTTTCGTCGCAACACTGTCTTTCACAACAAAGTAATTGTTTACTAGCCAAAGAAGTATATTACGTCACATTCGGTATAGATGCGCAACAACCACGTAGTTCGAATAGAAGACCACAGGTCTCAGTTAATCAAGTTCCAAGTGCTGGTTTAGCTTATTCTTGTTACGTATAGCAACTTAGGAGATTTACTGAAAACTAGCGGGGATTTTTTGCTAAAATGTGCATTTTTACTTGCTCTGAATCAGAGTGTTGTTGGGCGCCACACTAAACGACTGGACGGGCCGGATTGTGGCCCGCGGGTTGCACACCCCTGGTTTAGACCATCCACTAATTGATCTTAATGAATATCAGAGTAGAATTAGAGTATACACAGAACGGCTTTTTTGACCACAATACACCTTGATTATGGTATTTTTTGTTTTTTCGCTCACTTTCATTCATGTTTAACGATAAACGTATTTCGGTATTCCCTGTTTGATATTCGTCTATCGTCAAAAAACAAAACAATAGCCATCCCTTCACAATAAATTTAGGTTGCATAGAAAAAGAATCAAATTTCGCTTCATCGGCACGTGCCAAGCGCGTATCGTGCGTCAGCAGCCATTTTACCCTCCCATCATCTATCTCTGTTTGCGCCGTGCTTCTGGTTCGAGTTTCGTGCAAAAATGGGCAGAAACGACCACACATGGTTTCATTGAAAGCGGCCAATGCTTCGGTGGCACAAGGCTATCGTTTGAAGCATGCATTTAAACAATGAGCTTCAACCTCACGACAGGGCGTTTACTCTTTCCAAGATTCAAAACTGTGGCGACCCCGCATAGGAGAATTGGCCGAACTGTGGTCACAAATTGTTGTCCCACCCCCGTCTGCAACCACAATAAAGCTTAGACTTTTTGCTCCAGAGTTTTCTCCCAATTGTTGGTGAAGTCCTGTTGCGCCTTCACTAATTTACTTTTTGTATGGAAAACGTTTTTATCACGAAATTTAAACTGGCTGTGTGTTACTTATTGTTATCTATCCAGGTATTTTGACAATTTTGACCGAAATAAACTTTATAGGATGAACGTACGTTGCAAAATACATAAGTTTTGAACAAAATGTGCTAATATTGGAACCACTGGAAATATTATTGTTTTTAAATAACTTTAGGTAATGTGTGCGTCTATTCTTATTAGTCCAGTTTTTCAGTTGTTATCGAAGCAGATTCTCAACATAATTACGGAATTTTGGGCAGAAAAGCTTATTTATTGAAAACGTGACACAAAGCACAAATGTAACAAATGTTTTTTATGTAAAATTCCAATACATTCCCAGTCCGAAAGACTTGACCTATTGGGAATATTCAGGCAGAAAATGGTGATGACTTACTATTTAAAAAAGTTCGAAAATACTTTTGCCACATTCCCGGCACACAGTGATGCGATCGTTTACTAATATTTGCGAATCCATCACCTTACCGTGTTATTTTAACCTTCGGCTCGCGGTTCCAGCCCTGGAGTGCCTGACGCGCATCTTTTGACGCAAACTCTCTGATGGTGACCTCATCGGGCGACTTTGATCATCCGTTTATTTGCGTGCTACAAGGGGAGACTTTGTTAAGGACCTGCAGATGTTGTTTACATGTTAGATGCTTGATCTAACCAACGACAAATCTGTCAGCAATTGTTTTGTCGAAAATAGGGAAAACTGTACAAAACATCTTTTTGTTTTTTGTAACAGTCGACTTGCAAAACAGGATGACAACTTATGTGGTATGTATATGGTTACGTAATGTATTTCGAATAATAGAATGCAATACCACAAGACGTGGAATGGAAAATATTAGAATGAAAAATATAAAATAGAATCAAAAGATTTGTCATAAACAGTGATCGTCAATGACCATGCTGTCTCTGGGAGGATCTGGTACCTTTCAGTATAATCACTCTTAGTTTAATGCTACGTGAGATTGCGTCGGACAAATAACACAAAAAATTTCGAGGGTTTAGAAATAAAGGGAGATGAATCTCCCTAAATTTTGCATCAGCTACATAGTTTCGTCTCAGCAGACCGACAGTGCAAACAAAACACCTTATACTCTGTTATTCCCCAAACAAGGAAACAAAAGGTGCGTTGACGAATCTTGCCCCTGAAACACCCCAAACTTCGCACATCGCTACATTGAAACCACATCAAAATGCCTTCGTGTGCCCCCACCCAAAACACACCGACCCTGGCGCAGTGTGTAGTCACGACACTTGCGACCGCACCTCCCGGCCGAGACCTGCTTCCAAGTAATGGTTTCACACTTGTCTGTCATCCGGATTGTCCGAGTTGTTTCATCGCGACGCGCTCGTGACAACGCGCACAAGCCACCCGTGTTGTGTTTATGCGCCAGTCGTTAACCCCACATTAAACCCCCGCTTTGTCGCTGCACGGGTGAGGGCGCCCCCATGGCGCCTTCGGGTGGCCTCACCTCAGGGTCCCGACCCCGTTTTTCAAGCCCCAGTCGACAGGTTCTTCGTTTGCCGAACGTGACCGATTTTGCTACATCGTCCGTACAGTGAAAGTTACACTTAACGCATGTTGATTGCTGTGGCGCGTTTAGCGTTGAAGCCCAAACACGCGGCCTGCGCCCGAAAATGGAACATTCCTCTGCTTGTTTGCCGTTAGGTTCTTCCGCCGCGACCCCTAATTGTAAACCTACACCCCTCTTTCCCACGCCGTCCCCTCACCCCCACCCAGCGCTAGCGATCCAGGTTCCGTTTCAGCTCCAATGACCCCTTGCTGTTGCTCCAACTGTCAATACTTGTGTATACAATTAGGAACCAACGTTTGGGGAAAAAGCGAAAGCAAACACTGAGGTCTATGACGGCCGTGACAACACTGTGTGTGCGTTTCTTGCATGCAAAACCGACGTATACATATGTATACATATGATCCTTGCGCACAAAAAACTTTAATTACTTTTTTACACGTCGGCAAAAATGCTTTATTACTTCCGAGGTACAACAGCGGTTTGTTACGGGCAGTTTTTTATGTTGATAAATTATTTGCAATACAAAGAGGTTATTGCAGTCACGTAGTATTGTGGTGACACCGGTAGCTCGCAAACACTCAACAGTATGAATGACCGCCTTGTTCTGCGAGCTATGTGGCTCAACATTTATAGTCTGTTCTATCCCTGAAAGCCAGCCAGGTTTGTGAGCCATCAAGCATCCCTCCACAAGCCAAGCGGTCAGGCCTAGATTTTTCTTGATTTCCTTAAAAGCCCATCCCACCTCTGTCATGCTCGGTTTTCAGCGGCACGCGCGTTGTTAGGAGCTGCCAAACCCAGAAAGTGCGGAATGAATGATGGCCCGTTTTCGTTCCTGTTTGCCAGAACATGACATAAGCCATAGGGGCTTTGGCAGCGTTCCATCTCGACCGCCGTCCTATTGCGTTCTGTCGTAGTTTATTTGCGCAAGATCGCCCTGTCCCACGCATCGCCAGGTGCCTATGGCTTCTTTGGTGGTCGCTTAAATCCCTCTGTCTATTTACGAAGTTGTCGAATATATGCCGCTGTCCCCTTCGTTCCTCGGTTAGTTTACAGGACCTCGCTTTAGAAACTCGCAAAGAATGCGGTCGTTTTCCGGTTGCAATCCCGAACATGTACGTCGATGTATCACGTTTCGCGCGACGCCAAGGTGGCCAAGTGTTGCGTTTCGCCCGCTTAGCGCCTTGCCTGGCAAACGCGTGCCACATGAAGGGTGCCGCGCCGGGACCTCTTGCCCTTGTCCCGCGACGGACAAAACAAATCTGATTCGGCATTGGCGCGACGGGAGCACCGCGGCGCGCCCAGGCCACCGGTAAGCCGAATTCGAGCAAGATACCACCCTGGAATCCCAAATCAAACCGCTGTAAGTTTACGACCCTGCAGTCAGGTCCCACCCAAACACGTCACAGCTGACGCAAAGCCGCGATATCGAACTCAGGGATAAACGTTCCACTCTGCTCGGATTAACGTCGTAGATGCAAAGCACCTGATCATACCTTTCTTCCGCGAGCGAGATGATCCTCCGCTCCCATCTCAAGTGGTGTTATTGATGGCCTTCCAGTCCCCCGCGCGACCGCTTGACGGAGTCTAGCGACCCCAAGATACTCGAACGCAATCGCTCGGTCACCCGAAAATGACATCACAATGTTTGCCTTTGTCCATTGCGTATTGTTGTGATTGCTTATCTGATCCCGGCGTTTCGAGTCTTGCCCTTTTTGTTCGCATTGAGTCAATGACGTCAGGCCGTCGCGGGCAATGTATCTTTGCGCACTGTCGCCCGAGATTTCTCACCTATTTTATGAGTTTAATAGAGGTTTTCCTGCGTTAGTGCTTGGGTCAACGCAAAATTTACCCGTGTCACTTATTGCGACTGAAATATGGAGGTTTGTGCAAACAGGTAGAATAGGTGATGACGGTTGAGCACAATTCGTCTTCATCACACTTACTTCGTAATACCACCTCTAGTTTATTAGCACCATAAATAATAAATAGTTGGTACACCCTAAAAAATATTCATTTTTTTATCCCCAGACGTTTCTCGAAGAGAGTACGGAAAAGCAAAAAACTAAAAAGTCGGACAAAAAGCGAAACGGAATTCTAGCTGGTGAGATTAAATGTTTTGTTTTTGAAATAAACCTTTACTCTGTGTTTCCTCAAACATATATTTGGTTTCTGATAAAGGTAAAAAAATCCACAGTGTTGCACTCAAGTTCAAAATTGACCATATCCACCTGCAGTATTGTTGACTCATACAACGCTTCCGATGATTTATTTGCGATAACCGCCAATAGCATAGCAACACGCCCCGCCCATCTGGGGCAAACCACGACCGATCCATTCTCCACATATGTTTTGCTGTTTATGCTCGGCTCGTGTCCGCGCATTCCGTAGTTGACATATCGCGGCTAATTAACCAACACCAACAAACGCGAACTGTTTCTCCCAGCCATGGTTATACCCTGAACCGCCGTATTATGCAAAGCCGCGTATTATTTTTCTTGAATTTGCGGAGCTAATATCCTAGGGTTTACATTCTTTACCATAACCTTAGGGTATGGACGCTATAGTAACTTTTACCCAAATGCAGTTTATATGGGATTAAGTTTAGTTTCACTCTACTTTATGACCCCTGCCTCAGTAGCCAGTAATTTCATGCTGTCAGTTCTTGGCTAGCGCTTCTTAAAGGCCTTCAAAGGGCATTTGCCAGCCAAGGAGCTGTGATAAGAATCAGCCTTATCTGTCGTGCTTGTCTGTTGCGGGCACGCATTTGTTTTCCAACCAAGTGCCTTGCAACAGCCACGATCGCCGCGCAGATTGCGAGTTATTTTTATTCGGACGTGCACTACCATCTCCGGTGTAACCGTTCTGCATCCATAGAGCTGTACAGGAGTTCATTATTTCAAGGACACGACGATGTGTGTACTGCGTGACGATTATGTGTATCTAAAATATATTTCCTGAATAACAAGCGCCTGTAAGTCTTTGTTTTTGTTAGACTGATACATTTTTCTTAAAAATTTGCAAAAAACTATGTTTAAACTTAATACATAGTATTTTTAACCCCCAAAAAATATAAAAGTAAAGAACTAAATGTTTAAATGGTGAAAAATCCTGCAGACACTGCACACTGTTGCACACCTACAAGGTCTCATGGAAAAAAACAGCTTTTTTTCTGAAGTCGCCTTTATCTTGAATTTCCGCATTGTTTGCTGCGAAACCGTTTTGTGCCTTTCATTTCCAAGCTTGTTATCAACAATCTCACTCTCACAGCTTAAGATAGAAATGTGGCCATCTGTGCAGCAGATACAGTCATTTCGAAACCCGCCTTGAGAACTTGTTTGTTTAGCGACAAAATCTCGTCTCGCGTATCAAATCGTGTTGCGCGAATTCCCTGCATCCTTGTTAAACATCTTCTGCCTTCGCCCCCTGCTTTGATAGCGAAGTTTAAGCGGCATGAAAAATCGACGCGAGTTAATCAATTATCGTTTCTCACCCGACTTGACGGACGTTTGTCGAGAGGCCAGGAAAGCCCTGAAAGCTGTCCGTGTGAATCGACTTCGTCACGCAGATAGTAACAGACTTCTGAAGGTTCTTGTGTGTTTCATGTTAAAACGTTGCTTGTGTGTTGTCTGTTGTAATAGCTTAATAATGAAAAGAGGCCTGGCACTTAAAACCTTTATGTTTGTTTTGTTTGTATTTTTTTTCTCTAAACTACAAAACACCAACAAAGTAATATACGTTAACCAATTCTTTAACTTGTCCAGCATCCTCTGAAAAGTTAGAATTCAAAATTATAGGTCCCTTTACCTGAAGGGGCCACATATTGTTATTGTCCGTATTTCGTTTTTTCTTTCCTTGTTTAGTCTAACGCTGGTTTGTTCTGTGCACTTGGTCAAGAAATGGTGCTTCAGACCTATTTAAATTTACACACATGTTACTTACCAAAGATCCTAAGTCGACTCCGGATGACCCAGCGGTTCACCCACAAGCCCCCCAAACATGAAATTTCACAAACGGTTGTTTGCCAAAGTGCATAACTCAGGAGTATTATACTTTGCTGGCTGGTGCACTGTAAAGAAATTCCGAATTTACCATAAATTTGCCTTATTGTGGCTTCTAATATGTCCCAAACAACAAGGCGTCTGGTATATTACTGTATTGTTATGCAGCATATTGTTTCCACTTGTATTCAACTGCTTGAACAACTCAATAATGACAACGATAAACTTATCCAGTGTAAATTTTGCTTGTGCAGACTTGGATCGTGGCACGTCCCTGGTCGACCACCCGCTCTTTACTACGGATTACTTGAACAAGTCTTGGACATTTTTCACTGACAAGCAATCTTGACCCCTGAGCGGAAAATGTCACAACACAATTTCGAGCCATTTACACTATGCGCGTTCCATGTTCCTGTAAGTACTAATGCACATATAAGACACTATAAGTTCGCTTTCTTATTTCTTACAAGTTTTTGTTGCTTTGCAGTAGTTCCTTCGTTTCTTAGTGTGTACACTTTTTCGTTGATATATTATTTTTCTATGGATTTTCTTTATTTTAGTTTACACGTGTGGCCGTAAGGTATATTTCTTTGCTGTGTGTATCTGACTGAGTCGATTGCGTGGTGGTTAAGGACTGTAAACGCATGCTGGTGCTCCCTATTTGCCTAAGCTGTGAAATGTTTTGCCAAAAAGCACTCAATGATGAATTTGGGCATTCTATATTAGTATTGTAACTCATAGCAGTTTTATGTGTCATTATATACCTTACTTAAACCTTTTTCGGTATTTGTGCACTTTAAAAGTGTTGTTTATGTTGGTAAATAATGCGATGAAGCATGGGGTCCTACATTGTTGGTCATTTCGGATACATTGCATCATCTAAATACCGTTGCTCTGACACCTATAGATGGGAACCTGTACCGTATTGTATAAGTTACCGGCGATTTTCATCCGTGAATTGTTATTGATCTGGACAAAGTTTTCCGAATATACTCACTGTGTTGCACGTTTGCCTATTGCATTGGACAAGGTATATGATGTGACAGTGATTAATCAACAAGATGAGATGATGTTGAGTGGCAAGTGCAGACGAAAAAACAGCAAGATATGTGTTTCTGTTGCTGGGTAACTCATCTTGCTGTTGTGTGATCTGTAATCCATTATGCTGCAAATAATTGAGCGTATATGTCAGTTGCTTGTACTGTGGTGCATTTTTAGGGACAGGAAAGCATATTAATTCACTAAGTATCGACGTTCCCGTTGTCAATTATCCGCGTTCTGTGGCTGCTGGTTGCTCGAGCGCTCTTTTATCTCAGCGAGCGGCGCGCCCTTGGGAACGCACTTAGGCGACGTGGCACGCATCCCATGGAACTGGCGAGATGTCTCGAATGACACTACAGATTATCATCCCAACCCTGCCGCTCATGCAGTTGAACGTGGAGTCGAATGCTCCATCGCGACGGCATGTGCCACAAAAAGCACTTATAACGCACGCTAATGTCTCCCAATAATAGCCTGAACGGTGCTAATGTCCGATAACCCCCATCGCGTCGCGTTAGACTTGCTCGTGCGTCGGTCGATTGCGATGAGACGACCCGTGCGGGCATGACACTCGCGATCTGGGAAGAAATTATCTTCCAATTCAATTTCTAATAACCCATAAGGAAGTCGCGTAGATTCTGATGCCCAGACGGAGACGTATACCGCGAACAGCAAGTCCATACTTAGTCCACAGTGTCAGCAACAAGGGAACCTAGGATATGCAGTCACAGGCCAGAAGTAATTGAGAACATGTATTTAGCAACTTTTGTAATGATGTCCTGCCGGATGGAGCCCTTTACGTGGTCACCTGGACCGGTCGATACTCAGCAGGTGAGGAGGAATGTCTGTGGTGCGCTTGGCGAGTTAATCGCTCGATTCTTGCCGCTGCTTCTGTTTCGTGTTTGCTGCAAATCGAAGCTTTCCGCCGGCACATGCGACTTGGCTGTTGCGGATCGAAGTCGTCCCCCGACATGTTGCTATTTCGGGCGAAATCAATCGAGTCCCGCCAGATTTGTGTCGATTAACGTCGCCAACTGACTACTGAAGCTGTTTATGCGAACCCCACATGAATTAACTAATAAGCAACTTTATGCTGATTTAAAAACAGAATATGTGGAAATTACGGATTGCATTGTAACAAGTTTGTACCTTGATTATAATTGCTGCTACATCAGGCAAACTGTTGTCATACTCATATATATCATGTATATTATTCATGTACTTACTAGTATAATATAATCTGATCATTACCTTCAAAGTAAAAAATATGAACTGAATCCAGTCGTTCATTTCTCGCAAATTGCCTTTGCCTGGTTCGGTTTACAAAACAATATATATTTCATGGTCCAAAGCTCTTCGCGTGGAGTTTAGGACAAGCTTTCCCTTTTGCTTGAACAAGCTCCAGGGAGGTGTATTTGTACGCGCCAAATTGTCTCATCTTCGACACGTCGCACCCCTTATAACTCAGCCACTGCTCCGATCTCTTTCCCGCTTTTATTTCACTTCGTGGCATCTGTTTTGACAATCGGGGCGTGTGGAATCGTAAGTGAAAACAATAGATTCAAATATATTTGCTAATTTAATCTGACGTTTGATTGAAATCCTTTGATCAAACTTGTCAGCTGTAAACAAAATGGCGGCGCCAATATGGTCACAAAACAGCAAAATGTGCCCAGAGCATTCTCTTGCATTGGCAGAAAAATCTTAGAATGTTTTTGTATGGCAAAAAAAGTGTAGTTGTCAGTGTGTGAATTTGTTTGGATGTAACTAAAGTTTCTTATAGGGATTTTTCACTGACAGTCCTCTGCTTGGTACAAAGTCCTGCTTAAAAATATTTTTTACGACTATTGGCATAACTTGCATACAAAATTAAGTTGACATTTATTTACAACAAAGTTGATTGTAAATCATTTGTAAATCGGATAAAAACTGCAAAGGTGATTGTCGGTGTTGAAATTAGTGTTTAAATCAGTAGTTCTGATAGACAATACTATTTCGGTCAAAAACTGGAGGAAAAAAAATACTGCCTGTCTTGTCCATCGTTAACCACCGTGTCCGGCTGTACATGTATATTGTACAGCTGTCCAAACGTTTTCCGGTTTGACCGACTTTCGCTCTTTTTTCACGCCGGATTTTCCCTCGTCGCGCATTAGGCCTAGAATTTCCGCTCTCCTATAAATTGTTGTCACTCGCTTCTTTCTTCTGTGCTCGGCATCGAAAAGACCCAGGTCTGTTATCTCGCTGGCCTTATGCTGCCGCAGCAGAACGAATGCATGGACAAAATCGATTAATGCGACGCTATTGATCGCTGATTAAAAGCTGCCGCCTTATCAATCATTTAGTAAGAGGCTTTTGGACTTCGGCCCTCCCAATGACGGCCGAGCATCCCTCACTCGACTTTGATGTAAATTTTGAGCGAGCCCTGACGACATCGCATTTGTCACCTTGCGCGATTGTTGAGCCAATTCCTCCAACAGATTTTCATCAACCGTTCAAATCTGCCACCCTTCATATCCCCAGTGACTTCTGACGAAAATTAACTGCTTGATTTTGTTAGCGGTTTTGGGTCCGATGTAATATGCACTGCGTACTGACGTGTAACGGCTAGATATTGAAAAACGTACATGCAGTCTTATTCATATCATTTGTATTAAATATGTGCTTTTTGCTTGTTTATGCAAACTGAAAATAAGCTTGTATTTATGATGTAAAAACTTTATTTGAAAGTTTTGTTTGATTGTGTTGGCACTGATCAAACGTTATGTACTTAGTTTACAAAACGCGTTTTGAAAATATATTGCTCCTCACGGATCACTTTCAAATCACCACAACTCCCCATCAGTGGCAAGTCAAGGTTCATTTCCATTCATTCCAAAAGCAGCTACGCTCCAACGTTGTTGTGTCTCGTCGTTAATACTGCCTGGTAAACTCCAGTCTCACTGTAGCGAATTTTGCCTTGCATCGTGGCGTCAGCTCGATCCCATAGAATAACGAGCATCCATTCGCACCTTATCGCGTGGAACAGAGCAGAGCTTTAGGTGCTGTTTGGAGCCGGCTTAACTTTTGGCCCGTGGCATATTTGAGCCAACGCAATTGGTTTTGTGTATAAGCCGAAGCGTTGCTGCTAACGAAAGGCGGTCACTCTTCGCTGCGGTCTGTTGTCTCTCATCAAGCAGGTAAAGAGATCTTTATCGCCGCCAGGCTGCGCTGTTTGTATGCCGTTGCTTGTTTGTGATCGATGGCCAATGCAACAAGCGTTATGTTACGCCCTGCTTCAAAAGTGGACAGCGTTTACAAACAATCTTAAAACCTTTGCACGTCAGTTAGCGCTGTGACTAACGAGGTTGTAGGAATGGACATTCGCAGCACCTTGTATTTCAATCGCTATGGATTTATCGTTTCTTGTGCTTCTGTTTTAGGCCTAATATTTTTTACAAAACACAAAAAAATAAAAGTTTATGTTCATACTAAATTACCGTTTAATTGTGATTAATGAATGCGCACATACTTGTGACTGGCGCATATGCTACAATGATCTGTATCTGCACAACTGGTAAAAACATAAATTCTAGGAATTGTAAAAAATATTTGGTGGCAGGCATGAAAATATTATTATTTGCTTTGATACCCGATACGGTCCGTAGAAATCTAGCGGTGTTAGTTGCGACACGGATGAATGTAGTGGCATGACGAACCTATAAGCGCGAATCAAATCAATCAGCGTCGATTTGATGTGCATCGGAGCGAGGCAAGTTAAGGTAATCACGCGTCGAATCAATGCCCCGACGCGAACCCGTGTCACAATAACGACAGTTACTGTTTGATACGACATGGCCGATATCTACTAATCGATTCAACTTTCAATCACACTTTTCTTTGAAACAAAAAACAAGAATTTTTTTTATCTTTTTATTTTGACAACAAATTGAAATAATGACAAACAAAATAACACATTTGGCCGCTTGGTGCGCCAGAGCAACGCCTGTTTCGAAAAGGGATATTTTGTAAGTCAAAGTCAAATCTGTTTTGCAAACCGTGTACATGCGAGATGGATGTCGTTAAAGGTTAATCTGAGTACATTAAAACCTGGGCATACGCTTATTGTTTCACACTATGGACGTAATAGCTGGTTTCGTTAAGCAAATTACGGGCACACGGCGTCATGCGTTGCGGCTGACTTAAAGTGCGCCGTGCTGCCAATAATCCAGATCATATACGCAGGCTATTCCCTGGGTTGCTTACTCTAATCGTACATGCTTAGAGGGTTTAATCACTTTGACGTGTGCTTCAACCAAACTTGGAAACCTAATCACTTGTAAGCGTCGACAAAAAAGAAACAAGTCAGATCTGCACCTCAACAAGGATGCGTCAGTGGTCCTTTGTCGAAGAGCGTAACGGGGAAAACTGGAACAGGCAGCGTTGGCAATTGGCCGTAAACCTGTGCGCTGCACGCGCGTTTGCCGCTCAATTACAATATCGCCTTCCATACCAACGTCCGATATGGGAAAGTGATACGAGCGACGCGGTATGCGGCCGGCCCCAAGGGGTCGAGCGCACCGGGGTGAAGACACGCCCTTGAGCGCGGCAATGCGGGGGTCGCCGCGCAGTCTTAAGTGCGGGACGCGTTTCGTGTGTGGTGCTGTGTCGACGGTAAACACGCGATCGACGCTTGGGTTAGGGGACGTGCTTCGATCCGGTGCTTTTTGTAACGACCTGTGCTGAGCGCTGTGCGGGCGATTGTTTGTTGGTTCACGGCTTGTCGAGATGCAGGTATGTCTTTAAAGTAGGCATTTGTCCGATCGAGTGCCTGGGTGTGCCGGGTCGAACTTTAAACTTCTCTTGTTGCTGTTTTTGTAATCGCGACCGCTTCGACTAAAGCCATAAAAACGTGACAAATCGTCTGCAAGGCTCATACATCCGAACATGCCAAACGATTGACAGCAGCTTCCCGTTTTTAGCGACGTTTACTGTGGAATGCTTTGTGTCCCCGATGTTATAAAAGCCTGACCGGATTTCGTGGTGCGATAAGCCAGCGCCGCTGCCGTATAAACTACACCCCACAATCTATACAATGTAACAGGACTTGCTGCGCCTATGTTGACCTTGGACTAGGGCCTGAAGCATTGGGACTGGAGCCCTTAGCCGCGATGAACAAAACGATTATCCCTTGCTCTACCATTCCCGCCTTCGCCATCGCCACAATGAATGGACACAGAAGCAAGGCGCCCTTTGACAAACAACTGCCTGGCCGTCGAACAATGACGGTTTATCTTCGCGAGCGATCGCAAGGACAATGAACAAAACTGCCCTGAAACTTTGTTGTTTCAATGCGACAAGCGTGTGAGCCAAAAAATCCGTTTGATATCTTTTTTCGTCTGCCCCACATGTCAGGAGTGCGGCGCGAATGTCCGTTGTTTACTCGAAAGTATACAACGGTCACGTATGTTGACACAAATGGCCTCCTCGATGTGAGCCGCTTTGAAATGCCGGCCTCAACGCATCTCACTGCGGAGATGTGATTTTCGTATCCTGCTTTGGGTTGCGCGGTGTCAGATTTTTGAAAAATCTTTGAACAATTTAAGCCATATAGGTTGTTGCAAAACAAACAGCAGTAAAAGAAGCCAATTTCCGCAATAGAGAAGTATTCTAAACGTAGGCACGATCCAATCGCTGTTGATTTTTTTGTAGGGCGCCTAGTTTACTGCCCTATGCCGTATATATGTTCTTTAAAAATGCCAGTTTACCGCGCACATCCGCTTCTATAGAAAGCATAAAACGCGCTAACACGACAAGAGGAAACGCGTAACTACGTAAGACAAACAAATTGGGAAATGCTATGCTATTTTTATTTAATTTACACTATAGGTTAAAACGACAATGCAAATTCAACAACTTGTGTGGAATAATTGTTTGCTTTGCAAAAACTGCTGCATGCTTTTCTTAGTCAAACTCGATCGGTTTCCGCACTTTTGTCGTTCGAGCGGTACCTTTCATTTGGTGACGTAATACCGGCTTGGTACTGTGGGTCGCTGATCTTTGGGTGCAACTTCGTGTCGTGTTTATTTGTTCTCACCTCGGCCCGATAGGAAAACGGACCCTCCTTCCATTCTTTCGCCTCGTGGGGCCGCGTCAATGCACCCCTTGCATTGTTACTTGGCCCTACAGCGCAAAAACCCGGGTGCCAGGTTACCGCCAGTATTCGGTGGCTGAGTGCCCGACCCTTGATTTTTCTAAAGGAAAGATAAACCATGATGAAGTGTCCCATCTTAATCGCATTGTTGCTGAAACAACGAACGCACTCGGGATTTTGACACGTTTCGAGTTGTATCTGACACTCTTGTCGCTAATTCAGCCATTGTCCCGCCCGTCGGGGTCTGCACGCCCCAACACCCACGCAACCCCATGAAAAGTGACGGGGCCGCAATCTGATCCAACCCCTATTGTTTCCCGTTCGAGTGGGTTTGTCTTTTGCGGGATAGTCGGCCGTGTATGGTTTACTTTTCGCTCTTTGTGCGCTCCAACGCCCCGATGTCCCGTGCTCGGCACAGAATGGATGAAATCCCCACGTTTTGCCACAAAGTTTATCTTTTGCCGAGTGTAACAGTGCAGTGTCGATGTTTTTTTTTTCTCCGACTCGTTTCTGACAAGATCTGCCACGGGAAAACAGGTAATGCACACCTTACGCCTTTGTTCGGAATCAAATCAAAAACAAACCATCCAAGTCTTTGGGGTTTCACGTCTCTTTTGTGAAAATGTTTGTTTTAGGCTCGTGCTACTTTGTAGTTACGATTGCCGACCTCTCGTGTTGCTTCGCTTACTAACACGAGCAGCATTCAGTCGATTTTAAATCGCCCCCGTTAGAGGTGTTAGGTTCGCCGCTTCGTCAACATCCGAAGATCGGCGATCTGGATGTTCCCGGGCCAGTTCCGAGCTCATGTCTAGCACGCAACGTCTGCAGTATCAGTCGTCGCCCTGCATGCGTTCCAGCAGTGGCAACCTGATCGCCCTCGTAGCCTTGCGACGCGCACTAAATGCCGGTTCTCAAAGCGACCCTAAAAATAACCCACCGGAATGACAGCCTTGCAATCAAGTGCGGCCGGTCAGAAACTCTCACACCACCCGCATTGCACCTGTCCGACCTCCTGTATGCTCTCCAAGCCGACGCCGGAGAGACTTGGTCGCTTCCAGGCGGGCCCAGGCGCCGAGTCGCTCTCAGGAGAAGCAGGATGCAAGTGGAATCAATTGCACAGAGAAGAATAACAGCGGCAATTTGATGCTCGCCGGTTGACAGACGCCCTTGAACTCAATGCCCTACGATCACAATTAATCTGTGATCGGATAAAAGCCATGGTGCTACTTCCTGTTTGGTATTGACACCTCGCGTGAAGAGCCACCGCCGGCTTGCGACAACTATTTGCGGTTTCCCTTGTGCATTTCAAGCATTTAAGCTTAAAACTATTTGAAAACGCTAATGGATTGCGTAACAGTTTGTGCGCCGAATTGGATTCCAAGTTTTTAAGCATTGGAATTCTTTAGTGATGATGAATATTGTGATATTGCATCTTTGGTCCATGGATTTCATGTAAAGCCGAATCTTTTTTACTTTTTTTAACCTTTTAAGCATCTAATGCATTTTATGAAACTTGTCTGCTACCTTTCTGAAATTCAAAGCTATTTGCAGTGTGTCAACAAATTAAACAAAATGGCGAGACAAAAACGAACCTTTCAAACAAAAACATCAAGAGATAAACTACATATATCAGATACCACGCCAATCGTACTGGACATTAGCGGCTGACCGTTACCCGGCGGACAGCAATTCGTCATTCATGATTGTTGTTGGAGAGTGTTTGTGTGTTTGCCAGCTTCTTGACCGCATCTCGCCTTATCCTGACAGGTGAGATAGCGAACACGGTTCGGGGGCCTCGCTCACCTCCTTGTCGTGTCGCCGGCTTGTAACTGTTGCTGATGACACGCCACGTCGGTGCGCCGGGTATGTTGCGACATGCTCTGCAGCAACAACAACCTATTTCTGTCCCAGCGCACCCTAATAAACAGTTTGCCTTCACACGCTTGTGATGTAGTACTGGACATGTTGTGAATCGTCCACCGCCCGCCGTATCACCACGTAAGAGCCCTTTCTGGCGCCAATACCTTGCCAACGCCCGTACAGTCGCACACACAATGATGTGGCGTACCAGGTGAAAAACATACCACGGATTACACCACAAAACTTTACCTCCAAGTGAGCTTTCTAACATGACGTGAGTTAACCGTTTGCTTAAAGGTGTTAGCATTTCTCCCTTATTTTATTTCAAGTTAAAAGATCCCAATGATTTTTGCAAATATGATTTTTTGATTTGGGAAAGCTGTTTTTAATTACGGTTTACAGCATGTTGCTATGCTCGTTGCCAACTGTCACCTGGTAATATGCAACATGGGATGTGTGATGTGTTGAATTATTGAATTTCCGTTGAAAAGTGTACAAGGCTGTTTAGTTAAGCGCTTTTTTCACGGACTTGTCTGCCTAAAGAATGTGGCATTTTTACCTCAGGTTTTGTTAGCAAATCTGGCATATTTGCACTGAACTGAATTTTGGCTCACGCACGCGGAGTAACAGGTTCGAAATATCTGCCATCGCCACACGCAACCAGACACCCCAATCTTCTGCTTTGGGGTCATAAGCTGTCAAGACCCAACCGTAAATCAATTGACAGTCGGTGACGTGCACATTGTCGTCAGCAGGATAAAGACCGAGGCTTGTGCCGGTGTGTTTGGTTTGTTCACTTCACCCGTCACGACCGCTTTCTCCGCTTGGGGAAGGGGCCAACTCCCGTTCAATGACCTTGACCAGAAAAACGGCGTTGGACCTCACATGTCGAAAGGACCCAGGCAACTGTGGCTGCAGTTTGTTGCCAGAACGACAGGGGGTTTGCTGAATACCATTCCTATTTTAGCCTACTGTTACCCGATATACGGAACTCGTGTTGTGCGGTTTGCCTTTGCACGTAAACGACATTTACCTAGATTTGAGTGAGAAGTGCGTTGCTAATTACGAAATTGTGTCCTAGTGGAGGAACCCTTGTATTATTACATATCAACCTACATTTGTTTTATAACATGTTCATTGTCGTTGTTGTTCGTTTGGTATCGCATTTTAAAGTATTCCCACGGTAGGGGAGTCACATTGTCTCTTGTTGACGGTTTGTTTAAACCAAAAACTCATTAACCGAAGGCGATCCATTTAATCCACTGCGCTTGTCTGCAAATATTATACGGAAGTCCCCGAAACGATAATCGACTATTTGAATGTAACCCAACCCAAAACCAACTGGAATCTCACGGGAAGTTTTTGGAGGCTTTAGCGGCCCATCACACCAGATTTGTGTTCTGTTTGTTTAAGCATCTTGTCGATAATCGGCCTTCTACTGTCCTTCAGATCACACATCAAAGCACCGAGTCATAGATAGAGTTTCTCTGTATTTGCTTCATCACAGACGCAGCAGTGGTTGGTTGGATCAAGTCCCAACGCAAACCCCACCGTCGCTACGATCTACTGAAAAATAAACACAACACGGGCTTGGGTGGGCGCCCTTGCAATATTTGCATGCATTTTGTTGTGTGTACGTGTTCGGACATAGGTGTACACGATCGTTCAGCATAAAAAAACGGCAAACGGCAACTATTGTGCCAAGTGGAAAGGAGGTGCCGGGCAATAAAAAGGCGATTATTTGTATCGCTGTCAAGCTGTTATTAGGATGCTCAACAAATTCTCAGGGAATATATTATGAAAGTCTCTTACGAGGAACTTGCGTTTCAGAAACAGAGATTGCAAAATACTGCACGTTTTCTCCGAGATGTAGAAGCATTGTTTGTTCAATTGAAATGAGGCGGAAACTGACTTAGTCCCGAATAAATACATGGCTAGTTGAATATTTAAATACTGTACACAAAAAAATAACAAGCAGCACACGCGTCCCAAAATCGACAAGGCCAGCAGTCAAGGACACACGGAAATAATATTAAAAGTAATAACAATAATAGGAAATAAAGTAAAACACAAAACAGACTAATAGGACGGACACACATGGTAGAACTGCAAAACACGATTGCCTGTTGGTTTAAGCAGCATGTAGTATTCTGCAAAATATGACAAAACTCTGCATCATGTAATAACGTGTGCTCTGTATTGCCTCTAGTGTTTTTCAGTGTAGCAACAGAAGAAGAAAGCAGCCTTTAATAAACCTCGTTCTGTGGCTACCAGTAAGCCTTCGATGTATTGGAAGCTGTTTGGTGGTTCGCTGTTCTGTCACCATACAGATTTTCACCATTTCATGCTGTGCAGTTTAAGATGGGACCTCTTGTTGGAGGCACAGTGCAACCTATCCAGCTAGCTGCAGGCGGTCATATGTGATTCAACGGTAAGGGGCGTCGAACAGTGGTTGCCTGGTTCATGCCCAGCTGAGGAAACAGAGGGAATGCTGCTGATCTCCGAGTCCGACATTGAGCTTTGGTTATGATCGGAGAAATTGCTGACCTGCAAGCACAAGTTACATATTTTAAACCACTTGCTGAAAAAGCTGAAAATGGAAATTGGGTTCTGGTGTTTTTAATCGGAAACAATGACTTTATATCTGTTTCAAAAATTAATTTGATTACAATTTGTGACCTATAAAACAGGTGGGGATTTGGTTTTGCTGTAGCTTTGTCTTCCTACATGACATTTGCTTTGGTATTTTTGGTGCAGATTACTTACCAGTTGTTGAAATGCCGGTTGTTCGATTTCACTCTGCAGGGCGAAGTCGCTGAGTGCTTTCCATGCTGGTTGCTGGTAATTTTGCACCTCAACAGTATTGGCAACTGCCACGTCGTTTCGTACTGGCTCGGATGCAACCATTGGAACGCCATTCATTCCCGATAAACCTTGACCACCGTTCGATCCACTCTGAAAGCCAAAACAGCCATTTTAATTCTTTCATACCCTTTTGGTGGTTGTAAAATTTCGTATGTGCCAAAACTTAAGGCGTTAAAATTTTTGTCTTAAGATTTGGATAACGTGGTTTGTATGTTTGTGTATGATTCTTTGCGGCTACATTTTTTCTTATCACCCGGGTATAACCGACGCATTGTTGCTGCGAGGCCTTATCGCGTGTGTCAATATGCGGAGCACCTGAAAATAAGTGGAAGACAAACGTGTGGACAGGCGACACGTCAGTTTCACGTCGATCGTTTGTCACTAACATTTGTGGTCGAATACCGTAACTGTTATTACCCCCTCTGAGATAAAGTATTTGTTTCAGCGCAGTGGCCAATTATCGCGGGGTACTTGACAGTTAGGGACCTCAGCTTAAAAGTGTGGGAACGCATTTACGTGCATGTCTTGTATCTATCTCAACGACAGCTCTTGAGTTTTGGTGTAATGTTGCGAAGTTTGTCTGATGCCTTTCCGCTACCGGGCGCCTCGGACACGGGCATTTCGGGTCCCCATGCGATCGCGGACACTTAAATAGGAGAACGCTCATTGCCTGATAGTGGGCCCTCACCAGGGACGTGATAACATAACCCGATACACGTATTTACACTTCGAGCCCTCCATCGCAGTAGTTTAATGATTTATCCGCGTACGCCTACGATTGCCGCCCGATGTACGTTGCAACATCACACTCCGCGACACTCGTCTACGTGTGAACACCAATTCTTGTATAACGGTCGTTTGCGCTCAAAGGTTATGTCCACACTGGCGTATTTTTCGACTTAAGAGCGCAGTACAGGGCGTTTACAGTGCTACCTTATCCGAGAGACCTTGCGTGATTAACACGGTTTTAATTGCACCCTTCTCCAGCATTGGGCAGGTCAAGGCCGCTCGGGGTTGTGTGGCTTATTTGTTCATCTGGACAGCAAATCTGCGCCAGACTCTGGCCGCAATTTTTGCAGTTCGTGTTGAATGCCAACAATCGTAAATCTATCACTAATACTTGTCGCGGTCGGTGTGTTTGCGGTAACCTGACTACGGCGCAAAATATTGATATGGGGCGCCCAAACACCTGTGATTATTGGATAGGAGAAAAACTGCACTGCAAGTAGCTGGATGTGTTTCTGTATAGGCTGTTGCTAGTGTTCGTACCTGGTCGCCGGATTGTTGCTGTTGTTGTTTTGCTTGTTGTTCTTGCATGTGTTTTAAGGCGATTGATCTTTTCTTGTCCTTGCAACGTTTGTTTTGAAACCAGACGCGGATGACTCGCGAGGAGAGACCGGTCATTTCGGTCAGTTGTTCTTTCATGAGGGCATCAGGTCGACAGTTTGCGGCGTAACAAGTTCTCAACGTGTGCAGTTGTTTCTCGTTCAGCACGGTCCGCACTCGTGTCGTTTTGCCATCTTTCCGTTTTGCGCCACTGCGATGTCCGCTTTTTCCCTGGTCGCTGTTGGAAGACCCGTTCATTCTGCCCATCACTGGCGGACTGACGATGCCGTTGGGGCCGTTGCCGCCCGGAGGAAACCCTGGCAAGTGGTGAGGGTCGTGTCGGCCTAAATACAAAACAGGTGTTGTGTGAGGAGAAAGTACACCGTCGGAATGCAAAGCTATGTATAGGATCACGTTGCCGTCGTGAAGGATCAGTCAGTATTGTTTGTGTACGAAAACACGATGTTCGATCAAACGCAACAGTTAACTCGGTGATGGGTAACATGAGCGAGTTCAGAGCCGGGTCCACGCTGTGCCAAGATATCGCACCGAGAACAAATAAACAGGCGTTGAGGGTGACATCTGGCTTCAAAGATCACCCTGTCCCGCGATTTTTATCTATATAATTGCAGGGTCCTGGCCGCACGAGTGCGTGGTATCGCAGTTGCTATCGAACCGAGTTCAGGCTTCTCCAGGTGCACGGACAGCGAATTACAGGGATCAACTGAGCACATCGCAACGTTGCGAGGAAAATCAACGGGTTTTGAACACTTAACAAGGCCGAATGGCCGCCTGGAGGTTGTGCCCGCAAAAATTAAAGTTTCCGGCGCAGACCGAATGGTATCCGCTATTTTGGGTTTTCGGTTTCATGCCGAAGAGGAACGCTAATCCACTGCCAACTGCTTCAAGACTTCCGCGCAGTGTTCAGGCTGCTGCGCGAGCTATCAGGGGAGAATCTCCCTGGACGATCAAAGACGAACTTTAGTGGCCACAAGCGATCGGCTGTCAGTCATTCGAGGACGCAGCGCGGTGCAGGCATTTAAAGCTTGCACAGTGGCAACAAAGCGCAACGTTGCCGACCAAACTTCCTAGAGGCAGAGGACCGTTGTGACGGCTAGTCCTGCGAACGCGGTTTTATTCTACAGTCGGCCATTTGCTTCAGATTTCTATCTGCGATCGTAGCAAGGCGTCGAGAAAAAGACTCGATAAAGATCAGGGAGAAAGTCCTGCATTGATCCGCCGCCTCCGAACGCCACGGGCTTTTGGTCTGGGCGAAGTTTTGGGTAAACAGCCTGCGGTTCATTCCGCAAGTGCCGATGCCTTGCGGACCAATGAACTTCTAAATTAAAGTCGACACGTTTATAGGTCTCGAAACATGTTTTTTTTGCGACACTCTGTGTACAATGATTTACCAGGTACTCACGACTGAACCGAAAGGTTTTAAATGGTTTGTTGCTCACCTATCATTTCGCCTGCCGCAACAACTTCGTGGTCCGCCTTGCAGAAGAGCCCGTCGTCCCGCAAAGCGAACTCGTCGCCCGGAATCAGTTGTCGACTGCACGCCACGCACTTGAAGCACTGGATGTGGTAGATCTTGTCCCGCGCCCGCATCACGAAGTCGTTTTTGCTGAAGCCGAGACCGCACTTGTTGCATTTGGTTCCGAAAAGCCTGAAACGCAATGAATACGCGTTAGAATAATTCGCACGATGGAAAACAAATCGAATTTCAGTCAAACTCTATTGCCTGCAGAATGCGGGCGTGTAAGTCCCATGGGCCAGCGTCTATTTTGAATTGAACAAGTTCCCTAATTGCCCTGCTTCGCAACTGCGTTGGAAGTACGCGCGGGTTTGCAATGTTTTCACCTCCTTTGGCACCGGCTATTCTGCGCCCATTAGCGTGACATATTCACTTCGGGATACGCAGCTGGAAGCGAGGACGTGCAAATCCCTTGCGACTGCGGCCACTGCGCGTGCACACATCAAACTCGGTGACGTGAATAAAGACGTCATCAACAACTAGCAGAGTCCGCAGACTATGGTAGCATATAGTCCGTTACAAATCCAACAAAATTTCATGACGGTTGTTTGCACGATTAATTGGCGCTGGACAATGTCAACTTGCCAATAACGGTTACCGGGAATTCAGCGCCCTTTGTTGGGTCAAGTGGCGACAGGTCAACTGCCCGACATATTTAGGTAGCGTAATTACGTTGTCACTTGATTGCAATGCAAGCAAGGGGTCAAATAACACGAGTGGGCGACAAGTGGCCAGCGATCGAAGGTCTTTTGAATCGTTTGTCAGCCTTCACGGATATGGCAGGGTACGCGAGATTTGTCTATCACCGATTTCGGTTGTTCCGCCGCAGCAGATGAGATAATAATCTGCGCAGGCACATATCGGAGTTCGTCAATGTCAGAATCGATGCCGAGTGAAATTAACAACGAAAACACGGTTTACTGCCGAAAGCAGTAATCAGGTTAGGAATTGCTGCACTGGGCTTTTGTCTAATCCCGATCGGATCTTGTTTCACCGATTTTTACAACACTACTCCTGATTTAGGGCGCACTTCTTCGGCGTGTATCATAATTTTTCTGACAGTCCTACGAAATTGCGTGGTTCCGTTTTACAGGTGACACGTTTTCAGTGGGTTAGACAAGAATCGGTTTAGTGACAGATGTACCGTGTACATCTTCTGTGACATTTAGCCATGAAATAATAAGTTACCGGCTTGGATACAATATTGGGCGCAGAAAAGCGACCAAGAAAATCTCAGCCACAGATGATAGTGGTTTCACTGGACATCTCGTGCTTCTGACAATGCTCTCAGGTAGTTTAAACTACAGTCCTTGGGGCACGATTTCCGAATTTGCAACCTTCGCGTTTTAAAACTAACGCACCCAAGGGCTTCACACGCGCCTCTCGCCCGGCGAGCAGTCTAATCCCGTGTTGTTTCAGCAGGGCCTAGACCGCCGCTAAAAGACCGGCGATGTAAAAACAAAGCAATTGCCCGTAAAAACACGGGGTTTGGAGACGCGTCAAAACCGGCGATGGAGAAAAATGATGCACACCCTTGCCGATCCCCAGTCAAGCCGCGTTGCAAAAAGCTTGTGTTTCTCGCCGAAGCGCAACCATTCGGTG
Organism: Phallusia mammillata; assembly: GCF_965637545.1. Classification (NCBI taxonomy): domain Eukaryota; kingdom Metazoa; phylum Chordata; class Ascidiacea; order Phlebobranchia; family Ascidiidae; genus Phallusia; species Phallusia mammillata. Next base: position 23,073,555 of record NC_137253.1, read on the forward strand.
GGAAATCGTGAAAATAACTCGGCGGCAGCGTTTGCTCAGGCCCCTGGGAACTTGTGAAATATTAATGGCGGGAGGTGTGCGCGCGGTGACAGTTGCACACAAATATACAAAGCAACGGGGCACGGTTGTTGTTGTTGCGCAAAAAGAAACCGTTGCGTCAGCTCCTCTGCCAGGGTTTTAACATGCCGCGCGCTGCCATCGCCGCCTCGGTTATCGATTAATCGAAATCGAAACCGCGCTTTCCACTTGGATCAATTTGAGTCACAAGTTTTTTCACGAACAAATGAAAACATCCCTTCCGGGCCATGACGTACCCTTGCTCGATTTATCTTTGGCCAGGAGATCGCTTTTGTATGTATGGAACACAGAAATCGACATGGGATTGCTGCTCTAAAACTTGGCAGCTCTGATTCGTATTGATCGCTTCTTATGCTACCTTAATGCTGGGTGATCGACCGTACACGGAATAAAAGTCAACGTCCAATATGTAGCCAAATGCCTGACAGTCGTATGTTTATTGTACGCTTCCCGTTTAAGATAACATGGCACCAGACGCAGCCGAATAAATTGCAACACTTACGTCTTCGAGCGCCTCGTTTCTTTCCAAACTTTTCAGCCGAATTCGAGATCTGTGCGATAAGACCGCGACATGGACTATTGTTTCTGGGATCCCGGCGAAACGTCGGAGGCCCCGTTATTAGGAGATCGCGATCTTTGGAAACGAAACCTAATACGGGACTCACTGCGATCGACGACGCCTGCGCTCAGCGCCCCACCCGGGCAAGTTTCCCGACTCCAGCCGTGCATAATTTGGCGCATACCCATAACACCACATCCACTGTACCAAGTTTTGTATCGGGTATCGATTGGCACGGCCGATAAGTCTGTTCAAGTGAGCGAGCACAATAGAACGTTCGACACCGGTAAGTCGACGCTTACACGAAAATTGGCCCAACATTGGCAATGGCAAATTGCGTTCAATGCCAAAAAAAAGAAAATTTGAGAATTAGCATGCACAAAGCATAAGTTTATTAAACGCCTACCGCGCGACTAGGGCGCCAAAGCTGACATTTTCATCGAAAAGCCAACAGCGGCGCAATCGATCGACAAGGGGAGCGGGATCGGTGAGTAAAAACACGACGATGGCGGGCGCAGTTGGGCGAATATTGTGATGGATTTGCGCCTCGCTAAAAAGGCGAACTATGATACTTAATTGCGAAATCAAGATAGAAAAGCGTCAGGTCGCGCCCAGGTAAAGGTTCGCATGCGCGCCTCATCAATAATTCATGGCCGGGGCCCGTCAGGATTTCGCAAGTGCCCAGGAGGTCACAAATATACGACTCGCTAAATGTTCAAGTAAAACTTGGGGCCAGCTGAAATTACCCGAGGGATTAGCGCTGGCCAGTGCTTTCACCAGTTGAGTTTAGTCCCAACAAGTTTTAATCACTTAAAAGATTTCGTTGACAACTTGTTTTACGATACAAAAACAGGGAAACCAAATTCAACGTATTTTTTCTCGTCCATGTATAAAATGCGTTGTTTAAATTTGAAATCCAATCTTATTGTGACAAATTACAATTTGAACAGAACATCCTACAGACCAATGAGAAATACAAAACTGTGATTACAATTCTGCAGCAAACACTCACCTTGTGTAGTCTCGCTTGCAGTAAGTTTTGCCGTCCCTCACAAAACAAGTGCACGTCTCGTCCAAATACTGACCACAATCGGCGCACTTTAGGCAACCGGCGTGCCACTCAAGGTTGGGCGCCACTCGGAGGATATACTGGTCATGGATCGGCATCCCACAGCCCACGCATAGGGGAATATGGCAAGGATCTGTAATAAATGCAAAAATATTATACACTGCTTGTGATTTTTGTTTTGTTTCAGTCACAAAATTCTAATCAAACTATTTGTTAGAAATAAGATATTATAGCGAAATCTAAGAATTAAGTTTTAAGTGCAATGGTTGGCATTTGCTGTGTTCCACTGTGTATGTTCATAAGATGTTTGTTTAAGTTGTTGTGTTTATGTTTTTCCTCAAACACAGAAAATATTTTTACACCACCCCAAGTTATATTGCCCGTTGAGGATTTCTATGATCACCGTTTAGATTTTGTTTTGAACCACAGCTTAAAAGTAACACGAAGCCTGAAAAACTGCCTTTATTTTTTGATTTTTCTATCTCTTTGATATACGATGCGCGCCTTTTTGGCTACATGATTTTTGTCGTCGTATTGATCGTTGGAAATCGTGATCCAATCATATTGGCTAAGCTTGTAGATGAAGGTAATCCTTCAAGGGCTTTTCAATGAAGACACGTTACTGAAGGACTTCGATCGTTTTCATTTCGACTTCCACGGTTTTGCGGTCAAGGGCGAGGGGTGATGGTGAAATCGTGTTCTGTCAAGCCCTGACGTAAATGTTTTATATTTTGAGCAATTGTTTTCGCTCAGTGGTGAGGAAAAATCTCTTCCCTGCCACGTAGGTCAATGCCAGTCATGTTTGCTTTCCCTATTTGGTTAAATTCATTTAAATTAAATTGAACACAACAATTTTGTATTCTATGTTTTTTAACTTGCCATTTAGCTCGGTTATTGTTTAAAAACACAATCTCTTTCCCGAGAAAAATAGATTCTCAGAACATTTTTGCTGATGAAAGGATAAAACGCCACTTTCATTGCCCTATCGTACAAGCTGTTAATTACTATTTTTGGCATCTACCTTGACGGCCGGAACCTTTAATCGCTTTGAATGTTTATTTACGTATATCACCAGGGTGAAATCAGATATCGCTTGATGAAATTCCACTTTGCAACCGTGGCCACTTTACTGTTGTTGCTAGTATCGCACGTGTGGTAACAAATCGGCTTGCTTGTTTAATAATGAGATTAGGGAACGGATTCAAATCCGGAAGGGCGAATCACGCAAGATTTGCTCCATTGTGTTTGCCCCGTGCGACGCGATGCGTGTAAAGGATCCCTGTAATCGTCGACGGCATATGTCGTTTTGACGTTGGATATCGTAATTGGCCGCCTATCGTCTGTAATTGACTCCCTCAGGAATCATCGGGAAAAAATTCCCACGTTGTGAATTGGCGTACGCTTAGTGTATGCTACATCGTGATTTCTTGTATTGATGTACACGCGTGCTGTTACATACTTTTGTTGTTGTAATATATATGTATAATCTATAACCTGCTTGAGAAAAAGGCGTCAAAAATGGCGCCCGAGCTGGGTGCTCAAAATGAACGCTGCCTGTGCGACCAACTTTCGCGAGTAAATAAACGCGTCGCAAAGATTGTTGTCAAACAGCCGTAAACAGGCGACCCTTATGGCGAGGCTTATGATTTTGCGCTTCTTATTTTTCCCCGACAAGACGCCATGTTATCGGGGCAATCGCACAGGTGTTTCTGGCGAACAAAAGATAAGAATGCTAACGACAGAAATGGTGCCACATTAAAGCACCGACAGACTGTTTGCGTGTACACATGCAGCTGCACATCGAGTTTTGTCATCTATTCTCTATGCGCAGTTTGCGATTTTTTGGTCGCAATTACGCTCGTTATGGACCGATCAAAAACCTGTCAAAGGTCTCCCATAGTTGCATTGTTTTTTTTTTGGCAGATTTATAGCCAAAGTCCCGAAATTTCCTCGCATACTGTCAACTACGTAGGACCGTGTCTTTGCGGGCGTTTACTGCGTGGTCTTGACATGGATACGTAATTAAAATCAGTGGTCGCCTCGATTGCTCTTTTCAGACCCGCATTAAACTTTTATCGCCCCACAACCCTCTTGAGAAAGCCTTCATCCGGTTGCTTGTTCCGGGTGAAATTGGAATTTACCGCAACAAGGGAAGATGGGTTGCCAAGAGGCAGTCAGTCCGCTTTGTGTATTACTTGTTTGCGCAGCGGGTCCGGTAATTCCTGCACTGTCTTGCAAAACTGTATCGTGCAAGCAAACATATAGACACGACGCGCTCCTCAAATTTGACAAACGACTATCGTTGACTTGATAGGCAAGATGGCCCCGCCAAGGTTCACAGCACCAACATCGTCGTCACGTAAGAAAGTGCACATGATTTTTGGAGGCTTTCTGCGGACACCTTTGGTCCTAAATCATCAATGATTCGTTTCACTCGGACTTTGGATACATCTAGATTCAGGTGTATTTGTCGCTTGGGGTGACTCACGTCACGCACACGAAGAGTCATATAAACACTTAAATCCAGAGCGTAGGTTACCGGCTGTGAGATCGACATGTTTATTGCCCATCATACCGCACCTATGTCCATGTATGGGGTCAAATTTCGGGAGTTCTACAAACTGATTTCAATCCAGTACTTGCCACAAGTGGCGCTTGGTTCGGTGCAGAACTTCAAACATGTGCCGGTAACAGGAGCTTGTCTCGATACGGCGTGCTTTCTGTTTCGGTTTGGTCGATTGCAAGTGTTCAAAGTTAATTTCCCGTTCAGCGAGTGAAACAGCGGTCGGCGATCAGCAGCTACAAGCAACTGGCGGAACGCTTACTAAAAACACTGCGGGTTCACACACAGATCCCGTAGATTCGGTTTTGATGCACGACCAGCGACTGTATCAAAACAAGCAGGAACACAAAAGGTAGAATGCCCTTTCCAGTGTGAAATGGTCGCTAATGAATTGAACGCCCACAATGAACTGCTTTGTTTTCTTAGGGGGAATTCGCTTGATAGATCAGAACGTGCTTTTTGGGCGGTCACCTTGTGCAATGATTGACAGTGGTCAAATTTTAAACGACAGCTAGGCGCCAGAGTGAAATTTGACGCTTCAAATTCCAAACCGTGTAAAAATGCAGACACACATGCAGGACAAATGCTAACTGATGAGGAAACCTGTTCGCGTGCTTGAAGGGGAATTTTGGGTCGCGGTAACTTGGGATCCTGAGGTCACGACATAAGTTAGTAAGAAAACTCAAGGAAAGTGTGACGTGTGTCAGCGGCGTTAATCCCTAAGTGGTCGCGGGCAATTAATGGCACGCGCCACTTATCTAATTTGCGGCTCACAAACTTAATCTCGGTAATGAAATGCTGGCGAGCACGCGACCCACGTCGTTCTGGTTATCGGAAATCACTGACGCATTCTCGGCCGTTTTGCGATTTCTATTTGGTTAGGCAAATGGACGGCAATTAGGCCAGTCGTACGGGGACACGTCGGTGCAAATGAAAAGTGCATTAGCAGCTTTGGAAAGCGTGTCCAATACACTTATCGCGACTCCCGCCGAGCAAACTTCGATTTGTGCCGAGCACCGCCAGAAGTTATGCCATTTCCAGCTTAGAACGAGTCAAGCAGCGATCGACGTACTTAACTCTCGGCAATTTGCGCCCAGCCGTTGCAGCATGTAAACAAATACATGACCTTGCACCGGTGGGAAGGTGCAAATTTGTCAACCGAAATTGCAGCGATTTCAGGATGAGCGCGCCAAAATTCAAAATCTCTCGACTTTATAGCGATAAGATGTCATTTGGATCTTTCTGAATGGCTGCTGAAACATTATTCACAAGCATAACCTTCACTTTATCCCATTTAACTTCGACAAATTTCGTTTAGTTTGTCTTGTACAACTTTGGCAAGTCGCATTATATAACGGAGATATTTATTTAGATCCAGTTTCCAAGGCCTGTAAATTATTCACACGATTTTGTTCAGCTGTGTTCGATAATCCCACACAGATAATTCTGTGACGCAATCGGCCGTTACATCACGTATTCGCATGTGTTAAATGTTTTCAACAGTTTGTTCTAAATTACGGCACCACCTAAAACAGGTTGTTGGACAATCTGTACAAACTCTTGTCCATTTGTCGAACCGTTGTTCGTAAGCGCAAGTTTGCCTGTCTGGCATGTGCTTCAGCGTATGGCGCAGTTTGTCGAGTGATCCGCCATTTTGAAAATTCATGTCGCCTAATTGTCACACTGAATTAAACGACCCACCTGTATCGCATGGCGATCATTCGCTATGTGGTATGCTCTGTTCCCCATATAGTACAGACATACGTTGCGTTTTTACACAGTGAAGACATTACGATTTATAAACTTAAATTTCCATTTATTCACCAGCTTTCCTTTTATTTTTGAGGATAATGCAATTATTCTGCGTCACGTGCAGTTATAGCATACTTTATACTCAACACCTTCAAAAACTTTTAGCTTCAGAGGTTGTTTGGACCTTATGGAGTCACCGCGAGTCTATTTCGGTCGGTCGATAAATTAGAGCATAATTTATGGGACGTTTGTGTTCACGTGGAACCGCATAAGACCGAGCAAAGATGTTTAGGTCACTTCTACACGTGACACACGGTTTAAGATCAATTATTTCGATTTACTGAAAATTCCCAAAGGCCTGTCTATAAACAAAAATTTTCAAGCGCTGTGGTATTGGGTAAAAATATTGAGGAACTTATTGAGTTAAATACGACAACATAATAAAAGGCTGTCATATGGTTAACTTATAGGCTATCTTGGCTATTAATGCGGATTGGTCACTTAATATTAGAAGCGCATTAAGTTTGCATAGCATTGCACTTAAAATAGGTTGGGTTATTTTATTGTTTTAAATGAAGCTAATTAATCAACCATATAACTGTGATGTGTAATTGGCGGTAAAATAAAGCCCAAGTGGAAGTGAACATTACCTATTCAATCTCTAAAAAACCCGACCCCACAGCCGTTAACTGTTGACTGTTCGACATGAGTGGAGAGGTTAATGGCGCATATTATGCCGTCTTGGCATCACCATCATTAGAGGCACGATCACTTAACATAACACCGGCGCGTGCCGAAGTAAACTAAGGCGACCCGCAATCACCAGGTATTAATGGATTGTCTATTCGGATTATACACTTGCACTAAGTATCTACAAGTGTTCTTAATAGCCGATCCCATTGTTTCAGAAGTAGGTAACCCGTTAATTGCTATATTCGTGACCAGATATACACCTTTTAATCGGATGGTTACTAATTTGCGTGCTCGGAAGTTTCGTGGACCGCATTATGTCAGCTTTGCTAAGTTTAAACATTATGTGCTTAGAAAATGTCACTTTTGTGTTTATTCATGTACAGTAATTTTAGTAACTAAAACGCGTGCTATAATAAATACACAGACGATTCGATATTGTGGAAGTTTATGCTATTTTGCCGATAACCACATTTTGTTGACCTGCTGGACTAATCTAAAAAAGTATTAAAGATTTTTTTAATTACCAAGTTTTATTACCATCAGCCACATTAATACGTCTTATTTTTACAAACTAACCAATATTGTAGAAAAGTATCTGGTAAAACTTTAACAAAGCCTAAATTACGGATTGTCAAAATGTATTTTTTTGCCAAACCAATTGTTACTTTGAAAACTTTTTCCTTATTGTAATTTTGCGTCACATTAGCAGGGCGCGTGCAGATATATTAATTCTCAGTGAATAATTCTCCTGGCTCGTGTAAGCAATAGTTACAAATGTTTAATACTCCTCATTTTTAAGCCTATTATGCAAACTTTATTTCTCGGTTTGTTGTGCACATACGTTTTTGTCCAATCGACAAATTGAAACAACGATTTTCGTGACCGAGTTTATGATATAGACTTCAAAGCCTGAAAGAATTTCAAAACCCAAAGTAGATCTGACTCGATTAAAATTAAAAATTTAAAGAACTCGAAAATTATTGTTAAGTATTATTGAAAAACCAACGAAGCTCGCAAAGGCCAAAGTTTCTTATAAATCCACAGTTTAATTTGTTCTTAAAGAATTTACAATAACAAAAGATTTCTTACCGCAGTTTATCGCTGCTGAAACGCATCCAGACTGCATAGGATCTCCCATCATGCACTTCTCTTCCAGTGTCAGTTTGTCGTCCACGTCAAAGTCGAAGGGTTCGTGGCCGTAAATCGGAAATCCGCCGTCGCTGCCACTGCTCAGGTGGCCCTCAGCCGAAGGTGGAAGATACCCCGAATCCAGTTTGCCGCGTGTTGCCGCAAGTTGCCCCGCCACGACAGCGGAGTTAAAGCTGTTCACCCCTATGTTGCCGACTGGATGACCTTAATTCGGCAAATCGGTGTTTCAGCTCTCTCACTAGTTAACGAGTCTATTCTGTGTAAATGAGATTTGAGCTGGGTCTCAAGTAAAAGTCTCACTGGTCTTTGCTGATAAAACTTGTTTTCTTCCGACTCGGTGATATAAAAAATATGGCGGGCGTTGAAGTGTAATTACTTCGGGCCAGCGAAGTTTCTCTTTCCTGTTCCCCGACTTTTCAGTGCACAAGTCGAAGATGCTTGATCGGTAAACGTTTGTCCGCCTTCTCTTTAAACTTCGCCCCTTCTTTCCCGGGCCACAGTGCGTGTTTTTCTAAGCCAGAGCAAGCGCGTTTCTACAAGTCCTATAGCTGCCCTGCGGGAAAGTGTCCTGTAAAAGGGAACATCGGAATGTAAAAATAACAAAGCACAGGTAACCACCACACATTGGTCGAGAGCGCACAGTTCAACCGCGAGTCATGCCGCTGACCCGGTCGCTTACAATGGCTGGGGATGAGCCCTTCTGACTTGCTTACAGTGACTGCGACCAACACACTCCCTCCCTGCATGTGCACAAGCATCGCCGAGCATACAGTACATAAAGTAATTGCATTTCACATTGACATGCTAATTAAGGCGTGACTGTCCGCGCAAGACATTGTCTGTGTGCAGAAGTCAATAATTAAGTGTTTGTATTGCGAGCATTGTCTCTGCAGACGTCCTGCCACGGGTCCATCATTCTGTCCTATGTTGAACTACCAAACCGTGTAAGAAACTTTAATACACCGGCGAAGTACACATAAGGTTATAATGTCAAGTTACAAACATAAACATAAATCACACATTGTTTTTGTTGAGACCCTGCATATATGATTAGACTACGCAGTTTTCACGAGCGCATATGTCGCGTCGTTGTGGGTATTTACGGTGACTCGCATCTGGCGAACATTTCCCCAGACCTGCGGCCGCGTGTTTACGTTACGAATGTTACTGCCCGTTTGCGACAGAAGCAATCACAAAGCATCAATGATTCATGTCCGACCCCTGCACACCGGTCCTGACCGTTTTACGGCACTCATTGCAGCCGGTCGTCCCTTCCAACCTTTCCTGGGTTACTTTGATTTTATCTTCGCTGGGAATATTACCAAGCCCATGAAGAACAAAGACGTAGATTTACGAGTACAGGTGCGCATATAACGCGAAGTAACGGTGCTTAGCCTATGGTTGATCTTTGCCGCTCGCCTATCACGCAATAAAGTGGACAAAAGACCTAAATTTTACAATCGACTTGTGCGTAGCCTGTTCTTCACGTTTTAACAAAATACGCGCCACAATAATGTATGAATACTTGATGAAGATAAAAGTTTACAAGAGACTCTCGGCACTTCCGTGGTTTTATTGTGGCTTACGTATAGGTTTGCCCGCTTTTGTTCTTGGCGTCAATATATTCAAACAAAGATTTCTTCAAATGATTCATAGATACTTTGTAGCTGTACAAAATTCCGGTTATGTCGTGAGGCTGCCAGGGCTTTTCCTTCTGACTTATTGGTACAGGGCGAGGGGTGCTTGGGTTCTAAATTCGAATCTCATGCTATGCGTGGCGAATCGGGTTCTTTGCATTGCACTCGAGTTTCGCTGCGCCCATTTTTCACGCAAATCATGACAAATGTCGACATCGTGTAACCATTGCCAATGACGGAGATCAAATATTGATGCTTTCGCTATGCTCCAACGCCTTCGTTTAGTCATCCCGAGCCGAACAAAGGAAGCGGGTCGGTCGGGGCGGGCAAAGACCGGCGCCAGGACGGCGTGTTTGCCGCCACAGATTTTGATGACACCGGGCGCCTCGTACCGTTTAATTCTCAAACCATGCATGTTGCATTCACCGGCCTACACGCTCGCTTGATTGCAACACTTCATTCCTTGCTACAAAAAATCTGTCAGTCGCTTCAATGGGACACAAGGGCGACAGGAAGCCGTATACTGTCATACTAAGCGCACTCACAGCAATTCCTAAAACGAATAACGCTGACCAGCTCTCCTGCTAACTGCTTCACTACAACAAGCAAGTGCGCTAATATATTCACTGCCCTGGCAGTCGGTTTAGTCTGGGCACTTCATCTTGGTTGCTTATGATTTTTTTTCGCTGTGTTGCCGCTTGCGTTTTACGCATATTCTCGTGGGCGCTCACTCGAACTTATCGGATGCAATTACTCACGCGTGATTAGAATTAAACAAATTGACTTGTGACTGCCAAATGAGCTTAGAGATTAACGGCGACATTTATTCTGGCTCAAGACCGGAGATCACCGCATATTTCCCACTGACCGCATCGTGAGAAACTGAATAAAACAAAATCCGCTCGTCTCTCCTATAATAAAACCACTGTAAGTTAATAACACGTGTGGTTGCGTTGCCTTAATTTCCATGCACAGAGCAAAACCGCAGGCTTTAGAAAGTGATACTGGTCCTCATGTTTCTAGCTTGTCGAGACACTCCAGTGATTGTGTAAAGATAAAAGGCGAATTGGACCTTCAAAGGTAACGTTAGGTTCCTCCCGGCGGCCAAAACCAGTCAAACTCTGTCGCAATTAAATCAGGATTTTTAAATATAAAAGAGACTTGCGAGGAAGTCAGACTTAGGTAACAGCGGACAGCGGCAGGCGAAAACACAATAAAAACCCACGCACTCAATATCACATAAGCATCGGCATTCGACACGATACAGCTCCGCGATAAACGGAATTAATTTGGACAACGGCGCCGGGCGGGGCACGCACTTTGACGCCGCCCCACTCTTCCTCAATCCGGCACTAACCTGTATGGGAACGTTCCCATTCCATGCAAAGCTCCTGCGGTCAAATACTTGGCATACGAAGCGTTGAATCAACACATGCCTGAAATTCGGCTTTAGCCGCGATTTACCGGTATTTTGCCGTCTCTCTGCTGCCGCCCCAAATAACTTTACCTGAACCTGCAGACGCAACGAACAGAAACCACGCAGCCTCTTGGAATAAAACCGCTGCATGAACGCGAGGTTATGGTTCAGCAGCACGGACTGTCACTTTTCGAGTGTCTAATTGTTGTGCTGCCGTCGACTCTATTTTTAGTCCCAACCTGGCTGCGTTTTGATGAATCGCTCGCGCGCAAAAACAAAACCGGCCCAGCTCCGAAATTGACCTTGTCCACAACCCCACACGGTCGAGCGAACAACGATGAATGACTACAGACTATCTGGCGACTGACCCTTGTTCGCCGCAATCCAAATAGCTAACGCTCCTGTTACAACATGTTGCAATCTGCCAAATCAGATTTGTTTTTACTTTGCAAACCATGTTCGCTAGGAGATTAAAACATGTCAAAAACAATTTCATCTAGAAAATCATAATTGTGCGCATTATATTTTTGCTATCACTTTGCACGAAAAAGCTTGGCTTCATTTGGTAGCAAAACATTTTTCATTGCTCATAACCCTGACCTACAAATTTCTCTAAGATGGCTTGCCGTGATCAACTAAATCCCACACACTGGGAATTTTTAAGCAAGTGTTTTGGAAATACGTCGATGAATCCTAATCACATTACGCACTTGGCGTCTCAAGCGCCGTGACCGACCCTCTGGTCGCAGGTTGAGCAGCCCCGGCTCTTTCGGTTACGGAGCCCAATTGACCCGGCGTGTGGCGCAAATGGCGTCAGCTTGAAATTAAAGCCAACTGGGAGGGTGTCGTCCCATTGAATCACTTTGCTGATTTTTCTCCCAACACGTGCTAGGACCAAACGAGGCGAGGGTGGAAAAAACGGTGCTGGGAAATAACATGAGTTGCTTGGTCTAAGAGGGACTTTTAGTTACATTTTCATGGCAATTAAATAAGGTTGTCAAAGACCTTTGCACAATGACATGTAGCATTGAAGATACATCAAATAGGAACTCTTCAAAAACAAAGTTATGACTCATGCATTTGTTGCAAAATTACCAGCAACTCCAAATGTTAAAAAATGACAGCAGGTCAAATTATCGTCTCTCTGGGCATGATTGACAACAAGTGAAATTTCTCCAGTTTATAGACGCGTAGCGGTTTCCTTTGCGGCTTTGCTCCAAAAACAAAGACAAACTTTTTCTTTCACAGTTTCCAACAAAACCAACGGGGTAAACGTGATCTTATCTCTGTGTGTTCTGCTTTTGTGTATTTTAGCGAACATGCACCAAAATGTGTGAACTGTGAAAAGCACAGGTTGACAATAGTGTTCTAACACTTGTTTGGCCAAGAAAATTAACTCCAAATTTTCACAAGAAAATGTTTACAAAAAGTCCCAACATTTAAATATACACGACAGGGGCATCCTACATTTCCTATGCAATTCGCAACATGCCTGTCTTGTTTCCAACATGCCTTTACTCAAGTGTACAAATTCAAGTGTTAATCCCCAGCAAACGCCCGTTTCGGATTTATTCAAAAACATCAACTCCCACGGGCCTCGAGGGGCCGTGAAACTCAAGCAGGAATTTTTTCGGGGCATTGATCATCGGCCAGCGCGGCTCGGACGTTCGGCCAAGTCCGCGGAAAATCGCTTTTATCAACAAAACTAAGCCTGGGCTTTCCTGGCGAGGGCGAGGGTGCCTTAGCGAGCGCTATGACTTGTTTGAGCCCCGTGGGACGCTCGGCCGAACAGTACCGCGCTCAAGTTAGGTTAACGCGATTTAAAGACAACTGGAAAACTGGCCAAGACTGGACAACTCAATTTGTAATATTCCGACGTTTGCGGTCCTCAAATCGCCATAATCAATACAGTTCGAAAATTGAGCCAAAATACCCATTTAGGTGAAATCGCTTACCTTAACATATTGCTGCTGTACAAATTTAGGGTGTACTGTGCATGAATGATTCATTACGACTCTGATTACAATCACAATCCTCTAGTCAAGGCGAGCACGTGGACAGCTATCAGATTTCGCCTTATAATGGACGCCATTTTGATTGGCATCACGCACGATTGGCTGGGAGTGGTCAATTAGGCTCACGTTGATCTAACCTTTCTGCGACTGCTGCGATGCAAGTCAGTTGCGATTTTTGACTGACTGTGATGCAATTGGACACACTAGACACCTTGCAATTATTCATCACAAAATCTGACCGCAAAAGCAAAATTATACGGGTCACGGCAAGGTGCCAGAGCATGACAAACTTCACTGAGCGCCAACTCGTAAACTTCTGAACTGCAATGCACTGACATTATGTCTTCAAAAATAAACTCCTTTTGCATGGAAGGAAATAAATATGTATTTTCGTAAGTTTTTTGAACATGTACTGCTGTGACATATCAAACTGGCTGCACTGGACATAAAAAATGAACACCGTTTTGCAGTAATACATACAACTGCCAAACACCGGTCATGTTATGCTTGAAAAATGTTTAACCTAACTTTTCCTGTAGCTTGACCTCATTTCAGAATGTCCAGGACGCATTGTGAGGCGCCTGTGGCCACCTCGGCGCCCGATTTAAAACTGAGCGTGTGGTTGGACCTTCTTGTTCACACCGCCTCACTCTCCGCTTTCTTTTCGGTGACTACAAGAAACCGCGCATTCGAAGCCCGGCGCTCTCTCTCCCGGAACGCGGCAGGACGGTTTTGATGTTTACGAGCATGGGCCTCTCGGGCTTATCCCGTTCTGTTCGCTTCTGTTGCTGCTGCCACTGTCCACCGCTCTGCTGCGTTGTAAGGTTTTACTGCCCTGTTATTGTTCGATTTTGAGGGTCGGCTGCGGCGTTGGAACACACGCACTGTGGCCAATTTAACTGTCGACTGCCCTGACATATTGCTGGCTAGCGATATTTTGGCTTTCTCCTAAATTACCGGACTCTTTTCTGGCAAAGTCCCAAAGACCCTATTGTTTTGATAAGGGGAGTGATGTTTTTGCGGCTTTTCGCAATTTCTGCATAATTGTCGCCACGTAGTTTTCCTCACGCTAAGTCGCATCATCATCGGAGATAAGGCGCGACCGCTGACTTGGCCTTAGCTTGAAGCGTTTAATTTACCCTTAGCGATAAGACTTGCACTTTTCGTTTAGGTTTGCGCCTAGGCTATGAATATTTCATCGCGACAAACAACATGTGAATACCACACAGAACTTTTCAAACTCCAAATGCTCTTCGTTTGCTGGATTTATACGAGACATTTCTTGGGCACGTTTGTGCGTACAGCATTAAACCTACTTGGTCACGCTAACTCAATGTTATGCACAATTTTGGTAGATATAGGAAGGGTTTGTTGAAGTTGCAGGTTCAGAACAAGGACGAAGAGAAACGCACCCAACAAATGTCGATTTTTTTCGGCCACGCTCGAGATCCATGCAAGTTTAATGAGCGCTGAGTAGTATTGATGAACGAGTTGGCCTTTTTCGCTGGCCGATGCCCGGACCGGCGCGCTTAGTTGTTCAATATTTATAGCAACTGCGGGAAACGTCCAAGACTTTGCATTACCTAAACGCCCGGACGCACGCGATGTCCGGGTGTACTTCTGCCCGACGCAAGACCCTTGTGAATAGATATAGATAGGTCGCGTTTTAATTTAAGCGAATTTTAGCGTCTGGCCACAGAGCCGCGGCATACCAGCTTGACTAGGGCCCGTGAACTGGTTAACCAGGACCGGAACTTTTGTTGCAGTGACGCAGCGCTGGTACCATGGCAACGGTCCATTGGGACGGCTTTGGGAGTAGTTGTGGTGAGTTGTAACGCCGCTCAGGGGACCACACTGAGTTGCGCGGAAGCATCTGATTCATTCGGTTTCAGAGAGCGACCGATTTGGCTCCGTGCCTTTCTTGTAACGAAGATGAAATTTTGCTGCAAAGACTTGCAATGGGCTTGATGCTTTTAAACTTAAATTGAAGACTCCTTCATGCAGCTTTGTGGTTCTCTGATCCAAATCTTTGCTCGTTATCAGGATTAAGTCGCTTAAGCTCGATCGAACCTGCTCAAAACGCGCAAACCTTGTCGCATTTATGATTATGTTGATACATATGTTCGTTGCATGTAATTATTTTGAGACGAAAGTATTGGTCGAAAGCGGGGGCGCCGTCGAGATACGCGCATATGGCGCTTTCAGTCGAGACCTGGACGCCCGGATTGCAAAGCGTAAGCGGATTCCCGAATGTAATTACGAGCCATCTGAGACGATTGGGCGCACGAGTGCTGACGACGATTGGTCGTCGTTTACGATTTTGCGGCGAGACTGTCCGGCTAGTGCCGACTTTCGAAATGCGTACAGTACAAATTACCACCAAAAGTCTGCATTTTTGTGCAAAAGAAGATAGGTGCGGTTAAACGAATTCTCTATGCCCTGTTATGCAAGACAAGCGTTTTTTTTTAACCATTGATTCTGTGGTTCACCCCTTTCGTTTCAAACGTAAGGATTATGATCAGATGCAGAGTAACAACGGCATAGAGATCGGTGTTGGTCACAGCATGTGGAACACAACCGAGCCAAATTGACTATTTTTTTGAAAAGATTTTGAAAGAGGATTTCTCAAAAAATGGATTTGTGTGGGGAAAATGCTATTTCGTGACCATAAAAATTCGTATACCCATACCTGGTGACCAGAGCTTGTTTTCCTATAGACGCGGATTTAGTGAAAAAAAATCACAATTCCCGCAGTTGCCCTTTTTCTTACGTTAGCTGTTGCAAATTTATTAGACATTGAATTACTTGTTATTTTTTGGAATTCAAATTCCCCATACATATCTTGTGCATGTTTTCAATAACTATCTCGGGTATCTTATTTTCCCCTAGTGGCTCGTCGCTCAGCTCCTAGGATTTTCTCGCGATGTCTGTGACAAGTTGGTGGCCTCGCTGTCACCGCATTAACGGTCTTCTGTCACAAATGTGGCGACAGACTCGCATTAGGCGCAGATTATGAATTTGTAATTGGCGGACAGAAGATGCCCGACGACCTCGCCGTGTTCCCTTGCGCACCGGACATGCCGATATTCAATCATCATTAGACAGCGAAATCTAAACGTTTTTTGTACATTTTCGTCCTTCACAGGAAACAAACCTGTTTCATACATAAAGGATAAATGAGGTACATGAAAATAAGCGTTGTGTTGTTCTTTACCGACACCTAGCGACAAATTTAAATGCATATCCTTAAAAGAAACAAGACCATGCCCAAGCAATTCGCTGATGCATGACTTAACTTGGCCTCATTTGTTACACATTTGTCAACAGCATACTGGACACAGTGGTCGACTTTCCTCCTGGGACCTGACTCATTGGTTACGTGTGGACTCAATTGTTCACGCTTCGAATAGCGCGGTACCGAGCGAAGTCAATCGATTCGATCCGTGATGCATTGTTTATGTCGTTTTAGTCTCGGACTCGAAGGTTTTAATTAACGCCGCGCAACTGCCTTCGTTCCAGCGTCATGCATAAGCTTGTTATATAGGACTGGTGAGCGACAAATTTCGCCTGCTGAGAAGACAGACGTCGAGAGCCACGCAACCCTTCGAAAGTTTACGCGCCTTCATTATATCGGCATAGCGTCACATTTGCTATTATTGGGCAATTGAGATGTAGTTTATACGCATCAAATGCGAAATAATTTTCCTCAAAAGTCAATTAAAATTTAATACTTGAGCATATACAATCTAAACTTTTAATTTCGTGTCACGTCCTGCAGTATTCTCTGGAATTATTAGGTGCGTGTGTTTGTATGCGATTTAGCGCATAATTCAGGTGTTTACTGGCATCAAATTCACCACTTCCTTCACGCTCGCCACAATATTATTTCTCCGATATTTTTCCCGCCGTGAGAGGACGGTGCGTTTCCCGCGATAGTGAAGCGATAACGCTTTTCATCGTGACCGCTTTGGATATCGGCGCAACAGCTGCTCAGGCACATTTATAATTTCTCCTATGCTTTAAGCCAGGGCTGACGTGGCCGTGCCGTGATAAGGCTCCCCGTCGATGCCTCAGCGTCGGCTCCGGTCTTCTGATCTGGCCTGGGTAACAGGGTTTCGTCAATCGTCGCCTCGATGCGCCAGGACCTCCAATGCTAATACCGGCGGGGAAGCCGCTGCATGCGGAGCGCTCCCGGTGGGACATCTCACTGAGGTCGTCATCTGCTGCTCGCGCCCCCTCACCGCCCGCTATCATGCTAACAATGAGCGCTTTACGCATGCGCACCACGCCGAGTTATTCATTTTGCTGACAAAATATCAAACACCTGAACACTTCGACACCTAAGTGGACATTTTCACCTGTGGGCAATCTAAAATTCACTACAAATCTTGCTATCAACTCCATTGCTATGCATCAATTTACATCCATGGTCTCTCACAACCTGCCGCATGGATATTCTCGCGGCATGTGGACAAGCGTGATTGGATGATCTTGCCAGTGTCACTGTGTCTTTTTTGTTTTGTAAGTTTATGGCTACCACGGGACATTTGGCATCTGACGGCGCTTATTGTTCAGGTCCGCACGCGACCCTAAATCACTTGCATAATAGGAGCCAGTAACATGAATCAGTGGTCAGCTATCATAGGTTAAAATAAGACACCCCTTGTTTGTAATTGCGCAGAGATGTTTTAAATGTTGATTTTTTGTGATCCCATCCACAAAAACAATGGACAAAAACCCAATGAGAATTTGACATGACACGCGCCAAGATTATCACAACCAAGCAAATATACAACTTGCCGTTAAAATCTCCGAAAATAACGAAGGCGGCACCGAATTCTCGATCGATACCGCGCCTATTTATAGATGGCATACGTGAAATAGGAAAGACAACACGATCAGAGAACAGTGGGAATAATAAAAACACGCGGCACATTGTTGCATCAGGCCGACCAGTAAAAGTTGACGCCTGTTGGTTTTGCGTCTCCGGTTTGGCCTCGCGCGCCAGCAGCTGTTGAACAGGGATCGGAGTCTTGTGATTGTTACTCGTGTCTTTTACATACGCCGACACTCAAATGTTGGTGTATTCGGTGCCGACCGTTGTCCTCGCATCCCGAAACAACCAACCCGTGGCGGTTGCCATGCGATCGCGCTAAACCAAACTAGGGGCCGCCGAGCAGAAATCTATCCTGTATGCTGCAACAGCGAAGAACAACAGAAGAATTCCGACTCGGGACTCGACCATCGCGAAATCTGAGGAATGTCATTTCCCTTGATATCACAGAGAGTGATGGATACGCGGTTTTGCTCTCCACATGTTAACCGAGTGCCAGATTCAAATCAAGATGATTACGATTGTACAACAAGCCATCGGTTATAACAAACGTGTATGTTTTGCATAATTTGTGTCAAGTCAAACAAACTCGTATTGAACTTGATTTACAGACAGTCACAGTCAATCGACATTATTATTGCCTCGATAATACTTTTTAAGCCTGTTTTGGTTCGCAGCGTCAATCATGTAGAGCACCACAGGCCTCTTTCATGTTTATCAGGCTAAAATCAATTTGCCGTGACCGGATTTCACACGATTTGCTGATCATCTGTTCGCGCCGACTTTTCCTGGATTTTTCTGCAGCTAATTTATTTCCCCGAAGCATCGTCGCGCGTCGACTTGAGGCCGCGCTACGGCGGGGAGGCATATGCCTGAGGCGAAGAGCGAAATCGATTTGCCGCTTTTGGAAGCAAGAACGAGGATGTGGTGGGCGAAACACGACAGTTAGCTTGCTGTGCATGATGTCTTTATGCGGTGGCGCGGAGCCTACACGATTAGGCCCTGATCAATAATGTAGCAGTCGCCAGATCTGTTCGATTTCCACGCTGACGTCAGTGATAAAATATATCCAGATTTTATTGCCGCGAAAAAATTTACCGCACACGACGCAGCACCCATCCCAGCGAAAATCTGTGAAGCGCTTATTGCAGGCATAAAGATTATTATGCGAACAATTTTTGCGCCAGTAAATGACCTTACAAAAGATGTATGTTTGTTATTTAGTACGTTTGATACTGTTTAATATCAAGTACTAATTGTCTTATCTAAGCAAAGAATGTGAAAATATAATATACTGGGATATTGGATTCAAAATAATGAACTGTAGCCTTTTGATTAAAAAACGGACACGTGTGAACTATTCGTAACCTTGTTTTGTCTGATTGTTAAAAAAAACGATGTGAAATTTGATAACACCAATTAAACTCATGTGAGGGACTAAACGCTGTAAATAAAAAACAGCAACAATGTTACGACACCGCAACCAAAACACATAGACCTTTTAATGCTTGTGTTACTTTTTTTTTCTATCGTTTGCGATTAATCACAACACTGATCAGCATAACAACATGTTTTTTCGTTCTTCACAATGTGCGGCCAGCAATCGCCGTCCGATCTGAAGTTTGCGGTGTTGGGCAGCAATTGCCTGTCAACAGGACATTCATCATGACACAACACTGGATACACTCCACTTTTTGACATTTTTTATCTCCTCTCAATATGCTGGTCCGGGCATCGGCAGTAGCCATCTCATCCACAGAGCGTCTTGACCCGGTCATGCTGCGCTTCGTCATAGTTTCGTCTGTACCGTGTCACGTGATTGATCTCCGGCTGTCCAAGCTTGCCGCGATAAGGGTGAATTTTTGACGAAGTTGATCAGAGGCAAGTGGGGTCGAAGAAAGGGCGCGTGGGAATTGCTTTGACCAAACATAAAACCCCTTTCTGGATAAATTTTCGACATTGTGTTTTCAGTTTTGTCAATACGATGAGACTTCTCTGGCACACTAACGACACCAAGCGGTTACCACATGAGTCACCGTTAAGCAAAATTCGATGGAACGTGAGTTGATGGTTAAGAAATTGATCACATTCCAAATCGCAGACTGATCGTGTTCTTTGCGGTTTATAACTAACAAGTTTGAACGCAACATCTTGTCTAAAAAAATTGTTCAAGACTTGATAAAGATATTTAATAAGGCATAGTGCTATATTTTTCGTTAAGGTATCTACAATTAACTAAGTTACAATAAATTTATTTTATGCTTTCAAGGGTTGAAAATGGAAAACTGCCAACTTTTTGTAAAAGCTTTTTTTGATAATTTTTCATTTGGTCTCCTTGTAGGCTATTAGTTGCAATGGAGTTTCTGCTTTCAAGTCTTGTAGCAGGGCCAAGTGGATTATTGATTAGCTGTTTAACCGTAACCAATTATCAGAGCTACTATAACACATGAACATGATAAAGGCGCAGTGATTAAATTTAACGGTGGGTTAGGGTTATAACCACGTGTGGTTCAAGCTGATCCTTTTTTGTTTGCAACGCTTTTCTTGTTCTGTTTACTGTAAATTATTACGAATATTTACGGGCGCTGTAAACAAAATAAAATTGAATGATTGATTGGTTAGGAACTGTTTTTAGGTTGATTTTATTGCAATTATTATCATGAAACTTCACCCCAACCCCAAGAGCCCTAACCGTTAGCATTTTTGCACAAATTGCATTCGAATGCTCTTTGCGCCACTTAACGGTATTTAGCAAACTTGTGTGGGGTTAGTCATTGTGTTTTTTTTCTGCAGTGTGCTCCATAGGGTTGTCCATAGTCTATTATTATCAAATTCTTTATACTAGTTCCTTTAGCTAAATGTAGGCTAAAGTTGTAATTATGAAATCAGTTCGATCATTACTACATTTTTTGATTAGTCATATTGTCTATACACAGGGTTGCCATACCGTCCTTATTTCTAAGATTTGTCCTTATTTTGAAGGGTTATGTCTTAGAAACGTTTATTGTCCTTATTTCTAAGAAGTCCTTCTTTTTGACTTGCGTCCTTATTTTGTCTTATTTTCAACAATTACAAGGAACAAACTTAGTGAAATGACAGTCAAATCCCTGCTATAAGTAAAAGTAAACCTAGACCTGAGCTGTCATGAGATGCACGAAGTATTCTTTATAAACAAGGAGTTGCTGGAACAGATTGTTTCTGGTCCAAATATTGCATATGATATGTCATGGCTCGTATACATGCAAATATTTGTTCAAAAACGTTTGTTTCGTTTCGTATAAAAAGTTAATTTTTCGGTTGTCCTTATTTTTGGTTTCATGTCGATGGCAACCCTGTCTATACAAAAAATAGTCGTAATACAACAAAAAACAAGAAAAAAATGTTTAATCTGCTTTGATTTTGTGTGTACGCGGGTGTGTAGAAATTTGTGAATTAACGTTACATAGGTCTACATATGCTCAAACTAACATACCTGCGACTTCAAAAACATGTTACGTAATTAGCCTACATATGACCGTTGTGCATGAGGCCCAGACTTCCATTGCCATCGTCACTATTTAACACCACGATAAGGCTACCGATAATAAGTCATCATGACCTTTTTGGTAGGTTATGTAAGCTTGTTTACAATTCTCATGCACTGTAAACAATCGATCGCGAAAACTAACTAGTAGCCTATTTTAGTCGATCAACTAACTAACACACAAACTTTTCAAATCTAAACAATTGAGTGTATTCAGCCGTAAACGTAAAGTATGACACATGAAGTTAACTTCTTAAAGCGGTGAGCCTGGCGTAATTTGTGGTTTAACCAGTTCATTTATGGACAAAATTATAGTTGCACACTTTGACTTAAACATCTCACAAACTTTTTTAACAACAAAATGTAGGCTATAATGCAGCATGGAGTTGCGATTAAACCCGAAACTGCATGAACAAAAATTAGTTTGATTTCGTCAAAAGTTTTGGGCATTTGTCAAGTATTTCATCAAGTTTCGCCACGTAACAACAGTATTTCATGACCTTGCTATCCATTTGCCACTGTTTAACCCCGTACACTTCTTTTGCTACTTGAACGGATACCTCATTTTCGTCTTACGCTGTAGGCCTATGTCGGGTCATAATTTACAGACTAGCGCTAAATTTATGCAGCTTCCTGCATCGCTTTAAAGCCAGTCAAAGAGCAGCTCAAGCACTAAAGATGTTGTAGATTTAGAAGAACCGTTAGGCTACCATAGCACCTAGATGGTGATCGTTTATGGGGATTTGCAGAAACGAAATTTATAAGAAATATGCATGTGATGAATGTTAAACAATATCCATGGCCAGGTTTTTTTTAAGGTTTGGTTCGGGTGACCGCTAAGTAGTTTTAAGAGACCGCAAGTGTTTCATTTAAATACCAAAAAATAGCCATATTTGCTTAAACGAATTGCAAGTCCAAATTTTGGGAAACCGCTGGAGAAATTACACCTTAAAAAAAACACTGTCCATGGCAACAACTAAAAACACTACCGTTTACATAGCAAAGTAGCCATTTTGATCATGTTTTCTTAAGTTCGTCACAAGCTGCTTGTACGCCGCGTAAAAAGTTTTTTACCAAACAGTTTGTTACAAATCGAGTTCGTAAGCTTGGCACTGGCAGTTTACAGTTTAATGTCATTCCGATAACAGTTGTTCACAAATAGTTGTAATCTATAGCAACAGAAAGAAGTGTCATAGAACAAGAGTGCCTAATCTAGGGCGTCTTATTTTACTTTATTGACACCTTAACACGCAGCTTACAATCGAGAGAGGCATAAAATCGAGTCAATTGGTTACCTATACCTTATGTGGTAACTGTTCTAACGGAAGTACTGCAAACGGAAGCTTAAAAGTATGTTTGTCGGCATGGCGGGCAGCCGGGCATGCACTATTTCACTTCACCAAAGACTTTTGTTTTTTCGTCGTTGTCAATTGTTGTCTTACTTTTTGTTTCTTGTTTAAACTTTCTCTGTGTACTTTTGATTATGATCGTTGTGGGTTTTATGCTAAAGATAATTAGTACTGGGTTGTAACTTTTTCAGGACAACTTTATATTTCGAACTGCTTTTCTCATTCAATTGTGAGTACTGAACTGAATACTGCTGCAGATTTCCTGGATACAAAAAGCGCTTGAACATCTGGCTATGGTGGTCTGGGCCTAGAGTCAACAGAAGATGTTATCAAAGCGCGCAATTGATCTAATTTTCAAAGCACAACCATGGCAACCAAAGTTGTCTCAAAGACTGATTTCAGTTTCCATTAATTTTGATGGAAAATTTGGGACAAATCCAAAGTTGGATAAACACACAACACAATCAAAAACGACTTCTTCACCTTGGAAACTTTGTGCATCCGTTTGCTTGGTATGTATTGATGCCTTAATATTTGTTTTTAAGTGAGACTGTTGTTTTGTAAATTGATTTACTAACTGTCATAACAGTTAGTAAAAGCTGCCAGGTATTGCTTGTCCATCAAAGGTAAAAAAAAGACACAATCACAATACCTGCTCCATAGTTGATTATGTTTATTACTGTAGGTTTGACAGCAATGTGCAGAAATTAAAAAGAATTCTTATTTTCAAGAATCAAAGAAAAGCTTTTTGAATATTGAGGCAATATGCATCATAAACAACTCCTTTAAAAACAAGCACAATAATTGGGCAAGTTGGCCTAAGTCAACAAATTCAATGTTTAATGTCTGCAGTAACTTGCCACAAAATTTCTTGTTTCAGCAGCATGTTCACATATTTTAAATTGGCTCAAAACTCAAACAGTTTTGAACACTTCCAGCAAAGCAGTTTTACTGATTATTATGGTTTCAAATAATCATACTTAACCACTGTAGGTTAGACCTCCCATTCTGGAACCTTTGAAAAATGAAATTGAAATGAAGTATGCAGATTTAACTGAAGCAAAAGAGCTTGCCAAAAGTTGTTTAAGTGATTGGGAAGCAGAAAAAATTAGACAAAATCTTATCATCAAAGAGGCAGAGGTAAGATGCTTACTGGGCTGCAGTCATGTGGCACAATTTCACCAGAAGTGCAGTTGTTTTCAGTATGTGTTTTTTATTTATTTTTGAGTGTGTAGCATTGATAACTTTAAATATGGATGAGCCATTGATTTACATCAGGGGTGTGCAACCTGCGGCCCGCGGGCCAAATGCGACCCGTTGATAAAAGTCGTGCGGCCCGCGGATATGCTGGAATTTTCTAATTTACTGGCAAAAGAGTCCAATTATCATATATTTTTGAGCACATTGGTGCGCCCGGTGGTATTTCTATGCGACCTGGCAATAATGTGACTATAAATAAATGCGACTTTTACTTGTTAACTGAATATAAGCATATTTGGTATGAAACAAATTAAAATCAGCTTGGGGTGCGGCCCGCGATCTGATCATGGTAATTGTATTTGGCCCCAAGGTTGCACACCCCTGATTTACATAATCATATAATGTTATTTCAAAGCTACAATATAAAAATAATCTCCAAAAAGACACTGAACCAAAATGTACTTTAGGTGTAACACAATTTATTTGTTTTCAATGGAGGCAAGGTACTTTTGTTTATTTAAGCATTCAAAAGGTTAGCAACCCCTTGTCTAACACAATCCCTTGTTTAGGATAAGAAGGATTGATAAAAACTTATTTATGTAAATATGGATATGTAAAGTTATGAAGTGCAACCAAAGGTGGTTCCATAGTGTATTTACAATAGTGATACAGTACATACATGAGACAGTTCACCCTTATTTGCTGAACACCACGTACATAAATTTACATGTACATATTTACCTTGCCAAAAGTGTTTTATATTTGTAAACGATACATGGACTTTTTGTTGTTTTATGCAAATAAGTAATGTACCTAAACCCTTTGTAAAGGCTGGTGGTGATTCAAACAGAGTTAAAATAGACTTCAGGGAAACATTTCAAGATATTGAAGATCAAAATGAAATTGAACATGATGAGTTCTTAGAAACCTTCAAAGAAAAGGGTAAGAAAAGTGCAGTGTTTCACTTTTGACAAGAAGCAACTGTTTATTTTATTTGGCAAGGTTTTGATTTGCTTTGCTGTTTTTTTTTTCTTTAATGGATAAAAATCAATACCTACCAGCTTAAGTTTTTCATTTTTTTTTTAAAGAACCGGATAATGAGGATTTAAAACGGATAAGCCGTAATCCAAGGGAAAGCCTATTGTTAATAACACAGCAGAAGTTGGGAAATGATGTGGTATGGATGTTACCTACATGCGAGTGGGACGATGGAGAAACTCTTCGTGAGGTAAATTAATTTAATGTGTTGATATAAATATAGTCAGCTTCAACAAATTTCCATGTTCTTGGCATCTTGTGCCCTGTAGTTTAGCTAATAAAATCCACTTTCAGTCAGCTGAACGTGCTCTGTCTACTGACTTTGGAACCGACACTAAAGCAGAGTTTACTTCCCAAGCTCCATCTGGATTTTATAAATACAAGTTTCCAAAGGAAGCCAGAGAAGAGACCTGTACTGGAGCAAAACTTTTTATTTACAATGCTTACCTACTGCGATGTAGCGGGGATCTTTTACTTAATCTTCAGCCCAACGCAGACAAGGTTCTGGATTATGCTTGGATTACAAGAAATGAAATGGTTAAATATTTGAAACCCAAATACTCCAAAGTGATCCAGGAAATTATGCTGTGATTGTGTAAACTCTTGTTTTCGCTACTTTTATTGCAAATACACTTTTGTTTTATGTTATTGGATGTCTAGCATTGTCAATCAGAAATGTTAATTTTTTAATACCATGTTGAAGAATCTCCAATGGCAATACTCTGTGAGGTAAGTTGTGGAGGGGCTATAAAGTACATCACCCAAACAGAAATAAACTAAATTTGTTTCTGACTTAACCCGTAGTAACCTATCACCCAACTCAAGATGCATCAAACAGAGCCTACACTGGTACTTGACTAAATGAGCTAGTTCTGGTACTACAACTGCTGTAGATATGATACAGGGCAATTTCCATAGCCTTTCCTTGTTCCTCCTACATCAAATAGATCAGGGCTGTTCTAATAAGCTTGCTCTGGTTTGTTTTTCAAAGTTTAATAAAAACAATATTTAATGTAAAATGCAAGAAACAACAGTGTTGCAGGATCATATACAGTCCATTGCCAACAAAAGTATTAATGTGGACCATTCATTTTACATTTTGGTTGCATGTAACAGTGAATAAAAATGAACAGCAAAATCAAACTTATAATCATTTAATTTGTGTCTTTGTTGTTTGGCTCACGAACCAAACTCAAAATCTTATCCAGTTTTGCAATTTCAGCATCCTTGTCCATTGGTACATTTTCTTCACCCTTCTTTCTCTGCAGAACAAATGAGATTTACAAACTGCATGTAACACTTATCGGTGACAAAATTAACGGTTATATTACCTTTGGCATCTTTCTGAGGTTTGGTGAAAGCTTCAAGCTTGTTACATAACCTCGTTCATCTCCCACAGCAATAATAAAGTGCTTTGGATTGAATTCAATGTGGGTCAATTTGGTCTTCTTCTTTTGAACAACAGATTGTTCACAAAGTGCTTCATACTTGTTTACATTCAAGTCAAACACGTGAACCTGAAATGCAGGTAAAAAATCTCCATAATCACATGTTATATTTTGTTGTTATCTGTGATACAGGTAGCAATGTCTAAACTCTAAAAGTATTGCACCAATATTGATTTGGAACAATGCTTTTTATCTTATAGCAGTTGAAATAGGCTACTGCTGCCAGGATGAAGGCGTCTTGTATAGGACGTCGAAATGTTGATTGTTTACAATAAAACTGCTGGATGAGCAATACTTGGTTATAACAGTTGAATTTAATCATATTGCAATCATTCTCATATTTTTTTTTCTGAAATTTTGCTGGACTTGAGCTTTCTGGTCTAGGGACACTTCAGACACTAACCAAGAGTTGTGCTATACTTATTCAATACATAAAACTTGAAATATATTTATTCTTGTGTATAGTTACCTTTCCATCAGCAGTCACTGCAGCAAATACTGTTGAAGAGTATGGTGACCATGAAACATCCCCCACTGCACTGTTCAGGTCAAATGTAAACATGGCTTGGTTCCTACAAGAAACACATAGTTATATAAAGTGATACAGCCAAAACATGAATATATTGCCCATATTACTACTTTTTTACCTGTAGTTGTGATCCCAAATCTTCACAGTCCAATCAGCAGAGCATGAAATGAATATGTCAGGATGAAAGGGATTCCACCTTACTGCATCAACAGACATGTGATGAGCATCTATGGTGTCCAGGAACTGACTTGAGTAGGCTTTGGAACATTTATGGATCTTTCCTTCTTCTGTGCCCACCAGGAATAGATAGTCGATTTTCTTGTGGAAGTCAAATGAAGTGCCACAACCTAACAAAATGTTGGAAATAAGCTGTTTTATGTGCCTAGATTAAATAGTTGTCACCAAGGCAGGTTTACAACTAACTACCTAACAACTGCAGTTGTGTTCCATCTGGACCTTCTGCAGGTGCACTGTCAACTGATAAGGTTATGACATCGGAGTAGACAAGCTCATCCTTTAAAAATTGACAAATGACATAAAATGCTTCATGATCAGAAACCTGCACATGCTTACCTTTACTAAGGTCCATGACACAACACGGCCATCTGATGACACAGAAAAGAAGTTCAAGTTGTTATCCAAGTCATCTTTTTGCCATTTTACCTAGAAATATGTAGGTAATAAGCTATTATGTGTGTTGTCTATAGGAATTAAACTTTATCAACAATAATACCTGCCAAACAGGGTCAGTATGTTTTCCACTCTTTGCTGTACTTTTGTAAATAGGTCCAAGCCTCTTGTCTTTTACATTAAACACTCCTACACTTCCATCATAGAATCCAACACACACAAGGTACCTTTGCAAGATGCGTTTTAGAATTACATAGCTCAGGACATTGCAAGTTATATAAATTTGGGTTTCTTACTGATAAAGTGGATGCACATCAAGACACATAACACCACTTTCTGTTTGATATATGTATTCTGGGTATGAGGGATTCTTGAGCGTGTAGAAAAGCAGCATCCCTCTACCCTGCTTAGTAAAGTCATATGAACCATGGCCAGCTGCAAACAGGTCATAGTGCTTCGGATTCCTGCGAATGTGGATTCAATGTTTAGAAATGTTTCTGTTTTCCCTGTTTTATAATATTATATTTTTGGGATTATACATACCAGCACAGTGCAGTTACTGCCAATCTCTTGGCTTTGTCAAATGAGAACTTCCATAAAGGCAGCAAAGTGCCTTCTTGGTCTCTAAATTCATCGGAGGCATCTTCAAAATAACTGAAATCCTGTGCAATGTCATCATATGTATTTTGATTTACCATTCTTTCTGTAAATAAAAGTGAATTACATTTACTTGCCAGTGAAAGCAGTGATATAAATAAGAGCTTTATATGCTATACATACAACATCAAGTTTACCTATAATTTGTGCAGCCTTTGCCACTTTAGAAATGTCATCAGATTGCGTTTCCAAGGCAACCAACTTCTTCTTGGTCTTGTCATCATCTTTTCTGTAAGCTGGTACCTGTTTAGACTTCTCCTTTGCCCTTTCCTAAAATTTAATAACAAGTTGTTTAATAACAGGTTTCATACCGAGTAAACCTAAACCTGTGTAGCATTTTTTTATTGTACCTGTTTTTGTAAATCTTCATAGTAAGCATCATAAATTTCCCACTGGTTTGCTGTGGCAGAAAAGTTTGATCTTGGGGGAGGTTCAGTGGCACATCCTCTTTCCTGTTCAAGGTAATTTTAAAAGTATTGGAGATAAGAAAGTAAATTTTGTTACAGTTTTTAAACTTACTCTGTATGGGTTGTTAAATGTTTGTGATGCCCGTTCACTGAAGTTAAACTGATTTCGGAGACTCTCCTTTTTAGCAGGCGTCTCTGTAACTTCCTCCTTTTCACCTTCTTCCCCTTCAGCTGCAGCATCCTCATCACCCACTTCACTCAATGCAGCCTCACTGCAGAATTTCACACATTAATGTTTGTTCATGAATTTAGACATGCAAGTATATACCTTCTACTGTCTCCAACACCAGCCTTGGCACGTTGTCTTCTAGCTTCATCTGAATCTTTATGCAACATATTTCCATCCAATGCAAAGTGAATAGCAATTTGATCAACACTAGATGTTTGTTTGTAAGTCCTTTCCTATGTTAAAAGAAAAGTTGCACATTGTAAGTAATGAACTTATTTTTTCAAATTAGGGAAAACATGAAAACAAAATTAGGAAAATATAATGCTCTAGAGTTAATAGTGTTTATAAAATGCTGGTCTATATCATCAAAAAATTAACAACATTTGAGTCAAAACATTTCAGGAATTACTAATAAAATTTTAGTTGCAAGTTACACTAAATTTTACACTATGAGAAAACATAGAAGCAGATTCATGTTTAGTATTCCAAATCTATTTAGATTTCAATAAATTAGAGTAAGTACATTAATTTCAAAGCTGTTTTTCTCATTTAGGAATTTCCCACCTTGAAATTGAAACGAACAATATTTTGTGGAGCATGAGGATTGTTGGCAGTTAGAATTCTTGTAAATTCCTCCTTTAGCTCTGTTTCTGTTAGGTCTAGTTGGTCATCGGGTTTAACTAATGTTTTTCCATGTACATATTCATCCCCTAAATCTCCAATTTCAGTCATATCATCATCATCCTATAAAAAAAATTAGAACTGTTATCTGACTTGTTGGTGTTAACTGTTTCTTTGTGCACTCTTTAGGAAGGAATATCAATTGGTTTTTGTTTGCACCAAGCAAAAGCAATGTAGTTTGCACAACATTCCCTGTTGCAAAGAAAAATTTAACACTCAAATAAATTTCATGACAAAGTGTAGTGATAGATACAATAAAGTATAACAACTAACCCTTAATCGTGGACGGCCTTTTGTTTTGCTCGCTTTCACGCCTACGGTCGAACCTGGCCCCTGTAACAGTAAAATGCTGTTAGTAACGCAAATTTTAAATAATACAGAACTAAAAACACAAACCTTCACGGATTTCGCTTTTGGAGGCATCTTCTCTGTGTCTTTCTAGAAACTGTGAACACAACACTGAATACAATTTAATGGGACACACAACTGCCATACATTCCAAACCAAATCCACATCGGTAACGTCTCTATGACAACAACACCAGGTGGCGCTAATGTTTAAAAGATATTTTTTTACAAATTTATTATAACGTTGAATCTTTTGTTACTTTATTTTTAATGGCCTAATAAGAATTTTGGTGAAAAGAAAAATAAGGAAGTGTGAAACTGTAGCGATTGCAATAATAATTCGTGCAAATTCTACAATAGTTGTTTGCCAAAATAACTCTTTTCGACTCGCCAGCTCGAAACTTGCAAGGAAGTTAAAATTTGTGGCAACTTAATGCAACTGATTTTTAAAGCATGTCTTTGTAACTTTAAAATTTTTCGCAGTTTCCTGTCGCAGTTAATTAGGATGCAAATTGGACGCTGCTTTGTGTGAAAATTTGTGTAGGAGTCAATGGCAAGAGCACAGTTGTGTCGCTGATGTGATTTCTCACAACAGCTTCTTATTTTCATGGTAATACGAATGTTTGCCAGTAGAACTTGAATTTAAAAGAGGAGGTTATGATTAATTTCTAACGACTTGTTTTGTTTTGTAACAGTCTGTCGTGCTGATTGAACAGGACAATAAACAAACTGAGGTACAAAACCCTTATTCATTGAGACTCATGACACTGATTGATCAAAAAGACTCTAAAAGTGTCAACGAAAATACAGGTAGGCTTTATCTTCCGCACGTGATACTGCCTGGTGTGCCACATCGTTTTTCTGCAGAAAAACAAACAGATACTGCTGCGCCAGATGGTCTTGTAGACTATTTTTAACTCGTACCTGCGGTTTATTCAAAGCTATTTGACTGGAGATATTACCGCGCAAATAAGTTAATTTCGTACACACCGACGTAACATTACTACAACGTATAGCTTTAATCAACTTATCATTCGAGATCAAGACGAAACTGATCGTTACCACAATCTATACGCTATACATGCAAATCTATCCACATAAAAACGATGTTGTAAAGCAGATTACGAAGACTATTTACTACAACTTTGTCTCCACAAAACGATAATATGTGCTGTGGACAGTGGCTTGTTTGACCCAGCCTCCGCGAGGAGTCTGTGGTATTTCTACATCTTATGTAGTTTTAAATCTTTGCAACTGTTCAAGTAAAAATTGTGACCACGATCTTTATAAGTGCTTAGTGCTGCAGTGTTGCCCTGGTCAATTTCTTAAAACCCGCAACCCTGCGAATAAAATAAAAAGCAAGCTCAATTTTACCATAATTCAACTGCTTGACGATAGGCATGTATGTAAAAAAACTAGAAAAATGACTTTTAGTAACACGCCCAAAAACACACCCCGCAACCAGTGACAAACCCTGCAACTTGATGACAGAAACCTGACCAATTGGGCAAATCAAGCAACCTTGGCATGACTTCTATGCTGTGACAGAAAGCGGCCCCTCTACAACAGTAACAAAGCACCTCATTTTATCCAACAGGTCCAAAGTTTCTAAGAAATTATAATGACGTTATAACAGCATAGTCTCTAATTACGGCCAATTGTCCAGCATTTTATGGCAATAAGTAAATGGCAATCCTTTCTGTGTGACGTTTTTTTTTAGACAGGACTTTGCTATTTAGATGCCAGAGATAGTTAAACAAATAGTGTACGTAACTTGCCATACTTTTGCTTGTGTGTGGACCCATAAGTTCTGCTTTTGGAAACAAAAAATGTTAAGAAAAATGGTGTAAAATGTGTAATCGATTTCTGCCAAACGCTCATTCACATAAGCCATGATTCCTGTAACACGACTGTGTTTAGTTTTGCATAGGCTTGCCATTAGTTAATTGCCGTTATCTATTACCGTTACGTCTTCCGCTGCGGATGCAGTACTAGCTGTAGATTCCATGCCTATGTTATGTTGAGCATTTTCCTTGATAGGTTGCAGTCCAGCCTAAATAATCAAACGCTTACGGGATATTAACTAAAAATGTAGGTTTTGCAATAAAGTATATGGATTTTTGTAACAGAACTGCCTGAAAAATATGACTTATGTGATAGAACCGGCTGACAAAAAAATGGAATCCCACTGAGTATAGCCTATTTTTGAAATGCCATTTCGCGGCGCAACTGGCAACTTCAAATCGCGATACGCTTGAATAACTTGCTTCGACTTATTTTAGTTTTGCTTCGTTTCGGTTGAATTAACTTTTTCTTCTGCATAAACAATACTTTGCGCTGCAAATGTATGTTTGTAGGTGAAGTGGATAAAATTTGTTATCAGATCAAGCCCGCCTAATTCCAATACCTACCTTTAACCAGTTGTGTAAATTGTTGTAAAAGACGACAACATGAGCAGCAGTGAGCACTTTGATGTTGGAGATTTTATTGTCTTTGGAGGTATGTTTGTAGATCAACTGTGTCCCTAATAGGCTTAGCAATACATAATCTTTTCGCCAATATTTTAGGTCAAGTATTGTTTGCCTCCCAATCTTTTAGTTTAAGAAATCTATATAGCACCCAGCACTCTTGTTTGAATGCTAGTTGCTTTTGAAAAGACATGTTTGTTGGGGAAGCACATGTGTAATCATTGCATTCTTTATTCACTCAACATGTAAATGTGTAGGTTAGGGTTCTGGAACCTTTGGTGTCAGTTAATAGAACATACGTTTGTTTGTTATTAACAAAAGGTTTACCAACCATAATCAGCAATGGCCTAACTCTGAAACAAAGCAATTGTCCTGGGTTTAGTAATATCGGACGAAATTCTATGATGTATTCAACGATGGTAGAGATCATGTGCTGCTGTTCTGGCTTGGTTTTGCACACGTTTTATTTTTTCAGGAAGTTTGCTTCTATCAGTATTGATTGGAGTATATTTCGCTGTAAAAGATCGCAAAAAGAGCAATGTCGCCGAATATTACTATGGAGGAAAACGGATATCGCCGGTACATTGTTTTAGAACCAGATTTCTTCTTGAACTTGAAATATAACCTTTTTTAATGCAGATTGCAATTGGAATATCAATATCAGTGACATACATATCTGCCATTACCGTTCTTGCAGTTCCAACCGAAAGCTACTTTTACGGCACCGTTTGCTTCTGGCTTACTTTAGCGTCAGTTTGCCCTACGTTCTTTACATGTCTGTACTACATTCCACTGATCCTCAGACTGCAACTAACGACTCTATTTCAGGTGGACTTGTTGTTTAAACACATTGAAACGAAATTATTATTCATCTCATTTGTTACAGTACCTGGAAATGCGGTTCCATCCCGTTCTTCGAAAAGCTGTTTCAGGATGTGCGGTATTGTTGTATGTGAGTTATTGGTCTTTTTGACTTTATTGTAGGCATATTATTATTATGGTGTATATTTTCAAGTTGGCTTTTGTAAAACGTTCCATTGCAAATTGACAAAATCTTTATTTGGTTCTTATCAAACGGTCACAAACAAACAGATAGGAAACGTTTGTGCTGTTGAATGGTTGACGTAGAGAGTAATGAACATTTACAGATCGTTATACATCTTTTTGGATAGTTTGTAACATTCTTGTGGCATGCATAAAAACCTTAAAATTCGTAATATATTAGAAAGGCAATTGGCTAGATAAAATGTGTGAAAAAAACGCTAAGATGTTACTCCCTAGCGCTCAATCGTTGTGGGTTATTTACACTGTGCCGCAAAAACGCTTACAGATTTGCATCGGAACTCTGTTTGGAGAAGCTTTATACTCTTTTAACTATCTTTGTCACGATTGGCTTATTCGATACCTTGCTTAAAAATAACCAAACAAAACCTATTCAGCTAATCTACATGAGTTTTGCTGTCTACATTCCTGCTTTATCGTTGAACGCGGTCACTCCTATCAATTTGCACATGAGCATATTACTTTCCACAGGAATCTGCACAATTTACACGACAATGGTATAATATAGCTTCGATGCTAACTTTGGAGAATACTCAAATACACTTTACTTTAAGGGTGGTTTGAAAGCAGTTATCTGGACGGATGTAATTCAATTCTCAATCATGATTATCGGAGCTGTAGCAGCACTTGCCAAGGCCACAGTCGATGCCGGAGGTATTGAAACAACCTGGAATGCGTTGGATAGAAGTGGGAGACTTAACTTCTTTCAGTAAGTGCAAATTAAAGATCAGTACTGCAGACTTTTTTTTTTGAATTAGGGGTGATTTGTAAGGATTGAGTGTCAGCTGTTTACCGAATTATTCCACAACAATCCTTATTATTTTCGATTGTTGAAAAGATTTATAATACCAAGTATTTATATCCAATATTTATTTGATCATTTAATTAAACAATACTTTTTTATTAGGGCAGATTTAAATCCTACAATTCGCAACACAATATGGAGTTTGGTTGTCGGAGGAAGCGTCCACGAGGCGTTTAATGTTTGCGTCAACCAATCGGTGTGTCAGCGTTTTTTGTCTTGCAAGTCTGTTGGAAATGCAAGAATGTATGTATATGGCTGTTTTAAATCTGTTTCCCCATTCCAAACACTTGTAACCGTTTATGGTTTAATACAAATTTTGTTTTCAAATAATTTTGTTTTACAAGTTGAACTTTAAGTAGGTATGTAACAAATGGCCATGGCGCAAGTGTTAATTTTTTGATACACCTCGGTTTTCTGGAAAACACTTTAACCGAAAAAAATGTTACTAATTCTTGCAAAACTTTTTAAACTTTTACTGGAATTTGTTTCTTCTTACAGAGCAGCAATTACTGCCATAATTCCAAAAATTATGCTTGGCTGTGTCGCTACCTTAAGTGGATGTGTAGCATACGCTTACTTTGAAGGATGTGATCCAATGGAATCGGGTTTGATATCAAAGAGGATCAAATGTTTCCATACCTAGTGCTAAAAGTGTTTCGCCTTTTTCCTGGAATGGCTGGTTTGTTCGTTGCAGTTTCATTCAGCGGCACTATGAGGTTCGTTATGGGATACTGCTGGAAAAAAACAGTTTTTGTTATTTCATTTAACCTGTGTTTATTTTAGCACTGTCTCGTCAGGACTGAATGCTTTGAGCGTCCAACTTCTTGAAGATTTTGTTATCCCTCTCCGACCCCGTATTAATGACAAAACCAAACTCGTGTTAAGCAAGGCTATCGGTGCTGGTTTTTATTTGTTTTAATTTTGTCGTATCTGGATTAGTTTCTTTTTTTTGCAGCATTTATTTTTGGTGTGGTAGTCGCAACAATGGCTTATGTTTCATCCTTCCTTGATGCCACGGTTTTATCAGTTATGACTCCGCTCAAGGGAGCGCTGAGTGGAGCTATTTTGGGAGTTTACACCCTTGGCATTTTCTTTCCGTGGTGCAACACAAAGGCGAGTGTTTTAAATCTGTGTTTTGACTTCGTCCAATATGGTATGTTTTTGCAGGGTGCCATTGTGGGACAATTGGCAGGAACTATGATGTCTATGTGGATTGCCATAGGGGGAATATTTTATCCCAAATCGCCAAAACACGATCGTTTGCTTTCGGTGTCAACGCACCTTTGCAATTTTACAAACTATCAATTTCCACTAGAAAACTTTACGTCTGATATTAGTACTACGACATTTGCATCAACTTTAAGGTGAGAAAACAATATCCTTGTTTGATATACCTTTTATCGAATTTGATATCGGGTATCGGTTTCGACAGCATTGAACAAGAATCCAGCTCAATATATGCGATCTCAATATGGTGCACCTCTGCAGTTGGTTTTGTCACGACTGTTGTCGTCGGAATGATTTGCTCGTTCTTAACTGGTAATTATTTTTAAATTGAGGAGAACATATTCGATTAATCTAATGTTTTGATAATATTTAAAAACATCAATTAGGTCGAAACAAACCTGAAAATGCCGACCCGAGGTTGTTCTGTCCGATCATCGACAACCCCCGGTTGCCAAAATGTGTCATAACTTTTTTTCGCTTTGGTGTTCCACTCATGAAAGACAAAGATATGAACTTGGAAAATTGTAAACGTTTTTTGACAAACAGAAACGATGAATTGCAATAATAAACGCCAAAATGCCCAGGAGAAAGGGTCACTAACAATTCCACCCAATGAACATATCATCTAGTTACTTACAAACAATACACAGCTTATCTTGTTATCTTTCAAAAGCAAGTTGTTCGCCTCTCGCTATGACCTTTATTGATGATTATTGGGTTATCGATATTTAATACGCCATTACAAGAAACTGATCATAAAAGTAGAAAACGGCACTTTGAGTGATAATAAATAGATTGTGAAAAACCTACGTGTGTGTTCATTTATAACAGTTCCAGCATATAGGCTAATCAGTTTATGTCAAACATACAACACAGTACCCGGTTTCAATACATTAGCACAGCACTGAGCACTTTGGTCAAAACATAAACAAGTCAATTCAGCAAGTGTTTTGATTCCAGCAAAATATGAATTATTAAAAGATGCAAGTAAGTTTAGTTCAGACCATAGTTGTAAACGGGCCAGAAATTGAAACCCGAACCCACCCACAACCGGAAAGAAAATAGAAGCCCGAACCCGAATCGTTTTTGAGAAGCCCGTTTGGGCCTGAAAGTTTGATTTACAGACGCGCATACATTGTATACATCGCATACACAATAATAGACAAATGGTCTTGAACAAGATGTTTTAGGACTGTTTGAGACTACGTCAGGTCCAGCAACTGGCTTTTTAGCTAATTAAATTTTTTTAAAGAACCCGGCCCGACTTACAATTCTAGTTCCGACAATAAAAAAACAGGCGGTGCTCTGAATAATGGTGTAACGTGAGTTGGGAGGAAATTAGACAATTATATCTTTGTATCAATAATTTTCCCTCTGGTGTCACTTATATCCAAATCTTCATGGGTGTTTTCGTAAAAATTCCAAACACACACACACAAATGGCAACATCTGATTTTATGCCAACTCGCCATCGTGCTTAAATGGTGCAATGACGCAACGGATATTTGTCGCGCTCCAAATTGCCCCTGTGTATTTTCCACTTAAAGGCAAACGCGTTTTAAGGTTGCCAACACATCCTCGTGCAATACCACATCTTGTGCATGCACGGAAAAGTAAATGCAATCACAAGCATCGCTTTTTCTTTTGTCTTACATCTTACCGTTTTCAATGTAACGCATGTGGAAAACTGCTGACCAAATAATTGTACTTTCGTTTTTTTAAAAGCGTCTATTAAGGTAATTGCACTTTAACCAATTTTCAGGTCGATTTATCAATTTTCTCAAAAACACGAGGAACGGTACTTTTTCAATAATGATAAAGGCATTTTCACTTTGTTTTAAAAGCCAGTTTTAAACATTCATATTAAGGGATGGGATGTCCAATGGAAATATAGTCGATTTGTTGCAACTTGTTGTACAAAAGTTTAATACGAACAGACTTCAACACATGGTTTATAATGTAGTGAATGCGCAATTTCCTCGATAATGTTAAAATTGTTTATTATTAGATCGTCAACCTTCTATACAATTACCCACAGTAAAGAATCCCGATTTATTTATAACGCCACTAACAAACAAAAAAGTCAATACATGAAAAATGTCATCGGATACGTCTAATATAGTAACCAAATGTTGCTGTCTAGTTGTCTTTTCGCCAACCACACGTCCCAAAGGGGTTAACACAAGTTTTCGAAATCGTGCTTTACGTAACCATACCAAAGTTCCGTTATTGTGAAAATCCCCACTTTCATCATGCAGTGGTGTGCCATAAAAGGTTGGTGCCAAATTGTTT
The DNA here is from genome assembly GCF_965637545.1 of Phallusia mammillata. Taxonomy (NCBI): domain Eukaryota; kingdom Metazoa; phylum Chordata; class Ascidiacea; order Phlebobranchia; family Ascidiidae; genus Phallusia; species Phallusia mammillata. The sequence goes on from NC_137253.1 coordinate 23,111,213, forward strand.
GAAACTTTCCAGTTCGTTTACCATTAGATTATATCATGTAATTTGGTTTGCAGCTTATAAACAGTTCAGAACAACAATATATTGCGCTGTTTATCAGTACAGCTTTCAGTGTTTTTATCCTACTTGTATCTAAGTAGAACATTGATATCCATCAGATCTGCTGTCAGTAGTTTAAATAGAGTCGGATCATTTAGGTTGGTGTAGCTCGAACTATTTTCCATGTCACCTCAATAGCTTTATTTTTAACTCGCATGTAATTGAGTTTCGCGTATTACCATGCAAAAAACATTTCTTCCTAAACCCACTATATGACGCACTTCATTAAAATGTTTCGGAAATGATTGCATACTGTGGTATCGTAATGACTTTGTTTCTTTAAAGATTAATTTTTCGTCATAGCTAATAAAATTGTGCATGTCATGTCCTGTAAAATTCGGACTCATACAATCCCACATACACCCATATATGGCATATACGCAAACCTGCTTAAAAATTTACACCAAAGAGCAATTGAGAAGACCTGATGCCTTATGGTAACTATGCGACAAATACGTTTCTGTTGTCGTTAAAGGCAAAATGTTTATAGTTTGTGATGCTACCGGTGCGGTTTGTCACGAATTCAACTTCCTGCTGCAGTCGAGGAAAAACCCGGCCCCTTTATTAAGCATAAAACATCATCTGTCTTCATTAGTACGATGACTTTACATCCTTTAAGCATCAAGGGGTAGAGTCATGTTAATACAAATATGCCATACACCTAATATGTACGCTCATGACTGCATTTCGCCAAGATGTTTGATTGGTTAGCGCAACTGCCTTTGTGTTCACAAGGTTGTGACTTTTAATTCTATCTCGATCGCTTGTGTTTCCAAATGAATCCGATTGGTTGAACTATATTGAAGTCATCAGCTGTCCAGACTAAAGCAAAACAAATAAAAAGTTTTTCAACAGACACGCAATAAAACAGGTAGCGGACTCATTGTGAGCATAAATGTGGTGAGATTAAATTTAAGCAAGCAAACAAACAAAAGCCGAAAGAAAATAAATTTGAATTGGTACATACAGAATGCGATCGATTTTGCGGAAATATGTGTGCTATAGACAGTCAGATTTTTTTTCCTAAATTAAACGCGACCTACATAGCGAAACTGTGTACAAAGATGTACATTTACATTTATTAACATTTTAAGGGATACGAAATGTGTGGGAAATCACAGTTACGCTTTGTTTGCCAAAGTTACCTTGTAATAATAGCACTGCTCTAACCGCGAAACCACATTATTTCTTTTTCTTCAGCGTACTTTTTAACAACTACTTTTGCATTGAGCGACAGTTTCCGTGTCAAATGGACGTGATAAACATCATGCACGACCATCTTTTTTAAGCGCTACACCATCAGTACACTAAACGGACTGGTAAATCACACGAATATTTAAAGTACTGTACATAATTTGATTAGGTTTCTGTTTCGTTTGAAAATTCGAGCATGGTTTGTTGTTCTTGTTTGGCTATTAGGTTATTTTGAACAGTCATTTTATACAGGTAGACAAAGTAGTAGCATCGAATTCCAAATAAAACAACTCAAACTTTTGGAAAGAAAAGCTATTGGCTATTGGCCTGCAGTTATTGATATAGTGTATTTAAAGTGGTTTATGCGATACTGTTTGTAGAGTTACCAAATAACGACAAGTCAAATTCCTATAGTGTTCTGCCTGAACTTTAGCATATTTATTTAGCATAAAGACGTTTAGCATATCTATTTGCAGTCATGCAAAACAACCGCAGGCACACACAAGAATATCCTATATATTGGCGCACAACTACCAGAAAAGCAGTAGTTATGAAAACGTTAAAGTTTTTTGTACTTGTCAGTCTTGTTGTTACCGTTAAAACAGATTTAGTCGCAGGGGTTTCACACATGAAGTCTTGAAAGTTACGTAGGTGAGTTGAATAGAACCAAAACCATATTGAATTATCATAAAAACTGCCCATATAAAAGGTGGTGATGTTCTGTTCATAATTGAAAATGTTCTTATCGAATGTTTTGATTCAATGCTTTAATTATACGTAGTTCAAGCAACAGGTCGGTAACTAAGATATTTGAGCCTTTATCAGCCACACCAGCTTCGTTAACCGCGATCCGCTTGTAGGCAGCACAGGCACTAAGAAATTACTCGCTCACAGGATTCACCGTTAGTTTGCTTTACCCCCAAAACACCGTGCTCTCTTAAAACGCAGAGTGACAGTCGCTTGGTAAACAACAGTCGGTCAAATCCAAATGAAATAATAGTATAAGTTATTCGTACTTGATTAGGGATAGGTTAACCTACAAATTTTCTTTTATACAACCTGTACCCAAAAGTGAATTTTTGATAAGAGAATTTTCGGCAAGAGAAAAATGTACAGTTTTGGTTTTAGCTTCTTTAAAGCCAATTGGTTTAAACAAGCCACCACAATTAGATTTCGATATAGTAGAGCACTATAAAGGAAATTCTGCAGGATCAGTATACTGGACATGTGCAAAGCACAAACGTTTTTCATACGAGCAAATACCTTGTCTGTAAAGCGGAAGCAAACATTGAACGCGTTAGTAATCGACATGAGATTACTCACAAAATACTAACACCCCAAGTTTTGCTTTAGTTTTTTTAGACCGCGTTACTCACAGATTGCCCTTCATTGTCTTGCAGACCAACTTTATAACAAAGTGGTGCATTTGCGTCAAGTTGCCCCCGAAGGAAACCCTCCTTCGTGGAAAACAATAAAAATTTAAACGGAAAGGCCCTAAAGAGGAACGTTACCTCTCTTTAAACTTACATAACAACTATTTTGTTGACTATGACCTCAGAGGTGGTTTTTGATAGATAGGTTAATGAAGACCACACTAATGGATCGAAAGTCCCCGAATCTTTTGAAGAAATATATCAAATAGGCGGCTCATTGTGGGTAAGTTGTGCACTGGACGACTTTAGTTGCGAAAAGTCGACCCAAATAGTAACCATTTGGTTTTGACAAAATGTACTTTTTGCATAATCGTTAAAACCCTAAACAAACTGGTTAGGCTTCTTTTAAAACTTTCCTTTTGCAACCCTGGACTGTGCAAAACGCTCACTAAAAAACGAGTGGGCCTATTGAAATGAAAATAAATTAGCTGCAGTGTTTTGATAGTTAACGCACATATTGCAAACAACATTCCGACATTTTCCGTCCTTATTTTACGTTAAAAATCGGTTTATGCGATACTGTTTGCAGAGTTACCAAATAAGTCGATTTCCTATAGTGTTCTGCCTGAACTAAGACGTTTAGCATATCTATTTGCAGTCATGCAAAACAACTACAGGCACACACAAGAATAACCTATATATTGGCGCACAACTGCCAGAAAAGCAGTAGTTATGAAAACGTTAAAGTTTTTTGTACTTGTCAGTCTTGTTGTTACCGTTAAAACAGATTTAGTCGCAGGGGTTTCACACATGAAGTCTTGAAAGTTACGTAGGTGAGTTGAATAGAACCAAAACCATATTGAATTATCATAAAAACTGCCCATATAAAAGGTGGTGATGTTCTGTTCATAATTGAAAATGTTCTTATCGAATGTTTTGATTCAATGCTTTAATTATACGTAGTTCAAGCAACAGGTCAGTAACTAAGATATTTGAGCCTTTATCAGCCACACCAGCTTCGTTAACCGCGATCCGCTTGTAGGCAGCACAGGCACTAAGAAATTACTCGCTCACAGGATTCACCGTTAGTTTGCTTTACCCCCAAAACACCGTGCTCTCTTAAAACGCAGAGTGACAGTCGCTTGGTAAACAACAGTCGGTCAAATCCAAATGAAATAATAGTATAAGTTATTCGTACTTGATTAGGGATAAGTTAACCTACAGATTTTCTTTTATACAACCTGTACCCAAAAGTGAATTTTTGATAAGAGAATTTTCGGCAAGAGAAAAATGTACAGTTTTGGTTTTAGCTTCTTTAAAGCCAATTGGTTTAAACAAGCCACCACAATTAGATTTCGATATAGTAGAGCACTATAAAGGAAATTCTGCAGGATCAGTATACTGGACATGTGCAAAGCACAAACGTTTTTCATACGAGCAAATACCTTCTCTGTAAAGCGGAAGCAAACATTGAACGCGTTAGTAATCGACATGAGATTACTCACAAAATACTAACACCCCAAGTTTTGCTTTAGCTTTTTTAGACCGCGTTACTCACAGATTGCCCTTCATTGTCTTGCAGACCAACTTTATAACAAAGTGGTGCATTTGCGTCAAGTTGCCCCCGAAGGAAACCCTCCTTCGTGGAAAACAATAAAAATTTAAACGGAAAGGCCCTAAAGAGGAACGTTACCTCTCTCTAAACTTACATAACAACTATTTTGTTGACTATGACCTCAGAGGTGGTTTTTGATAGATAGGTTAATGAAGACCACACTAATGGATCGAAAGTCCCCGAATCTTTTGAAGAAATATATCAAATAGGCGGCTCATTGTGGGTAAGTTGTGCACTGGACGACTTTAGTTGCGAAAAGTCGACCCAAATAGTAACCATTTGGTTTTGACAAAATGTACTTTTTGCATAATCGTTAAAACCCTAAACAAACTGGTTAGGCTTCTTTTAAAACTTTCCTTTTGCAACCCTGGACTGTGCAAAACGCTCACTAAAAAACGAGTGGGCCTATTGAAATGAAAATAAATTAGCTGCAGTGTTTTGATAGTTAACGCACATATTGCAAACAACATTCCGACATTTTCCGTCCTTATTTTACGTTAAAAATCGGTTTATGCGATACTGTTTGCAGAGTTACCAAATAAGTCGATTTCCTATAGTGTTCTGCCTGAACTAAGACGTTTAGCATATCTATTTGCAGTCATGCAAAACAACTACAGGCACACACAAGAATAACCTATATATTGGCGCACAACTGCCAGAAAAGCAGTAGTTATGAAAACGTTAAAGTTTTTTGTACTTGTCAGTCTTGTTGTTACCGTTAAAACAGATTTAGTCGCAGGGGTTTCACACATCAAGTCTTGAAAGTTACGTAGGTGAGTTGAATAGAACCAAAACCATATTGAATTATCATAAAAACTGCCCATATAAAAGGTGGTGATGTTCTGTTCATGATTGAAAATGTTCTTATCGAATGTTTTGATTCAATGCTTTAATTATACGTAGTTCAAGCAACAGGTCAGTAACTAAGATATTTGAGCCTTTATCAGCCACACCAGCTTCGTTTACCGCGATCCGCTTGTAGGCAGCACAGGCACTAAGAAATTGCTCGCTCACAGGATTCACCGTTAGTTTGCTTGACCCCAAAACACCGTGCTCTCTTAAAACAGTCGCATGGTAAACAACAGTCGGTCAAATCCAAATGAAATATTAGTATAAGTTATTCGTACTTGATTAGGGATAAGTTAACCTACAGATTTTCGTTTATACAACCTGTACCCAAAAGTGAATTTTTGACCAGAGAATTTTCGACAAGAGAAAAATGTACAGTTTGGTTTTAGTTTCTTTAAAGCCAATTGGTTTAAACAAGCCACCACAATTAGATTTCGATATAGTAGAGCACTATAAAGGAAGTTACTGCAGGATCAGTATACCGGACATGAGCCAAGCACAAACGTTAACGGAAAGGCCCCGAAGAGGAACGTTACCTCTCTCTAAACTTTCATAACAACTATTTTGTTGACTATGACCTCAGAGGTGGTTTTTGATAGATAGGTTAATGAAGACCACACTAATGGATCGAAAGTCCCCAAATCTTTTGAAGAAATAGATCAAAAAAGCGGCTCGTTGTGAGTAATTAGTGCACTGGACGACTTAGGTTGCGAAAATTTGACCCAAATAGTTACCATTTGGTTTTGACAAAATGCAGTTTTTGCATAATCGTTAAAACCAGCAGTGAGATTCAAGTTTTTTATCAGTCGGTTCTATCACGAAAGTCATATTTTCAGCCGGTTCTGTTACAAAATGTCCATTGACAGTAACCAGTAATGCTAACCGGTTCGCTGATCTTATAAAATTTTGTGAGACGGTTCTATATCTCACCACTGGATAAAAACCCTAATCAAACTGGTTAGGCTTCTTTTAAAACTTTCTTTTCGCAACCCTGGACTGTGCAAAGCGCTCACTAAAAAACGAGTATTGAAATAAAAATTAATCAGCTGCAGTGTTTTGATAGTTTAACGCACATATTGCAAACAACATTCCGTCAGTTTCCGTCCTTATTTTACGTTAAAAATCGTTCTCATTTTCCGTTCGCATACCAGGCGTAAAACATCATCACAGAAAGAACTGGTCAATCTTATTTAATACATTACGTAACAAAACAAAATAAAGCCACCCACGGCACAACAGTGCACCCACTCTTCAATACCACATGCACGTGTTTATGTTTTTTCTTAGTATGGTGAGACTCGTATACAGAAAATGACAGCAAGAAGGGTTTAAATCAGGCTAAGATAGCACATAGCGGATATAACTGAACGAACCTTTCTGCAGAAAATATTGTTTGTCTTTTTGTGACCAGTTTTGGAAATGTAACACTTGTGATTTTGCGTTTGAAGTATATATTCTTATAGTTGGATCAGCTTTGGTTCGTGTGTCTAAGCATATTTGGTAAATAAAGTTTATTTTTCATGAAACGCGCCCGAGGTTTAGCTCTGTGCGTTATGGAAAAGCAGATTTGAAATAAGCTTCTTGCAAGTTCAAAAGTCTTAAAACTAGTTTGCTAAACAAATACCGTTTAATCAACCGATAAGATTTATGACAAATCCATCTTTTTTATGTACGTGGCTAAGTAAAACGTATGTTTAGTTATTGATTTGTTTATTAATTAAAACACTTTGCTTTACCTAACTTTTGGCCCGGTGTCGTTTGGTGCCAGTGAAGGCAAACAATAAGTATATGCGGAGGTGATGACGTAACACACGTGTTATGCATGTGCATGTGTTTCTCGGCCCGTATATTGTTTCAGGCAACCTGAGTTCTGATAACATAACATTATTACTTTTGTACGTTTAATAATTGTCTTCTGTTGATTACGTTTCGTCATGGTCACAAACCTTGCATTATATTTTAGCCAAAATTTTATATGTTAGCCTGTATTTTTTTTAAAGCGACATCCTAGTGCAGAGAACACGAATGCTAATTTTGGGGACTAAATGCTGTTTTCATCTTCAATTTTGTTTTGCGTGGTCGTTCGTGATTTTAGTCACGCCTAGTTAGATTTACAAACTTTTGCAAATGTATTTCCAAAAACTTGTAGTCAAAATGCGTGGCGTTACAAAGCAAACGACGTGCTGCCCTGAGAAAGATATGCAAAAAGGTCAAAAGTTTTATCCAACCGGCTGATTTAAATATAGAATGAAGTTTCAACGAATTCTTAAATTGTTGGTACTTTCCGTCGAACCTTAAAATCCGCCAATTCGAACGATTACTCCCGTTCCAACTAGCTGTAAGCAACAGACGACTATCATGCCAAGCAATAGGAAGCACGACATGCTTGCTTTATCGGCAATGTTTTTGGTCAGCAACAAGAGTAGCGTTTTCCAAATTTTTTGAATTAGATTCACAAGTGCGTGGGTAGTTTAAATGTGATTGGTTTTTGAAAAAGTGGTAAATTGTTGTGAAGTTATGAAGTTCAACGTAATATTGGGTGCCATATAGTCTATGCCGCAGTATAGTATAGAAAAATAGCGTTACCTTTTATGGGTTTTTGGATTTCACCCTATAAAGCGAGTTTCGGTCACGATACGTTCGCGAGTTTCGATAGCAAAAGATGTATATGTTTGTGAACCACTTTAGTGGTCACAGAGCAGCCTTTTTCCCACGCAAGACACCCGCCCGTAATTTCATCGGCATTTAGCTCTAAGTGAGCGGCTACGTGTTTTTTCTGGCACAATTTACGGTTGAGTGCCGACGAACGCAAGTCGCAGAAGCTTGACGGCATTTTGCTCGTGTTTACCGGCGTTTTTGGTACAGACAGCGAGTGTAACGGAGAAGCAAATACCACCTAACGATTTTACTTCACAGTTTTTATTCTACTGGCATAAAATAGTGTAGACTGTAAGGGGTACTTTTCCATGCGAATTTCAGACTTCCTGGCAGATGTCAAGCTGATTTTGGAATGATAAATTTGTTAAATAGTAAACACGTGCATGCGATAATTTTGTTTTATAGGACGTTTTTCACTTTAGGTTTTTGTGGGCTATCATGAATAAACTGATACAATGACTTATAAAGATGATGGTCGATACATGGAGAAAAGAGTTGACCCTACGGGTGAGTTATTGACAACAACGTTTCAGCTAAACAGTTACATCCTTAAAATTAAAACAGGATAGCATTGCCGAACGTGCTTTGGTACGTTGTAATGTGACTCCGACATCCTGTTACTATGCCTGGAGCAATTATTTTTGCGAGTTAAACTGTTTGTTTTTGTCTAATTCTTAAAGGCGTATCAACCCATTCTGCAAAGTTAATTTTTAACAGCACTACTAAGCGGATAAACCGGATTTTACAACCATTGTAAACTTTCGCTACTATTGGGCTACTATTGGACAATAAAGATGTAAGGCCATGTTGTTTTTAAAACGTGTTGTTTACACGCTTGCCACTGGCATATACACGGTTGTTGCATTTTTTAAAATTTAATAAACTTGTCAAAAATGTTGTTTCTTACACTTAATAAATGTATTTTTCTATCGCACATGATAAACGCATTTGGAAGCACCTAAAACCATAAAAAAGCAGGTCAATTAACTAAAGAGCGTTGTTTAAAAAATGTATGATCCATGTTGGTACTTGTGCGGTATTTGTAACCTTAAAATTTCGGCGCAGACCACATTTTAAACGACAACGACGTGGGTGTTGACTACCTTGGTCACACGGTGTACGCGGAAGCGCTTGCTGAAACTATCACCAATGTGAAAACCCCCGTCACGATCGGCGTCTTTGCGAGATGGGGAAGTGGAAAGTCCTTCCTGGTCAAACACGTCTGCAGTGAGTTTCTTCCTTGAATTTTGGAATTCCAACAACCCGTTGTTATCACAACCCGTAATTTACAGATATCCTTCGACGCCGACAAATGCAAGGCGAGCACGCGTTCCATCGCGATGAGCGCTTCAGGTGGTTAAAGTGCTTACTCTGGCTGCTATGCCCTGCACTGCTCTTCGTTGTTTGTCTTTTCCTGTCCGTTATTCCAATGACTCCTCTTTGCCAAGTTGCATTTCCAGTCACAACCCCATCACCCACTCTTGACGGAAATAACACCACAAAGGCCCCAAACAGCACGCAGACATTTAACTGCAAGCAGGCTATGTCTTTAGCCGGTTTAGTGAGTTCCCTATCACTTGCCGTGCTCTTTTTCTTGATGCTATGTTGCCTCAGCCGGTGTTCCTCGTCATGGCTGCACAACCTCAAGCTTCTTTTTATTGCCGCCTTTTCAAAACTTCCTGTTAGCAGCGAAGAAAGGGCGATAGTTGGCGGAGATGAGGAATTTTGCGTACTTCGACGAGCTAAGTCGGAAAACTCAAATGATACAACGACAGACGGAAGCACAACTCCCCCAAAAGATGTTGAAGCAAATGAAAGCAAACGAAAACAAAGTCCAATTGTTAAAAGGTATTAAGTACGTTACCACATGTAATAGGGAAAATAATGGAGTTCATAAAACTTCTTCTTTTAAAACTTCTTTAAGATTAAGTTTTCACATAAGCATGTAAGATATCTGACTATTTAAAGCGCCGTTTTTTCGTTTTTCGGTGAATTATTTGAAACTATTTTATTAAAGTTAAATTCTATCATACCTCGGCCAGGCTTGTTGATATCGTCTTCAATATTGCTGCTATTGTAAATCACAGCTGGTGTTTAAATGTTCCGTCTTTAAGTTTTGCGAATGACGCAGTGGGATTACTAATATACTTTTCCAAACAGAAGCACGTTAACCTGTTTTCACCCATTCACATCTTCACAGTATATAAAAATTAAAAAAAATGATTGAAATGCTACAATAATAATTTTTCGTTCAGGTACATCCTTGTGAACTTTAACGCCTGGGCATACGAGGGAAGTGACAACCTGTGGGCTGGAATCGCAACCAATATTTCTGAGGCTGTAGAAAAAGAGTTTGGGTCGATAACATCGCGACTCTTCCGACTTTTAGACGTCGAAACCGTATCTCAGGAACCAGAAAGCCGCCACGCAATAAAATCTCGACTCTTCTTCGCAGAGTTCGGGGCGAATCCACGGCTCGAGATCTTGGAAGGTGTACTTCAGAGCTTTGGCGTCCTCTGCAGATTTGAACCGTACACGACCTGGAAAAATCGAAAAGGGCAGCGCGGGCAACAACCGAGTGGTTGTGAAAAGTGGTGGGTGGTAGAGTATTGCAGTAAGTTGCAAACTCAAACTGCCTGCGAGAACATACGGAAGGGGGAGATAAAAGTGCAATTTACGGATCCATTCGGTAAGGCAAGTGCCCAGAACCCTGGCGTCCATGAGCAAAACGGTTCAGCTTATTCTCGAAACAGCGCCCGGCAAAACGAAAACGGGGTTACACAAACCGACATCAACATGGTACAATTAAATGGACAAACTCAACAGAGCCAACGCACCGGAAGCAACGGGAATGAGGAAACTCCCATGCTAGACGAAAACCATCAAAACAACAGGAACGAAGAAAAAGCGTCGGAGGCATATGAACCACTTTGGGGGTGCTGGGAACTGTTCAAAAATTTTCCGAAGACCAGATGCCATATACCAGTTCTCGTGTGGGTGATAAGCCTAATTCTCGTCCTGGTCGTGTTGATTCCGATTGCGTCGTACGGGACAGCCGTAAGTATATATAACTTACGTGGGGTTGGAAGGGGTTTTTATTTTAAGTATTTCTAACACTATTTCCTAACTGAAGTTTACATTTCAGTTCTTGATAAGACTAACAACTTGAACATTATTTATCACAGATTTAAAAACCTTAAAATATAGGAAAATTGCCGTTTCGCTCATTCATAAATAATAATTTTTGAACTTGTACACCTTTTTTCTTGTGGGAATAAAATTGTCAAATAACGAAATGAGTTCAATAGTGAACCGAAAAATAATTGATACAGTTGTATTTTTACCTTTTGCGCTTCCGTACCAGGTTTCAGTCATCTATACTAAACTGTTTTTGCTATATCCAGGTGTCTCAGGCGATCCCTATTGCTGCAAGTGTTTTTGCCTGGGTTCCCGGTGTTGTCGCATTTCTATCATCTGTATGCGGTGTTGTGTGGGCGATGTTTCACTCCCAGACATCGCGGATCACTTCTGCACTGAAAGGGGTCAAATCGGACATGGAATCTGAACTGGGTGTCATGGACAAAATTAAATACGAGGTGAAATGCAGTTCTTTAGGTTTGACAATTTTTCGAAAAACTAACAAAAATACATTGTTGTTTTGTAAGTTAATATTAGTCTTCGCGATTTTAAATATTTACCATCATTGAGAAAACTCTTTTGATTTTGATGAAGGTTTTTACCCTTTGGAAGCCCGTTCCTCTACGCGTTTCCAAGACAACTTACGGTTTTGCTTTAATTAAATTAATTTATCTTTTGTACACAGATCAATGTGATTAGTAAGTTGGTCCAATGTACTCGATTCTCGCATGCAAAGGAATACAAAATAGTTTTGGCAATCGACGATCTGGACCGAATTTCACAACATAAGGTAAAATTTGCTCTTTTATTTTCCCCCAAAATAGAAAACTAATCAAGTAGTGCTGTAAACGAAACATACGGCATATTTATTTCCCAAGCTGTCAAATCAATACGCTTATAGTTTTGAAATGTAATTCTGCATAACCTGTGCTTATGATACCAGTTGGTGTTAAACAGCGTTTCTTTATTTTTCAGGTCAAGTCTGTTCTACAAGCAGTCAACATTTTGCTCAGTGACCGTTCCTCTCCATTCGTATGCATGATAGCCGTTGATCCGCGGATCGCTGTCAACTGTCTTGAAAGTGAGATGAGTGAAACCCTGTTGCAGGCAAATGTGAACGGACATGAATACATCAAGAAAATTATCAACCTTCCATTCTGCCTTCCTGATGTAAGATAAAACAAATTGTGCATAATTTTATCGGCCTATATTATGATTAAAGCAACGTATATTGTAAGTTACCGACTTGGACTACAAACAAATGGTCGTTATATCGTCAAACTAATTTCTTAGTTCCAAAGACATTTGTATGAGTTACACTATCTCAGCTTTTATACTAGGATTTCTAATGCTATAATACCATTGGCTGTGCTTATAATAGCCGACCTGTAGCTTCAGGCGGTGTCGACGGTTTCTCGCTGAAAACGTATTTTTATAATTTACAGGTCGGAAAGAAGAAGCAGTTTATCGAAGGTCTGATAAGTGAAGCAGACATCACTACCAGTGTGTTTAAAAAGTTTGTGTCTGTCACAGGTAAAGCATTTAACACTGTATTTCTGTAATGTTTGGATCTTTGAATGTACCTGAAAGCGAATGTTTTGTACGAATTAAACCTTCGTGAACCTTGTAAAAATGAAATACTATTTCTGGTTGCTCAGTTTCGTTCATTTTTGATTGTGTATAGATTCATAATAGGCATCTTTTTTCACTCTGTTTTTCGCAAGGTAACTTGTTCGCATAAAAGCATTCTATACGGCTTGGATCCCATGTATCATGCCTTTCCCACATGCTTCATTCTTGCGTTTATTACTCCCTTTCAGCGGACCCACCCAGTAACAGAAGAACCGTGGTGGACGGAGATGAAGCGGACGAAGACTCAGTAGACGGCGTCGAATATTCTGACACAAGGTCGTTGTCTAGAACAAGCCTGGATAGCTCGACAATGGGAGCTTATTCTTCGGGGGTACCCAGACCATTAGGTTCCCATCGAGTTGCAGATGGAGCACCAGTACCTAGATCAGTAGCAGTAACACATAAAATCAGAAACCTGCCAGCCCAAGGAGAACCACCAGTACTGGCACCGCAAACAACTAGCATAATTACAAGGAAAAGTCTACCCTCCGATACAGATTCGTTGGACGAACGGAATACAAGTCAGAGATGGGGTATCAGGTATGATGCCTTACTATACTGTAAAAGACAAGGATCATGAGTCATACACATCAATTAATTAATGCGATCAGTTCCCCCTAACATGTGTGATTCACTTGGCAGGCCGAGTTTGTGTAGCTAAGTGGGTGAGAGCCAGTATCAAACATATAACTTTAGTTAGTCTCTAAGCGCTAACACCAAATAATTGTGTCACTGTTTATTTTATTACAGGAATCAAGATATTTTTCAACCAACACCATCTACATCTAATGCTACAATGCCACAACCCGCTCTTCGAATGTCAGATGGTTAGTTTAGTGTATTCTTTTTATGACTTTTGGTTGCATTCCCATTTTCGTACCATGACTTTAGGCTGCTTGTTATTTGCATTTGTGCACAGTATGCTCTTGTAACCTTTCGTCAATTTTCGCAGGTGACGTGAGAGATTCACACACAATTACTGCACATGTAATCCTAAAGGCAAAATTACAGAATAAGAAAGGTGACGTATTTCTTCACCCCTATACTTTTCTTTGTAACTCCAGTATATTGTCCTGTTGTGCATAAATACCAGTTTTTACAAAGCGATGTATTTTTTGCCCAAATGTTCTTCATGTTTAAACTACTTTCAGCTGTTGGGCCTGGGCATGTAACAGTTGCTTGTGTAATTATTATTCAAAGTTTTCTGTTTAGCTTACAAAATACAGAACGTGGCCGGACCTACGAGTCCAAACAGTTGTTATGACACGACTGACGCTGCCCCAGTCTCACGAATGAGTAGCTGGCAAGAACCCAACGAGAACAGTATTTCATCACGAGCAAACAGCATCCGAACACCACGTTCCTCGACCTCATCCTACCAAGGTTAGTACCTTTAGAAAAATGGTACTTCTGATTCTGATGGTGCGTCAAATCTCATATTACAAGTGCCAAAAGCCCGAAACATTTTGCATAATCTGTCCGTCAAAAACAGACGAGTCCTTCTGTTTACTGTTTAAAAGAATCTGGTGTTGTTGTTGTAATAAAGATCCAAAATTAATTTCGAAGAAATAGAAGCAACGAATAACATGTCGTGTGGTTGCTGACAACGTGTTAGCTTTTTAAAGGCAGCGAAAAACCGACTCCTATGAAAATTGCGTAGAGGCTGAAACCGAAAATTCCGAAGGGAAGTCCCGGGTTTTGATGTTTTGGCCCAAGTTGAAAGATATTTATTTTTACTGTTGCACTAATATCCAGAAATAAAACACATATGTGACCTATGTTTGCAAAATCTTTGCAAATACATTTGGAACAAAATAATAACCATAAATTGTTGATATACCAGCATCATCTGTCGATATTCCTTCAGTACCACCCGAACAAACTACAAACGAGAGTAAGTTAGGAACCAAGGATTTTCTTTACGAATGCAAGTAAGTAACGGGCAAACGTAAAAACCATATTGGGTTTAAAATTATACGCTACAAGTTGGAAGTAACCTTCATTCCTTAAACTTAGCTACATAGTTTATTAGTTCTGTTTACTAGTTTTTAAACGTTATTTTTTGTCGAAAACGATATTGTCAGTCTCGGATAGGTGTACAAAGTAATAAAAACTAAAGAGCATAACCTTACTTCTTTCCTTCTTCAGGAAATGTTTTCACGAGGATGACATTCTAACCACTCACTTACATAGCAATCCAAGGAATATTAAACGAATTTTCAATGTGCTTACTTTGACTGCTGCCATGATCAATTGCAAGTACAAAGTGGTAAGAGCATTTAGCTTTTACTACTTTACTATTTGGGATGTGATAGGCACTGAAAACATTCTATCAGAATATGTGGTATATATTGTCATCTCTTAAACTGTACATGCACCATTAGCAACTTTTAATGACTAATGCATGACACGAAGATGTTTAAGATAAAGTGTGTCACTTGGAGTCACGAGCACTTTTGGTTTTCCGCGTACAGCTAATTTTGATTTAAATTTTAGCTTAATTTTATGACATAAGTACTATATGTTTAATACATCGTGTTTCTAAATAAAGTTATTGCCCTTTAGTCACAAATGCAACATTACTTTCGAAATGCTAGAAGATTGGAAGAGCAGCAAGATGACTCTGGACATGCTATCGGAGATTTTGATGAAATGGACGCAGGTATATGTTTCTCACATGCCACTTTGATTGATTTATGTTTTATGCAGTGCAGGGTAAAAGGTATAGCTCAACTTAGCTTATTTGAACATTTATTATTTAGGTAGCTTTTAACAAAGTATAGCAATTTAAAAAGCAACCAACATGCGTAATTTTAACTTAATTACCACAGAGGCCACAGTATGTAGAACTACTATGCGCGCTTACAAAAGTGGTAAAAATGGGGATTAAGTCTTTCGTTAAAAGCTATTGGTAAGTTTTGGATTTTTGTAGACGCAAGGACAAAGAGTCTTGCCCAGAAGATTGCCCGCTGGGTGGTTTTAACCGACCAGTGGCCATACCGCACCAGTTACATCTTACAAGTGATCGAAGACGCTGACCAACGTACCAGTGCAGGTCGAGAAGGGGAAGATATTCCAAACCACATGTCTCTGCACAAAATATACGAGTAAGAAAAAGATATTGTTTTTTTTTACCATGAACAACATAAAGAACTGAAAAACTGTCCAAAGCACCTGTCCTCTTGAGTAGTGAAATGTTTCAACCCAACATACAGTTTGGGTTAATCTTTTCACTATTTCACTATAATAGGAGGGTAAAAGGGAAAGGTGTTGAAAATGTTGTGGGAGAAATACCATGCTACTTATTATGGCTAGTATTTCAGTGAAAACTGCAACATGACAAAACATCCCATTACATTGACGCGTTCAACTCCTTATTTCTATTCTTATTTGGTTGCTGATCTTACTGCATGAACATGTAGGTTTACTTATGGATTTGTCTTTTAGGCGTCATGTTCGGGCAGAGTTGGGAAACACTGACCTGAAAAACAACCGTCTTTTGGCGTTGGACGGTGATGCAGACACCTTCTACAGCTACCTGAAACGCTTGGGCGCACAACACATGAGCAAGGGGACAGCCAAAAGCTTGCTTAGATACACCATCAACCTAGATCATAGCATACGACTCACGATAGCCAAACAACGAGAAGAAATAGATATGATGAGGGAGAGCACCATCCAAGCGGCAACAGAGGCCCCGCGCCAAATGATAAAAGTGAAGCAGAATAGAAAGCGGCGGCGTCAACAATCGGGTCAGTCGTTCCAGCAGAGTCCGATTCCTGGGTCAAAAAGATCTTCGTATGTTTTTAAGACCCTGGTGCAACAAGATAGCCTAACGAATCGTTCTCCGGTACCTCGATCACAACAAATTACAACAAGGGTAAATGACAACAAATCCCCACACAATCGTCGACCCGCTGGAGACTTCTTAAAGATGACGAACCCAATAGGGAAGCAACAAGTCTCGCCAAACCAATTTCAAAATGTTGGTAGAGAATATGAAGACGAAGAGAGAAGAAGCAGTTTTCAACCAACTGACGACCATGTCAAAACTTCTCCAGAAGTTGATATTTACGACCCTCCTGGTTATCTACCAAATGACTTAATTTTAGGAAGGCTGGCATCAGCCTGAAACAATTAAACAAATGCATTACACTGAAGTTTATATTTGGCTAGGTTTACAAATGTTTTTAGCTGTACAAGATGTTATAAGGGTAAAAACAGTTTTGCATGCAAAATAACGTTACAGACCAGACACTAAAATCACATAACGCCTGTCAGATGTCGTGAGAACAATGGTTGATCAGCATAGATTAATGAGAATTAAGAATTTCCCTTCATTTGTTAAGCCTCAAATGCCCTCGATCATTTGTAAAAACAATGTTACTGTATTGTATTATCTAGTTGTGTGAACGGCCTTTTATCTACTGTGTTCCAAATGCGTCTTTTTGCAATGATTTTTATTCCAGTGCTTTATTTTATTTTTGTATGCTGCAACAACGGTTAAACAAAATCTAGTGGTTAACGGCAATCAATCATGACAAAGGTGTGTTCAAAAGTAATATGTGCGTACTGTCATATCGTTTGTTTCCTGTCAAACACCAAGCAGTACTTTTGGGGTAAATGCTACTATTACCATTTTTTGTTGATGTGGACACACCAGATTGAAATTGAGTTGTATATTGGTTTGCGTTGTTTTTATGATGCTATGGTTAAATCAACATGTAAATGTAAACTGCAATATGAATGATGCAGTCAACTTCACGAATGTAGAAAGTTAGAGAGCCCACCTGCGTTGACGCTGCCGTACAGTTTCTGCATCGTTTACAATTAACACCAGGTAATTTTTCAGTTGTAACCTGTTGGGGTTCGCCGATACATAACAAGCGTAACTCCTCAGTGCGAAATAAAACAAGGTTAAATGTCTATATTATTTTAATATTTTGCATTCTGCTCGTACAAAAATCATAATTAGGCAAATAGATTATGGTCAGATAAATTGGTCTCATATTGACATTTGATAATAGTCTATTTATCTACCGGGCGTGTATGCTACTATCGGACAGGACTTAATTAGGTGTTACTTTCATATTTACAAAAGCATTACCACATACAAGCATGCGTTTGAATGGGAAAGTTTTCGAAAATCCGCCCGACAGCAATTACGTTCCTTTGGCACACCACCTTTTGAACCGCTTCAGTAATTTTCTGGCTTCTGGTCAAAACAGTTTTCAAAGGAGTGAAGCACAAACAATCTGCTAGTATGGTTGATAGCGAGTTGTCAAATGTGACAAGGTAAGTTGCGATTTGTTTGTCGTGCAAAGGAGGAATTATTTTTTGAAAAATTACTAGCTGTATGAAATTTGAAAACTACTTGTTTGATAGATTGTAAGTCAAACTTCCTGTTTCAAAACAGTTACCTGAAATGTTGTTTAATTCAACTTCTGAAGTACCTAATTTCATAGTTTGTAGTGTGTGTTTTTGTGCTGTTTTGCTTAATTAAGATTTTAGTTGCAATACACAACGAAAAGTTTAGCGCTAACGAGTCACGGTTTCATTGCCCCGGGAAAAATATGCGCGTTTTTACGCTGCACATGCCTCGCAATGCACGAAGCGTATCAAGAATGTTTGAACATTTCATTTTTCAACATAACGATATTGTTTAATTTCCGCACAGTTTAAGTTTGCGGTCTGTAAATGGCGTACGTTGCTTTGAGCGTATTTAGTAATCAGGAACTATAAGAATTTCATGCACAATGTTATGGAAATTTTTAAATTAAAATATGGCTATAAGTTAGTATTATGGCACGGAAGGCAAAAATATTTCTGGAAAACAAATCTACTATTTTCGCAAATCATCTCAATGCATTTCGCCACGAACGTCCCTAGAGAAAAGCTAAGTTGACTGTCGAAGTTCGTTAGGAAAGCGCCTGATTGCCAGAAATGCAGCGCGTTGGAGATTAATCAGCACAGTTGCTATAGGTTTGCAGACGCAGTAACAAAAATCCAGCAGTTTACGCAGGAATGTAATGTCAAAATCACCTACTCCTTATAACGTTCTACGGGGTATATTTGGTGTTTTGTCTTGAGCTAATGACTTTTGTTATGTATAAAAGGCATATAGTGTGGTAGCGCGTTGTTAAGGACTTCAGCTAAATTGTGACAAATACAAATTCTTGTATTGCACTGATCCATGTTCAGAACAGTATTGCATTAACCTATGGCGAGGATGCAGTTAATATTACTATAGCTAGTATAGGGGCTCGACTTTTTGGCAAAGTCTCGCGGGACCGTACGTACCATATACTGTTGAGTATTACAATTGCAACTTTTTTAAATAGTAGTGCTTTTAATAAATTTTATGTGACGACATGTGATCATAAATTTCGCATAATTTTCTGACATATTACATATACATAAACATTATAAGCTTGTCGAAGGAAGGGACTAATCGTTTTATGATCCGGAAAGTAACTCTACCCAGTCAAAAATTTATGTCCGGGCCAAGCATAATTATGTTTGGTAACGCTTGGCAGCCTCACATGGGCGGCACCTGGGTGCCTTGCTTAAGTTGGCATATATGTGTGGCGTATGTTCAACAATGAAACACTTCGAGCTTGGCGCCGAACGTTCCAGTTATGTTTGGTTCATACACGACGCCGTACGCTCGGCCTAAGATAATAACCACGTATGACGGCCCGGTTTTCCGCCATACTAGGTCCTCATTTAAGTATTGTTTGTACCACACATAACCAATCATATATTATCCTTGGCACTGCCAAACTTTGCCGCCTTTCAATATGACACTTCCAATAATATTTCCTGACAATGTATTAAAAACAAGTACAAAACGAAATATAAAGGACGCCTGGATTTGATGGATGGCCTGGGCAAAGCATAAGACACACAGTTTGGATGTCCTGCGAAAAGCATAAGACACACAGTTTGGATGGCCTGCGAAAAGCATAAGACACACAGTCTGGATGGCTGATGCAAAGCATAAGAGTGATAAGACACACAGTTAGGATGGCCTGTGCAAAGCATAAGACACACAGTTTAGATGGCCTGTGCAAAGTATAACACACACAGTTACGATGGCCTGTGCAAAGCATAAGACACACAGTTTAGATGGCCTGTGCAAAGAATAAGACACACAGTTAAGATGGCCTGTGTAAAGCATAAGACACACAGTTTAGATGGCCTGTGCAAAGTATAAGACATACAGTTAAGAGGGCCTGTGCAAAGCATAAGACACACAGTTTAGATGGCCTGTGCAAAGCATAAGACACACAGTTAAGATGGCTGATGCAAAGAATAAGACACACAGTTAAGATGGCCTGTGCAAAGTATAACACACACAGTTAGGATGGCCTTTGCTAAGCATAAGACACACAGTTTAGATGGCCTTTGCAAAGCATAAGAGTGATAAGACACACAGTTTAGATGGCCTGTGCAAAGCATAAGACACACAGTTTGGATGGCCTTTGCTAAGCATAAGACACACAGTTTAGATGGCCTTTGCAAAGCATAAGACACACAGTTAGGAGGGCCGGTACAAAGCATTAGACAAACAGTTTAGATGGCCAGCACATAGCATAGAACACACAATTTGGATGTCTCGGCCGAAAGCATTCTAAGTCACATGGCAGGCATAAAGACAATACTTATGCATCATCGCAAGAGTCAGTGTCAACACCTGGGTTTTCATTTGGCTGTTGGATTTTTACCCTTTTCACATGACCGCCATCCCAGTCACCAACCCCTGGAAGGACCCTTTTTACTGCAGTAGCTATTTCCTGGTGACTGGCACCATTGTGTCTGGTGTATGGCAGCACATCTAAAAAAAGAAAAAAAAACTAAAATTCATTGACCTGAATTTTAAAATCCACATCATTGCAATGTTAATTACAACAAAACATAATCATGTCTTACCTATGAAAAAGGCAAACAAAGGATGAGTTTTAAAAGAAATTTTTGTCTGTTTTCTTCCACAACCCAATCCACTCCAGGAAAATTTAAGTGCCAGATTTTTCGTCATGAACAACTTGATGAAGTTGCGTAATGTGCCTTGCAGGCCGTCCATATCAATTACTTTTCCGATTCTTTTCTTGTCCTTCAAGTATGTAAACATGCAATTATAATCAATCATATAAAAATGTTTAAATTGTCATTATTTGGTAGGGCTGGCATAGGTACAAAAACAGATTTTGTTAACACACAACCTGACAATTAAGAGTATTAAATTTTATTTCCATTTTAGGTGAAAATGCAGCTTACATTAATTTGAGTGATCAATTCTACCAGATCTTTTTCATTGTCAGCTGGCTCTGGAAAGAGGGTTTCTGTCACAGCTGCACACACTACTTTTTGTTTCAGTATCTCCACAATAGTCTCCAGTTTGTCATCCATCCTTTCCATCTTGGCTATTAGGGATTTATATTCATTACCATTTAAAGGTCTTTGGTTTGGTGGTAATGGCCGTTTAAATGTATTTCTAAACACAAAAGAAATCATTTAAACCATTTGATTTGATTTTTCACAACAACAATTATGATAAAGAAATAATATGTTAAAACAAATGGAATTTTGTACACAACAAAATGCAGTCAACATTAATCCACCAATTAGATGTAACTTAGCAATATTGAGGAGCTAGTGATATATACATACATTTTTGGTGATGAGTCTGTTGTTATTAATGGTGAAATCTTCAATTGATGTGGTTCTTCTTCAATGGATATATCTGAATCAGAGTCCTCCAAATTACTTTGGGTGTATCCTTTTTTGATACATCAGTCAGTCATAAGTACCTGCAAAGAAAAATTCAAGTAAACCATGCTTGTAACAAATATCTTAATACACTTACTAGCTTGGAAGAGAACAATACAAGGGCATGTGCACCATTTTTCTTCTGCCACAACTTCTTTTTTGGTTAAATCCTGCACATTACAAATCTCTGGTGGCCATTTACAAGCATCTGTGCCAACCAACCATCCTTTAGGCACAACATCATTTGTGCCATCAGCATATTTTACGCACACAAAGTTTTTCATTTCTTAGCTTTGTAAAATCCTTTGAAACCGTACATAATTTTAATTTTGCAGTAAATTAATAGCAACAAATTTTTCTTTGTATGGCAACATAACACGCTTTCTTATTTCTTGGTTATCTTTTAGCAATTCAAAATCATTTTCATTTATATTCTGGGTCTTTTCAGCAATTATTACAGCTGCTGCTTGTAGTTTTCTTTTCTTCGAAGATTGCTTCCTTCTCCATTTCGAGTTCTTTTTAAGTTGCTGAATGTTTTGTGCGCTGCACCCTTTTTGGCTGGCATCATTAACCTACGTTTTTTAGTCAGATCCAAAATAAACAATATAGTCGTCGTACACTCGTAAACCTCCTTGATTAAAACTTTCCCGCCGCCAAGCAACACGTGATCGTTCTTAGTCCGGATTCAAAACGTTCAAGATTAGCATTAACCAATCACGACAAACAACGTTTCGTAAAGTTCATAGGTCAAATGATTGCGCAAGTATTGTGCAATTTAGGTTCGACTGCGTTTACTTAACAGTTGACATGATTTGTGATATGTGTAATATTTATGTTATTGAAGCCCTGAGTTGTCAAAGATTAGGCGCTAACGAACCGTCACGTCAACTTTAGGCTCGCTAAAGGAACAAAAAGATAATGATCACACATTAATTGCATTACTTTTAATTTTTTAATGTTCACCAATTCAAGATGTCGTACGAATTGCTTTAAAACTATCGGTTGAAAATGGTGTCAATAATAACATTGTCAACCAAAAGCTTAATATTCTCTCACATACAGCATTTCGCCAGACCCGAACAGGTGTGGCGCCTCACTCTCGGCACCCAAGTATGGCAATTTCTTGCTTAATCTTTTTAACGCCAAGTGTAATTATACCACATTTGCCATTTTAGGCCCTAGTATGGCGAAACCATGTAAGACCCATATATATAAATATGGCGTATGCTCTGTTAAGTATGAATCGGCCGATCCTGGCATAAACGATAGATAAACGAGTGTTGGTCGGGTATGGCCCGGGCGTTAGGTGTAGAAAATTTTTGACTGGGTATCATCCCCATCCGTGCGCAACACAAAACAATGTAGTGCTGTTAAAAAATGACTTCGACTTTTTTGCTGGCGCAGGTTTTGCTCTTGCATGTGTTTTGGCAAAAATATGCCGAAGGCTATACACAGTAATACAAAGAAAAACAGCTTCATGTCTTAAAACGTAAAGGAGCCAAGTCTTAAAAAGTCTTTTAGGAGAGTCCTAACTGTGTTTTTGTTTAGGTTGCTGTTTAATAGGAACATATCTGTCAAAACAAGCTTAAATGGGTGAATACTTCGGTGTCGTGGACTTCGTTGTCTTTGGAGGTAACATGTAAAAATTTGTTTTTCATATTGGTTAAGTTTCAGAATCTTGGTAATCCAATAAATGATTCTACCGCACATTTAATAATAATCCACAGGATTTGGTTGGCCCATGATATTTTTAACATAAAAAACATATTTCGTTGTTTGTTTATGTTTTTGCATATTATATTCAACAGGGAGTTTGCTCTTGTCCGTAGTGATTGGAGTTTACTTCGCTTTTAAAGATCGCAAAAAGGGCAACGTCGAAGAATACCATTATGGAGGAAAACGAATTTCATCGGTAGGCTATAACATAATTTTCAACTCAATGCTTCCAGCCAATACAAACTAAACCGGGTCCTATTTTTTATAAAGGTCGCAATTGGAATTTCAATAGCTATTACGTACATATCGGCTGTCACCGTGCTTGCATTTCCAACTGAGAGTTACTTGTATGGCATTGTTTACATCTGGTACAGCTTCGCAACTATAGGTGGTACGTTCATCACTTGCATGTACTACATTCCGCTTTTCCTTAGACTGCAACTCACGACTCTCTATCAGGTACTGCTTTGTTGAGAAAAACTATTTTTATACTTTTATATATTAGTTAACGGTCGTAAATACTTTTCAGTACTTGGAGATGCGATTTCACCCTGCCCTAAGAAAAGTCGTGTCAGCATGTGCAATATTGTTGTATGTAAGTTATTTTCCTTAAATTTTTGCTGTAAGTTTTGTCCTCTTCAACCCAAGCGAAAATCATAGCGATCTGAATGAGGCGCCAAGACCAACGTTATGTATAAGTTATATGTTTTTCTGCCAAAAATAAAATAATGTTTTCTGCTGCTGTTTCCATTCAGTTAATCTACATGAGTTTTGCTGTCTACATTCCTGCTTTATCGTTGAACGCGGTCACTCCTATCAATTTGCACATGAGCATATTGCTTTCCACAGGAATCTGCACTATTTACACGACAATGGTATGAAATTTTTATTCTTTGTACTCTTAGGAACTAATACCCAATAAACTGTGATCAACGCATGATAATTATAACTATATAATAACCAACGTGTGCGCATTTATTATTGTATTTTTTGTAAACGCGAAAAGACACATGACTTTAAGCAAGCCTATGTTGTAAGATCTCGTATTGTGAGAAATGAAATAATATAAAAACCTTCAAGATGCTATACTTAGTATCGCATAACGTGCTGTAAATCCTTTGTTAACCCTGTTCGATTAAACAACCGCTAACTTTTTCAGGGTGGTTTAAAAGCAGTTATTTGGACAGATGTAATTCAGTTTGCCATCATGTTTATTGGAGCTATATCAGCACTCGTTAAAGCTACAATTGACGTTGGGGGCATCCAAACCACTTGGGACGCCTTGGAAAGAAGTGGAAGACTTAACCTTTTTCAGTAATTAATTTGACTTTACTTCATTTGCTGTGTATGTTTACTATATATTTTAGAGCAGATTTAAACCCGACTATTCGCAACACAATATGGACAACTCTTGTTGGAGGTGGCATCTACGAATGTTTCAATATTTGCGTCAACCAGTCGGTTTGTCAGCGGTTCCTCTCCTGCAAGTCTGTTAAAGATGCTAGAATGTAAGTACATAAGCAGCTGTTTGTTTGTTTAATCAACAATATAACAAATTAATACCCGATTGCCTTGAAATGAGTGTAAAACATTCAACCATACAAATAGGTAAAACCAAATAGCACACCCGTCCTATAGTTTTTATTTGTGGTACTGTATCCATGTATATGCACGGGATCCTTACCAAAAATCGCACAAAAATATTCTGCAGCAGATCTTTAAATTTTATACATTTTAAACTACCAAATTCGAAGTCATTAAGTTGGGTTTGAAGCAGGTTTTCATTTACCCTGGTATCGTTCTAAAGGCTTTTACCAAAAAAAAAAAAACATTCAGCACTTTTGGCTATCAGAAAATAGGCTATCAGAAAATACCATGCATTACCTCTATCGTGGAATTAAAACTTATCTATCATTGATAACAATTGTTTCTGCAAACAGAGCATCGGTTATTGCCATGGTTCCGAAAATGATTCTTGGTTCGGTCGCTACACTAAGTGGATGTGTAGCATACGCTTACTTTGAAGGATGTGATCCAATGGAATCGGGTTTGATATCAAAGAAGGATCAAATGTTTCCATACCTTGTACTAAAAGTGTTTCGCTTTTTCCCTGGAATGGCTGGTTTATTCGTTGCAGTTTCATTCAGCGGCACTATGAGGTTCGATTCCTACAACGCACTGTTGAAACTAACGAATAAACAACTGTTCATTTCAGTACTGTTTCATCGGGACTAAACGCTTTGAGCATTCAAATTCTTGAGGATTTCGTAATGCCCTTCCGACCTCGTCTTAATAACAAAACCAAACTTGTTTTCAGCAAGGCACTAGGTACTGGTCCATTCGTGTCTTGGTGTGGTTGTCACAGTCATGGCTTACGTAACGTCTTTTCTCGATGCTACGGTCATGTCAGTTTTGACCCCACTGAAGGGGGCGTTGAGTGGAGCAATATTAGGAGTTTACACTCTTGGCATTTTTTTACCGTGGTGCAACACAAAGGTACCTGTTTAGGTGGTTGTGTTCTTTTTTGTGTTATTTAATTTGCACTAAGAGACATGGTGTTGTAAGGGTGCCATAGCAGGACAGTTGATAGGAACTGCAGTGTCCATGTGGATTGCTGTTGGTGGAATATTTTATCCCAAGTCGCCCAAAATGGATCGTTTGCTTCCCGTTTCCACGCGTCTATGCAACTTAACAAGCAATCAACTTAGAATTGAAAATTTCACGACTGTTGGTACAACTTTGGAATTTTCATCAATTAGGTAGGAAAGCGCTTGAAGCATGTTTTTGTGTTTTTGGTAATTTATATTGAAAAGATTTTTGTACACTGCGACGTAGCATGGACGACATCGATACCGAATCCAGCTCAATATACGCGGTTTCTATGTGGTACACATGTGGAATTGGATGCCTTACGACTGTTGTTACAGGAATGATTTTTTCGTTTTTGACTGGTAAGTACCCAAGATGAATCGTAAGTGCTTTGTTGTTTTCCTAAAGCTTTTTATTTGTCATTTAGTGCACCTAAAAATGCTGAATGTAGTGCACGTATTGAGTAACAGTTATAGTTTTGTACTTCATTTGCGTTTCATTTAATATACTTACCTCTTTTATGGATAACATAGTAAGATGCTGTTGGATTATGGTTTGTGTTTGTTTTTAGGTCGAAGCAATCCTGCAAATGCCGACCCGAGGTTATTTTGTCCTATTTTTGATAATCCCAGATTGCCAAAGAATGTCAGGACGTTTTTTCGCTTTGGTGTGCCATTAATGGAAGACGAAAAACCCTATCCAGGCAGTTATTCTTTGAGAAAAGTCAAACGTCCAATATCTAATAAGGACGATGATGTAAATGAATCATGTCTTGGACGATAAAGGGCCAACAAAAACGGTTGCCGACCAAAAACATGTCTTGAAAAAAAAACTGGTAACAATTCAGTTTGTTATTTTTTAAATCCAACAGGCTTTAACTTGCCTAAGGAGAGAATACTATTATGACTGCAATGTGTTTCATTGTATCGGTCAGGCTGTACTATAGAATTTAGGTTCAGTTTAAAACTGTTTTGTATTCATGCCGATTTTGGCATTCTACCGGTTCTTCTAAATATATTTAGATATTATTTCCTAGCTCCAATTTCAAACTTTATGCCCAGCAATTACAAGACAATGTTTTTAATATTTGTACGATTTAAAGTTCTCTGATGTGATTGTGGCAAAGAAAACCAACTTTGTTGCAATGGTAGAATGTAATGTGTATCATGTGGATGTTATTTTTTGCAACGGATGGAGTTTTGGAATTTAGTACGTTATGAAACATTCGGCTTGGTTTAATCTTTAAAAGGGTTTCGGCTTTAATCTATCATTTAGCCTTAATCTTTAATAACGAAAGAGAAAAGGTGAAGAACCTCTTAAATTGTTTTATTAATGAATATCCTGTGGGAAGTACAATGTTACAAAATGTTTATTCACTGGTGTTTTTGCTCTTTATAGAAGTGGTTGAATCCCGTTTTCCTCACTGCTATTTTCTTGAAAGGTGACTTCAAATTGTCTCTTCTTCACTTTAGTGTTTAATATTTCTTTCCTTATTTCTGGAACTCCGAAACGGAAAAAATGTCTCACGCGTTCAGGTAGCCGATGGTTGTCGATAATTGGACAAAATAGTCTGGGGTCGCTCTCGGCTGGGTTATTCGGACCTTTCAAAGAAACAACGTCTCACTAAAAGTTGTAAACAGTGTGCCACGTACATGATCTGAGATGCACAAAATAACTTTTGTACCTGTTAAAAAGGAGACGGTTAATCCACATACGACAGTAACCAGAACAGCAATGAGAGCGTTGTACCAGAACGAAAGAGCATAAAAGGGGCTGTAATATTCTTCTTGAACTAACGCGCTTTAGGGAAAAAATGCATTAGGAGTTTATACAAAAATGTTGTAGATTTTAAGGTACCACATGCACCAACCTCGTGGTGTTCCATTGATTTAAAGTGGGGGTATTGGAAGTTGTTACATTTACCCAACCGTAAGAATTTGGTGTAAGTGAGCACTTTTTTATGGACGCAGGAAGTTTTCGTTGGCTTTCCGGCGATTGTCCGTAAAACATCCCACCTAATGCTATCCAAAGTGAAACAAGGGTTCCGACAATATGTCCAGCAAAAGCGCCCTAAAAACATTTAGAAAAAGACACGTGTTTACCAATAGTAAAATAACAAAACACCGAACTTGCCTTTGTGTTGCACCAAGGAAACAACATGCCCAACGTGTAAACACCTAAAATAGTCCCAGCCAATGCTCCCTTTATAGAAGTCAAAATCGAAACAACTGTCCCATGCAACAACGTGGATAGAAAAGCGATTCCGGTGACAAGCAATCCGAGAAAAAACACTTTAGATAGACACATTTTTATAACAAGTCAACGTGAGGAAAACAGTTAATGAATTATTATCACCTGCACATTTGCTAAAGTACATCTTAGCTTTGTTGCTGACATTGGACCGAAATGGAATAAAAAAATCTTCAAGCAACTGAACACTTGCAGAATTTAACCCCGACGAAATTGTGCTGAATAACACCACGAGTATTAGTTTATGCAGCAATTCCAAAAAGCAGATTAGGGGAGATTTACCTCATAGTACCAGCGTATGCCGCAGCCACAAACAAACCAGCCATTCCAGGTACTTGACGAAACACCTTCATGACTAGATAGGGAAACATTTGGTCGTTTTTGGTTATAAAACCAGCTTCCAGTGGATCACAGCCTTCAAAGTAAGCGTAAGCCACACAACCACTTGCTGCGGCAATCAGACCTATGACCATTTTCGGAAACAAAGAGGAAACAGCCGCTCTGTTGTTACAATAAAATAACAGTTTGATACAAAGTCATTGGGTTAATCAAAGAACCTTTGATTCACTGGGTTTGTGTTTATTAGGTAATGAGTATTTTTGTAATTTTGACGTTGTAGACCAGGGGTGGGCAACCTACAGCAACTTTGGAGCGGCCCGCGACACGTATTTTATTTTGATCGGCAGGACGGAATGTATGTGTCAAAGCCCATTTTTATGCCAAAGTGTTGTTACATTACACGTTCATAGTTATTAGTTTATTACTAAAAATAGGAATTGTTACGTACAAAGACAAAATCATTGTGTGTTTGACTTTGCCTAGCACTACTATGTTGTTGCATGATCATCGTTGCGGCACGCCGCCGCAATATATCACTACTTTTTGGCCCGCGCATGCAAAAAGGTTGCCCACCTATGTTGTAGACCAAATCACATTTACATTTGCCACATTGTTCTCTAAAATAAAAAAATGAAACTTACATTCGGGCATCTTTGACAGATTTGCAAGAAAGGTAACGTTGGTATACAGGTTGGTTCGTACATGTGTTCAATATGTGATTTACACTTGCACCAACCATGATGGTCCAAAATGTTGTGCGAATAGTTGGGTCCGGATCAAATCTAATCACAAAGTATCATAATGTATCACTTCTATTGAAAAAAAAAACATTATCGCTTCACATTTCCATTACAGAAGCATAAATTTCTCTATCGGTGTCAAATTTAAACTTAATTGTTACGTCGTTTTTATCAACTGTTGTGAACATAACTTCGTCCAGCAAATTGATACCAATCGTCCTGTGACATAACAGTTAGTGTTCCATTACGTGACAATTTGTGTTCCATTGCGTGACGTAAATTGCCTGCTTACTGGGTATGTTGCGATCTTTTCACCAACTTGCCTCGTGGTGTGCGCTTGTGAACTTTTGACAGGTATAATTTGAATTGAAGCCATCAATATAAATACTGAAACTTTTAATTACCAGCTAGATATTAGGAATAAATTGCAGAAATCGATTACGCTTCATCTGTGAATTATTTTGCTGGTAAGTTTGGCTTTGTCGTATAATGTGAAGTTTTGTTCTAAACCTGTATATGTCATATGTTGTGCAGGATTCGTTCGGCTTTTAAATCATCATTTAATGCCAAGACCCCTGTGGCCAAACAGTCGGTATGTAACTTCATTGCTCATTGTAGTGCGATTGGCGCTTTATATGTTTTCGTTTTTTATACGCAGAAAAAAACGGATTTGACCAAACAATTAGAAACGAATTGTCGTTCACTTGGTGTAAGCCACATTGTGTAACGCTTGCGTAAAAAAGGGGGACACGCAAAAGAAAGCGTTGCATTAATGCTAAATTTCTGGCCCACCATGGGGAATGCCAAATGCTCTTTATATTGTTTTCACAATTTCACTCTTGTTTACACAACGAACAAGCAACGAACCGTTAATGTGCCTTTAAATATCCGACTCTAATTTGCAACAGTTTTGTAGGATTAGTTTGTTAGCAAAACGTGGGGTAAATTTAATCTTAAAACCCAATAGACTACAAGTTATTATTCGATACAACATTGTTATTAAACTCGCAAAACATACTCATCATATGATCTTTGTGTACTGTTGTTGCAATGACCTGTCTTTTACCGCAAATAAACAAATAAAAAAAGCGACTCACGTAAAAATATTGTTTCTTTCGCCACGTTGCAAAGCGTTGCAAACGTTTTTGATGCCTCCCACGTCAGTTGTGGCCTTGATGAGCGCGGCAAGTGTTCCACAAAAAATAATTCCACATTGAATAACATCTGTCCAAACAACCGCCTTCATTCCACCCTACATCGCAATTGCTATTAATTCAACAACAAAAATGCATTTACCCATACTAACTAACCATGCCAGCGACGTAGAGTAAAACGTATTCATTAAAAAATACATTCAACCAGAGGTCGAGCTGTATACCAGTACACCATTTCATTGGAACATGTTTCATCAAATGTATAATCAAATCGAAAGTTTTGATTCTCCAAGTATTTTGTCATGTCAACTTTCGTTTTGGGTTCACTCACCATTGCAACATTTTTATTTGGAATAGTTATAACATCAATGAATACGTTTTACTCTACGTCGCTGGCAATTTGCTTTTTATTAAAGCTGTTATTCAAGTCCGTGTCTTGTGTACCTAACTAACCATGGTTGTGTAAAGCGTGCAGACACCACTTGTCAGCAAAATACTCCAGTATATGTTGATTGGGGAGACAGCGCTCAATGCAAGGGCCGGAACATATAATGTTAAACTCATGTAGACGAGCTATACAAATAAATGGCTGCAGTGATTTAAAACGCTTTGCAAGCATTTTCATAACACAAACTTACCAGTGAAAATATTTCACAACCTGACACAAGTTTTCGAAAAGAGGGATGAAATCTCATCTCCAGATACTAAGATAGAGTAAAAACGTTAAGATTTTGCAAGGTCAGCTTTGAGCTTGCGGCACTTTTAGCAAAACACCAAAAACATTAAATTAATGATTGTTTAACTTTAATCTGGTGGCTAAGGAAACTTTATTGAGAGAGATGCACTTGAAATTTCACGGCAAAATGGGCCGCACTTGGTTTAAAAAATACTGACATACTAATGGGTCAGTTGTCAAATTCGTCGGGTTTACAGTTTTCATTTCGTGGCCCTATCTAAAGCCTTCTGTACAAAATTTTTAATACTTTTAATAACCCTTAGTTAGTGTTTGTACCACATACCTGATATAATGTGTTTAGCTGCAACCTGTGAATTAGTGGGATGAAATACACGCATGCAATTGCAGTGCTAGCCAAAGGTGCAACGGCGTACCAGAAACACACGGTGCCGTACCAGTAACTTTCAGTTGGATAGGCAATGACGGTAATGGCCGATATATAAGACACGGATAACGACAATCCCAGCATTACCTGTAAGTTAATGTTTGTCGTGTACAGACGTTTAAAATATTTTCTACACAAGGAAAACACACCGGTGAAATTTCTTTTCCTCCAAAGAAGTAGTTTGCAATATTGTTCTCCTTTCGATCCTTAACAGCAAAATACAAACCAACAATCACGGCAATAAACAAGCTTCCTAAAAATGTTTGAAAAAATCGTCGATGGAAAGTTTATCTACAGGTTACAAGGCTAAACAAGGTATTCACCTGCAAAGACGAGCATGTCCCCAAGCCCAAAATATTCTTTGGTCTCGTTGTTCATTTCTCACTGATTATTTTTGCGTTGTAATAGATGTTTATTCTTTAACTTCAAATACAAGGAGTATAATCCGACTGCACAAAGACTAAAACAAGGAAGTGTCATGAACGCACACACCTTTAAGCGGTTACCTGTATTGACTGCCACGTTTAAGACGCGGTACACGCTTATATACGAAACATGACGTAATAACTTAGGGACGACATCTAGCGATAAGTACATACATCACAGGAAGTACGAGTTTTTGTTCCAAATTTGGTCGTTAATACCATATATTACAATACACAAATTTTGTACATGGGATTATAAACTAATAAGCATAAAAATGTGTTTGCGTGAAAATCTATAGCGAACGAAAATTTTGCCTCTTTTAATATTTGTTTGAATTTTTACATAATTATAATGTGGCAAACGATTATATTTTTAGTGATATATTACCTGGGATATGTGATTAAACGAAATATTCGGTTATACGGATTGTTCAATTAACGGAATATTTCATAAACAAGTAAACGTAATACCAATAACCGGAGTATTTGATTAACCAGAATCGCATATTTTACGATCTATGTGTACAGTTTGATATGTGCTGTACCGAAAATGACCACAAACTATGTAGTGGGTAGCAGTATATTTGTCGGTTTGTGCTTGCAAATATAGGTTTATAAATAAATTTAGATTCGCTGACGTCATCAAAGTTTTTTAACTTTAGAAAATTTTATACACAGCAGCTTTCCCAGAGAAAGTTACGGGCTATCTTACCGATTTTTCTAGAAACTTTGTAAAGCATGACCATTTCTAAATACAGAATGTTAAAAAAAAGAATTCAGCAGTTAAAAGGGTAATATTAGGCACTACTCAAATGGTCAAAAATCCTCCAAACTTTTAACATTACTTTTGTCTTACTATACTGCTTTTTTGTCTTACTATATTGTAGCACAACATCTTGTTTGAACGGGTGTATTTCGGGAATCTGGGCTAACAACAGTGGAAACTTTCAGGATCAAACATTATATGACCGTACATTTACTAATAAAAAACGTTTTCATACATAAAAAAATGTATAATATATACTATAGCAGGGGTGGCCAACCGGTCAAAGCCTAAGAGCCATATTTTTTATTGTGTTACCACAAAGAGCCACATTATACACATAAGCACATTTGTTAAATGACTCGTCCCTTCCTCACACACGGAGACCTGTGCTTAGCCAGATCTATTCTAAATGTCGCACACCAACATAATAATGACACAATTTGACTTCACAGACCACGGGCCAGTCATTTTCAACAATAAATGGTCAGTGCAAACACTGTCTCTCACACAAAACTCTCATTTCAACGAATCCATCAAACAAAAACATATGAATTAAAATACCCCTTTTTTCTCATTCTATAAATAACGTGCGGTGAGATTCATTTCTTGTGAATTGCTAAAATCTTTTTTCACTGCCAATTTGAAGGCTAACTTGACAAAAATTGTTTATTTAAAAGATTTTCCCTGCTGAAAAAACTTGCGGTATTTTCATCTAACGCGCATTTGCCGCAAGTGCAAAGTGGCGAAACTAAATTCATTGCGACGTCATTAATGCATTCACCACCAACAATCGCTCAATTCAAACCCAACACAAACTGCCGATAAAATATAACATTCGTCATAACCCGAAAAACAACGGATTGAAGCATTATATACTTTGGAACACATTTGTTGTAAATATTGCTGTTGCTTTGTGTCTCATTCGCATTGTACGCAACAATGAGCAACCATTCATTGTTCACAATTGAATATATGTCATCATAATCAAGCCGTTTGCCACATAAAGTTGCAGTTTTAAGGCAAGGTTTGTGGCCATACCGATAGTAAGTTTGTTTAAAAGCAAAATTGTTGAAGTTTTACTTTAAATTCAACGATTTTTGTACCTGATCGCCACATACTAACCCAAATATACACAATGGCCCCAAACTTAGACAACAACTTAAGAGCCGCATAAAACCAGGCGAAGAGCCGCATGCGGCTCGCGAGCCGCGGGTTGGCCACCCCTGTACTATAGTATATATATGTCAAGATGTATTTAACGTGATGCCTAAGATCTTTCGCAACTAAATACTGTTTTCATAATTAAACTGTCGACTGTAAAGTCTTACAAACTAATGAACATATGTAGCAACACGTGTCGTATAGCAAAAATGTGCGTAAAGTGCAGATAGGAAACAGCATTGTTACAAAACCGACCGGTGTGCAGTTTTCAATGTTTCCTGTCAAGTTTTTACTAGAGCTTTATACATTCATATACTTTACTGTGTCGTTTATATACATTTTAACAACTAAAACAATTTTAAAGCATAAACTAATGAAGAGTATTCGCCAACTATAACACACAGCCAATTGTCAACTGAAAGAATTTCATTGTGGTTTCGATTGTTTTACTGTAAAAAGATATTTTCACTGCGGTTTACACATCACAATGTAAATCTTTTTACAAGCTGAAAAAACACACAAATTTATAACTAGTTTAAAAGCATATTTCACTACAGTGTATTGATGTTGTCACATGAAAAAACCAACAACGTGAGTTCCAACCTTTGCTTTTAGCACCGTCCTAAAAGAATCGCTTGAAACGTCCTCGCCCGTTTTGTTCTGATGAAAATAAAGCATATGCACTGGTATTAAGAAACTGAACCGTTTAGGACGCTTGCATTTACTTTGGCATAATTTACGGACTCTACAAAACTACTTGTTTTTGCACTGTTGCCAGATCTTACGTTTGTATTACCTGTGAAAGTAGTTATCATTAAAACAAGAGATTTAAAATACCATGACAAGCGAAACTAAGCTGTCCTTTGGAGGTGGAGATGTAGTTTTTTTTGGAGGTACGTCAAGACTGGCAATTAATGTTTTAACTTTGGTTTTATTAGTTTTTCTCGTACAAACATACGAGTTTCTACATTACTTGCAGGGTCTCTCATGGTTTGTGGAATAGTTGGAATATATTTTGCTGTAAGAGATCGCAACAACAAGAACGTTGAAAATTACTATTTTGGAGGCAGACACATGTCACCGGTTAAGTACAGGGAGCGTAATTTGCAGTTAATGTGCAACTTGATGACGATTTTGTTTCCAGATTGCTGTCGGAATTTCGTTATCGTTGACGTATGTGTCAGGTCTTACAGTTATAGCATTACCCACCGAAAGCTATCTTTATGGGACTGTTGCGATCTGGTTTTGCCTTACATCTTTACCAGGCATCGCGATCTCCAGTATCTACTTCATTCCCATGCTTCATAGACTGCAGGTGAAAACCCTTTACCAGGTCAGTTGGTCTTGTCTGTTGAATAAAGAGCTACTACCAATAGTATAGCCTACTACCTAAAAATCAAAATTCCCTTAATCCTTGCAGTATCTTGAGATGCGGTTTCACCCCACTCTTAGAAAAGTGGTTTCGGCTTGCGAAGTTTGGAACCTGGTAGGGGAGATGCGGGACCATTGGGCCAAAATTCATTTTTTCATGACTATTTCTTTGAGTTCGAAAGAAAAATTGCCATTGAACACCTGTACTAATACTACACGTTTTAACACACTTACACAAGGGCATAACTTTCTTATTTGGAAATGAGTTGGCAAGATATTCCGTTTTAAAAATTACAAAAAATATGGCTCAAAGGTCCTTACCCTTAGGGACCATTGAGCCTCGCATAAAGGACCTTTGGGCCAGTATTTTCATGTGATATTCTGGACCATTAAACCACGCATGAGGGAGCTTATTAAGTGTTGTTTTGAAAGAAGAACAATTTTATTGAAAAAGAAATCTAATATTAATCAAAAGAAACAAATACAACCAGCACCAATAGCTTCATAGGCCAAGGACCTTTGGGCCATGCCCAATGGTGTAAAGTCAAAGGGCCATGCCCAATGGTCCTGTGAACAACTGGCTCAATGGTCCTGTATTGCCGCCATTACGAACTTATCTGACTGAACTGCCTTACACAGATCAACTTAAGAAATACTAATGCTCATCTAACGCTACAATTAACTAACTAATATCCTGCAAACTTCGTGTTTTAACTAGCTTTCTCTTATAAAGAAATTACAAAAATGTAAAGGAGCAAAATATTTACTTTCAAGCTGCGAAAACTTAGTTATGCTCACAGTTTCTTCTGTAAGTGACTGACCTTCTTGTTGTTACAGCTTTAAAACTATTGCAACACAAGTACTTTAACGTATGACTGAGAACTCGCTACAGCGGCCAGTTTGAGAGAAACGCATGATGGCCCAAAGGTCATTCATGCCCAATGGTCCCGCATCTCCCCTATGCGTTGATTTTTAAGCTATGGCAAAATGTAAATCGCAGTGTGAGATTTAGTCAATAATTTTATTTTGCATCGCAGTTAGTCTATATGAGTTTCACAATATACGCACCGGCTCTTGCATTGAGCGCAGTGACACCCATCAGTTTACACTGGAGCATCTTGTTGACGAGTGGATTATGTACATTTTACACCACTCTGGTAAAATTTGCTCCATGTATTTGATTACTGTAATGTTTTTCTGCTGAACTATAACAATCTTGTTGACTTGTTTTGTCAAGGGCGGTGTCAAGGCAGTTGTTTGGACGGACGTGATTCAGTGCTTGGTCATGTTCTGTGGTCTTTTCGGTGCATTAGTAAAGGCAATAGTTACAGTAGGGGGCTTTGAATCTATTTGGAATGCTCTGGACAGAAGTGGGAGGCTAAACTTCTTCGAGTATGTAAGCAACAATAGTAATTTTTGGTTTACAAAATTGTCTACACAATTTACGCAGCTCTCAACACCGATTTTTTGTTCAGGGCTAATCCAAACCCAACACTTCGCGACACAATGTGGACAATAATAATCGGATCCAGCGTTTCGGAAGCGGCAAACGTATGTGTAAATCAATCCGTATGTCAGCGGTTCCTGTCGTGCAAAAGTGTGACTGACGCAAGGAGGTAGTTTTGAACCAATTGAACAAGTCAATGTATGATCACACATCAGTTAAACAGAGCTGGTATAAAATCATCAACATGGCTTAGTTTAGTTTCATACAGGAATAATGCTTTCGACTTGGGCCACAACCGAAGATAAAACGAATAATTAGGATTGCAGAGTAAAAGTTGTTGACTAGTTTATCGATATTAGTCTATTCAATTTTTACCTATTTACCCTCTAAGCCATTTTTTCCTCTGTTGTCTGAGCAGGGCTGCAGTTGCGACGATTTTTCCGAAGCTTGTGTTGACTATTTTTGCCTCTGTGAGCGGATGCGTGGCTTACGCCTACTTTGAAGGTTGTGATCCACTTGGATCTGGTTTAATAACAAAACAGGATCAAATGTTTCCCTATTTAGTACTCAAGGTATTTCGTGAATTACCTGGAATGGCTGGCCTGTTTGTGGCTGCTGCATACGCTGGTACTATGAGGTAACAAAGTTTTTGTATTTTCTTTCGCTTTATCCTTTTCATAACGACAAAAATTATTTAGTACCGTCTCGTCAGGACTTAACTGTTTAAGTTCACAATTGCTTCAAGATTTTCTTCTTCCTTTTCAACCCAACTTGGGTGAAGAATTTCAAAAAGGATTTGGCTTGGCAGCAGGTCTGTAATTTGCTATTGAAAAGTTTTGGGCCAAAAAACCAAAGGTGTTGCTCATATTATTTTCGTTGTAGTGATTTTTCTAGGTGTTGCATCGACCTTTATGGCCTACATGATAGTCTTTTTGGACGAAACAGTGTTTTCTATGATTCTTTCACTCAAGGGATCTGTAAGTGGAGCAATCATGGGTGTTTACATTTTGGGCATGTTCTTTCCATGGTGTAACACAAAGGTGCCATATCTAACAGTTAAAAGTATACAAAAGAGTAAACTATTTGTATTTTAAACTTGGGCATAGGGGGCGGCGATTGGACAGCTCACTGGAGCCGGAATATCGCTGTGGTTAGCTTTAGGTGCAATAGTTTATGGTAGATCACCGGAAACCCAACGCGAACTTCCGTTGTCAACAATGTGTTGTAAAAGCACCGATTTCCTTTGCACCAGTGCTAACCTGACCGTTTATAATAGGACGTTTGTTGAACTTGAAGAGATAAATAGGTTTGGATTTGTAAAAAACAAATGTAACTTGCTATGAATCAGAATTTGTCATGTTTTGGCAGTTCGAAAACCCAGGAAGTTACTCCGTTGTATGCCCTCTCTTATTGGTACAATGCTATCTTGGCGGTGCTTGTCACGATTGTGATCGGATTAATTGTTTCGTTTATTACAGGTTGGCTATTTTTTTAATTGTATTCATTTGTTACGCTTTCTTTCTGTCTACATTCGTGGTATGATGTAGCTTTATAATATGTGGCTTCTTTTCAGGGGCAAATCAGCCATCGCGGTCTGATCCCAAGTTATTCTGTCCTATTTTTGACAACCAAATGCTACCACGAAAAGTTCGTCGTTTTTCTCGCTTTGGAGTTCCTGTCTTTCTCGATTCGTCAAGGGAAAGTTTGAACAACCGACGCGAAGAGGAGCAAAACCATGCTGGTCTCAACTTGCTGCCATCTTCAGAAATCTTTACTGCTCATAAACGCTAAATATAAAAGCGAGACATTTATTTTTTGAAAGATTAGTGTTGTATAAACATCAATATGTTTAGGCGTGAATTTTATTAAGGCGTATATTACGCAGATCGCCTGTAAACCAAAAAAAAAACTTTCGGTCGTTGTTATCGATTGTGGAATTTATCCCGCTATGGCATTTTTGGCCCGTATTAGAATGTTCTTTTGACTTGATTAGCTTGTTATGACATTTGACTGGCGTTTTCTCAGTAACGTTTTACCGAGCACAAGATTTTCCGCGAAGTTCGAGGAAGCTTTGCTGGCTCGACTTCTGACACAGATGGGTTGCCAGCTGGCATATAATATTATTTGCCTGTCTACGGGAAGTCTGCAGACAAAAATTAGGTGGAAAATCACGTGACTTCGATTAACAAAAACGTTGTAACAAACCACAGGGAAAGATACGCATTGTTCAACATTAAAGGCATAAGGTCCAACAGTATTGCGCGTGATTGTAATAATGCATCTTCATAATGATAAAAATAAACAACTCGATGGAGCATAAACAGCTTAAATTTAAGTTGTGCTTTGCGATACATGTTTATGAAAGTCTGTATATGTTTCTCTTTTTGCTGTTATAAGTAACAACTTTCTTCTTGTCACAGCAAAACATCGTGCCTTGTGAGTACACTTTTTTCTCACTGGCGGTGAAAATTTAAACTGTTGTTAAGAAATATATGCAGTGTTCACTGCTTTGTTATCTGTGCTTCTTGCAAACGATCGACCTCAGGTGATAAGCTTGTACATTTGTTTGAGTCAAGTGACGCAGATTTCTTTGTTTGTTGCAGTCTTGACATTTCACATGAAGTCGTGTTTTTCTGTATCTTGGGGACGCCAAAGCGGAAAAATCGCCTTACTTTTTTCGGCAGAATGTGATTG
Organism: Phallusia mammillata; assembly: GCF_965637545.1. Taxonomy (NCBI): domain Eukaryota; kingdom Metazoa; phylum Chordata; class Ascidiacea; order Phlebobranchia; family Ascidiidae; genus Phallusia; species Phallusia mammillata. Next base: position 23,150,310 of record NC_137253.1, read on the forward strand.
TCAACAATCGGGCAAAACAGCCTTGGGTCAGCAGTTTTCGGATCATTTGGGCCTAAATAATACAAAGCGCAGTCGTTGGCCGTTTAGCAAAAAAACTCAAACAAATTTAAAGTATTTGCATACCTGTCAAAAAAGAGATGCACAATCCCACCAAGATGGTGATCGACGCCCCTATGATAGCATTGTACCAAAATGATAACGCGTAGAAAGGGCTGTAATGCTTTTCTGTTTCCAAAGTGCTGCAAATATAAATGGATTTATTTAAACATTTACCAACACAAACATAACATCATTTCTTCGGACCTTTTTGTGACTGTTTCATTGAAAGTTGTATAGTTATTCCACATAGAATGTGATTCAGTATCGTTGCAGAGTTGAGTTGAAACCGGAAGTTTTCGTTGGCTTTCTGGTGACTTTTCAAACATTATCCCACCGATTGCAATCCAAAGCAAGTAGGCTGTTCCCACCAGTTGACCAGTTATTGCTCCCTGCAAACGTATTTTTTGTCATCTACAGAATAGGCTGATTTCCGTCAGTGGTGGAAGCATGATCTTACCTTTGTGTTGCACCAAGGGAAAAATATACCAAGGATGTAAACTCCCAATATTGCGCCACCAATACCACCTCGCAATGAAACCACGATAGACAAAACGGTTCCTTCCAATTTCGCTGACAAAAGAGCGAACCCGGTAACCAACACACCAAGAAAAACAACTACAAAAACGTCTGATTTAATGTTTACAGTATTTAAAGGCTATAGACATGATTGTCTTGCCTGCTAGTTTACTGAAAATCATTTTGCTTTTGTTGCTCAGGTTAGGACGAAACGGGAGTAAAAAATCTTGAAGAATTTGCCCACTCACGGAGTTAAGACCGGATGACACCGTGCTAAACAAACAACAAAGTTTGGAGTTTTCAACCTACTTTGTCTGTGTATTATCTTTAGCTATTTTTTACTTCTTGACATTATTGAACTGCTAAATGCAAAATAAAACTCGCGGTATTTTCAAGCCATTCGAATCTTTAGGTGTAACCGTATTTTGTTTGGTATATTTTAATATGTGTCTTTTTTTAACAGCAAACATTTCAGTCAAGTTTACCTCATAGTTGCACAATATGCAGCAGCAACAAACAAACCAGACATTCCTGGTATTTCACGAAACACGTTAAGTACCAAGTATGGGAACATTTGATCGTTTTTTGTTATCATTCCAGCTTTCAGTGGATCACAACCTTCAAAGTAAGCGTAAGCCACACACCCACTCATTACTGCAATCAAATCCAGGGCTATTTTTGGAAACAAGGCGGTGACGGCAGCTCTGTAAAAACACATGTTTGTCAATGAAACTTACTTGAAATGCGGATTTATACGGACTCCAACTTGTAACATTTGCCGTTCATGTTTTGAATTTTGAACGGATTGGAAGTGACCCCAAATACTTTTTTATCACTTTTTCCCCGAAATCGAACCCCCAATACTCCCAACAAAAGTCATAATTTAATGTCCGTATGTTGAGTCAAGCGTTCCGGAACATTCAAAAACAACATGTAAATAATCCAACCTACATTCTTGCGCCCTTGACAGATTTACAAGACAGATAGCGTTGACAGACAGGTTGGTTCATGCAAACATTCAAAACATCGGTAAAACCGGCTCCAACCATGACAGTCCAGAACGTGGTGCGAAGAGTTGGGTCTGGATCAAACCTGGTTTAAAATGTTTGTGTCGATTGAATTATAAAATTTGACTGCGGAACTTGGAATTTAGCTTACGTCGCAAAGTTGGTCCTCCCACCTCTCTTTAATGCGGTAAAAGTAGCATCCACCCCTCCAACGTCGATTGTAGCTTTAATAAGTACAGCAACCACACCCACAACCATCACCCCGAACTGAATTACGTCAGTCCAAACAACAGCTTTCATTCCACCCTATCATACGCAAAAGGAATATGGCCTTAGGTTTTGTAACATCTATAATAAATATAAATGGAAAACTAACCAGTGTTGTATAAAGTGTGCACACTCCACTCGTCAGCAGTATACTCCAGTAGAGGTTAATGGGAGAAACGGCACTCAATGCCAGTGACGGTGCGTACAGGGTGAAACTCATGTACAACAGCTGCAAACGATTTAACGACAAGTTATTGACCACGGGACACGTGTATCGTTACCTGTCTGACTAGAAAGCTATTTGAAAACACACCAGAGCAAGCACTTCGCATCCAGATACAAGTTTTCTCAATCCAGGATGAAACCGCATTTCCAGATACTACAAGGTTATTTGATCACGTTATTCCTTACATTTTAGGTGATATAGTAAAGGCTAATACTCAAACCTGATACAATGTGGTCAGCTGTAAGCGGTGTATCAAAGGAATAAAGTATAAACATGTTACACATATACTGATAGGTGATGCAAATGCGTACCATAGGCAAACCATACCGAATAGGTAACTTTCGGATGGTACGCCTATTATTCCTATAGCCGAGATGTAAGACACTGATAAGGAAATCCCGAGTGAGACCTGCAAGCATCAAGTAATTTTTGCAATACCAAAATATTAAAATTGAAAAAAAACTTCTTTCAATAAAATTGCAAATTACCGGGGAAATTTGTTTTCCACCAAAGAAATAGTTTGCAACAGTTTTCTGTTTGCGATCCTTGAAAGCAAAATACAATCCAACCATAATCGATACCAGAAGACTTCCTGTAACATAAGAGTTTTAATTGATTGACAAGTAAGAACTTATAAACGAAATTTAAAAAATAAAAACTCAAAAAAGCAAAACCAAATTCTGAATCACTGACCCCCAAAAACAGCAATATCACCAGCGCCGAAGTGTTGTTTAGTTTCGTTTGACATCTTTAAACTTTTGAATATCCAAAGAAAAGTTTCGTTTGTCGATTTTTTTATAGCTGCAAATTGTTTATGAACTTCTTTCACAACAACAAAAGCAAAAAGTAACCACACAAAAATGTATTTGTGTGTTTCTTGTTTCTTTTGCCTATCTACTCAATGTAAGTCTGCTTCTCATAGCTTCGCTGCAAACAAATTAAACAAACCAGCTTCAACATATAGCCTACGTATATAGCCTACGTATAATCAAGTTACAAAACACAGTCAAGCACTTGTACAACTCTTTCTCTTAAATATACTTGCTGCGTTTTCATGCACATGACTGGAAGCCAAGCGTTAATTTGGTGTTTCTATTGGTTTGGATATTTCCTTTGTAGTTTGGATAAACATCTGACGGTACCGGCCAGGCTTTGGATAATTGAACGGACAACCACGAGTTTTACAGGAAAGTGACCAGCGTGATAGACCTAGTAAAAAAGGCCATATGCAACGTTAAAAAACATGCGTGCATTAAAAAAGATACATGTGATTCGATCGAAAAAAAACATCATTGAGTTTTGTAAATATTTTTCCCATCAATTGCATTTCGCTAAATATAACGTCTTCGTCAACTAAATTCAAAAATATTGACGACAAACAGATTTTATCGACTCTTCAATTGAAAGCTGTAACCTATTAGGGCACTTTGTCACCAAAGGTTTGTGGTCAACAGCCACTTTACAATCTTGTGCGGCTGTTGACTTATTAAAGCTGTAAACACAGGGTACAGTTTCGGCAATAAACGTGTTTTGGGTGTCCGCATTCATCACAATGCAATGAAGCTGCTGCACTTATTTGTAATTTTGCCCTTTTACTGAAGTGCGTTTATGTTCACAATAACTGCATGCGTTCCAAATGAATGCCACGAGGTGCATGTTCTTGGGTGGATTCCCGTTTATTAACCCTACTAACAAAAACATAACAACGAGTCCATAAAGTAAAAGTGAAAACCAGAATAGAGAAACTATCACTTCTTGGTCATATGTTCCTTAAGACCCAAAGAATATAGTTGCTAAGTACACATGTTTTTTCTCCCAATTGCCGTTGATAGGAATTTATCTTTCCCTGTTCGTTTAATAATAACAATATTTATTTACAATAAAGCATTTTATTTCTTAAACTGTATAGTCTATTATTTTTGTCGTCATTGTTTTGCTTAGACTTGTGTGTTGGGTGGAACAGTAATTTCGACGGTGTTTGCACTGTAAGGTGCATTTGGAGGGGTTGTTTTGGGGGCTTTGCTATGGGAGTATTGTTTTCTTGGTACAAACCCAAGGCAATACAATACCAAGAGATTTTATGTTGTTTCAATATACTGATATACTGGGTCAAATATTTGGAACAGTAACAACGCTTTAAATGGGGTTTGGCATAATATTGTGTGAGAAATCGCCAGAAATCCAATGCCGACTACCAGTGCCCTCTGTGTGCTGCAACACGAATAAGCTACGTTGTCTGCACGATGTAGGCTACCAGAAATGCTGGACTCTAAAATAAATTGACAAGCTAACACATCATAGGCTATAAGTCACTCTACCAAACATTGCTCCAATGTAAATGCCACTAGACAAAGCGTTTTAATCTAATACAGTGGTTCCCAACCTTTTTGTAGTCACGGACCCCTTTCAAAAAATTTATAGGTCCGCGGACCCCCAACGTAATTTAGTCTTGTTATGTTTTTCGTTTCCTGCATTATACTTTACTATACTTTCGTTTTGGGGTCAGAATTTTATTCAACGTTCACAGTCCTTTAATCTCAATAAAGTACTGTACTGTAGCAGTCAAATGCAACAAGAGCCTTTCTGGTGTACAATACTTGAAACAAAGCACAATAAGTTATTGTTTATTGTGATGTCACAATGAAGGTAACAATCACAAGTTTTCCTGATCCAGGGGTTTGATAAATGGTTTGCACTCATACGCAGGAATGGAAAAACGGTTTGGGAACTTAAAAATATTGTACTGCTGTTAATGCTACAAATGTTTGCCTCCACGGACCCCCTGAAAGCATCTCACGGACCCCTTGGGGGTCCGCGAACGCCAGGTTGGGAACCACTGATCTAATAGAAGGACTACCAAAGGTTTTGTTGCAGTTACACTTATACATTTGTAAGCGGTTTCACATACAGTTTTATGAAATGTGTGTGTACACCCAGTTGCTCGCTGATAATAGCATATCAATGAAGTAACTAATAAAGTTGGGTTTGATGTATAAATGTTCAAAAGCTGACCTTGGATTCTTTGGGATAAATTTACATTTATTTATTTTTTGCAAAAGGCTAAACATGAAATTGAATCATCGCATCATCATGTACCAAATAACGCCTACGTGCCATGACTGCATAGGATTTAAAATATGTTTTTGTGTTACGCTTCTTGGACAAGTCATTGTGAAAACATGCTCATTAACCGATTAACGAAAAGCTGCAGAACCAATTTGCGCTTGAACTGAACAAAAAGGCAAAAGGTTATCATGTTTTGGCTATAATTTATTACAGAGCACAGTAAGGGTCATGTGCAAACAACTTGTGCCTGTGATGACACTTATATGATCAGCGTTAAAGTTGAACTAAGCTGAACTCCGGGGCGAAAATATTAGCCAACGCATAGCAGCAATGTAAGACAAAGGTCAGATTCTAACCAAAACACAAGTGGTTTTAAATAACGATGTGTTGGTGGCTGGAACTTTGTTGTGGTGTCCGAATACAAAATTTAATTCTAGTTACCTAATAAATAAATCTATTTTGCAGGTCAAGCTTCGCATATGTTTACACTTATATCGGTGAGCCTGGGGCAATAAATGCTCCCATGTTGCTTTAAACACAACACAAAATTATATAGCATGCAAGGACACGTAATAAATGGTAACACCAAAGGGCAAGATGGGCGTTACATAACCGTGACATTATTGGTCATTAGTTTTATGGTTTTAGGTCTTGACCTGAAGCCTACTTAAATCGAGTCTCGGAGTGGGAGAAGCAGAAAGCCGCAACAACAAGTTAGAGTCAACAGCTTAATATATTTTGGCAGACAAGAAACCATCAGCCATTCAGACATATTATCTAGTGTTAATTAAATCTAGAAGATGGAAATGTGGTATAAATTTCCACAAACGTTTACAAAAACATACGGACAAAAGATATTATCTTTTCTTTTTCGGGGATTAGAACATTACTTTTTGCGTTCATCGTGTATACAAAAACTAAATACAAAAATGTTTTTAGATTCGTGAAACACTCACTCTCGCGTTAAAAACATATATGTTCTAACGCCGTTTGGCTTTAGTCTTTTACGCATCCAAATTACAGTTTTAATCAGCGTTTTAGCACTGCGTTTGTGCCAGTTTTCATTTTGTTATCATCCTGTGTGGTGTTATATAAAAACTATTGTGTTTGGTGCATGTCATTACTTTAATGAAGACGTCCCGAGTGAGACATCGTATGAGTTATAAATAATTGCCGGTAAAACAAAAAGTAATTTTTTTAACTTTCTGTCTGTTTGTTTTGCACCTATATAATTGCCAAAAGAAAAAGAAAAGTTTATAAGTTTCTGATTGTTCTGATGTTTTTAGACGGAAGCTGTTGGTTTTGTTAACATATCAGCAATATAGTAAGTATGTTTTTGTCGGTTCTGTTTTGTCTTGTCTGCATGATGGGAAACGCTTTCGGTGACGGTTATGGTATTGAACATCCACCCTATCGAAAAGCCACAAATCAACCAAAGGTGAGTTAAATTTGTGAAGCCAATCTTTTCACGTTTTTTCCCTAAAGATTCAAACATGTGTGGACTTCAAAGTTTTGCCGTTAGTTATCCCAATTTCCAACCATTTTTAAGGATAGAAGCTACGAGGTACGAGAATATGCAGCTGCAAACTGGACAAGTACTAAAATGCACGGCGCTTCATCAAAAAGTAGTGGAGCATTCTGGCGCCTTTTCAAATACATCGAAGGCCGCAACGCCGCTGGTAAGTGACACATTTTGATGTTATATGCAATGGTTTTAAAATTCCTCATAAAAATTCACTCTCGTTTACAGGGGCAACCATTAAAATGACTGCGCCTGTTACAACTCGCATTGTTTCCGGACCTACAATTTTCGACATGAAAAGGACAATGTCATTCTACGTTCCACGGGCTTTCCAGGCAGATCCACCTGCACCAACAGATACCGAAGTTTACATAGAAGAACGTCAACCCATGCTCGCCTATGTTCGGTGTTACATTTGTTCAGTAATTCGACGAGCATCTACTCTAATGCACCCATGGGCTATCATGATAAGCTGCTGGTCATAGTAAATAAAGGCAATTTGAAATACTACATTACATTTATTACTTTTTTGTTTTGAAAGCTGCGCACTAATCACAACTATTAGAAGTGTAGTTTTTGTTTGACATTTACAAACTTTATTCCATGACTTCTACACACCGCGATTATTTCCGCATGATGGTGCGGTTGTGCTAATCAACAGAATTGGGCCAAATCCAGTGGTGGGATTCAACCGGTTCGCACCAGTTCTATAGAACCGTCTCATGAATTTTTTTGAGATCAGCGAACCGGTTAGCATTACTGGTAATGTACTTTTTGTAACAGAAACGACTAAAAAATATAACATTTGTGATAGAACCGGCTGATAAAAAAATTAAAACCCACCACTGGCCAAATCACATTACCCTATATATTACGAAAAGAGCATTTCTCTCTGCTTTTAGCACATTTACTGGCTGGGCGAGAGAAACGGACTATTGGGTCAATGTTTACCAGCTTTTTGAAGACATGAAACGAAACGGAGTTGACGAAGACACCATCGATCTGACATCATTCTACACTGCTGGTTATAACAGCCCGATGCGCTTTATCCAACGTCACAATGAAGTTTGGCTCATTTCGGACACGCCGAGTCTTGCCTGATGAATTATCTGCATGCCCATTTTTACTATTGCCGTCACATAACAAAGCACAAATAGTAAACGTGCAACATTATAGTACGTTCCGTGATTGCTTGATCAATATGTATACACAGCCTTGACTGATGGCAGGTGTATATGATATGGGAAGTTATGTGCTTCCTCTATACGTTTTATCATGTGCCATTTATGCTTTTCAGTGTATTTCAATGCGATTTTTATTGCATCAAAACACAACAGTTGAAAAAGTATTTTAACATATTTTTTGCTTCAAAAAAGAGTGCAGTTTTTATTAACGAGTAATTTACAAAACCACGCTTAAAGAGATGTGTATATAAACCTGCAAGTGAAAGCTACTGTCGAAAAACTGAATTAGGGGTTTTACAGACTATAATGCAGTTTTAATTGGAGGGTTTATATACAAACTTTAGTTTACAAAACAGCGCCGAACAGAGATGTTTATAAGACTGGTAACCAATAAAAATAAACGTGTCTAATCATTTTTTTAAATTTCCACCAGAAAATTTCATACCAACAAAGGTTACCTAGAATTACTGTGTTTTCAGAAAAATCAAAATAAATTCTTTTACGGCAGCATGCTGATTATGTGTGCACCAATACAAACCTTTAACGCAACTGTATTTTATCAAGCAAGACATACAAAAGCAAACCGCATTTTTAAAACGCACCGCCAATAAATCGTTAAAACCAGAAAAAGCAAACAAACGTAAACGTAGGAGTTTCACATTATGTGCGTCAGCTCTTGCATACAATGCAGCGTTGACCTGTGCCATCTGTATATTTGACACCACCCAGGTTTGTAAGCACCTGTTGTACAAATGACCGCCTTAATGTTTTTGTCATTTTTGTTAGACTCTCTGCCACATTTGCAGGTTTACATCCTTGGTTATACCTTCATTATATCGGTAAATGTAGTCAAATCTCTTGTTAGTTTAACAACACTCATTATCGCAAACAATTGATGGCGGTTGATTCAGTTCGGCTTGGAAAGCACTGGGACGCGGCGGTAGTGCATGTGTATTGTTTCACAATTCTTACAAATTAAAAAAATGCTCTTGTGTAGAATTGATCTCTTACTGAAAACCTCGTGCTGGCCTGACAGGGACAGCCAACGGTCCGTAAAATGCCCAGGTCTGAAACAGTTTGTAACTTTTAAGACTGTGCGTTGCCTTTCTTTCTGTTATGCATAGCTTCGTGGCTTCGTGAAAGTCGTGCAAAACATACATAGACAAAAGGTTTCAAACTAAATTTTAAAAACAAATAATACAAGGGATTGTGTTTTCGAAGTAAAAAAAGTATACCAAAACGTTTTGTTATGTAATTAGAATTACATTTTTTGTAAGCGGTTTAACATACAATTTTATGGAATACATGCACATGTAACCCCTGCTGCATGCTGTTGCAAACATGATAAAAGCCTATCAACGCAGTGACGGATAAAGCGCTCTTGAAATCTGTAATAGTGTTTAAAAACTAACATTACATTCTTTGGGTTTGATGTACAGCAACGCAAAAGGCTGGATATCAAATAGATTCATAACATCATCATACCATATGTGCTTCTCAAATAAGTTATGCAAGTATAAGATTGTAAAAAAAACGCTCATTAACGAACCGCTGCAGAAAGAAGTTGCGCAAACTCAAAACTTAACAAAAAAGCAAACGGTTATCGTGTTTGAGCTATAATTCGTTACAAAGCACAGTAATTATCATGTGCAAACGACTTGGGCGTCTGATGTTATGTAATGTGCGCTCAAGTGGAACTAACATGAACTCCTTTGGGGCGAAAACATTTCCGCTGTTATATAACAATCACGTGTTGCCTCGTCACGTTTTCTTACCGCGCTAAGAAATTTGCAAAAATACAGACCAACGCATTGCAGCATTGCAAGATAGAAATGTTTCTTTAGTTGACAGATTGTTTTAGATTACAGCTTGTTTTAGATGATGATTTGTTGCTTCTTGTGCGCTGTGTAAAAATGTTATTTTAGTTACTTTATTTTAGTATTGATAAACTTGTGTTTCAGGTAAGTTTTCCATAAATATGCAATTGATTTATATCTAAGAACCTATAGGGCAGTTATTGCTCCTTGTGCCTTTAAACAAGACGCAAAAATGTATAACTAGCAAGCACACGTGACAAAATTTAACACCAAAGGGCAAGATGCGCGTTACATAAGCCAATTCGTGAGTTACATAACGGTGACATTCGCGGTCGTTTGTTTTTTACGCGACGTTAATCATGCGTTGTGGTATGGAGCCTATTTATTTTGAGTCTAGGGGTGGGAGCAGCAGAAAGCCGCAACAACAAGACAGAGTCAACAGCTTAACGTGTTTGGGCAGGCAAGAAACCAGCTATTCCGGGGCTTTATTAATGGCCGTGCTAATTTAATCAGGAAGAAATGTGGTATAAATTTCCACAAGCTTTAAAAAATATGCGAACTAAAGTATTGTTTTTACTGTTAAAAAAAAACCATAACCAGCAATTATACATAACGATGTTTCGAGGTCTCTTTCGAGGTATCTTCATCAGTGATTAGAACGTTATTTTTTTGTTCATCGTGTACACAGAAACTTATTAGAAAAGGATATGTTTTGTGTCGTGGAACTTTATCTTGCGCGACAGCACGATGAACGGATAAACTGATGTTCCAATGCTAATCAGCTATCGGTCACTTTATACGCTTCTGAAGTACAGTTTATATCAGCGTTGTTTTTGTTCCATTTTTCTCAACCTTGGCTTTTGATATAACTACAAATGTGTTGCTTACTGTGCCATTACCGTAATGAAGACGCACCGAGTTAGCCGTCGAAAGAGTTATATATAATTGCCTATTGAGTAAAAAGTAAATTTATAAGTTTCTGATTGTTTTGTTGTTTTTTCAGAAGGAAGCTGTTGGTTTTGTTAACATATCAGTAAGATAGTAAGTTATGATTTTGTCGGTTTTGCTTTGTCTTGTCTGCATGATGGGCAACGCTTTCGGCGGTGACGGTTATGGCATCGAACATCCACCCTATCAATTGGCCACAATACAACCAAAAGTGAGTTTTGTCCAATCTTCGAAAATTTGTTTACTTTAAATGTTTTGCGTTCTGAAAACTTATTTTCCGGCAATTTTTTTAGGATAGAAGCTACGAGGTAAGAAAATATGCAGCTGCAAACTGGACAAGTACTCAAATGGACAGCGCTTCATCAAAAAGTAGTGGAGCATTCATGCGCCTTTTTAAATACATCCAAGGCCGCAATGCTGCTGGTAAGTGACACATTTCATGTCATGTGCAATAGTTTTAAATCCGTCTAAAAATTCATTCATGTATTTAGGAGCAACCATTGATATGACTGCACCTGTTACAACTCGCATTGCTTCTGGGCCTACAATTTTCGACATGAAAAGGACAATGTCATTCTACGTTCCACGGGATTTCCAGGCAGATCCACCTTCACCAACAGATCCGAAAGTTTACACAGAAGAACGTCAACCCATGCTCGCCTATGTTCGGTAATTCTTACATTTGTTTAGTAATTCAACGAGAAGCTACTTTATTGGACGTGTATCATTTAAGCTGGTGTATATCTTATTACATGACATTTGGTATATTTTTTTTCAGTTTTTGAACTGTGCACTAACCACAACTACAAATAAAATATTTGTTTAACATATACAAACTTTTAGCAAATTCCCTGGCTGGGCGAGCGAAATGGACAATTGGGTCAATGTTTACAAGCTCTTTGAAGACATGAAGCGAAACGGAGTTGACGAAAATAACATCGATCTGACATCATTCTACACTGCTGGTTACAACAGCCCGATGCGCTTTATCAAACGTCACAATGAAGTTTGGCTCATTTCGAAGACCCCGAATCGCGCCTGATCTATTATCTACATGCACATTTTCACTATTGCCGTCACAAAAAGCATAAATAGTACACATTGTTGCACTATTTCATGATTGTAGCACTATGTATGCACAGTCTGGACTGTTGGCAGGTGTTTATGATGTGCGAAGTTTAGCGTTTTGTGCATTCGATGATGTGCCATATTTTTGCTTTTTATCCCATATTTCAATGCGAGTTTTAGTGCATTAAAACACAAAAGTTAATATGAGCTAAAACACTATTCTGATATATTTTCTTCACTTTAATAAAAATCATATAAATTCAATTGATGTGCTTCGTTTGTTTTTGAGATCTTATACGCAAGATGTGACATTTATGTTGCCTTGTGGTTATAAAAGTTTTCAATAGGTCATGTAAAAAGGCCAGTTATTGTCAACTAATAAGATATTAGGGTCTACTTCAAGAGAAGTGTCTAAAATCTGCAGAGGAAAAGCTTCTTTCCGTTAAATCGATTATGACGGTTTTACAGAATATATGATGTAGTTTTTAATTACGGCTTTTAGCACTGCCTTTCAACTAAATATCACTATTCAATAATAGTTGTAAAAAACCTTATCTGTTGCCAATGAAGAAAAAAGTCAAAAACTAGAATATACTGTAAACGCATGCGGTTATAATTTAATACGCATAAAATCGCACAATCTGACATCACGTATACTGTAGCAGGACTTCAATGCTTCAGCGGTTTTTACGAAATCGCATGTTTTTGGAAACTCTTATTGGAAACAGCTAAGGTACAAGTTTGTGGCTCTACGGCAACCTTTTTGTAGCCTACTGCGGTTTGAAACTGAAATGTTATCGCGGACCGGCCTTAAAAAAACTACAAATATTTAGCAATGAAAACGCTTAAATTAGTTTATCATCCCCGGGGTACATGGGCAAAATGTTTTAAAGCATTTAACCTGAAAAATTAAACAGCCCGGTAACGAACTCGTCGCGGACCGGTACCGGGCCGCTGCCCGGCGGTTGCCGACCACTATGGTTTAAAGAACCTCATCTTGGTAGGCAAAATGGTAGAGCTACTTACACCATAACTCACGTCAGCCGCACATTTAGCTAATTTTCGATAGGTGGCGCAGGAGCTGAATTATTTATTTAGTGGCTAAATAGGGGTAGGGTTGGTTAGTAAGTTTTTAAAAATGTCATGACCGACTGGATTTAAAATAAGATTACTATTTTTACGCTTCTCGAATACGTCATGCAAGTATAAGATTGCAAAAACACGTACATTAACGAACTGCTGCTGTGCCAATTTGTGCAAACTTGAACCAAACGAAAATAGAACAGGTCATCAAGCTTGGGCTATATAATTCGTTACAAAGCACAGGAACTGTCACGCACAAACGACTTGGGCGTCTGACGGCTTGTTATATAATTGTGCGCACGAGTTGGACTGAGGTGGGACGAAAACATTATCGTTGTTATATAACAATCACGTGTTGGCTCGTCACGTTTTCTTACCGTGCTAAGAAGTTTGCAAAAATACAGTCCATCGCATTGCAGCATTGCTGGATAGAAATGTTGTTTTGGTTGACAGGTGGTTTTAGATCAGGGGCGGCAACCTTTTTTCTACTGCGGACCGTTTTTGAAACTAAAATTTTATTGCGGACCGGCCTTCAAAAAACTACAAATATTTAGCAATGAAAACACATAAATTAGTTTATCACCCCCGGGATACATGGGCAAAATGTTTTAAAGCATTTTAACTTGAAAAATTATACGGCCCGGTAACGTCGCGGACCGGCAGTTGCCGACCATTGTTAGATGACAGCTTGTTTTAGACGACGGTTTGTTGTCAGCTGTCATTTTGTTGCGCTGTGTAAAACATTAATTTAGTTACTTTATTGATGAAGTAGGTAAGATGCGCGTTAAAGGGCAAGATGGGCGTTACACAAGAAAATTTGTGCGTTACATAACCGTGACATTAGTGGTCGTTAGTTTTTTAAACGACGTTAATCATGCTTTAGGTCTTGACCTGGAGCCTATTTAAACCGAGTCTCGGAGTGGGAGAAGCAGAAAGCCGCAACAACAAGTTAGAGTCAACAGCTTAACATATTTGGGCAAGCAAGAAACCATCAGCCATTCCGGGGCTTTATTAATGGACGGGGTAATTTAATAGGAAAGATGGAAATGTGGTATCAATTTCCACAAGCGTTTGCAAAAATATGCGTACTTAAGTATTGTCTTTACTATTTGATATATCATCAACCGGCAATTATATATAACTACTTTAACGTGTCTACGTCTCTTTCGGGGTATTTTCATCAGTGATTAGAACATCAGTTTTTACGTTTATCGTGTATAGAGAAACGTAACACATATGGATTTCTTTTGAATCGTGGTACATTAACTCGCGCGCTAACACGATGAAGGGAAAAAACTGATGTTCTAATGCTAATCAGCTGTTGCTCGCTTTTGACGCCTTTAAAGTACAGTTTTCATCAGCGTTTTACTATTGTTTTTGTTCCAGTTTTCTATTGTTATCAACCTGAGTGGTGTTATAAGAACGAGTGTGTTGGGTAGTGTTCCATTACCCTAATGAAGACGCCCCGAGTTAGACGTCGGATGAATTATATAGCTGCCTATTAAGCAAAAAAGCTTTATAAGTTTCTGATTTTTTTAGACACAAGCTGTTTGTTTTGTTAACATATCAGCAAGATAATAAGTTATGATTTTGTCGGTTTTATTTTGTCTTGTCTGCATGATGGGGAACGCTTTTGGCGGTGAAGGTTACGGTATCGAGCTCGAGCGTCCACCCTATAAATTGGCCACAAATCAACCAAAAGTGAGTTTTATCCAATCTCTTTACCTTTTTTCTGAAGAATCGAATATATGTGTACTGTAAATGTTTTGCGTTCTGTTAACCCAATTTCCAACCATTTTTTAGGATAGAAGCTACGAGGTACGAGAATATGCAGCTGCAAACTGGACAAGTACTCAAATGGACAGCGCTTCATCAAAAAGTAGTGAAGCATTCATGCGCCTTTTCAAGTACATCCAAGGCCGCAACGCCGCTGGTAAGTGACTCTTTTTGATAGTGTTGTATGCAGTAATTTTTAACCACTCACAAAATCACTTTCGTTTCCAGGGGCAACCATCGATATGACTGCGCCTGTTACTACTCACATTGCTCCCGGACCTACAATTTTCGACATGAAAAGGACGATGTCATTTTACATTCCACAGGATTTTCAGGCAGATCCACCTGCACCAACAGATACCGAAGTTTACATAGAAGAGCGTCAACCCATGACCGCCTATGTTCGGTAATTCACCTTTAACTTAGTATTTTAGCCAACAGCTAATTTATTGCACATATCACTGAAGCTGGTGGTTAAAAAGCAAAAGCATTTCGGAATATTACATGATATTTTAAATCTGTTTCGTTTTTAAAACTGCGCACGAATCACAAGTGCTGGGAGTAGGTGTATCTATGATTTTCGAAACGTTGGAGCTACTAACCTATACCTTACGGCAGACCCACATTTAGCTAATTTTCAATAGGTGGTGCAAAAAGCTGAATTATTTATTCAGCAGCTGAACAAGGTTGAGGTTAAGATGTAAGATTTTGCGTTTTCAGAGATTGTTGTTTTAAATAGGTAAATGTTCTTTTTGTGCCACCTATCAAACTCGGCTAAATGTGGGTCTATCGTGAGGTATGGTGTTTTATCATTTTCCGTTCGAAACACCGTGATTATTTCCGCATGGTGGTACCGTAGTGCTAATGAACAGAATTGTGCTAAATCTCACTTTATATTGAGAAAACTTTTAGCAAATTCCCTGGCTGGGCGAGCGAAACGGAGAATTGGGTCAATGTTTACAAGCTCTTTGAAGACATGAAGAGAAACGGAGTTGATGAAGACACCGTCGATCTGACATCATTCTACACTGCTGGTTACAACAGCCCGATGCGCTTTATCAAACGTCACAATGAAGTTTGGCTCCTTTCGAAGACCCCGAATCGCACCTGATCTATTGTCTACATATACATTTTCACTATTGCAGTCACAAAAAGCATTATATAGCATTAATTCATGATTGTGGCCCAATGTTTACACAGCCTGGACTGTTGGCAGGTGTTTATGATGTACGAAGTTTTGCGTTTCATCCATTCGTTACGATTTGCCAGATTTTTGCGTTTCAGCACATACTAGTGCCTATTACAATGTGAGTTTTAGTGCATCAAAACATAACGAATAATATGAGCTAAAACACTATTCTGATATATTTTCTTCACTTCAATAAAACTCATATAAATGCAAATTACGTGCTTCGTATATTTTTGAAATCTTCTACGCAAAATGTGACATTTATGTTGCCTTGCGGTCGATAGACGTTTCAATAAGTCATGTAAAAATGCCAGTTATTGTTAACAAATAAATTATTGAACACTCCAAGACACGTGTTCAAAACCTGCAGGGGGAGCTTCTTTCCATGGAAATCGGATCTGGCGATTTTACAGACTATAATTCAGTTTTTATTGTCAATTTTCCACACCTCCTCATACTAAACTAAACTTGCCGAGTGATAATAATACTTAGTAAGAAAACTGGTACCAATGAAAGAAAAAGCGTCATGTCGAATGTGACATCTCAAAAAGCAGTAGATGCTGTATAGCCTATACATGCGGTTATGTAACTGAATTTCCAGTTACTGGAAAGTAACGTCGCTGTGTAATATTTCGCGCTTATGTAACATTCACGTGATGTTACAGCACGTTTTCCTTGTGCCAGTAGCCTAGGATGTACATAACTCCGAGTTATAGTGCCAAGAATAATGCTGCAACATTACTTCGAATATTTAGAAATAATTTAGAAATAATACAATATATGGGCGGTTCATTGTATCATGAAGAAGACTGAATACAAATGAAATTCCGGAAGCATTGTGCGTCAACAATCGCCTTTTTTGTATTTGTATGTACGTTTTGCAGATGATGGAATAATATAGATTAGCTAGGCACAGCAAACTTATGTATAAAATCGCACAACCTGGCAAAAAATACAACATTATAGCAAGACTTCAATGCTTTTTGGGCGGTTTTGACAAAATTATTTTGGAAATTCTTACAGGGAGCAGGTGAGTCGCAAGAAACGTATATGCGCACAGGGTGCTAAAACAGTGTCGTATATATAGACAAAACAAAATTTACAAAATAGGACCAAAACAAAACACACAATGCTTGGATTCTGCCGGTTCGCACCGGTTCTATAGAACCGTCTCACAAAATTTTATGAGATCAGCGAACCGGTTAGCATTACTGGTTACTGTCAATAGACTTTTTGTAACAGAACCGGCTGAAAAATTTGACTTTTGTGATAGAACCTCATGACAAAAAATTTGAATCCCACCACTGATTAAACATAACAAAGGAAGGTAAGTTTCTGGCTCTATACTAGTTGTTTAAGGAACTGCTTTATTATACGCATAACATGCTCTTTTTTCAATTGTTTTCAGAAGTGGAGTCTTCAGTTAGATTTTTAAATACGGTAAAATATTTATTGTTTTTAAAATTAACTTGAACACTAACAGCTGACTTGTACGTACATGGTAGATAGCAGCAAATCTTCAAATAAACACGGACAATTTTCAAAACAAAGTCATCCGCAAGATATGCGCTTCGCAAAATACATGCAAAAAAACTACATCAACGACAAAATGCTGCTTAAAGTGATGACCTGGTTGACAACCAGATTACTTTTAACCGTGCCCTTTCAAATACACGCACAAAATATTTCCAAAAGCAACCACCTTTGGCATTTAATCAGTGGTGACTAGACGCAATCTTGCCGATGCTTGATTGACTGCTTTGTGCAAAGGAATTTAACAACTACGTGTTTATTGTGCTTTGGGAAACATACCGATGGTTTAAACCGGTTTGCTTGTAGGCTAGTCTGATTCATTTTCAGTTTGTTTTAGTCGGAAGTAGTTGACTCAGTTTACAGAGCAGAAATAGTCAGTCATGATTTTCAGTGTTTTGTCTTTTCTTGCTTTCATGATGGGAAACGCTCTCAGTGATTCGACGTACAACGGTTACGAGCATCCGATTTGGAAGTTGGCCGCTGAACAACCGGAGGTGAGTTAAATGTTAAAGATTGGGACCTAAAAATCAGATTTGACTGGGACCCAAAAATAATTGTGAATGTATTCCGTGCATAAAATCTCGCCGCATTTTGATGGTGGTAAATAGGGTAAAAAATATTCTCTTATAATTCAACACAATGAAATGCAAATTATATTGATGTATTTTAGGACAAATCTTACGAGGTTCGGGAATACGCGGCTGCAAACTGGACTAGCACTGGTATGCAAGGTCACTTCGGTAAAGATGCCAGAAAGGCAGCGTTTTGGCGTTTGTTCAATTACATCCAAGGCTCCAATTCTGCTGGTAAGCTATACAACACAATTTATAAAATGTGCTTATTCTATACTGATACACATTTGTTAACAGGTTCGACTATGTCGATGACTGTGCCTGTGACACAATGCATTTCAACTGGAGCAACAATTTTTGACACGAAGAGAACGATGTCATTCTACATTCCACTTAAGTTCCAGGCAGAACCGCCAACACCAACAAACACTGATCTGTGTATCGAAGAACGACTGCCTATGACCGCATACGTTCGGTATCTGTTACTTTTTATATTGACGCAAAGTGTTTTCGACAGTGAATAGATGCAGGTTTCGAAGTTTTTTCCAAAAAAGATTACTCAAGGGCTGGTTTTTTTGCTAATCTCCAAGAAATCTACAAGTTACTGATAGATTGTTTTTCAACTTCCAAAAACAAATTCACAATTAAAATAACAGTAGGATATATTAATGTTGGTAATATTTACGTATAATTCCATGTCTATTTTACAGTACGTTTTCCGGCTACGCGGAAGAAACTGATTGGTGGGAGCACATTTACGTTCTACATGCTGACATGTTGCGTAATGGTGTTAACACCGCTAACATCGATTTGAAGTCGTTTCTCACTGCTGGATATGATAGTCCTTTCCATCTTATCAATCGTCGCAATGAAGTTTGGCTCACCACACCCTTGACCCCGACCACCAAAACTGATGCATGATTATTTTACTTTTCCTATTGCCATCATACGAAAACATAACCAATACAAAGCAACAAAAATCATTTAGCAGTACAGCATTATTTTGAGTTGGGATTTAATATGTACAGTCGGAAAGTTTATTTTAATGCACCAGGCTTTTATGTAAAAATCTCAAGCACATGATGCAAAACAAAACGACAACGCAGCAGACAAAAGTTTCTATATAACTGCATGAAACAGATCGTCAGCACCTAATTAGGAACTGACTCCATTTGCGATAGGAGTTTGATCGGGCTCGTTTTCTGTGGTGCACAAGCCTAGGATGCGACGCCGACGTTCTTCGTCAATCGGTTTTACCTCTCGGTCGGTGTTTTTCGATTTTGTGAATACTACTTTCGGTTTGTCGGTCTTTTCTTGAGTGACACCTACTGATTCCAATGTACCGACTCGTTCTAAAACACTTTTGCGAGTAGGCGGTGGTAAGTCTGTAGTCTTCGACGGTCCTATGTTTTCTGACCCGCTATCTGGGGTTGTAGGGCGCTCATTTTTAACGGTAGAGACAGAGGACTCCGTGGGTATAATTGGCGCAGGTTTAGCAACAGTGGTGGTGCTGTTGCACACCTGTTGCATTACAACAGGCAGCACCGTCGTTTCAGTGATAGCGTTTGTTGGTTTTTCAATTTTAAAGAATTCATGAACTCTTTCCTCTTCTACGAATTCTTCCATGACGGTCATGTCCTGTAATAGACCAAACAACACAATATAAGTCATCCATAATTTTGTGGTGGTGCCGAAGGATAACAAACTTTATTGCGCTATGTCTACTTTCATGTTATAAGGGGGTCTTAATATACGCACCGGCTGAAATTTGGCAAGAGGGGGCAAAATTGTACACATATATACTGACATAAATCGATTGTGGTATCCAGTAATTGCGTTCGCATAGGCATATATTATATACAATAGAATTGCGTTGCTGGAAACACTCATACAATATAACGGTTTTTTGTCATTCATCAGATTTTTCTGCAAAATATACTAACTTTGAGGTACAAAGTCTTGGCACGTGCCGGTGCCCATGGGTCTTAAGAAAGTAAAATACCAGTGATGCGACAAATGTAACAAGCACTTACTCCGAGATAAACATCATCGCTGAATATCTGGGGCGGCACAGCTTTTGGGTTTCCACACTCCTTGCGCATTTGTTCGCGAACGCTTGTATCC
Source organism: Phallusia mammillata (assembly GCF_965637545.1). Taxonomy (NCBI): domain Eukaryota; kingdom Metazoa; phylum Chordata; class Ascidiacea; order Phlebobranchia; family Ascidiidae; genus Phallusia; species Phallusia mammillata. The sequence continues at coordinate 23,170,307 of NC_137253.1, forward strand.
GTGGTGATGTCAATCCACACCGACTCGAGTTTTAGGTTCTGGATGACGTACCGCAATCGCGTTTGCTCTCCGTCCATCTGCACATAAAAGCATACGCGAGTTTAATATCGGCGTAGCGTGGATGGGTGATCGCAATAAAACAATGGATGAATAATTGATTGCCTGTTATAAAATTTTATTACGTGGTAAAATCGATGAGTCGCGCTTTTCAAATGGTGCGAACGTTTTTTTTTTGTGAATGCACCACATGACCTGACGAATTGACAGAACACCATTGTTCATCAACGGCCTTGAATCACTCGTTTGTCACCCATTATGTGTAATAGTTAACTTTGCAAAGATGTAATACTTGTCCAAGGTGGTTTGCTTGTTCGATTTACATTCTCTGCAGCCTGCTGTAAATTGCAGGCGGTCACTGTACAGCACCCTTCATTAAAAATGCGTAAGGCCTTGAAAGGGATATCTAGTCGCTCGGAAAATTCTGTCATAATCTGCTTCAAGGTTCGCAGTACAACGATCGAACGAAAGTGCACTTGTCGTGTCTGGTGTGCACAAGGCTACCCAACAGTCAACAGCAACGTCGTCGCGGTTTTTCAAGTATCGTTTGAGTCGACGGCCTACTTCAGGAAACATTCGAAGCAATCCGGCCAGTTGAAATCAAATTCCCGCCGTAAAACGCGCCTACGTATCTAGGTATGTGTTATCCGTAGCCACCCAAGCATGACACGATCGACCGGTGACGTATTGTTGGAAGGGGGAGAGGGCCATTAGGTGGTCATTATTTCAAATGTCAACAAATAAAGGATCGCGAGTGGTTTTGTAAATAACACGTGACTGGTCGTTCCACTTAACGCTGAATGCGCGTTGGTCATTAAACCAACATTCTACTCAAGGACGTTAAAAAGGTTTTGGAACCAACAGTGGTGATCATCGTAAGTGGCCAGGATTGCCACATTCAATGGGAATATGGGCCTCAATATGATGTTATGACGTGCCAGTATTTCGGCTACGTTACAACCAGGAGACGTGTAACAAATTCATGGAAAGTCATAAACGTTTAACACATACAAAGCGTATTGATTTCCTGACCAAACGCTAAGCATCAATCCAACTGATAGAGATAACATATACGTTTTTAATAAAATTCCACTTCATAGTTCAAATCAATTGCATGTAATATTTTGTTTGAGTCAATTTTTGTTTAGCAACATATTGTTGTAGCATTCACGTTAACCAGCAAGTACACTTCAATATTCAATTCGCCACGATCGATAAGATAAATGACCGACGATGAAAAGCAGACCACGAAAAGTGTAAGTCTCAGAGGGCACAATGTTATGAGCTGCGGGTTCCCAAAGGCCTTATTTGAGTCCAAATCTATAGTTGTTTCCGTGATTAAGATATCTTAACGATTCAGTAGGAAAAAAATCGACATAATGTTACCAAATAAAACAGGCATAACAAACGCAGCCAATACGACATGCTTTTGTTTGTGCATATAATGCTTCTTCATTATTAATATTTAACACATATTGACCCACCTTTCGGCTGCAAGTAACACTTGCCCAGTACACTCTGATCACCATCTTGTTACTTTGTGTTGACTTTCAAAATCCGAGGCTTCTCAGTCCAAGAATACACCCCGGCACACAACAGTTTTAAATTGAACGCTTAAATTGAACCCTAAAGCTGCTACAATGCTTTCATTAGAAGTAGGCCTGAAAGATTAAGAAACGACTCGTGACTATGCTGTAATTAAACTGTTCGGCTTCAAACGATAATCCCTCAGGCCAAACAGTTCCATTGGTTACAATTTCAGCTCAACTTAGCAAATGTAATGTATCCACTTGGCCTTTGAGGTCTCTAAAATTATCAGTCTCGTACTCTCGTCACACGGGCCGCAAACCCGCTGTTTTTTGTCCCCGATTGCAGGTTTACATTTCAGCATCGCTTTTTGATAAGCCCTGGTGAATTATTAACACCCGCTGTCGATCCCTATTGTTGCGCCAAAAGGGCCAACGGACAATTTTACTGCCAGCCCGGCTACGGTTTATAACTCACTCACTATACTGCACTGACTGACTACAGTTTTTCATACACGCCTTGGAAAGCAAACACAGTCGTGTGTGAGAATTGGATCTCTCCAACTTCCACCATGGAACGTCATGACCACAAAATAAACCGCAATGCCAGCACTGTACGGAACTACCAGTGTAGTACCAATAGCAATACTGTTTCATAGGTTTGATAAGAATTCAAAGCGTTTTGACTTTTGTATATCACCCATAATTTAAATAAACAAATCGTTGATGTCAAATTCTAGCATTAGATAAGATACATTTTGCTACAACTGTAGTAGGCCTACTATACTGTACTACGGTATACTGCTGTATTTTTAAGTAAAAGGTCACCACGTTTAATTCAGCACCAACACACTCTGAATGATCTCCTACAAAGATAAATAACGCTATTATAGCAAAACGTGGACACTCCCTCAATAAACAACACATCGTCGATGCTGGTTTGAAAACACCGACTGTTATTCAACCTTTAACGGCGCTTTCTGAATGACTCCCTCTTTGCCTGAGCCAGCGTTCAATGAAAAGGTCTGCGATCAATTGAGGCTTCAAGAGCTTTATCGCCATGTGTTATCACCGCGTCGTTTACTCGCGACAGGTTGCGTGACTAGCGATAAAAAAACAAAAGCGATTTACAGATGTAAAGGACATCTGGTGGCCCAATTGTTCCCTTTAAGCCTTCTGCAGTCTGCACCCAGTGTGCAAAAGCATTGTCAAAAAGTCAACTAGTTAACAATTTAATAATTTTGACGCGGTATTTTTCAAAAGGTGGTTTTGTCTGATTTGATAATGTCCAAATAATACTGTATAGCTATAACACAGCTAGGCCTTTATAGGCTATTATTGCTACTATTGTCTCCTTTGCAATTTCATTTCATGACCAAGTGTAAAGTCGCCACATTTAAGCGTTAAGGCCATAAGCACTATCTCAATGAATAACAGTATCAAAAAGATTAAATGTACGAACAATGTGTAACCCAGCAACTAACATTGCCCATGATTTACATGTGTGTTTGAAATACGAATAGCTATTTTTAGTAACACACTTTCAAAAATAAAAACAAACAACTGCAAATTTAGAATGTCAACCAACGTAACCATCGTCTCTATTTTAAGCCTAAATTTTTAGTAATTAATTTTTATCATGAAAAGCTCAATCCTTATTACAAATATTCGATTAAAACTCAACACACGTCGTACCAGCACTCTTCCGCTAGAGTGCGCTGGCGTTATGTTTTGTCCACAAACCGGAAAGCCCCTGATCCATATCCCGTTAAAGTCTGTCAAACGCAAATACAGAAACACATGCCTATCACAATTAGACGTACTTAAGATCGAGGGGTTACTTATTTCAGCCAACGTGGCATGCTGGGCAGGACTGAGTTATGTAAAATATAAAATGTCTCATGTTGCAGGATTTATTTAGCACACAGCGATGCAATCTTAAACTTGGCACCAAACCTGAATGTTATGCATAAAAGTTTAGTTGTTGCTTTTTTTCAAAACGAGTTTTTAATACATTAGATTGTGTGTGCAGTTTTCAAGCTTCATGTATATATTTTATCTGGTTCATCGATGTTTTATTAAATTAAAACTACTGTCATTGACTTTAAGCATTTGCTTTTCATTTTATTATCTAAAACAGTGTCTCGGAAATAGTTGGTCATTCATGGTACAAACATAGGAAATTGTGAGCATTTGTGAAAATGTACTTTCTAAACATGATTACTATTTTTTTTCTTAACATTCTTTCTTTATATTTGTTGTAAATTTGCTTTATTTAAATACTTTTAGTTATGGGACGATACCAGGTTTTGAAGCGAGTACGAGTACCACATGTATATACCTTCGATACCGAGTACGATTACCAAGTACTTAAGTGTAGTGTTGTACTTAGTTGTATATCATTGGCTAATCTATATGCCATGTTTGGGCACACACACACACATTTTGTAAAATGTAATCTCCACTTGATAGCGAAAAAGATAAACGTAAACTGGCTGAACTTTTTTCCAATTTTGTGCTGTCCGAAGCAAATATTGGCATAAAGTTGCCCATATTCTTATGGTGTAAATAGGCCTTCAGTACTCACATGTTGGTATTGAAAACTGAGACAAAATATTTCGAAACCGAGTACAAGTATCGATATGACTGGAAATTGTTCGATACCGAGTACCGGGTACTCGTCCCATCACCAAATACTTGTAGATTAACTTAATTGCAGTACAATTTTGTTTTAGATTATTCAACCATTAGAATGTATTTGATAACAAAATGTATACTATTGTTGGTTATATTTCAATCATCTGTAAATGCATTTGAAAACAAGGTATGTGAAACCCTTGAAGTTTTGTAAATTTTGCTTATTTTTTGCTTTTTTATTGCAACACCTTATTAAAAACATTTAAGATCAGCTAAACAGTAATAAAATAACCATTAAAAACTTAAACGTACAATAGTAATATGGTTTTATTATGATACCAGTAGTTTCTGCAAATGTATTTTGTTGTATGTTAAGTTGTAATGTTTTTCACAGCAAACTAGCAAAATGTTTAGCAATATTTTTGTAAGATAAGATAATCTAATAAATACATATAAAATACACTTTTTTTAAAATAGAATTTTCCTGATTTACCCAGGGAAAATATAAAACATATATATATTTTTTGTTTTAAGATTCATGCATGTTTTAACAGGATGCTGGAGGTAAAGATGCAGAAGAAATTGAGGATTATGTAGAAATACAAGAGGATCAAGAAATAGTTGAATTACCACCAGTCATTGAACAAGGTCCAGCGCGGGTTACACATGTACTGGATATTGGGGATGGTGACAAAGCATGGGTTATTGATGATGCAATTAAACACCAACTAAAGGAAAGTTACTTGGGAGTCATCCAAGGTTCAATGAGTCCTGTCAGATTCACATTTATGCACATGGTGAGATGTTTGTGGATTTTGAATGTGTTAAATTTCATGTCTTCTTTCAGTAACTTAGATTTTACTTTTATGAGTAAATTTAAAACTTTACACCTTTGGATATCAGCTTTTAAATATGTTGGCGAACAGAGTGTATGCAAATAGCTTGTATTAAGTTCTTTAGCCTAATTATTGCTCTTACCTGTGACTCTTAAAAAAATACAAAACCTAAAACATTAAATTTGGTAAATTTGGTCTTTTAATATGTCCAAAAATGCAACCGTATTTTGTAGAACTACAGCAAAGCAGACTTAGATAAACCATGGAATTATGGAAGTGCACCATGGGTAAAACCAGTAGATCTGGAATACCTAAAGTCTTTGCCAATTTGGCTTGAACTTCAACCAGTTGTTGAAAAAGCAATCCAAAAAGAGGTGGGATTTCTTTTTGAATGCTTGCTGTTGAGTATTCCCAACATTAAATACTTCGGGTTTGTATTTTAGGTTTTTATGGAGTATGGACAGCTTCAGTTATTACGAGCTTTAGATGCTATGCCACCAGCAGTAAACGAGTTCTGTGCTCCAAACAGATATGTACTCACATTGTTTTTGGGTCATGAGTGGAGGTTAAATAACTATGGCCAGGTAAGACTAAGATTTTTTACTCTTTCAAAACATCAGATTCATCAGGAAAGTTGTGTGTGATTTCAGGTGTCATTTTATAGTAAAATGCGCAATCCAAACATTACCTCCGAGCCGAGATGGGAGATTACTGAGAGTGTCCATCCACATGTCTACCGTGCGCTACTATGGCCATCCTGTCACAAAGTGCTGTTCAGAGCCCCCTGTGTCAACTACTTCAACCATATGCCATATCTGAACATATACTTTACAACAGACGAGAATAGCAAAGGTAGTTGTCTTCATTGATTTTCTTAACTCGTCTTAATCAAACATGTAAGCCTTAAGGTAACATGCTTGTGTTTAAACTGTATTTCAGACCAAGCGTGTTATACAAAGTACTTTTCATCAACTTAAACATTGATAATGATGTTTATGCCCGTTCATTAGGTTGTCTAGATACGTTTTAATTTCACGTATATTGTATTCTTTGCAAACTTGCAGACTTGGGGTTGTTATTTTTCCTGGTTTCCAAATGGTCGAGGGTCAAATATGATACGTGACTGAAAACTGTACAGCATGGCGCAACAAGGCTTTTCCGGCCTACTAGTGAATACGCACTCCATGTGTCTGCCGCACGCAGCAAGGAAGCTTTGTTTCCTTTGGCAAACTTCTAATCAATCGTTTCGAACGCGATTTTATGCTATCTCTATTTATCAGATTCTTACTTCGGCCATATGTTTTTTTCTGCCAATGAGTTGAGTCGAATGTTAAATGTTGTGGCTTTAACCCCGTTAAGGCATTGTGGGCCCACGCTTCCGGACCAGTTGGTAAAAATCAGGTCATTAAAGTAAGCCTGTACAAATAAGGCCAAACATACGTCCCCTTTTTGAAGGGCATGTCCGCTGAAATAACCTTTGAAAATATCTTCATCCAAACTTGCTATGTCAATTGTTGGCGTAGAATTTTTAAAATATTTTCGTTAAACAGTATCTGATAATGATCTTTACCAGCAATTTGTCCCAATTTTACACAAAGAAATGACGGTAAATATAAGCAGAAAACCATGGTATCTCATATGTTATAGGAATTACTGTGCCATTTTCGTTGACTAAGAAGTCGGACGCGGAGAAAGAGGACTTCGGTCACTTCACGTTTGACAACAGCGATGCAAATAGAACGATAGACTACGACAAATGCCTACTCCGAACATTCTACGATAGAACACAAGACAGGTAGGCGTTTTGTGCTGCTGGTCACGTGCTTTGTGGTGCATTCCTACATTTTAAATTCAGTTGAAACGTATAAATGTTATGTTTTACGTTTTACGCAAGCCAATCTTACCCCAGTAATACAAAAAGAAAGTTACATCTTGTATACGTGACATGATAAATCCCTCTCGCACCAGCTTGTCATCTAACTGCCCGTGATATTTTATACAAAATGTTACTCTGAGCTATTTGTATATGGGCTAAATTTATCTATGTATTTTGTGTATCGGTCGCCTATTCCAAAAATGTGCGATGATTGTTGGCAGGTTGTGCAGCTGTTTTGATCTGGTGCGTTGACTCAAATTAAGCTTCTATTGTTCCACGTAAAAAGCATACGGGCTGTCAAAAACCAAACACACACAAAATGAATTTTGTCCAATTACTTAAACTGTCGATGCATAACTAAGAAACTATACATCATGCCCAAAAATAATTCCCTCGAGTTTACATATATGTTTCAGTTTACCCAATGACAATGTTGTAACTCCTTGCTCTTATTGTTGCAATAGAATTATAACAAATGTTGTTTTTCAGGCCAATTCACATTTTTGATGGTCTTTTCACCACCGAAGAACTTCGGGCTTGGCGAACACATCTTCTTGGTGTAAAAGCTGCAATGAATCCGTTTGACCCAGCTCCACTTCAAGATCATGACAATGTTCAGTGGATGTCTCAATATAACGTAAAGTGATTTTTTGTGACACTAACCTGCCAAGTTACTAGTGACTCATGTTATACTAAAATAGGGTTTTCTTTAATCGAATTCGCCATAGATCTTTCTATGGGCATAGAACATCTATACATTACTTTATGTAAATAATAATCTAACCCGGTTGCATATTTATAACGCGGTTTGCATCAAGCGGCTGTCGCCTTTTTTCCCATATACAATTGGACATGAAATTTAAACACACTTTTTGTTTACCAGTATACTTTTGCATTATTGTTTTTTTCCAATTTTTCTTAATGGCGAATTTCAAAATTAAAAAATGTTGTCACAGATCGACAAGTTCTTGCAAACCGACATGTGGCCGAGACTGCAGGGACTTCTCAAATACGTTTCAAACGAGACTGATTGGAGTCCCTATGATGTTGCACTTAACTTCATACGAGCTGCAGATCACACAAGAATCCATCCCGACTCTGAATCACATCAAGTACTGATTTATATTGCTAAAAATAAACTGTTGACGTAACCGAGCTATTCGAACTTTATATTAGTGGTGTCAACCGTAATTTTTTGGGGTAATTTTGAACGTACTGCAGCGGGTCTAAAAACTTTTTATGCCGCGTCGATGCCGCACACCGCGCAACTTATTTAACAACTTTTGCTTTGAAAAAACGTCGACAATATGTACACAGATTTGTTACGTTTTTCTGTCATAAAAGACATAATTAGTAATGTCCAGAATCTAAAATTCAATTATTGTTAGTTTTTAGAAGAGAGGGTGTTGTATTTTGTTGTTGGTTTGTGTTATATTGTTCAAGTTTGCTTGGAATTTATGATTTTGTGAAACTGTTGCTGTTTGACCTTTTCATGCAAACTTGTAGCATTTTAAGGTAAACATTAAAATGTGTTTAATGTTAAATGTTTGCAATGCAGATTTAAGAACTGATGTAGGGCTTTATAGTTCAATATTATACGTGGTGCAGTGCAGTGCAGTGTCAACCAATTTCTTTTCAAAATTTGCAGTTTCGGTGCAGTTTGCGAACAGCTTGAAATTTTGCGGTGCGAACAAAAATCCCAAAATTTCTGTCCGCGACATCACTACTTTATATACCTTTTATAGCGTTTTTTTTGTAGAGGTGCCTAATATATTTACAAATGCGAATATTTAGTACCCAAAAATGAAACTGTTTGCTTCTCTCGTGCAAACTTTGCTTTTCTCTTTTTTGAATAGACCGAATTCACAATGCTACTGTACTTAAGCGAGGGAATGAAACCATCCGAGTATGGTGAAACGATGTGGATGGTGCGACGTGATACGGATGGTGTGCACGAGTTTCTGGGACCAGGAGGTGATTTGTACGAAACCATCGCAGCCGTTGCTCCCAAGTTCGGACGCATGGTCGTTTTCAGAAGTAAGTCAAGAAGCAGTATTACAATGGGTGCAGCTTTGTTATTAGTTATCTGGATATTTTTTGGTTTCAAATTTGTCTCAACTAAAAACAAACAAATATGCAAGTACCTACAGGCAAGGAAGTCATAGTAGTTGTATGTTTTCAGATTAATTGCATAGTTTAAATGGTTATACCTTATATTAAAACACAGTTATAACTTTTTTCAACTGAAAACACAATTCTGCAAGTAACTGCAACTGAATCATAGTAGTATCGCATGTTTTCAACCTAATAGCATAGTTTTCGCGGCTATCCCTTTCAATAAAACACGGAGGTGAAGAGCTCTATTTGTATTTCTGATTCTTATTGGCTGAAACTTTTACATGTGTTACCAGACAACATCGAGCATTCGGCCCATCCTCCTTCCACACTGTTTCTGGGCGGAAGGTACTCGTTTGCGGTAAAAGTCAGCCGGAATCTTCGTCTCGCCTTTGTCAAACGTATTTATGAAGGGATGGAAAAAGTGGACATGTCACCGACTCTTAAGACGGTCAATCGGTTAGTCTCGTGCAAACTTGTATACATTTGCTTACATGAGTTACCATGCAGAATATTATGAAGTGTTCAGATGGTTTGAGTTTGTTAAATTGCAGTTTTATATTTACTCAAGCAGCTGTGTTATATGCAAGACGCTTAGCAGCAGCACCTTCGCCATAACCTGTAATGGATTTTGTCTGGATTAACCAAAATTAACTATGATTAATACCTGTCTTGACAAACCGCCTTTGCCGCAAACATTTTACTGTCAAACAATAAGCCCAAAGTAGCTATGAGTTGTCCTGTATTTAAGTGTGATTACACTGGGCAACAAAAAAATATTTTTTTATTGGTGTCTATAATTTTTTACTTGATTTTGACTATTTCCAGTGCCCTGATTTCAAAAATGCAATCGGTTTATCTGTATCACGTCTAGTTTTCCTGTTATGGTACATCCACGTTTGAAAAACAATCTATATGTATACGCTATAGTGAAACTGGTTTTGAGGATTTTATTTGGAATTAACGTTTAATTGCAAGAACAAAATTTTGAATTTAATTTTAAATGTAACAGGTGGACACTCCTAACCAACAAAATTCAATATATAAAACAAAAAAAATGTTTCAAATTTGTAAGTTTTTAGGTATATCGGGTATAGGCCTACACATTTACTTCTGTAACTTTCAGAAATGACTGGCAGCAATATCGTCCCGTTTAATTGACCAACAGCAGTTAGCCAGGACCACATTATTTAGACACGTCTCGTTTTACTGATATCCTGTTGGAACCTTTCAGCTTAATTCTCAGCATTTATATCCCTTACGTTTTAAGGGAAGTGTAGCTTTATACTTATTTTCGTACCGAATTTTTTAGATTGCTTAATAACTTAGTTATGTACTCTTTTCTAATAATTTCAGTCCCTTTCTACTGTTTTTGTTCATTACTGCAATATTCCAGTCAACATTAGGTAAGTGGAGCCCATTGCTTGCCCTAAACCCCTAAAGTCACATCGAAGTGTGCAAGATATGCACAGTTGATACAAATCGTTTTTTTTTTCTTTTTAGTTGTGTTGTATGGATATTCACCAGTAAGGTAGCATAAAACATCTTGTTAATTCATGCAACACCTTATAGATGACCTAGCCACTATTAATTTTAGTTTTACCACCTTGCTTTACGAGTCTGAAAATCACTCCATAAAACACGTATAGTTTAAAGTTACCACTAGCCTGCACCAACCATTTTTAGGCAGAGCATTAACATAGAACACATATTCATGCTATGAAACTGACTGCACTGTAGGAAATTGATGTGTATAATGTAACAAAGCTTTAACAAACACATAAAAGCATGATTTTAATGTCATTGAATCAATATGGTCATAAATTTTGATTTTGTAAATAACTTAAAAAGTTGATCTGATTGAAGAAAACCGTAATGATTTTTGAAATCAGCACCCCAAAATTAGTCAATATCAGTTTTAACATTAAAGACACCAAAAATTGTGTTGGCCAGTGTATTGGCGCCACAAAACAGCACATTTTATTTACCCCAGTTTTATGTAGCACATCTATAGATTTTTCCGAAGCATGTAATACTCTATATTTTGATTTTGGTCTGTTTTTTTTTTTTTTAGGCAACTACAGATGGGCGCCCACGACGACCCGACAAAGTCCCCGTTAACCGACTCGCATCTCAAACGACTCTACAAAAAAATAATAGACATGGCCTCCAATGCGAACTATGAAGAATATCAAAATGAATTAAAGCAGCCGTTTCAAAACCTGTAACACTTTGTTGCAATGTTTCATGTGTTTTTTGTCCTTTGTCGTAAGCAATACTATTGCCAAAAGAGATTAACCGCATATACTATGGTTGGAAAGTCGCCTTTAAAAGCCTACTGTTGCGTATGATCTATAAAATAGTTGCAACATATCAATGGATTAAGAAGTGTCTTATTTTTAAATTTGTATGCAAGATGCTAAATTAAGTGCCTTTGCAAACTATCTATGTGGTATTTGCCACATGCAATTTTCTAGTTAAATGCATGACGTCTTCCTGCCATTCTCATTGCCAGTTTCCTGCCAACAATTATACCACATTTTGTGTACGTGCTTTCCAAGCGTCACCACCGTATGGTGCTTGCATACAAGTTTTCTTAAAGCCCGAACTTACCACTGCTCCATTCACTGTACATTTTCGTATGTGCAATCGTATGTGTATGTTTTTCTCAGATACACAGAAGCTTAGTCGCTATTGGCTTGATTTGATTCATAATACTGCTGGAGAATCCTTGTGGGTGAAATGTCGGCGGAAAATTCAGAAACAAATGCTCTTAAGTAACAATAGTTTACCAATGTAAAACAGATCGTAAGTCGTAAAACCGTGATTAGGCAGCATAAAAGTTACTTGGTTCAAAAAAGATTTTCACATTTGAGGGTCCACTTACAAAAATTCCCTCACCAGAAAATGGAAGTCACTAGTCACTACACATCAAATAGACCGAATTAAAATAGGTCATCTTGTAAAGTTAAATAACAAAGTCATCAACGTTTATTCGCATCAAAAGAACAATGTTTTGTTCGTGCGTGGGGAAGTGTTCTCTGGTTCAAGTTATTATTTAAACCTTTACTTAACAAAAAATACACACTGATCTTAGTTGTTTAGTTCCCGGTAAAACAATGTCACAAAGTGCAGATATTATAAGCGAAATTGTATTAACCAAACTAAATTGTAAACGAAATAAAAGTTTGTAAAATTTTGTTTTATGCTACCGCACAGTTTTTTGACTCACACTCAAAACAGGGAATTCCCCGGAAAGTGCGGTAAAATGCCCTGTTGGAAAACGATCCAGATAAATTGCAAGGAATGCCTGTGATGTGTGTTAAAACGGTTTGTATTTGGAAACGTGTTTGGACATTTTCATGGACTGAATGTATATTACGTCTATAAGTTGTACATCTGTAACCATTAGTTTGCATATTTTTATCAAATAGATAATAAAAGCATGAAGTACTGGAGTTTATTTATTATTGGGAGGGACCACTAGTATTGTACTATTACTTGCCCACCAAATGCAGTTCCGAAAATGCCAACTAAGTTTTATAGTGCATATGGATGTGGCAATGTGCCAGTAACCAATTGAACAATATGCTGAGTCACCTGAGCTGAGTGATTACAGTTTGGTTGAATGTGAGGCCTATTAAGGTTGGTTACTATTTGTTCATTAAGTGTGTTCCTTCTATCAGGTTGACAGTATGTTACATAAAACTCCAGGCAGCAAATCCTGTGGTTATCTTTTCAGTTGACAAAAAAACGCTCAATCGGGGAACAGCTATTACACGAGATGTGAACTAACTTGGTCAACCCTGAGGATGACCTTTCTGTCAAATGCAGTGGTACATCTTTTTCATGTTATATCTACGAAAAGGGATGTTGAATCTATTACAGAAACTACAAGTCTGGCTTGCCTGAAGAATAATTTAAGCTTGTTTGTGAAAACAAATTGTGTGTGTTTAATGCAAACAGAACTTAACAGCCCAGATGATTTTATTGCTGCATTGATTCAATTAAAGCCAGCATTTGAATCTATATCACAATTTGACTTTGCATCAGGCAAACCTTGTAAAGGAATAAAAAATCTGAGGGCTGATGTTTTGCAAACTCTTAACAATGGATGGGAAGTGTTTGTTACTGAAGATGCTTTACAAATTGTTGTCACTTTGTTACAAATAACTTCACATTTGGAAAGAACACTTGGTGATGTAAGTGAATTTATAATGATGATTGTTTTGAAATATGTTAGTGTAGTTTATAGTTACACAATTTTTGTGCAGGTATTTCTTGTAAAAGGAAAGGTTTGTCCTTTTTTACTTCGAGATTTGTTGGCCAGCCCTGAACTTAGTGAAATATGCTTGCCATGGAGAATGAAAATGATGCAGTTATTGTTGGGTGGCCCATTTAGCCTCAATTTAAGAAATCTTCTCTGGCATGGATTTGTGGCACCTGAGGAAATCTCTATTGGGTATGAAAATTATGCATATGTACCTGTACCTCCACATGCTTCAATCTGTATTGTTTTTGCTTTCAGATGTGCTAAAATGATGTTTGCATGTGTATATGACCTGTACTGCTATTTGGAGGAAACAAATATATATGACCGTATTCGACTGAGGCCATTGGTCAAAATCAACACAAGCACAAACATCATTAACAAATTGTTTCCTGGTATGCAGAAGAACTTTGCCCGAGGAGCATATTTTGAACTTATTTATCTTTACAGTTAAACTCATTGAAGAGGACATTACTCAAATAAAAGCCTACTTTGAAACTTCTCTGTACATTGCCAAAGTCATGCTACCCTACTTTCTCCACAGTGTTTCCTGCTACGAAAACAAAAAGTTTGTAATGTTGTATTTTGTATGCTGACTGTGCAGGCCACAAATTAAATTACATATTTACACCAGCTGGTAGTGTATTGCAGTCAAGTTTGGTCATGAGCAATATGTTACAGCAAAATTTGGTGCAGTCTATTTTAGATACTTTTTTGCTTTTGTTAGACTTGATATCTGTGTTATAACACTTCTCCCACAACTAGAGACTTTGTTAAGATGTCAATTTGCAAGTTGCAACAACATGCCTGAAAGAGTGATGACTGCACAGTCAACTGAATTCTACACCACCATGGATGAGGCAAGCTCTATTTACTTGATTTTGCAATTATATTTGCACCAAATGTGTCGGTTTAATGCTTGGTATTTGGTTTTAAATTCAACTCTATTAAAAAGATTTTAGCAGAACATCTGCCCAGTGGAAAAGAAAATCAGTTGAAACATTTCTTTGACAAACAATTCATGGTATGAGCGTGTTTATAGGACATGGTAAGACAAAACTTATTAGTTATTTTTCTTTTAAATTTTACAGGTTCTGCTGACCGACATTTTCAATCAACCTGAGGGATTACGATTACGCGATCGCCTTTCGCATGGCGAACTTGACACTGATGACGTCACCCAATATGTTGCAGATCTTATTATATTTGTGGTGACGTATGCAAGTCACAGGCCTTTAAAATTTAACGATGATGGACTTTGCAAAGAACGGTTTGACTTTTGTCCAAACTCTTGTATTTGTTACAACTCATCGTGGTATTCAAATGCCAGTTTGAAAATATCAAATTATGAGTCTGTTTTCCATCCGCTAGCTGTCGCTAAAAGGTTGTCAAACGAATGTTTGGATTTGTGCGATCAATTCCAAACACTTGTGGAAACAGTAAAGTTCGAAGATGACGGGAACTCGGCTTCTTGCAATGAAACATGCGATAGAGTTTATGAAAATTGCGCACGGCTGTTTGAATCTCATTTTCACGAGGAATTGAATACATGCGATGTGTGCGACGTATTGCCACGCATTAAAGCAGTTCGACGAAAGAAACTGGAAACATTACATAGGTTGGAAATTAAATTAGAGCAATTGTTGAACATAACTTTTCAAGCCTTTACTTGCTGTTTCCATATGTAAATATGTGCAAGATTGTAACATGCAGCCATCCTAAAATATTTAGTGGTAACATAAACTTGATATATTACACAATGCAGATCTGATAGCAAAAGCTTGGAAGCCTCTGCGTTCCTTCGGCAAATTGCAAAAAATAGTCTCAACGCAGCCCAAAACTTGTTGTCATCTACTCGGTCACGAGCTGAAGATCTGCGTGCTAAGAGGTTACGTTCAAGACAAAGACAAAACTTTCAAAAGCTCATTGCATGGTAAGTGATTCGCGACAATGTTTTTTTTGCCTTACGGTCGCGGGGTACCGGGCTAAACCGGTCTAAACCGGTCGACAATTTTGGAAGGTGTTTTATATGGTAATATTTGCAAGTTGTAGTTTCTGGTGAGCATTGCCGAATACACAGAGTAAAGAATGTGTCCCACGGCGTCTAAAAATAAACATGAATCATACCAAGAAACCCATGCGTATTCAAATGCAGGAAATATCACACAAATTTAAACGTATGACCCTTTTTAGCTCATGTTGTAAGTTGTATTTAGCGAAACGAGTTTTGACATATTATTTATCTCTAATGCTTGTTTCTTGAATTTTCGACAAACATTTTGATGTAGCTAATCCAATCAGCGCGGGGCGGGCGTGAAGTTGATTCAAATATTTATACCACGCCTGTTTGGCGATAAATCCGTCAGCGGCATCATAAGCAATCGCCGAACGCCTGTTATACACCGATACGATTTTGTATTGGAGCGTACGGGCTTGTGGCATTTACTCTCACACTGGTACGAGTCAAATGGGTGGTACAATGGGATCGCTTTGTGTCGCTTGCGTCGTGCCGACTGTTTACGGAGATTTACTTATTCCTCATTTACGTAAATCGTTTTTGGTGCCTGTCGCATATTGCAACGTCTTTTTTACTTGGAAATTTTTTCAAGTTCCCACACACGTAACTCTTGAAGGAAATAAATCAAATAAATCAATATCTATTCACCTTTGGCAAAGTAAACATGACATAAATATTTCAGTCTCATAATCTCTTTCAACAGTCCGTAATAGCGTTTTTTGGCTGTCTCAAGCAATTTTGGCACCTTATACCTGAATTGTATTTTAAACATTTTTCGATTCCACATAAAAGTTGTGCAACTGAAAATACACGATAGCTGAGTAATCCACGAGTCAAGCAGGCAATATATCGCCTTGTTGATAGTCGACACGATCCCAGTTGTTACCAATCCGACTTAGCAAAATTGTGTATGTTTGGTCACGACAATCTCTTGACTACAAAACAACATTCTTGTCTAGCTTTGCAAATTCTGACGTCTGCTGTCGCGGATCAGTCTGTAATTAATATCGTCTTAACCGTCCCGCCCTCCAGTCCACAGAATGATATGCGACGGAACCGCAAGGACAAAATACCTTAAAATTTTGTTTTCTTGTTACCTAAAACAAAAATATACGCAGCTGCAAATGTACACGTTTTAAATCGTCTACAATTACGAGCCAATTACCAAACGACAACGCCCACACAATTTTTTAATATTCAGCACTCTAATCTGTATGATCCAAATTAAACATATGCTTCAAACCAAACAAACATGCGTTGCCTAACTAGAAAACAATATTGTATACATGATCATGTGGTAGAATAGCGTCGTGTTTTGTGTGGTTGCTTAAACACAAACCTAAACCTCTAAACCAGGCATAAGTCATGAATCATCTTGACAACGGCAAACGCCATTTACACGGTATATAAACCAGGCAGTTGATTATTGCTACCATCGTATAAATAGTACTCAAAGCAACAATTTAAATCCGGCTTGGTGTGCCATATACCACCTTACTCGGAAATTGCTTTTTACAAAATAAACCAACCCCAATTTAACGTTCCAAACCTTTACTGGCGATACATGAAACTCGAAAAGTGCAACAGCAGTATAAGAATATTTTTTTACTATTTATGATTACGACCACAATAATTTTCGGTATTTTTGCAATATGTAGTCAGTACCAGGATATTGCTGAGTCAAATCGTGGACAAATTTATATTTATATACATAGCAGGTATCAAACGATATTCAAGCTGTTACTTTACCTTGTCATTTTATTCGCATGTGCCGTCTATTTCAGCTACCCAGTGATCACGTCGGGTTTGAAATTCCACTGCTGTGCTGTGTTCATCTTCATCCATCATCGCTTCGACGCCGAAAGGTTGGCCGCGCTAAGAAGGTTTGTTGATGCACCTATCATGTACACAACTCGCACGCGCACGCAGGTTTTCGGGCCTTGAAATTAGGGCAGAGCACGGGACTGCTTTCCCCGCTAATCCGTGTTGTGTCATAACAGAAGTGCGAGTCTGAATATTTTACTCCTCTCTTCGACTCTTTGTGATCGCGCGATGCGTCAGACGATACAAACTGGCGGTTGAAAAGTTCAAATGTTACATTTAATTTTGCTCATTTCTGTAACGCTAGAATTTCGGTTTTGTTACTTGAACGCTTCTTATTTGGGACCCATGTGTTTCGCCATTTTATGCAAAGTGTTCTTGTTAAGAATACGAGATCTTTCTTATCGTTCTATCTGGGATTTCCGAAGCGGCCTAAACGTAACCTTTACTTCTGTCTTGAAAAAAGCTGATAGGGCCAACACATCTTTCGCCCTAAGCCCAAAAATTCTTTTTCACCCAAAACATTTTCTTAAAGTTTATGTTTTAGTGGAGGTAGGTGTGATGAATAAACCGAAAGACAAACTCTTGTGAAAGAATTTTGTTTCCGAAACACAAAATATTATTGCCCGGCACTAACAGTAAGTTTCGGTGGAAGAAGAAATACAATTCGTCCTGTTTTCACTTCGGAATTTATTTAGATTAACTTTCCCCTTGCTTATTAATCTTGACCGACTCAAGGCCCCTTATGCTGTAATGCCAGCCTACACAGCAAGTAAAAACAGCACACCTTGTTGTACCTGTCATGTAACAAGTGGTGTTGGCAACGTTTTCGCAACTTTGCTCCTTTTTAGGGATTTCAAGACGCTTCTTAGGATTTCTGAGAAGTTGGTCACGTTTACTTCCGCAGATGTTAACAAGTGGGACGATGCTGTTTCTCTCATCTCACAGCTTTCTCAGCTTTTCCGATAGCTGATACCGCGAACAGGTACCACCACTTAAAATTAGACATCGTGCTGTGTTGTGGATCTATTTTTAAAATTTATAACCGTCTGCATAACATAGATCTAAACAGGCTACAATTTGTTGTCAATTTAAGGCGATAACGTCCCAAACCGGGGGTCGTATAATCGAATTACATGCCGATCTGGTGTTCGTTTTCACCGCTGCTAATGGGAGTGGAACTTTCCTTACTTTAGCATTTAAGTTTATCCAAACCGGTTTTGTTTCGTATTGTGCTATTCACGTATGTTGTCCCTAATTCAAAAATTAAAGTAAAACTCGGTTTCAAAGTTCCTTCAATCTGAATTGAAAACTTTTACGCTGTTGCAAGGCGAGAAACAAAATATACCAAACCTGAAATAAAAACAGCATCTCGTAACTGACGATGTGTCGTTGATAATAATGTGTATCAGGGCTCGTCCATGTATATCGCCACGGCAATTTGCCGTATGTTTTCAGTTTCGTTATCAAGTTATGGCATGGACATATATAGATCTATATGTGGTGAAAGAATCACGTATCGCAATTTTCAATCACTTGTTTAGTCTTTCCGTTTTGCCCAGGAGCAGTTGCTTATGTCTTTGTGGCAAGAGGTGTTTCGGGATTCATAAACAAATGCCACCACGTGACGTCTTTTGCCAGGTGGCGCTTTCGATACCAGTAAACGAATAAACATGTGGGTTTAGGTTATGACTCGACCACTCGCTAAAACGCACAAACCAAACACCTTGTTTAAGTATGTGCGTGGGATTATATGCAGTTGGTACCTGGAGGTTTCTCATTTGTGCCTTCACTTAAAACGTCGTTTAACTTTGCAAACGCTATTCTCTTTACCGCGAAACATATTACAGCCCTTAATCTCAACAAACAGGTTACCTACACGATCAACTGTTATAAAGATTCTGACGGGAAACGGACGAGACAACATATTTGTAAAAAACATGACGTTTAAGATTTACATAAGATGTGTCGAAACGTTATGTTCTTTACAAATATATCGTCTTGTCTGTTTCTTGTCAGGTTTGGGTGTTTTTTCATAAAACCTAATATAGAACTTGATCTATGTTGGGTAACAGAAGAGGCAGGGTTCATAAGCCAAAAATTGATCGATTTGTCACGTGACACGTTTGACAGGATGACCACAATGTCAGGCTGATTAATCTGTGTTTTACCATGGCAATATCGCGTTGTTATCGCTTATTACCCGATCACGTTTTCCCCAATCCGGGTTTTGCCCGCACGCACACAGGGAAGTAAGTACTACAAGTTATTCATGCCCCTATTTCTGCTATGATCTTAACGACTGTTTCGTCGTGTGTTAGATTGTTATAGCCTACCTTTGTTTGTTTGACCAAAAATACATTAACAAATTTGAAGAGTTATGGCGATATGTGTTTCTTGGTGCATTTTACAAACACGATATTTACCATAAATGCAAATTTGAGTCGAAAATGTTTTGGATTAGGAACTAAAAAAGTCTTACAGCTGACAAATCTATTCTTTATTTTTTCCGTCCCTGAATGCGTTCTCAGTTTTGTTTTCTTGTAATGGTTCAGGAATGTGGATCATAATCTATGTGGGTTTGTTTCTCAGTATCAATCAAGTTTTTTTAAGATTTCACGAAATAGACACTACAGCAGCGGTTCCCAAACTGGGGTCCGCGGACCTTTTGGGGTCCGTGAAGCAAT
This sequence comes from Phallusia mammillata, assembly GCF_965637545.1. Classification (NCBI taxonomy): domain Eukaryota; kingdom Metazoa; phylum Chordata; class Ascidiacea; order Phlebobranchia; family Ascidiidae; genus Phallusia; species Phallusia mammillata. The sequence goes on from NC_137253.1 coordinate 23,190,149, forward strand.
TTTGCGGGGTCCGCGAAAAGGTTGACGTTCCTCTGGAGTCGTATTTGGCGTCAATTTGTGTCACTGTATAGGTGTAAATCAAAGTACAATTAGAGATCCACTGCCTCCATTACTATACAATAGATAACCTTTGTTGCGTGACAACTGTCAAGAATGCAATTGTTTGCGCACTATCGTAATGTTTTCTGTCTTGTCTGTGATGTCACAAACCGTCTTTGGATCGTTGTTATGTGTAATTTTGAATACCTAATAGGCTAAAATCAGCTTTCGTATTGCTAAAATACACCTTCAGGCTTAAGGTCCACGAGTCCTCGATATAATGGCAAAGTGACCGTTTTGAAAAAAACAATGAAAAAGTTTGAAAACCACTAAGTTAGAAAGTTGTTACAATAAAAAGAATCGTGACTGCACTAGTGTACTATAAGAAACAATGGTTTTGCATTTTGTCTATAGCATTCTTTGATTTTTATAGGGCCGCGAAATATCAAAATAATTGCAAAGGGTCCACCAGGCAAAATTTTTAGAAAAGTTTGGGAACCGCTGCACTACAGTATGTCGTGTACATTCGCCGTTCGAAAAAAAGCATAATGACGAACGCATATAGGGTCGTGAACTCTGCCTAGTGTTTGTAACATCTGCTCTCGAACTGACTCATCTGTCACAACCACGAAGTTTCACGTTCGTCATGCGAAAAGTTTATGTCCCAGGGGTCAAATGGTGTTAGGGTCAATCACGATTACAGAAACGTGGTGATTTGCAGGTGTTCTTGTTACATGAGCTAAAGGCAATCACAAGAGCGCTGCAATTGTTCACATATACAAGCACACCCTCAGAGCACAAGAAAGTCTATGTCGTACAATTCAGTACGTGTGTGGTCACGATGTATATATTTAACTTGAATACAGAATTTGTCTGTGTATGCGGCTATTTAAGATTAAAGTTTTCGTGGTCTCAAGAGCACTGAATTCCAAAGAACTTTGTCTCTTTCCATTCTTTCGCTTTATGATGTCTGGAACCATTTTGTGGTAACAAATCGAACGCTTTAATTAAACAAGTTATTAATTTTGTTGTCTGTCTGTCAAAAATTAATCTGCTTTGTGATGTAATCTTTATTGCCGTATGCGACCGCAGTGGTCATATTTGACCAGGACTTATTTATGTTCCTAAATATTACGAGTAATTGGCACTTTTGTGAAACTATGTGGTTTGAAAGCTGCAGGAGCGAAAATAAACCTGTGATTCAACATGTCAAAACGCAACCGCATTGTTTCCTTTTAAATCGTCAAGTGGATTCCAATCAGCCTATCACGCAAGTAATGCAGTAGAACTTATAATTTACCATTCTCACATCGCGGGAACTGAAAATTATTTACGACAGTACAGTTTTATTTATGGCATCAGAGCCCACACACATACGGATAAAATGTAACAAACAATTGGTAAATACGTCTTCTTTTTCACGTCGACCAAGAACGGTCCCGTTATTTTGGATATAGTGTGAAGACAATAATTTTCAGATTTTTGAAAGCGAAATGTCCTTTACCCCGTATACAGCAACCTCTAACAGACTTATAAATAATAACCAGCAACGAAGCAGACAGAAATGCAACAAACAATAATAGTAACAACAACAAAATCCAATGTTCTGTATAACGAGACTGTTTGTACGCCATGGGCACCTTGTGTGTTCGGGAACATATTTGGAAACGTTATGTACAGTAAAGATATATTTCTGCATGATTGTCGAGGTCTTGGTTCATTCCCGTTTCTGTGGATTAAAATTAATATTATTAAATGTCAAGAATACGTTCGGTACAACTGATAAATGCCGCGTGGTGCATAAAATCTCTTGTTGCCCTCAAGTTTATCTTTAATGATAGAAATTTCACAAATTAAAGCGTTTGTTGGCCAATATGACAGCTCAACTGCTATTCTATGCCTTACCACACACAGAGTAAAAATTTTAGCTCTGATAGCCGAACGAATGTCCCCTGGGGGCCTTAAGGTGCTTATACTTCTATAAACGACGCGGTAACACCTGTTCGCCCGTTAGGCTACTTATTGTTGTTTCTTTGTAAACTGCAAAAAGAGCCGTTTAGCTTTTCTCAATTATAGCGTTCTTCAGATTTGCCACATTATAAAGTCGTGCTCGAAACTTGTTTTTCAAACCCGCAAACAGCCGAATGTTTACAATTTTGGCAGATTTTAGCAAGGTACGTTATCGCTCAGTGGATTAGGCTTGGATGTCTTTCCGCTTATCTGTTGCTATCTCAATGATTTGCTTACTCGTCAGGATTGAATCGTTAGACTCCGCCATTTTTCCTTGTGTTGACTTTTATATGAAATAAAAGGACTGATAGATTTCTTTGTGTCCCTCGTAATAGTATTTTTAGTGCGTATATTCACATGCTCTTCTTCATCTGTTCGGGAGTTTTGTGGCCTTTACTAAGTATTTTGTATCGGGAACATTGTGTGGTTTACGTCGATTTTCCACCAAGTGAACCGAAGCATTAATTTGTGGGCACAAAATTTCCGCGCATATTGCGGTAGGTTTGGCATTTGAAAGTTCTTCTTTCTGCTCGTCTCGCTGTTTGCTTTAGCCTAACACCGTATTTGTTGATTCTCACCTTTTGCTAGTTGAACAATGTTGTATCGATTCGCTTCATAATTGCTTTTGCGATCGCCGACGTCTGTCCACTTTGGGCAATTCTGAAACCAAAATGTAAAACTTGTTACTCTACCTAAAAACTTATAATAATACTGTGAAAAAATTGGCATTACAAAATGTAATTACAGAGTTGAAATCGGGCCAGAGTTGAATATAGTTGAAAATATTGGGGCCCGAACCCATTAGTACAAGCCCGGAATCAGGTACGAAACGGATTTTTTTTTTAAACAAACACCTAATTGTGACAGAAATGAAGTGAAATTGCGGCACGAATAGGCTCAAGTGTAAAATCAGCCTGGAATAAAACCTTTTTTTAAATCTAAGTCCCAACCCAGGCCCGATCAAAAACGTCCGGTCCGGTCTTACAACTCAGTTTATAATCTGTTTCTTCACTTTTTGTCGCATGCACGAATTAGTTTGTTTTGTATGATGTCGAAATTTAACAGCCAAAAAGACGGTTGTTGGGGGAACTATATTTTAACAATTTTGCTCACTTAAAAGCGGCTTCAATAAGGACAATAACGCACTACTACTCATAACTGTTCCGATTATTCTAAATGTTGTTTGCAAAAGATTTCCTTTAAATTAAGCAGCAAACATGTTTTATTGGTAAACCGTTGGTTAAAAAATGTATCATTGTCACAATTTGAATCTGTTAAACCAGGGGTCGGCAACCTTTTTTTGCACTGCGGACCATTTTTGAAAGTGAAATTTTATCGCGGACCGGTCTTCAAAAAACTACATATTTAGCAATGAAAACGCTTAAATTAGTTTATCAAACCAGGGATACATGGGCAAAATGTTCTATAGCATTTAACCTGAAAAATTATACGGCCCGGTAACGAACACCTCGCGCGGATCCAGCGGTTGCCGACCATTGTGTTAAACGATAGCAATTGTTGAAATGAACTTATTCATATAAAAACTTACAGGCGCATGGCGTCGCAAAACATCTTCTTAAATTCGCCCATCGTGGAAAATTCGAGAAGCTCTCTGATCGTGTTGGTGCTCAGGGACGATTTTTCGTCGCTGTCTTCATTCAGCATTATACCCATCCCTTGCATTGTCGGGACGCACTCGTCTTCGGGTACTGTAAGGATCATGGCCGGAAAGTTGACTGGAAAATACACACAAATAAACGATGTGAATTCACAATATCAAATTTTCTAGGGTGATATTACCCTTTTGTTCATATAGTTACTCGTAATAAGTACAGAGAACTTGACTTTTCATATGTGGACAGCTTTTTACTCAATTTTTACTACTTTACTCACTTACATTCAAATCCAATTTTGACCCTGAGATTAACGTTATACATGTGAAGAAGATAAGTTCCCGAGTTATTCTGCATCAACACAGTATCGTGGGGAGCAAATCTATAAAACAAAAGAATTTTATTAAGCATTAACCGGCGGAAGACACTCGCGTAAAAGTCGTGTTTAAAACTACAGTAGGCTACACTGACGAACAAAAGAGTTTTGGGGTAAACTGGAATCAAAAGAAGGATATTCTTACATTCGGAGAGAGCTGAAGTATCTTCCGCTCATAATAACTCGGTCCATGGGAATCATCAGGGTGACTTGCTGTTCTTGTGGAAAATGTGTCACATACGTCGCATTGTATGATAGAGACTCGACTATCGAGTTGCTGGAAAAATATATTTGCATAACTTTTAAAGTTTTTTTTTATATGAGTAAAAGCAAAATAGAAAATAGTTTTTCGCGAAGCAAGTGTTAATTTCTAGTTGATTTCCCACTAACCTCGATGTTTTGAATTCAAATTCGGTAAAGAAGGTATTCCCCACTGGGGGCATCGGCATTTTAGCCATCGACTTGAACACTTCGAGGTCTAGAAAAGAAGAAATATTATCAATTATGCTAGGTGCGGATCTGTCTGGTTAAACATTAAATAGTGAAGTAAAAAGAGGCATTTTATGGCAGAGACCAGGACCCTTTGGTCTATTTAAAAATGAGTCGATATTTAAAAAATATATATTTTGTTGCTACTTACAGTAAATGTGTGATTTTCATTTTTGACATATGAACACCGTTAGGAGTCGTACACGTGTAAATCTTACGCCTTGTCCGCTATAAAATGCTATATCTGCGCGTTTATACGGCGCGCGAACGACGGCCGCAACGTTTTCGCGCGGTCTTATTCGGTGTCGGTCGGAGCGTGGTCCCGACAAATCTTGCGCCACAAGCCTGTTTACGTGCTTTGCTTTAACGAGATGGCGTGAAGTGATTGCGCGCAAGATTGCGACGGTTTGCACTCACCGTACTTAGCTAAAAGCCCTCACTCGTCATACCTCCATGCCGCGTCAATCGATTTTTATGCATTTAGCGTTGATTTGAGTTGACATATTTTATGTAATTACAAATATGAGATCAAAAAAGCGACGTCCTTTATGATTCAAACGCTTCGGTTAATGCACATGCCATCATTATATATTAAGAGCCACGTCAGTACATATTTTTTGTTTTTAAAAAAATAACTCAACGGCGTTATGAGAGGTTGTGTATACAACGATGGTAAAGTTTATAAGAAAGATATGAGTAACTTTTCTACTATATTTATTTTATCTTACCTAGTTGTACTACCTCATCGAAGGCTGCGACATTTCCGATCAGGAATAGAACCGCATAAACAAGTGTTTTCGTCATAGTAACGGTTACGTAGAATTACGAAGGAAACAGCAAAGCAAATGACAAATAAATAAAAGAAGCTGAAATAAATTACATGCATATTATTATTTAAACACTCCAAAGTATCCTTAATTTCTGCACATACTGTGTAATCTATCTGCACAACCGCTAAAACTTACGCTCTAATTAAATCCCAAACGACCGGGCAAGCTTTTTTATGTGGGTCTCGTTTTTTCCTAAAATTTTAAAAAACTCATGGAATCAGGTAAACGTGCAGGTCCTTTTTTTTCTTTTGCTCTGTGGCGTGCTCGCGGGGCGTGTTGGCGGGGCTGAAGAGGTGTTGTTTCCAAGTAATCTATGTTTGGGCAATGTCTCGTACTCCAGCACGTGAAACCTTGTGAGGAGGCGGATAAGAAATTTAATTGCGATTTTATGGTGTTTCCGAAGCGCCTGTTTGCCCCTAAATCGCCTTTATAGTTGAATAGCGTGATATTGGATGACATAACAGTGAAAAGACGGACGATAACTCGCTATTAATAGCATTTGTTAAATGGGTGGGTAAATCGGTTGCAACCATGCTTTCTTCTTATGTTCGTGCTGGAGGTAGGCTATATATTTAATATTTTCAAACCATCGACAGTTAAATGTCTGTAAAACGGTTTACAAATGATGTATCAAATATTAGGTGGCCTTTTTAACGGTTATTTCTCAAAGTTAGAAATATTATGTTTTTGGCTTAAGGACCTCTTTGTCGATAAAACTTCCGCACAACCCTCGCCATAAATGTTTAGTCTGAACTTCAGAAGATGACTCTCCCTGATAACTAGGATTCCCACTAACGATATGGTTTACATTTTGTACGTGATGTAATAGAGATAGGTTGGGATTCTCCGTTTGAGAACAAAGATTTTCGATTATCTACTTCCTACGCATGGTCGGGACACAAATGCTGGATTTCAAAAACAAGGGTCAAAAATCTGCAGCCGCGGCACACCTAGGCCGCGTTTTTGTCCCAAATCATCTCCAAGCAGTTGTGTTTCCATATTTTTCTCTTGGTGTCACACGTGTTGTTGTTGTGGTTTTTGCTGATGTTATCACACACGTCATTTGCCCTGACGACCTGTTTCACAAAACCTTTTGAATTTAACTTTATTTGTTAACCGCTGTTCAAGGAGAAGATTGATCTTGCTGTCGTCACGAATCTATCCCCGCTGGCGAGAAACAATTGCTTATCAGATGAGAGGAAAAACCGCCACATAATAACACGTAACGTGGATTTTATCCACTTGCCAGCTACAATAGTTGGTGTATAAGCACGGCAAGGGACCGGTTTGCTGTGATCACTTAAACTGGGCGGTGGCACAATAATCACTGACATACCAGTGGCATTCACACTGTGAATAAACGTTAAAATGTGTTTATTTGCACCACAAGCTGCATATACTTTATTTCTTGAAAAGCTTGCACGTGTCCATGCGGTGTGTGGTTCTTATTGTTGCATACCATTGAAATGGTAAACTAACACATGAAATCGTTTACTTCACTTTCAAACTTTTTGATGGAAAACGTTTTTGGTGATGCGAAATGTGAAAAATTCTGTCGTACATATTTCCAGTATTCTTTTAAAAGGGAATACATCTGTTGCTTTTACTGTAGAAATCAGAAAAATAAACGCATTATTAAACTCCTTTTGGAACGTCATATTGAAGCAACACATCACACCTATGATTTTTGTGACGTCATAAAAAGTTAAATGTGTCATACTTAGTTTTGTCCTATCAGAACTTTTCATCGCACGGTAAACAAAGCAACTGCCAGTCTTATCGATCATGTGTTTTGTACAACTGTCAAATGGTCGTAGGAACTGTTGTCACAAACTTGCTTTGTTTGTCTGGTGAGTTTAAAATTTGATAGACTTTAATGTGTGAATAAAATAAGTCACACAGATGTGTAAAAAATATGTGTAGGCTACTGGTGAACGTGTAATAGTAAAACATGTTTCACTAGTTATTTGACTTCTTAAACTGACCTCAAAATGACTTTTTTATGTCAGAAAATTAGGATCTTAGTATTTACAGACCAAGTAAAGTCTAAACGTTCTCTACAAGACTTTTGATTACACTACTTGTGGCTACTAGCAAAACCTGTATTGGTTCAAATAGGGCCAACACAGAGAAACGGTTGTGCTAGTTAATGTTCTGGTTCTGCGTTAACAAGAATTTTTACACCCATGCACGAGTATATGCGGTTTATTTCAAGATAAATGGGTCAATGCATGCACTATGTCGAGTTCTGAGAAATTTAAAGAGTGTAGCGTGTAATGTTGGCCTGTTTATTTTGCCCCGTTATACATTGACATCATGACATTTATGACAAGTTGTGTATCTGGCAGAACTGTCAGCGTATAAATAACAGCCTCGATACTCTCGATACAATAAAACGTGACTTCTATTTGCCGCGCCTTTTTCTGCTCGTGGTTAGATGTGGTAATTCTTGACCAGAAGTTAATTTGTTTTTAAAAGTCCAGAACCGCCCTGCAAACACAAGTTAAACGTGGAGGTTGCCAATTTGACTATAAGGTTCCAACAACATCCTGGAATTTTGCAAGGTTTTGTGGCGCGCTCCAGTAAATAAACTGAAAAGCAGTTACGTGCTCTTGTGGCGCGGATGGCGACTGATTTTATACGTTGTTAAGCCAGATGTGCGTTTGTGCCATCGTCATCATATGATACAACTAAACATGTGGTTTGCAAATAAACGTTTCCGCATCATTTCATCATCTTTCTCATTACAACCACTTAATTTAGCGTGAGTTGTGGGGCGAATGAAATGCGAAGTTTCACAGAAAAATACGTGACTCATTCCCGTCACAGTTGTCTTAACAGTCTTGCATGGAGACAAGCCTGTGGTAGATTTTGTACCACTGCCCTGATATTATCATCAAATATTAATCACTTCATCGGATTAACGTTTTGACAAATACATTGATAGCTTCGGGAACCTGCCCGTCCACAAGCGTGGCATCAAAGAAAGTTGACTCATAATGCTCAAAATTGCAAAGAGCCTATAGGCTACTGGTGCTCTAACAATTTTAATAACATTCTTTATTGTATTCTGTACTTGTTTACATTAGCTAATGTGATGCACTTAAGGTAGCATTAGTTTTATTCTTTTTACGTTGCTTTTCGCATACAAAGCTGCGATTTTTTTTTTTCGACAATCAGGTGGCAGTCCGAGAACTGAAAATTGCCCTTTGTCGTTCACGGGGTTCGAACCCATGATTCTTCCAGGGACGGATCCCGATCAGGTGTATGTGGGTCAGGCGCGCCAGGCCATTCGGCCAAGTTCCCGCGAGTCGGTTTTGTTAAGTAAACGAACTTGCCACATGCTGTAAACGGAATATAAATTAATTTAATATGTTTGTACTTACAAATATAAATATTTATGTGTGGGGTGACACAAGTAAACATTGAAGTAGGCTTACGGCCGTTGTGGCTCCCAAAGTATTCTTTATCTCAGATCTCGCGACATCCCTGTTTGGATGCAAGTTGTATACAGATGCCAGATCCTGATCGGATTTCGCTAAATATAAAGAATCATGCGTTTATGAAACAAACGATTGGTGGAAAATGTTTGGTCAAGTTAAATTCGACTGAAGTGAGTTGCAGTTCCGAAATTTGTTTACCATGTAACACCAGACATTGATTGGAAAAGATGTTGCTTGAAGTATTTTGTACATTTTTTTTGCCATGTTACCTCAGAGCAAAAAAAGCCAGAAAGAGTATTAAACGTTTAATCAATAAAAGGCGAAGACTAGTCAAGAGCACAATAGGTGGAACTTGGCTGATCGGGCTGAAGCTACGTGGTTCAATAATTAATAATGGTTCATTTAAATTGTCAAAATAAGGTGCAATTAAGTGTGACAAAATTTCAAACAATCGTTAGTAAAGTGAACTAGATCTGTGTTTTTCACATGGTGGATTGCGACCCAACAATGAGTCGCTTGAAACTTCTTTGGTTTGTCTGCTTTGTGACATTTTTTTCCGTGACATTAGATTTTGCATGGCAATAATTTTATAGCATCTGACCCAGATGTTTTTTTTGTGTGTGTGACGTAAATCAGTTGTCAGATCACTGTAGAAGTGTAGACAATTGGAACTGAGAATACATTACTAGATCCAAACTCAAATTTAATCAAAATGCCAAATAATTTAGATGAAAGCTGCCATGGCAATTTTTATAAACCGTAACTGTTGAAAAGCTGCTCGTTTTAAAGATAAAATTTGCAACTGAGTCGCGGAAATTTACACCATTGACATTTAAAAATAATTCGGTCGTTTAAAAAAGTTTGGAACCACTGAATTGGATAATTGGTTAAAAGTGTTAAGTTAAACTTTATTTTAAACTAAATGCATGGTAAAACCCGGAATTCACTTTTCTATTTACATGTTTATAAACATACAAAACAAATGCTTGATTAAACGCACCCTATGGCGGTTGTTGCAAACAATCCGCTGAGCACCACTTTTTTGTGTTGAACATGAATCTTTCTTTGAACAAAACCAGCGTTTTTGCTGCTACCAAATAATGTAATGGAAGGATGAGCAAATAAAAAAATGAGGTTATCTAAAGTCTTAACAAGTACAACTTTCAGAGCTTTTGTTTTGTAATTTCGTAAATGACAAAATTTTATTGCACATGTGATTTCGAATTTATGTCATAATCCAGTGTTTGAATTAAATCCTTTGATAGTGTCAATCGGCGCCGGCATGTAAGGGAAAGAGGGGGCACTTGCCACCCCTTCAATTTCAATGTATCTCAAATTTAACATAGTTTGTCGAAAAACCTGATGAATGAGAAAGTATCATGCTCTAAGAAAAGTGAAGATGAGAAAGTCAGGAAAGGCGATTTTAACTATATTGTCTGCTCTATGGTGTTATTTCAATAACCCCGTGTCGTTTTTCTGCATTTCGAACAGACAAAATGCATACACGTAAAAACGCGCAATAGGCGCTTTGCTACATGGGATTTTTTATGTCGTGTTCCAGGTTTTAATTGTACAGCACATAATTTATGCCTATTTACATAATTATTGGATATCGTATGTGTAAAAATTTGCCACCTCAAATCTTCTGCCAGCACCATGTAGTATCATTTCATGTTTTAGGACGTGATGACGCAATGCGCTAATCATTTTGTTGTCATGAGGCTCAGCAGTCACAGTTGCAAGCTATGTTTTTAGTATTTAGTGTTTTTTGTAGTATTCCGAAATCAAAATGGTTTATTATTATGCCAAATAGGTGGGAAACACTGCCATATTCAACTGTTAACTTAGTTTTGGTTCATAATATATTTTTAGTTGAACAAGTGTGTAGGCTATACAGCTGGTAGTTTATGTATTCTACAATCAAATAAACGTAGCAATCGTAGGGTTTGTTGTTGGATTTTATGAAAGACTTCAAAACCTTTAAAATCTTACAAAACTACAAACATTTTTAGGATTTGGAGCTTAAATCCGTTTTTAATTGTCAATCACCTGTTGGTAAAAAAGAAAACTCTTTTAATTAACATACACTTTGAAATTGCTTAAAAACTTGCGGTTACGGCCCCCATTTATATATTCACCAACACTTTGCAGTGTTTCGGTATCATCGAAATGGCGGCACTTGACGAACGCGGAGACTAGCCAGAGAAACATTCCATGGCAGTTCACTTCATGTGCGACCACGCCGTAAGATTTAGCAAACAGCGATCATTTGAGAGTAAATATTTTGACCGCACGCCACGCCCGGTCCAGTTGGCGACGTCGTATGAAATTCTTCGAAATGCTGATTTATGATATTAAACTGGTTTAACGGCAAATTTACGGTTCAAGGTAAGGTCGCGTCGATGTGAAGGTGATTGCTGGTTTCAATTTCGACTGTCAAACTTTTTCAACAACATTATTTGTGCGCTGTTCATATTCTGGGCCTACCCTATGTTGTAGAAATTCGATTTTTTCACCAATTCTTATTTGAAAACATGAGCTTTTATTGCAGTGGTGAAAACGCAAGACAAACTTGTAGTTTTATTTGTGTTTTTCCTGCCAAAATGTCTAACACAGACTAACATAATACATACAAATGGTTCGTTCTTTTTAAATGAATAACTAGAGCAGTCCGATACATGGGTACATCACTAGGCTACTTTAAATCAAAACACCCGTTATTGCTCTGTGTGATAAATCGGTTATCCTTATTCGGTGTGTATCAGTTTGATTAGATTTTGGCACTGAAACTGATGCACGACTTTACCACGGAAATCCGTTCATTTGCGATTTCATCTTTTTAAATTCCTTCTTTAGGCGAATCACCTTTGTCGATTTATTTGCATGATATCACGCAGAATAAAGCCTTTGTCAGCCATCTACCAAATACAAACCGTTGCGTTTCCAATGATGGGCATTGAGTTTGAATTCAACAGTCCCGCGTGTCACCAAGTGGTACCATATCTCCGTCGCATCGTCTCAACTTCTTGTACGACCACAAACAAACAGATCCCTGAGAGGTTGATCCTATGCGGTTTAAACAAAGGGATAAGAGCGGTTTGCGATCGCGGTTGTACGTTAAGTAGAGACTGCATGATTGACAGCAAGAATGAGATGAGTAAGTGACACGCGATGCAATGATTTGCAAGCGCTCATTGACGTAAGGTGCAAGTCACGTTTGGGGTAGGCCTACTCGAGCCAATTTTTTTTGTGTTTTCGAAGACGTATAGCCAGTTGAGCAAATAACTTTGTGAGTAAATTACAAATAACAACAGCCTCTGTAGATGTGTGAATAAATATTTTACTGTATAATAAATGTTTACTATTCTAAAACTTTTATCATCACATGTTTTGGTGGAATTTTTTGATTTAACTATACCCTGTTGCCGAAATGCGCATAAAATTGTATAGTTATTTTGTATAGTATAGGTATACCTTGATCATTTAACCTTTATTTTTGTGTCATTATTGGATCGGCTGTGTTTCGTGTTTGCCTCTAGACAGCAAATACCTTCAGTTTTCAAAATAAGCCTACATCTAAGAATATGCCGTTATAACTAACACACGATAAGCAGTAAAGGGAAATATGGTGGTGTGGTAACCTAAGCGGAAAACCCACTAAAACAAATCTGAACAGTGAACATGTAAGTTTTCATGTTTGCACAGCTCTTTGGAAACTCTTGTTTGTTTGTTTTTTGCAAAAAGTTCATCGCCTTGGGAATCTCCATATTTTATCTAATCTATCCCCATCAGCATATTGTTTACAATTTCAACTTTTTGGAATTTGAAATTCTGCGTAAGACTGTAAAGGTCACAATTGGTTTATAAGCAGCTGCGCACAATGCCCATGCTGTCTTTTATTGAAATCGCGATTGGTGTTTGTTTACATTTAAACCTACTTTGAAACTATAATTAATAATGATTTAGATATATTTTTGCACTGTTCCGAACAGACTAAAGATTTTTTTGTATTGTTTATTTTGTCTGTTTCACACAACAGATATATATGCTGCGTGACAAATTGCTTTACATAGGCATCTGATTCTTACCCGCCAATCAAACTGCAGAGCTGGAGGTTATTCAAGACTGACGTAACAGCATCCGGGCGCGTTTGATCGAATCGCTTTTTCAAATCAAGAGCAACTCCTCTCAGGCTAATTTTCCGATTAAATCGCGACTGGGTTGCCCGGTAATAACGAGGAATGTCTACAGATCCAGTGTGAACCCTGAGAGGTTGCAAAGCAAACCATGTCGCCAATTAAATGTCGTCGTACGATCTGTGATAAAACGACAAACTCGCGTTCCGAAAAGTGCAGATGCAATACTAGATAACAGGCCAAGTCACGCAAGCACCTTTTTTCATATAATTAAGTTTGCAAAACTTTTCTGAAGTCTAAGTGCGTTATGCAATTTGCGCCTTGCGCATTTTCGGTAAATCTCATTACGTGTCCAGTCAGGAGTTCATGACCTGTGGGAAAAGTTGAAACGCTCGCGAGGTGCATGTTTTTCTCGATGCGCACGGATTTGAAGTGCGTGATAAAAGTCCCGTAAAAATGTTTTTTGCGTGCGCAAAACGATTTTGCAGGTACAAATGTTTTTGCGAAAACAAATACGACATTTCGAATGTGAACGTTCGGATCAGTGAGACGCCTGAGCGGATTGTGGTTATACCGCGTAGACTTGGTTCCTGGTTTTCAATCTGTTTAGCTCAGCATCAGCAATCTACATAAACGGACTGTTTTAAGTGCATGGTACGATGTTGTTTGATTACGTTATCCAAATGTTCATTCGCCTGCGAGGCGGAAATACGTGTATGGGATTGTATTCAAATTTTTAACATGAAAACCAAAAATTTGTTCCAGACGTTTTTTATGTTTGACAGGCTAAACTTTGCGTTGAACCGAAAACGCCATTTGTAATTTGAACTTGAGATCAAAATCTCGAGATCGCCTAAGCTTCTACTTACACTTTGCATATATAAAGAGATTATACATTCGCCTAATCTTTCTGTGGGCGTTTGTCGTTGCTTTTGTTCTGGTCATTAGGGCCTTTTTTTCATTTTTGCCACACGTTTACGCCCAGAGAACAGAAAAAAATAACGTGCCTGAATTACGTAAGTTGGTCCGGACGTTGCTTAGCTCATCAACACTACTATTTGTCGGTTAGGCACACTTGCAGGGTATAATTTCTCCAATAACCTAGTTCAAGTACAAGCAAATTTTATCACCAATGTTCTCCTATGGCGCCATTTTTGTTTGGGGTCAAAAGTAATTGGTAAAAAGAACAGTTTCTTGTTTGTTTAGCGACGATTTGTTCAGGTCAGCCAACTACCTCATGTGGAAGGGCGGACGAATTTTCATATCAGTCTAACATTTGTATTTGATACAAACATTCCGTGCGAATTTAAAACAGTAGTACTTTTCTCCTTACCCGCACGCCTGCTGACGAAAAGAGGCAGCCACATCCTTACTAAGTCTCAGAGTTTACTCTTGCTCACACGCTGCTTTCTGCTTAAACTGCAACTTTGTTACTTCGCTTGTGATGGTATAGGGATTATCCAGGCTCCGTCAAACTAATCGAAAACCACTGTGATGACTTTCATGTTTTCATCGAACACAGAAGTTGGCCACTAGTAACTGATTTAGCTTCTCAATTGCGTGCGACGCTAAAAAGATTCTGCAAGCAGGCAAGTTTTGAGGATAAACAATTTACTATCAACAATAAAGTTGCGCAAACAACATAAGCAATGTCACCGTAAAAACCGACACCAAACGCGAAACCATAACCTAGTTTGAGTTGAGCTGAATCAATCCCTAATCAAGCAGCGTATTACAAAGCAAAGAAATGTAGAAAAATTTGGTCGGTCGAAAATGAATCTTATTGTACAAACATGTGGTTTACTTTATTTATGATATTTGTATACGTAAACTCGATACCGCCACCTAGAGCACACGTCCAGAATAAAATAAGCAGCAAGGTGTTAGGTGCTTGACTCACGTCGTCTATTGATTGAAATTCAGAGCAAGAGGGCTAAGCAGAGTGCCAATGGCCGGAAGTACGTGCATTATTTTACAAGACTTAACAAAACAGATAAAATGAGAACTAAGGGTGCTACAATCTAAGTTGTAATATGGTAACATAAGCAAATTTGTGGCGTTTAGAAGATTTCCAATCGTGACAGGACAAGATCAAAAACTTTGTTAGTACACAGCGCCACCCACCGGGCCGTACAACTCGCACACGCAGCGAGGCCTTTACATTCACTTGTCCGCCACAGTGGTCACATCAACAGTTAACAATTGCACGTTTGTTTTGTCCCGGTTGTGATGAAAGACACTAAGTGGTCCAACGAAATATATAGCGTAAGATAAAAAGGCTTTTCTGCGTATTAAAAGCGAAAGGCGCTGCTACTATTAAGTTCGCTATATTTATAGGTATATAAAAAGAACTAATACAATATAATGTAAATAAGTTACTGGGTACCACAATGAAAAGTTCGTACGCAAGAAAATTTACATACATGTTCATTTAAGAACATAGTATTAACCTTGATGGTTAAAGGATGTGTATAAAAACATAGACAAACAAAACATTTATCTCTGTGGTTGGGATGGTCCATTATGCTTAAGTGTTGAATTTGGTACATAGTTGTGCTGTGAACATTCTGTGGTTTTAACCACAGTGCTTTGCACCACACCAAATAACATGTCTATGCCTTCACGGTCCCATCACCACGCAAACTTTAAATAAGTAGGCTATTTACTAGAAAGCAATAAGAGTAAAACATGCCTTAGTTTCCTCCTATCGTTATACTTTGTGGATGCTTCACTATAGGTTTACATTACTCCAGTTGATTTTGAAACTCTCTGAATTTTGAAAAACAAACTTGGCAAATATAAAACAATACAATTGAAAGTACACAACATTTTTTAGCAGCGAATGTGCAAAGTTTGACAATTGGAACACTTGAAGTTCCAAAAAACTTCATACACATTCATAAGGATCAAAGTACCATTTTTGTAATATCTTACTGATTAAAACCGAATGGATTGGGCCACTTTTGTGCTTTTGACATAAACTCCCATCAGTGGTGAATAGTTGAAGACTGGCCAACAGGAAACATTAAGACCTTTGACCTCATAAAGGAAAGTTCTGGAAGTTTCTTCAAGACCTTCTTAGCATCCTCACTGAGGTCATCATCTGTGTCCTTGGGCTTTTTAGCAGTGGATGACACTCCCAGTGTAGCCAGGATCTTAGATAGAGGGTCCGCTTTTTTAGTAGAAGTTTGATCAGGTGTAACTTCCATGGCTAACTCCAGCAACTCTGGATCAATTTTATCTTGTTCTGCATGTGGTGAAAAATATTAACAGAGAGCATAATTTAGCTATACCATTTTCTCTCAGCTAGGTCTTTCCAATGGGGTTTAAAAGTTGTACAGCTACAAGGGTGGCTTTTCTATTTATTGCCATTCTATGTACATTACGACCACTGTTTTATGATTCAGCATGTATATGTACCATAAAATTAAAAATATATCTTACATTTGCCCACATATTTTTAATCATGTCTCCAAGCAGAAACACAGGGATCCCCACACACAAGTATAAGGCCAATTATACTTTACTTCCCAACCTAACCACATTTTTTCCAAACTTTTCAATGTCAATACATGAATAAAACAGGAAGATATACAAGGTCTTCATTCTACCTGATTTTGAGGTAGCTGAGTTTTGGCTCTTAACAATACTGTTAAGCATATCGAGGTTAAGACTGCTGGCATCGATAATGCCAGTAGCAGCACTGCCATTGGTGATGGCTCCCACACTCTGGTGCCCTTCACTACATGCATGAGCACCACTCACTACACCATTACGCTCTATCGTTGCACATGCAAGAGAATAGATAAAGTTAGATGAAATCATAAAGCATTCAGCTTGTCAGGAAAAAGAATCTGAAACACTAATATAGATAGTTTTTAGAATGCTATTCTATGCACAGAATTATAAAATAACACTAGTATTTGACTACAATGTATACATTAACTGTTGTTTGTACACACTAAAATTGCCCACAATAATTAATTTTGTATGCTAAAAAAGATACTGGGTTATCATCTACACCTAAAACTTCCTGTATGATAGAAATTCATTGATGTATAAAATTTGTTTTGATAGACAGTTACCATGGTTTAACACATCATTGATAAAGAATGGTATCAATGACAATATGAGCTATAAGGCTAGCTATTTCCTCTAGTTATTTACCAGGAAATGCTTTGCATTGTCATAATGATAAAGTATAATACATATATACCTGTTTCAACGGCCCATGCTTTATCATCCTTCAAATAAACAGAATGGTGCATTAACAAAAAGTTTGTTTATACATTTAAACTCATATTGACAACTTACATCTGGCATATTCTTTTCCTTTGGCGAGACCGCTGTTATTTTTTCTGCTGCTGACATAGGTTTAATAATTTCTTTACCCGGTTCCAGCATACCCTACAAAAAAGGGAAAAAAGACTACAGCAACAGTTATTCCATGGACACAAGCAAAGGGTATAAAACAGTCACATTCATAAATAAAGTAAAAAAATAAGGCAATCAATTGTATGCAATTTTGTTTAACAAAGTTTGCACAAAACTTACCAAACCAGCTGCATAATAGTTTGGCACATAGTAAGGCTTGCTTGTCCTTCCAAAAAGCTGTCAAAAGCATTGAGACTGCTAGATCACCGTTTTAGAATTTACAATCACACAAACAGCACACCCAGGCACATGCATACACACAGTTTTTAACTATATAACACCATGCTTTTGTTGTCACTAATCCAAAGGCAAAGTGATTAATGGAACACATAAGATAGATTAGAAATTGTACCATTCTTATGATTGGTTTAGGATCATCATACTTGGAAGTAAAAAAATAGTGATAAAAAATTTAAAGGCAATCACTAATTTTTTCTATGTGGGTCTTGGAAACAAAGTGTGTAAATAACACTTACAATGTTTTGGGTTTTTATTCCGAGCGATGAAAGTAAGTGCTGATGGTGACTGGAATTATTCCAAACAAACTTAAGTGCAATTGCATTGTCAATGTCCTCCAGCAAATCCCAAAGATATGAAGCTCTAGAAACAAAAATCATTAAACATTGTAGCTACACAGGATTGTAGAGTTTAATAAAAGTAACTGACATTTTTTTAAACATCTATCCATAATTAGAAAACGGTTTGCTAATGCAAAATGAAATGAACCCTTCAGATACCTATGAGAAAGTTTATGTCCAGACTCCGTGTCTATATTTTCAGAATCAAAAACTTCCAGCAAATCATCTTCAACTTGTTTGTGAATGGAAGTGATTTCATCTTCAACTATGTCAGGTGTTGAAAATGAAAACCACTTTCCAAAATTCACTGATGGGTGTTGCTAAAAAAGGATCATTATGTCAGAATCTATTTTATCCACACTTAATTTCAATTATTAGGGAAAGGCCAGTCTGCAAAATGTGGCAGTTTGCGACAAGATCTGGGGCATGCAGGACCACTATGTCCCATGTGTGCATAATCTTTAAGTGCATGTGAAAGGCCATTTATGCCAAATACAGTAATAAACAGTACCAGGCTGTACTTTATGCCAAATTTCTATGTGCAATCACAAACAATGGGCACAATTTTTGTTATTTACACATGAAGTTGCCATACTTTGCAGACTGGGGTAAAAGTATTAGGTAAACAAGTTTAAAACAAGAATGTCATAAATACATAGGGTGCCTGAATGCTTGTTGGTTGAAAAGGGTCAGGTTTCGTTGTGGAGCTGAAATCTCCAAAGTCATCGTCAGCATTATTAGATGGTGTCGTGCTTGTTTGAAAATCATCAAAGTCCCCGAAGTCACTGTCATCTTCTTTTTGGCTTGAAGTAGATGCTTCAAATGTTGTGAAAGCTGATTGTTGAAATGATGACTCTGAAAACTCTGCAAACCCTTGTTGTTCATTTTCTAAAGGCACTTCAGTAGCACTCGGAAATTCTTGATCTTCAAATGCAGCAAATTCACAGCTTGCATTATTAACCTCAGGTACCTTCGTTTTTAAAGGTTCAGGTAGTGTAAATGCAGAAAAACTAATGTTGTTTGAACCTGAAGCAGTAGTATCTACATTTGCTGTACTTGATGGCTTATCAAAGCTAGCAAAATCTGCAAACTCATCTTCATCGTCAGATTCACTATTGTGGTGTAATGTCACAGATTCATTATTTTCCTCGCTAGACTGTGACTTTGAGGAGTTTATCCTATTACTTAAGTCCAAAGTTATTCCTTCGTTTTCACAAGGCAAAACAACTTGAGGTTCTTCATCCAATGTTGTCATAGATTCCACCTCAGTTGGGATGTCAGTTTTATAATTTTCATTAGCATTGGTAGTTTTCATTGCCATGTCTGACAAATCGTTAGCAGAATAAAATTTCTCCGATAGTTCTGTATTTGAAGAATCAGTTTTGACAATGTCAGAGTCATTTTTGAGATCTTGTTCAGTAGTGTTATGTTCATAGTTTGTTTCGTCTGATGATTCATTGAATTTGTTCATTTCTATAACTGGACCCTCCTTTTGCTCTGACTCTGGCAAATCTGGTTGTGATTCTTCATATTCACTCCCTGATGAGCTTTGTGTTCCATTTGAAACATTAGACTCAGTGTTGGTTTGTTTCAGACCAAACTCCTCGTTTTGTGGCATACCACAATTTTCTTGAAGATTGTTCTCACTTTCCACAGATTCATCAAAATTATTTTGAAATGAGGTTAAGTCTGAAAAATCTGATTTTTCAAGCGGGGGAACAATTCCATTTTTAGCTGAATTGGCAATAGGCTCAGTAATGTGGTTATCAGTCTTAGGAGGTTTGTGATCATTAAAAAACAGACCTGGGGCTTGAGTATAATTACCAGGTTCTGGGAATAATATTGTTTCATTCTGATGATCATTTTTGAACGTATCTTCACCATTTTTAAAATGAGCTATTTTAACTGGTGAGTCTAAAGGAGAGTCCCTCACTTCAGGTAAAGGACAGTCTGTAAAGTCTTCACTAGTTTCGGTGACCCAATGGTTTTGTGCCGCTGCAAAATCAGTGAAGTCATCCTCCTCATCATCAAAATCGAGTGGAGGAGGAGTGGTTGAAATGATGGGGAAAATGTGATCAGTCATTTTTGTGAAAAATTAACACAGAATCTTAACAAATTATGTTATGCCATACTATTTCCATGCAGATGCTGGACCTTTAAAGAATAATTAACTTTTAAATCTCTTTATTTTAAAGACCATAAACTAAACTTGAAAATACTAGGATCCAGTGCGCAGTGGCCACAGGCATACAAGAGTAGGTTGTT
Organism: Phallusia mammillata; assembly: GCF_965637545.1. Lineage (NCBI taxonomy): Eukaryota > Metazoa > Chordata > Ascidiacea > Phlebobranchia > Ascidiidae > Phallusia > Phallusia mammillata. Next base: position 23,210,362 of record NC_137253.1, read on the forward strand.
CGTTTAAAAAACAACTTTCTTTTAAAAACTCACGTTTTATGATATGCGAAAGTTGCTTTCAAACAGCTACTTTACACAAACCTTTCCTTCCAATTCCAACCAAGTACAAAAATTAAACTATTCGTAAACAAGAATAGATTCACATTTCACAATTGTACATACATTATCGTAGACTGGGTCATATTGTTCTTGCAATTGTACGCTTCGTTGCTCAAGTGTTTCCGAATAAAAATTCTGGGGAGACGTTAAACCACAGGACACGGTTGGACAATTCGTTCAATTTTTGTATGTGTGGCTATCCTCAAACAATCCCTGAGAGCTCTTAATGTAGCGAATTGGCAAAAAATCTACTTACTAGCATGATAACTTCGAAGTTTTGTGCCGAAAAGATTTTGGTTTCGGGCAAAACTGAAAATATTTTTTGTTGCCGACACCTTGACATTTAACAAAACAACTTTGTTAACGATCATTAAATTAACTTGCAATCCTAATCTATGCAACTGGTTGTTTGTTTCGACTTGCATGTAGCCTACATAAAAATCTTATCATACTACTGCGCATCGTATTTTGTACAAGCAAGTAAATCAAATCAAATATGCAGAAAATGCAACAAAATATAAAATCCACTATCCAACATGTAGCATCTTCAACGTTTGTTCTTTACGGCATTTGGACACCACTGCCGTCCGAAGATGGACACTCAGCGGCCATGACATCAACGTTCAAACTATCACCACTTGGTGTGCAGCTTTTTTCGCTCTCCACGTATGGAGAAGCAATGTTAACAAGATCCACAAGGCGATCTCGCTGAAAAAGAGTTACAGTTTGTAGGTTGTATGAGTGAATAGCGTTTATGTTTACGACAATACAATGTAAAAAAAACGGTTTGAAGAATTTTTTTCAGACCTATTCATACTTACTTCTATGTTAGTTTGCTCAAACGAGCCGCAGTGCTGTCTTTGTTTGCCCTTTCGAATTTGCTGATTGTAGCTGTCAACGATGGGCTTTGTCCAATCAATCTAAAAACAGAACGGAAATGTTAGAAAAAAAGAAGGCAGATATTGGCTGTAGAACTGTTGTGAAATCTCAAATAAAAATTGTAACAAGTGATAACTTATTATAATAAAAATATTCTAAAAACAAAAATGAGCAATGCATTATATAATGCTCTATCATAAAGGCAGGTAAAGCGAAATTAATCCTCAAAAACTATTACGACTGATTAATATTAGCCTACATTTAGCAGATTTGTCCTTACCTGATTCATGGCGTCTCCAAGAGTTTCGTTGTAAAAACGGCCTGGCGATGTGATAACAAGGTCATACATATTTGACATTCCGGTTGTTATCTTTTTGTAGCTGATAAATACATACAATACAAAAGTGAGGCATGTGGTTTAAGGTAGACTGCTTTACCAAAAAAAAAACAATTAAGGAGAACTATTACCAAAATCGATAAAGTGCAGCTAATTACCGATTTGTGCATATTACATTACAACGTAATGTTTTATAACTACAGCCAGTTAAAAAAAAAACGTTGACCTACCTGACACTGTAAAATGGAACAATAGTTGCCAATGCATTAAAAGTGGCACTAGGTGAGCCAATGCACAGCTTTACTGGTATATAAGGGTAGTAATACAAAAATGTTAGGCACATTTCGTTGCTCGTACCTAACCCACCCTGCAAAAACAAATATTTTAAGCAAAAAGTTTTTCTGAAGTCATCTTATTAACACTTCGTTGATATTTAACTACACTGAAGCAAATTTGTAAGGGGCAGGAAAATAGTAGTTTAAATATACAAGACCTTTACCATATTTAGCTACACAAAACCTAATTTAGCTCAAATCAACAGTAATGTTTATTAGAAAACTATCGACTAACGAAAGTTGTTTTTGTGTTGTAAGTAGTCGAGTATGTGCACTGTGTTATCAAGGTATCTCCTTTTTGAACGACTCTGTATTTTGTTAGGGCTCGGGTTTCCTGGTAATCGAAATCGTATGAATCGTCTTTGGCAATTAAAGGTAGCTCAGTTCCATTTCTGAAGAACATAATTCCACGAATATTATGGCAAGCTTTTTTTACTGTATGTATGTGTGAAAGGGGTTATAAAGCCAACCTGATATGTCTCGTTCTGATAGACCTCCCCGCCAAATGAGTGTGCGGGAAAGTTGCAAACAGCGTTATGTTGTCGAGTCCAGCTGCTTCCATACCCTGATCAAAAAAGAAAATGTTCACCTTAAATTTTCGACCTCCAGATTCAATGATGAGCAGCAGCTTACCGCGGCAAGACATTCTGCATCACATTGTCCAAGCACTGTAAATTTATCTTGTTTTGGCGGAATCACCAGCTCGAAACCGGTGGTAATGTGGCCGACTGTCAACGTACCAGCATCGTGTTTGCGAAGATCTGGTGTGTAGTGGATGCGGAAACCAGAAAAGTCGCGGATTTCTAAACGTATTTGTAAGACGCTTCATTAATTTTTATTGGATTGAGCCATCAATCGGCATAACAGGTTTATTTATTTACTTATTTATTTTTTGAATATCACTTCTTATACCTATTCCCATTGGATTGTCGTAATGCGTTTCAATCACAACGTATGTCGGGGAATCAGGTGTACCGAGCGGCAAACCGGCGTCTTCGGGGAAGTAAAAGTCCTAACAAAAGTCGGGACGAATTATGAACAGCAAATAAATCACCCGACAACAAATGTTTTTTTTTCAGCGGAGCATAAATCGTACCCCTCCTCCGACCGCCCAGCCTGCTATAATATAACTGCAATCCCGGGGGGCTTTGTCTCCGTAGCATTCAACGTTGCTTCCCACCAAGCTGTCATTCTGACACAAAAGAACAAAGATGCCAACACATAAATTAAAGCAAATTGTTCGTCACCAGAGCTAGTAAAATGATTAAATTTGCCATATTTTTTTCAAACTTACTATTAAGGCAATAAATGCATTAGATCTACCGCTTAAAATTATTTTACAACCAATGATCGTTTTAAAGGGCAAAAATATATGGTTCTCACACATTGATAGTGTTTGATGGTTTTTTATAGATTAGGCCCATCGCGCGGTTTTCCTTTAAATAATGTCTATAGATATAGACTTACCGGGGGTTTTCCACATCTGTTGATGACAATGTGGTGAACATTATCAATAAATTTCTCGTCAACCAACGGTTCCATCTATACAAGAAACACAACAAACGCGACTGTTTTTTATTCTTAAACACATGAACAAGAAGTGTGTACGATTTGCTTCAAATTAAACTGAAATCAAACGAAAGCCACAACGCAGCATTGTGTAAGTCGCCATGCATTATAATTATATGAGGCGAAAACCCCTTTTTGTTTGGTGTTCTTGCTGTTTTACGAAACCGTTTAACGATGACATGTGATATAGTGGCAATGCAAACAATTTTGACTTGAGTTTAATATAACACTTATCCCAATTAAGAAAATCTAAATGACAAAAAAACTAAAATAGTGGAAGTTGCATTGAAATTTTACCTTGATAATATGATGCTTTTTTGTTAAAATGGGCAACTTGATGAGTCGGCAATTGTAAAACGTTTCTTGTGTGGGAATGTCTGTACCGTTGTTCAGTATGTCAAATGAGTAGTGACGTTCGTTTGCGTATACTGGTGGGGCGATTGAGCCACTGAGAAGAACCGCAGATTTACTACCTACAAAATACAGGTACATCTTTCATCAACTTCACGTGACGACTGTTGTTGCAAGTTTAGTAATAAAATTAAATTAGGATTGAATCGTTTTCATACACTTTTTCAATTGCGACATAGTCTTTAATAAAAAGCAATACTACATTGCAAGGTTTACTTTTTATCAGATACAAAGATTTTTCAGGAGGGTTTAGTTTCGGCATTGGTGCGTGCTTAAGGTGTACCTTTTCACTTAAAATCGTATGATATGTAAATTAGTTACTTTTGGGACTTATTTAGTTCTATGGTAACAAGACAATAATAATCTTGGTACCTCTGTTGGAAAAAGCGTGCATGTCACTTATCGAAAGGGTGTCGTTTACTGGATCTGAGAGTCCAAATGCATAGATAAGTCTGATTGTGTCTTCCTGAAAAAATTAGAAAAGATTTTTCAAAAATGGTTTGAGCCAAATGAAACTATTTCATTTTGCTTTAAAACGTTAATACAGGTTTAGAAAATAATTTGTCACTTACTCCTATAGTTTGATCGTAATCTTGATCACATGTTTTTAACTTTCGTTTAAATTTGATCATTGTCACTCCATTGCACTCTCTGCCGTCGAAAGTTTCAATATTTTGATCAGCGTCCAAATCTGGAAAACCGTTTCCAAACATTGGTCCATGCCGATCCTTAAAACAAAACTTATGACATTTAAACACAACTTGGAAAAAACAAATATTTTTGCAACAGCTTAAAACATTACCAAAACGTTCAAGAGAGATTAAATAAATCTTAATCAATTTAATTAAGTAGTTGTTATCCTTTTCCTTGGTCGGCATCCCATTTTCTACTTTCCGCAAAATAACAGTTTTTCATGACCAAAATGATTTAGGAACTCGCATCCCCCAGCGGTCAAATCTCGTGCCCGTAAGAGGTGCAAGCATTCAAGGATAGGAAATCACTATAGGCTAATATGTTTGTTGGCCCAACAGTTTGTCTGTCCCGGCCATGTATTTGTGTGTATCTTTGATTCAAGTTTTCTGAAAATACTGTGGACGAGAAAACAAGAAAATACTCACAGAAATCGTGACTTTCCCGTCCGATACCCATCCTATCATAATGTCGGCATTTTTCATTCCTCCTTTGGGGGAAAATCCTAGTCCAACCCATCCTGTGGTTTTCACATGAACCTGGAAACAAACAAAAAAACGACAACAAGAGCAATTTACCAATTTCTTCTTCAGCTTGTATTTACTTAAATTCAGCTGTCAGCAACCCCTTTATGGGTACTCTTCTACACTAAGATACTCGCAGCCGGTTTTAAGGACTTTTGAACCCCTTTTGGAAAACCACGTTTCTTGTAACTTTGTTAAGTTGTTTTTATCTATCATCATGGTGTAATTTTTGCAAAATTACTCTTAGAAATAAAAAGGCTTTTTCCGATATTTGCAATGAATTTGCCCTCTCGAGTAAAAAAAGGTTGACTATCAACACAATAACACTATGTAGTTAACAATATTATTGTACTTTTTACAACCGCTCTTGTACAGTGCCAGGCAGGAAAGCACCAATTAAAAAAGGCGAAACACAAATCGTCAGGCGTCGTTTATTAGATTGGATTTAAATTTGTCCTTATTTTTTTCGTATTTCAGCTTTCATAGTTTATTTTCGGCAAAACGTCACAAAAATAAAATGCCTACCTCAAAGGTAATGTGAATTTCGTCAAACTTCCAAAAAAGCTTGACTTCCTTTCTTTTGTCTAAATAGTCCATGCGCCGATATATTTCAGATGGAACAAAATCGCCGCCGACGGTCGTCAACACAAAAATTGACAGAAAATATATGGAAAGTATTAAAACTTCCTTCATTGCCATGCTTGCTTAAATCCTACCAAAAATGTTTCGGAACCTAACCTATAAAAAAAGGAAAGTATTTCGGTCCTCTGTGCGTTTATTTAATCTTATTAGACAGGCTCATTAGGCAAATTATCACCGACAGAACATTAGCAACTCTGCAAGCCTCATGTAGTGTAGCGATATGCTTTTGCGAGATCGCCAGAATTCGTTGAATCGCCCATGTTTCTACGTAACTCTCTTATCCGTGTGTGCTTACCAACTGTTACCATCTGAATGTAACAAGAACGAAACGCTTTCGCTTTATGTAACTTGATTGTGCTCAGCCCTAGGCGATGTCTTTTACAACAAAATTCCAAGATGGTTGATTGCACCACTATTGCCTAAGTTACTTCATACAATATAGTCTCCGCAATACACAGAATAACTGCGCTTAGAATCTGAATATGTCGGTCCTGTTCTCACTGACACTTTGATATGCGTGGGTGCTTACCAAATGCTCACTCCGAATATGACAAAGAAAAAAAAGTATGCGCTTCATGTTACTTAGCATATACACGTGTTCTGCCCCAGGCGTTGTATTTTTGCAAAAAATCCAAGTTGAATAATTACATCAGTGAAAAAGCTGCTTCTTCAAAAAAAAACTATTGTAAACAACATGTCAGTTACGGAACAAATAATTATACAAGAAAGTTATCTTCTCATCTAAATAGCCTATACAACTTAAAATACATCGGTTCACGAAAGCGTGTTTTTGACAATATGTTTTCCTTTTTTTAAACATGTTTTAACTATATATTTCCCATTTAGTTTTTTATTGTGTTTGTTTTATTTTCACTAGCTCCCCTGCTTCTGCGACTTTCAGTAGCGTTGTCTGTGAATTTAAACTGAAATATTTTGTGCACTTGTAATCAGTCATGCACAAAGTTTTTTTTTTTTTGCTAAAATTGATTTTGACCTAACCGATAGCGGTACAAGATTTGTTGATTTTGTTGTGATTTGTTATTGGTAGTTGACTAGTTGTAAAGATTGGCGTAAATGTTTTTGTAAATATGTTAATATTTGGAAGGTAGTGAATAACTTTCAAAATTAAAATCCAAAATAAATAATTTAGAAAAAGCGGTTTTGCCAAGACCAAAATCTGCCTCAATTTGTTTGATAACGATATATTTATCATTATTTTAATGCAATTGTCTTTGTGTTTACTTTTGTTTGTATTAACGGAGGGAAATGTTTGACTATAAATTCAGCTGAATTGCATAATAAGACAGGTACCCCACAGTTAACAGTTTATCATCTTGAATAACATTAACAAAAACCATAACAAATCACACAAATTAAAACTTTGACAAGTTTATCATAAATAATTAGGTTACTGTGTTTGTTTTTGTAATTGTTACATTGCAAATGTTGCTTTAAAAGACTTAAGGGAACTTTACAATATTATCCATGTTTACTATTTATTTGCACTTTATTATCAAAGAAATTTTAACCTCTTGATCATGGCTGACTCGTATGGTAAGTTTTGTGGTTTATAATATGCCACATGCCACCATTAAAAAACACTGTTTTTTTCAGATTATCTATTTAAATTTCTTATCATTGGCAGTGCTGGTGTGGGAAAATCATGCACTCTGCACCAACTATTGGAGAAAAAATGTATGTTTTTTGTTTGACTAAAGTTATACACATAAAGATGTGAGTAAAACCTTGTACATACATTAGTTATCTCATTAATTTATCTGTACAACATGCTGGATTGCTTCTTGTTTTGTTTACCATGTTTCCAATATTTGCAGTTAAAGAAGATTCTACCCATACAATTGGTGTTGAGTTTGGATCCCGCATTGTTCATGTTGGTGGCAAATCTGTAAAACTACAAATCTGGGATACAGCTGGGCAGGAACGTTTTCGGTATGTGATCCTAAAAAGTTTCTGCTGACACGAATAAATAATCCATGTAATTTTGTATCTAATCAAAAAAACAACAACTGGGAGAGACTTGTGTGTAAAGGATGCATCATGCATATGTTTAACAATCAGTGTTGTCATCATCAGTGCAGGTTGTCAATCAAGCTATAGAACATGATTTATATTTGCACAGTAAAAAAGGTGAATGCAAAGTGTGTAGTGACGTCACAGGCAGCAACACAGACAAAAAGATAAGAAACAACGATATGGGTCAGGTGTTGAACAAATGCCTGCATTAAGTCTTCTATTGCACACAAGTTCTCTCGCAGTTATGTTGTTGATCAGTTTATAGTGTGCCTAACTTTGTTTCAATTTTCTGTATTGTTTTGCACATATTAAAAGTTATTAGTGCCTGCTTACCAACTTGCTGTCTGATGTGTTTGGGAACTGTATATATATGTATAAATATATGTACAAAAGCATTGGTACGTCCTACAAAGTGTTTTGTTTTTTGTCACAGGTCTGTAACTAGGAGTTATTACAGAGGTGCTGCAGGTGCTATTCTTGTTTACGATATTACCAGGTTTGTACACTGTAATGTAACGCTGGTTTGGCCTGAGTCATAAAATCTGTTTTATTACTCTACAATTTTACAGCCGTGAGAGCTTTAATTCATTGTCGAACTGGCTCACTGATGCAAAGACTTTGGCTAGTCCCAACATTGTTATCATTTTGTGTGGTAACAAAAAAGACTTGGATGCAGAAAGGGAGGTGACATTCTTGGAAGCTTCAAGATTTGCTCAAGAAAATGGTAAGCAAGTTGGTCCCCCCCACCTTTGTAATGCGTTTGATTGTTACAGGGCAATGGACTTTTAAAACATATTGTATAGCACTGTGTATTATGATTCTCTGCTTGTGTGCAAAATAAATTTTAGAGAAACAATAGTGTTATAACCTTATTTAAATCATTACTGTTGGCTCAATGCAAGTCTAGAAAATTGTACAAAAAGATTAAACTCATCGTGGATTTTAAAAAGCCCAAAGGCTTTATCTTTTTACTGATTTGAATTTCTTTTGACAGCATAATTGAAGTTTAGCTGTTTTAAGCTGCTTAAATAGCCTGAAGGAAACTAGCACATGCTATGACACTTTCTCATGACAAAGAGTGGATTTGGATACTTAATTAATCATGGACTAAACAAACTTAGTAACCAAAGCCAGTCACGTAGAAAATATATATTTTTATTGTCCCTCTTTGATCATGAGGTGTTTATTACTTACATACATTAGTTATTATGTGATAGAGTTGTTTGGTGCAAACTGTTCACATAAGTAGATTTATTTTATGCTAATACATTTGTTTTGCTATTACTATGCATCAGTGGCAGTAATAATGCTTTTATCTATTTCACATACCGATATTAGCTTGTGGTGTTTGGAAGTTATGTACATACTAAGATGCAGCATATTACCAGTTGCATATAAAAACTTTGATCATGACCACAAAGCTATACATTAATATGAATTATATATGATCTAATCTAACTAGTAGAATATTCACAAATGCTTATTTTTGCTCCAACAATGTACAAGCCTTTTACAGAAACAAATTGGAATGTATTGTACTTTTACCTAGACATAATGATTATCACTGCTTTCAGAAATTAATTTTTTGGAGTCCAGCGCACTCACTGGGGAAAATGTGGAGGATGCATTTAACAAATGTGCAAAAACGATTTTAACCAGAATTGAATCGGGTATGTTTTGTTTTATGAAGTGAATCTGCTATTACAAGCTTGTAAAAATCGTTTACTTTGACATAATTCGTTTTTTTTGTAAAAAAAACATTATATTTCATAAAAATAGACTTTACAAAATTCGTTGTGCATGGAACGCATTTTAACTTCTAAATTTACATATTTTATCGACAAACATATGTAAAAACTGATTTACCATTACGATTTTATTTGATCTAATCAGGCGACATTAATCCGGAAACAATTGGAAGTGGAATACAGTACGGCGACCCCTCTTTACGACGGCTTCGTAATGCGAGAACACCTGCTCCAGCCGACCCTAACAGCTGTAAATGCGGTTGACCAACACAGTTCGACATGTTTTCTTTTGCTTTCAACCTGTATTTGCTGTCCTATTGGGTTCGTTGTGAGTTCCGTTTGTTTCTTGTGAACCTTTCCACTTGTCTTTTTCCACAGTGATGAATTTGCACCTTCCAGTCAACTCATGTTTCAAAAATTTCTCTTTTCATTTGTTTCATGCATGGTTTGTATTTTTTCAATTTAGCGTTTTGATCGCTATTAAGGGGAAAATCATTGGTCAATATAGCACCTTTATTATTTCATAACTTTTGTTTCCAGAAATCAGCCATCAGTAAACTGAAACAAAATAAAAATGCAACTAGACGCAAAATTTTGATGACATGCTTATTTCTTATGAGCACATTTTTGGCGTAAATCGTCTGTTTCGTTCATTGTCTACGAAGCAAAAGTATCACACAAAGCAATAATTTTAGTGATTCGTGCAATAGAAAGTGTACCAAATATGCTACTTTGCTGCACCATTTTGTAACTTCAACTAGGCCCAACTATGTGTAATAGCGGGCGATCGTCTGGTTAATAATACACATCTATTATGTTAGCAACAGTTAAAAACGACCCTCAACACTAAAGTATGTCTGTACTCGTGTTTTAATGCTCCATATCGTCTTAATATGTGCAATTTACTCATTGTAACACCGTTACCATACCTAACATCGTTATCCTAGTTGTGAATGTTCATCGTATTCGGTGGTTGAGTTATCCAGTGTGTTCCACTGTTGGTATGTTTTTTGTAACTTTTCATCGAGTTTTTAAGTTTCCATTTTCGCAAAAGAAAACCTAATGTATATGTTGTGAAAAGTCGCCCATTTATTTTTGAATTTTTTTTGTGTTATAATACCGTTTCAAAACATTTCACAAATGTTCCTTTGTTTCCATCTTTGTCTATCGAGCGACTGCGTCTAGGACAGTGGTTCCCAAACTTTTTAATATTTTTTTCTAAACGGTCCCCTTGCCATTATTTCGAGGGCTCGCGGTCCTTAAGCCTAAATGTGTATTTCATAAAAACAAAAGTTGATTGCAGGATTTTAGCCAGTTGTGCAAAATTGCGCATAATAATCATCCAAGGACAGCATGTGACTTCACAAACAGGACAAAAACATTACGATTGTGCGCGAACAATTGCATTTATTATAGCTGTCATTCAATAAAGGCCATTGTTTAGCAATGGAGACAGTCGATTCTCAATTCTACTTTGATTTAAACTTATTTAGTGGCACAAACTGTCGCTAAATAAGATTATAGAATTACTTCAATCGCCTCGCGGTCCCCTCAAAATTGCCTCACGGACCCCTAAAGGACCGCGGACCCCAGTTTGGGAACCGCTGGTCTAGGACAACAGATAATTTAAATGTCCGCTTGTTGTTGTGCATACGTTGTTTTGACCTTGGAATAGGCCGGGCAAGAACAGACAATGTGCACCAGCCAACGTCAAGAAAAATGTACTACATAGTAGAGATTACCGAATATTCTGTTTGCCGAATTTAACTTTTCCAAAGATTCGGTTTCGGCCGAATAATTTGTTGATGCGATTTGGCCGAAACCGAATCTTTTACAAACGCACATTTAAAGCGTTAAACTCGTCTTTTTTGCTTAGTACCAACGAAAATCGCCTCAATTATTATATATTTTGACACATTATCGTTTTTCCCACTGCAGACAAAAAATCATTGTTGGGGTGGAAATCATGATCAAGGCAATGTTCAACCCCACAGAATTGATAGGGGACGAAACACAACTATTTTGCACCAATTGCGTGGGAAAAAAACTAATGTTTTCAAGTCAAACGCTTAGCATGCGACTTTGCGTGAAGTCATGAATGATTCGGCTGATTCGGCAAAACCGCCGAATATTCGGTTTCGGTCGAATCGAAATTTCGCCGATTTGGTACATCACTACTAATAGTTTAATTCAGTGGTTCTTAACCTCTGTAGTTGTCGGTACCCCCGTTAACTTCACCAACAAGGCAACAAGTTCTCGAACCCCGTGTTATATTTTCATAATGATCCAGCATTTTAGAACCCATTGGGAACTGGTCTCGCACTTTATGTCAAGAACTATTGATTTATTTAAACATTAAAGATGAGCTAATGCCGTAATATTGCCCGATTCTCACGATGTTTAGGAGTTTCAGGTAACATTTAGTATTATTTTTTTCAAAAAACCTTACTGTTAGTTCCAACCACTGGGTAAGCTCCCCAAATCTGCGTTGGGCCTTGAAAGCAGGGAGTCGAACCGCTTGTCAAATGGTTTCAGGTTCGGTTCGGGTTCACTTGGTTTTGTTTAAGGGTTCGGGTTCGGTTCAGGTTTTAAAAAATGTATATTTGCGGGTTCGGGTTTTGTTCCGGTTTGGGCAAATTATCCGGTCCAAACCGGTTTGCGGTTTTTAAACCGGTTCAAATTTTTATTCGTTTAAATTTAATTCTACCCATCATCTACCCGGCCTTCTCCACAAGAACTCCACAAGAATTTTGCCCGTGCACTGTTAGTTTTGACACGCCCTATAAGTGTTATGTCGTGTATCCTTCAATGCGCTGTTTAAAAATCACAAAATATAAAAAAAACTGCATTTTTTACTGGTTCGGTTCCGGTTCGGGTTTTTAGGTTCGGGTTCGGTTCGGGTTTAATGAAATTAACCGCTCAAACCGGTTCGCGGGTTCGGGTTCAGTTCCGGTTCGACTCCCTGCTTGAAAGACCAATATGTCACTAGTGTGTCGCGTTAGCGAATCACTGATATTGGGACACTCAAGAACGGTGGTACTAAATGCCACACGGTAAGCAATTTTAGTGGACATAAATATGCATCATGCTTTTTTTAATTTTGCACTTTAAAAAGAGCTGACGGCTGAAACTATTCTGGTTGGGGTGAGAGTTTATAATTGAATAACTCTACAACGTACTTATATTCTCCCGTTCCGCCACACTGTGCGATTTATGTGGGTAACCATGCGGTATATAGTATGACCCCGTAAAGAACAGGTCAATAACTTTGGTGTATGTTGAAAGCGAGAAGTCTGGACATTACATAGATTGCACACTTCAGTTGCCCCTTGAAAGACAACGAGACTCATGTGAATCGTAACATATTCCCCTGTTCTCTGCTCATACATTTCATGAATTGAAATGTTTTACTGGAGCTTGATTAAAAATGGTAAGCGTTGATATCATTAAACGCATGTGCGAAAGAGAAAAACTGCATTTCAAACAGGTTGGTTGCACTCATCCGACACAGGATTACTGGAGCGAATCATCATTTGCAGCTCGCTAGTCGCTACACTGTGTTGTTGTGTTGCTGTGCCTTCGTGTTTCGACTTCTGTTGTTATTATTTTCTGACGAAATTTATCACAAAATAATTGTTGGGGCATCAAGAGTTTGTGTGCACAGCGAGTCACAAGAGGAAAAGTTAATCTGTTTTGAGAACAGTGGCCCCGAGTACCGACCGAAACATGTTTTATGGCGGACCAGGATGAAATATTGACAAAAAATAGTATATTACAGATGGCTCTAGTTGTTTTACTGTGTTGCGTAAAGTATAAGGTGACGAGCCAGACTTTGAGTTTGTTAGAACACTAACACAACTATATATTTAAGCAAGGCAATTCAGGTTTGTTTTGGTAAAAAGTAATTTTGCCACATTAATACTTTTGTTTTTGTTAAACTTAAAGTCTGTCTACTAAAGTGTAAGAGAAATTATTTTGCATTCCCCCTATGTGTCTGGTAACAATGTCATGTTATAGGGTCCTCCAGAAAACGCCTTGTAGTCCACCAGTTTGAGTTGAACATAATGTCCCACGGGTTGGGAATCGCTGTTAAAAAAAATAACCCCTTTATCACATGTTTTCAATTGTTTTGTGAATATAATTTAATAGCAATGCTTATAGGTTTTGTTGAAAACTAGAGTGCTAAGTAAATTTGAGTATACAAGACCCAATGAATACATCTTATGGAATCAGAAAACTTTACATTGCTATGTTTTTGCCATTTAGTGTTGCTAGAAATTTAGGCACAACATTTAAACCAATGCAGCATATTTCCTGTTGAATAGAATGGATGGAAATTTATCCAACTATGGTTTGATATTGTCTGAAACGGAGTCATCAGAAAAGTTTGGGATCACTAACAACCAAGAAGATATGTGTACACAACACCAACGTAAAACCAGCGTGGAGTCCAACACCTCGCAAAAAGATGGCACATCATTGTCCAGTTCTGCTTCAAATGCATCTGTGCCTGGGTCTTTGTCCCAATACTTGCCAAATCCACTGCAAAGAAGTGCTGGGCATGGATATACAGGGATTAATCAAAGCACTCTTGAGCGTAAGGAAAGTACTTCAGACTCTGAGAAATCCGGTGCATTTAAAATTAAGATGCAGTCTTCGTACACCACCCTCGAAAATGACCTTGAACATCAGGTATGTATGTCTTTTGGTGTCAAGGTTCATTCATAATACATTCATGCTGAAATACCAAGTTTAAAGGTTTAGGGTTTAAAATTTGAAAGCAAATGTATAATGGCAATTTGTAAAAATCTATTTGTGAAACTTTGCTGGTTAAAATTTTAATTTTTATGTTGTGTTGTTTTAGGATTCTGAAAGCATTGTTGACAGTTCATCAAACCTAAGCAGTCACTCAAAAAGCTTATCATCTGTGTTTGCAAGTGGGTCTGCAGATCTTTCTCCAGTAAAGCAAACTGCTCACCAACGAAAAATTTCAGAGGACTGGGTTGTTTTTGAAGACTTGCCTAGCAAGGCTTCATCTGTAGTCAGTCCATCTCCAATCAGTTTCGGAAGTAATGCTGCACCTCCAGAAATTCCACAGCGGAAAGGTTGGCTTGCAAGTCCTGCAAATTCACCAGCTCATGGTATTGATTTGTTGACTATGGACAATGACTCCCTTTCTGAACACCTTCATCGAGTTTCACCACTTTCACATAACATCAAATCAGCAGGACCACCAATCCCAGATCGATTGATGTCGCCTCAAAGAAAGCTACCTGAGCCTTCATCTGCAAGCTCAAGTCCAGCTTCGAAGCTGTTTGATTTTCGGTTACCGCCACCTAAGAGTTCTGGTTCATCAACAAGGCGAACATTACAAATGACTGCCAGTTCATCGCAGCATAGTGCAGGTCCTCCAGTTCCACCCCGAAAAGACATGAACAAAACCACAGACTTACTTAAAATGAACTCTGTAGATGAGAAACCAAATATTTCAAGTAACCAATGGATACAGTTTGAAGAAACTATTGATGGTGAAAAGACAGGTATTTATTCAATGTTGTGAAACAATTGAATTAATTTGTAGAAATGACATTCAGAATTTCTTCTCTTAGATAAAAAAGATTTGCCAAGTGATTCTGAACAACACAGCATAAAACTGCAATCTCCAATACAATTGCTCGGTGGTGGAGCTGAAAGGTCAGCTACATTCTAAAAAGTGTTTTTTGATTAAAAAAATAATGAAAACTGTTTTTAGTATTAATAAATGTTGTTATGACATGTTTGGTGTTACATAACTGTTTGTATTATCCATACTACACTTCTCATAGCTCTAATTCTGCTGAGAAAGAAGCAGTGGAGGAAATAACTACACCTGAAAATGATTTGTGGAGAAGGCCAACATCAACCTCACCCAATGGTTCACTGAGATCTTCAAAGAAGAAAAAGGGAGGTTACCACCATCTCAGTGACACTGATGATGAAAAGGAAGATGCTCAACATACATCAGAAAACTTGCCTGGTATGTCAGAAACATATTTACAAATGTGTTGATATTGTTAAAATCCACTTGATATGACTTATATCAGTAATGACCCAGCCTAAACCCTAGTCTATTTTCCAAAGCATGTTAAATATTAACCTAATGATTTCAGTTTTAGTCTAATATGGACTTGCATTTTTATTCAGTAAAAATACGGTTTATTATTAGTTTACTGTATACTACCTACTTGCATACAAAAAAATATGTTTTCAAACTCATACCAACTCTGCTGCTTAAAGACTTTTGTGCATATATTGATTTTTGTATTGATCAAAAACTACTGATATCTTGCATACAAGAATCAATGTCGAAGCCAAAACTGCAGCTGTAATAAAGTTAACCAACATTACTGACATATTTGCATAGGCCCGACATATATATTTACCAAACCAACTTTGGTGCAGAAACAAAAAAGATAACCATCCAAGTTACTGACATGTCACCTGCAAAGCCATTGTCAAGATGGGCACCAATTCCCAATGATGACCCAGCAGGCTCATCTGGTAATGTCAGCCAACAGAACAGTTTGATGGATGAACCGATACATGATGATATTGAAATAGATGATGAGTTTGATGAAAATACCAACAGGTGTGATTTTTTTACAGATAATGGTTGTCATCAGTGTTGCCCAACCTCAAGTACACTGAGTTCAATTGAGTCTGTTACACGAATTTATTAGTCTGTAGCTGTGTCTTGACACACAAAGATATTTTTGAACTTCATGTTTTTAAGGGTTGTTTTACAATTTTTAGCCATTGTTGCACAGGGAAAATTAGTCATATTGCTAAAAATGCTGAGAAACCCTGCTCTATGCTGAAAAACCCATAACTTTGTTTAACTCAGAAATTGGTTATTTTCCAGACTTTCGGCTGATATAAACAACTTGAAAGGATTCAATCGTGCAGACAAAGGTTCACAAAACAACCTTGTGGATTTTTCTGAATCTGCTGAACAGCTGGAAGTTTCTGCATGTGGCAGCACAACCAGCAGTGCGGAAGGAGACCTGGAGACAATATTTGATATGACAGCACAAGGAGATACTTTAAAAAGGAAAAGAAAAAAGAAGAAAGAAGAGGAATTGACAGTGGCTGGTACACCTACTTTCCAGATAGGCTGTGACAACATCACCAACCCTAATGTGCCAGATACTGCGACAGAATCCAACCTGGCCACAGCACAGACTAAACCGGCAGATGCTTCATCAAATCTTGCTCCCACTAATCCATTCTGGTGTCCATCACCTTTAGGTGATACTGTGTCGTTGTCGTCCAGCACCAGTGAAACAAATCCCTTTGAAAAGGTGCAATTTCAGTCCACTACTGCTACACCTTTGCCAGTACCATCTACAGCAGCACCATTGAGGTCAGTGGCTGGAATTCCAATACTTCCACCTCCACCTGGTTCAAATAAATGTCGGAACACATCCAGTGGATCATGGCGGGCCAGAACACGAGAATCCTCTGTGTCATCACCATTGGCTGTGGTTCAGCAGGAAAAAGCCAACTGCAGTTCTCAGTCACCTATTTTGGACAGCTCTTCCGATTTGTCCAGCTCTGTATTTGTAACACCTGTGAAGTCGCAACCAGCATCTCTGGTTGTTGAACCTGCTGCTGAAACAAATGGACACTCCACTGAAGATGCCTGCTTAGGCTTAGATGTAGCTGATGGGGCCACATCCACAAGCAGTGTACAAGCAAAAGTTGCCAACCCTGACAATATTTCAACTGCAAGCAACAGTCAGCAAGATACCAATATTTTGGAAACAACACTTTCTATATTGGATGTTTTTTCTAAACCTTTAGAACAAGCACCACTTCCAATTGACATTGAGAATACAGACATAAAAACTTACCATGCAATGCAAGTGGAAAGCTCATTTCCAGAGTTAAGGGATGATTCTCTGGAATCTCTTGAAAAGTTCCAAAAGGCTGTTTCGGTTGAAAGTCCTGCTGAAGTCCATGACATATCAGGCCTTGATAAAAAACAGGTTTCCTTTTCTGATTACGATCTTGTTCCAAAAGCTACAGAGTGGAACATGCTGATGCGATTTCCCCGAGAAAAGAAGGTTATGAGTTCTAGAAAGTGGGTCGACATTTATGTCCGTTTGGACAACAAAAATGTAAGTCAGTGTTGTTTAAAGACCTAAAGCAGGGCTGCACAACCTTTTTTGCCATGACAGCCACATCTCAGGTCCTTAATTTACCAATGGCCGCCAAGTGTCTTCTTGTTTTTCATTTATCTTCTTGTTTTTCGTTTAATATTGTGGAAGATTTATGTTATAATGCCCGATCTACTGGTGCTTAAAAATCATAAATTTTGGCTGTACGACCACAGGTTGTGCACTCCTGACCTAGCGTGAAGCATAACTAGAAAGTGTTTTACCAGACTTTTGGACATGTAAATGTGTGTGTTACTTTCATTGTTTTGTAATTTAATTTAAACGTCATTTAGGTGAACAACCCCTCACTTCAACTTTACCACAACTCGAAAACCAAAGACCCATTTTTCTTCTTGTCACTTGCGAAACATGACTGGCAAATCACGGACCCGGTTCGCCAGTGCAGATTTTACCCATCTGGAAG
This sequence comes from Phallusia mammillata, assembly GCF_965637545.1. Taxonomy (NCBI): domain Eukaryota; kingdom Metazoa; phylum Chordata; class Ascidiacea; order Phlebobranchia; family Ascidiidae; genus Phallusia; species Phallusia mammillata. The sequence continues at coordinate 23,228,252 of NC_137253.1, forward strand.
CTTAGAGGAAGTTGACATGGAGGCAAACAAAAGAAAAGTCCACACTGTGAAACTTCTTAACGTGCATTACAAAGAAAAATATGCATTTTTCTCAAAGCAAGATCAGTTGTTAATGAAAACACCATCAGGCTTTCGGGTAAGAAACATCTTGTTCGGTTTAAGTGTTGGGAGTTTTGTTAAAAATAAAGTGTTTTTTGTACTGCAGACATTAAATTATATTAAAATGCATTTGTTTGCAGCATTCATTAAAGGGAAAACAAGCAACAAAACTAGGAACTGAAAATTACATGGAACTCCTGAGCATGTTGTTTGCTGTACGGGATGCTGCCTTTGCTGCTAACAGGTCCAAAATCAGTTTTATGTGTTTTGTGTTGTACATATATAATTTAGAAATACTAGTGTTTCGGTAAAGTGTATATTACCAGGTAATGCTTTGTTGGACATTTCCTCACTTAAAATTAATGGCCTAATATGTTAGTGGGTTAGCTGGTAAAGCCAAATAGAGAGTGCCTTAAGCTACATTGCTGTATTAAAATGTCACTATCTACAGTCCAACCTAACTTAAAACCTCTGACATTTCTAACAGCAATGTTTATTGAGCTTGGAGCCAATCAAAAAAGGCTTGATCAGATCCAAAGCTGTTTGCCACCCTTGATACGTTATTTGAAGTCACCAACCAATTTACGTTTAATCAACCTTGTTCGCAGGCTTCCTCCTCCGAGCAAAGGGAGTGAGGCGTCAGAGCAGGAGCTCCCTCCTCTCATGAACTACCACTCTCGCGACGAAATCGTCTTCGATCTGCGCGACCAGTTCAGAGTAAGCTACGTTTTGCGTGACCTTTTAAGTTTTTTCTGTGCTCTTTTGTATCGATTTTGTGGGTTGACGTACGCTTGTTGTATTTTATGCTGACCTGGCTTTTAAAAGAGTCGACATTTCGGCCTTTTAAGCTTCCAACGCAAACGTGGTTCTGTGACTAATTTGGCATTTCGTTCACCACAGCATTACGAATAAATTTCCAGCAGCCTGCTTTTTTTAGTGGAGTATGCGAATATTGTGTCACATTGCGCTGTATTGTTAAAGAAAAGTTATGTTGTGTTGGTATTGTATTTTTCTCCTTGATACGCATTTTCAACGAAATTATGTCATACTAAACTGCAGCATAATCCAAGTATGGGAAAACTCTATACAGTGCGTGGTTTTGAACATCATAGTAACATACTGCCCTAAACGTTGCCGTGCATTTGCATTGCTCTCATTAGCCTCAATCGACGAGGCCAACCATTTAGCTAATGAAGAAAATCTGTTGTTTGCCGGCGTCCAATTGCCTTGCTCCATTAGCGTACATCGCGCGCCCCTCTTAACCAGTTGTTTCCTTCGCAGGGCGCTGTAGGCGTAGAAGGAGAGATCAGAGCCTGTTGTGTCGCGGTGCATTGCTTTGTGACGTCATTTCTATCGGGCGACCCCGTGGTTACCGTGACTTTCAACGATCAACAGGTAGATCGATTTACTGTTTGTGGTTAATGTATTAGCTCAAGATCGGCCGGTCTTGGTATTAGCAACCATGCTGCTATTCCCTGACGATTTCAACATCTGCTGCAATGTGCTAGCATGTTTAATTAGGCTACAATCTCGCACAATCGTGTTATTGGCCCTTAAGGCCCATTTACATGACAAAATTTGTTTTGTTGGCAAGTAAGCTGAAGTTTAATCACTTATATATACAGTTACCAAGTTATACTGCATGTTTGCTGGAAAGCATATCGTTGATATGTGTGTAAACAGATTTTTGACAGCTGTATCAACTGGTGGTAGATAACAAACACTGGCTTTTGTTGGAGCCAGATTTAGCAAGATGCAGTAAAGTATCTTCACGCCTGCTTTTTTGAGCTGCTGCGTGATTTGTATCATTGGTGCGGTGGTCGTTCGAACAATTGCACGGGTAGTTCCATAGGACGGTGTCCGTAATGATACTACAGTTACTATAGAATCGAAACTATAGAAACAGTGGCTTCTCTAACGCACTATTGTACTTTCGGGCCGTAGAAAATTTCCATGTAAGAGTCAGGCGTTTCCTTTTGACTTTGTGTCTATTTTTACCTATTCACTTGCTTAAGGAAAAAATATGCAATTGGCTAGCAAGTTTATGTAAAAGGTTCATATCAAAGTCTTTTGCTCTACACAACACTTCAGTCATGTAACAATTTTGCATCTTAATTTCGTGGCATAAGGTTGGTGAACCATATATACCAGGGTTTTAACTTTTAAGTCGGGCCTGACTACGTTCTGTGTCCGTTATTTTTTAAATGTGAATTACCGAGCTAAGTAGCTAGTTGCTGGATATAACCTTATGCCCAACAGCTCCAACTTCTTGTTTAAGCCATGGTCTACTATTGTCCATTGCGAATGTTTTCTTTATTATGGGCCTCTCAATCAAACTTATGGGCCTGAACGGGCTTCTCTAAAACGATTCGGGTTTGGGTCGGGCTTCGGCCTTGCTTACAACTCTAATATGTACATTGATACCCAGGTTGTAAACTGTCGTCCATTAGTGACATGGCTTTTTTAACCAAGCAGAAAAAAACATAAGTTGAGCATTGTACACAGGTTGAAGGATGCGAGGTGGCCCGTCGCGAGGATATAATGCCGAGTAGCAACGACCGTTGGGTGGAATTTGAGGAAGTAAAATTGCATCGATGCAGTGCAGCCCGCGGTTATGACAATAAAACCGCCTCGGTAATCTTCAGACCTCTCGACGCCTGTCGATTTGAATTAATGAGGTAAGCGAAAACAATTGCATGTGGTTTTAGTCTAAAGCTTGGTTTCGTTCTAAGTTTGGGATTGATATGTTTCCGGTTTCTGGTTCGTTTATGGAATTTCGTACAGTGCTGGCGTACCACTTGTATTGAAAAAATCTGTTCGCGTGCCAGAAAATACGCTACATTGCAACAGCCACCATCAACACACTGCTTTCTGTTGTTTTATAAACGTGTAAAATTCGAGTATTTATGGCACATTATCGCATGTTGCATTGACTGAGAGTTAAGTTAATGGTTTTGAATTAACTGCTGTCTATTAAGTAAGCTTACTTGCCACTTAAAAGGCTGTGTTGTACAACCTGTGGTACACACAGTTTAGTAACTACTGGTTTATGCATTTGTGCTAAACTTGTGTGCGTTTTCCTTACCTTATCAAAACCGTGCTTGGAAAATTTTAGTGGTTAATGTTTTGCCTCTAGGCAACGATTAATGGTATTAGATTACTGTTCGAAACCCACAGTGATTAATTTTGACACGTCCCTTCCAATAGACTTCACCAAGTCCAAACAAACATGGCGGTTATTTTCGGTGCTCAAACATATTACGAAGTGTTCTATTACAGCCCCGTTTATATTTTTCTAAACCGGGGCATTGTAGGTCACGTTTTCCCACCGTAACTCATCGTACTTCCCCTTATATTAATTCTGGGTTACTCATGGTTAAAACTATCCAATTTCCTGGCAGGTTTGGATGCCTGTTCGCGGAGCCAGAGTTACCAATCTCCATACGTGCTACGGTCGCAGTGAAAGGAGCGCGCGTTACGCTTCGTTGCGTTCTTCGTTCCGGTCCAGAAAACAACGCAAACAAGGATCCGCTTACCCAGGTTGGATTTTTTGTGACTAATTTTTTCCTAATTAGATAGAAACAGCAGAAACTGCTTTTGTTTTTTGTCACTAGGCATTCGTTCTCTAACTCTGCCAGAAACACGCCAGTATTGGCCACTTTAACCAACACATTCTTATGCAATTATTTGTTCACCTCTTACAATATATCCTTAAGTTCACAATAGTATACCCATGCAGCGGTGGTACTAAATACCGTATGTTTACTCATGATACCGCATGTTATTACATGGTAAGCGGTTTCAATGGACACAAATGCACTTTGCGATAATTTTAATTTTGTGCACTTTTGAAAGCCCTGACGGTTAGAGCTGCTCACATTATACACACCATGCGATATACTTAGTGGTATACTATGCGGTAACATGCAGTATTTAGTACCACCTCCCATTAATTAGCACTACGATTCACCAATACTCATGATAACCTTTTTTGTGTTTTGAATAGATTCCATGCGAGGACATATCGATAAGATTCGCAATTCCTCACAGTTGGTCTCCGGCCTTTCGTCGTCCTGGTCGTTTCCGTATCAAGTCCATACACTCCAAGCGAATCGTGAAACGTCCACCAGGCCCCTCGTCGGTTCAGGGTCGGGGCGCGGTTACCACGAATGCTGTGCTGGAGGCTTCGGTCGGCAGCGCCAAGTATGAAATAGCTCACAACGCCATCGTGTGGAGAATACCAAGGTTCCCAGAGAAAAATGCGAGTAAGTTACACGGTCAACTATGTGAAATGTATTCGTAAATCAATAGATTTGAGATATCTGTTCGGTATGTGACAGATTCCTATACTGCTGTCGGGCTTGTATGATCAGCTGTTATGATGTCGAATAAGTACGATAACATTTGTATTGCAAATTTTTGAAATAAAGTTTAAAGTTTGGCGACAGTCGCGTGAGAGCCTTGTTTTAAATTTTACTCATCATTATGACACATCCAGCAGTTTTTATCAGGGTACAATATGTCGTGTATTGAAAACGTTAGGTGGCGTCTATTGGGAAAGCGTTTGTTAGATCGGAATTTATCTGTTTAGCTCATTTGGAATGCTTTCTACGCCGTTTGGCTATCGATTTAGCTAAATCGGAATGGTAGTTACATTCCCATTCCAAAATTAACGCATATTTTTACAAACGGCGACATTATTTGGCCTGAAAACGGCTTTTTTCATCAAAAAATATTTTTACAAATGGCTCGTTGCTCAGTTTTGGCTCGGTTTGGTCCAGTTCTATCCACACGCGCAGTTTGGAAAAAAGTCAACTTACCGTAGTGTCGATATTCAACATACAATAGGCCGACGCAAGCGACCGTCCAAACAGCGCTCGTGCGATGCTGTTTAAATATTGATGAAGCAATTAGTAGCTTAAAAGATTTGACTCGGCCAAACAGGGAAATATGTCGTGTCTTAACTGAACGGTGCAGATGATAAATATATGGGTGAAATCTGCTTGGCACTTGCAGCTTTAACCACTTCCCGTGTCAACAACATGTTCGCCCTTTTGATCAACCCTGTTCAAAGCAAAAACCACTTAGTTTTAAGGGTGGTTTTGTTTAACGCATTGCTGGTAATAAACATTAGCTATATCGGCAACTGTTTACTAAAAAGTAGACGAGCAAAATCGTCAAAGTATGTCTTCAAACTGTGTACCGAAAATTGCGACTGAAATCGTTCAACTGTGTTAAAAAAAACAATTGCATATGGCCTTAAGCTTCTGTGTCAAATATACTTTTCTGGTTAAGTTGGTTATGACCCAGGTCAGCAGTTTTTCACCGGAGAAACTTGAAATCATGCCTTTCGACACTTCTCATGATAAAAATTGATTGACCTAATTTTCTCCCAATGCTTTCAGAATGTCACGCATGCACGCCAGCAACTTACAGCTGACAACCTAAAATTTAGACATAAAATTTAGAAAATAACGTGGGGGTTCAAAACAGACAAGGAAAAAACAAGAAAAAGATAAGAAATCTTGCTTTAGTTCTAAAGTCTCGGTATAAACTATAAAGCATCGCTATCAACATTATGCTGAAGTGCTTTTTCGCGTTGTTAGCTTGCCGTATCACTTGATTTATGAATGAAACTTTTCACAGCCACTCAGAACACACCTCAAGTTCTCTCGTGCAAACTTGAACTTTCGTCTGACCGGGACCTCCCCGACGTGAGTGACATCAAATTTCACACCTGTGACGTCGAATACACGATGCCGAGCGCAACAGCATCAAGTGCATGTATACGATCTGTCCACCTACCCAAGAACGACAGAGCAGAGAAATTTGCTTGTTACGGTTCTCAATACATGTATAAGGTAGGTGACATTTTTAATTTTTTTCAAATTTATTCAAATTCCTTTTGTGAAGATACTGTTTTTGGCCATTTTACACATTTTGGTCAAAGAATGCTTCGAATTTTATGTTGATTTACATGCTATTTATGAGTCCCCTTCCCTGAAGGTGACACATATTGTTTTTGTCTATATTTTTTTTCTTTTTTTCCGTCTAACGCAGATTTGTTCCCACGTTTTGGTCAAGAAAGAAAGATTTACCCATTTTCACCCCTTAAACCCCAAAATATTCGTTTCTGTCTAACATGGTGTGTTAAATGCGTTTGGTCAACAAAGAGTGCTTTAAATTTATTCAAATTCGCACAGATGTTAGTTATTGTTCCGAATTTGATCCTCCTAAAGTTTGACCCCAAACGACCCAGCGGTTCACCCACAGGCCCCCAAAACAAAAAAATTAAAAACGGCTGTACTGACTAAAGTACATTATCTGAGAGTTTCATGCTTTGTTGGTTGGTGCAATGTAAGGTATTCTAAAGAATTTTGTAACTTTTTGTTGGATTCACTTATTTTTACCCCCCCAAAATAATAAGTTTTAGGCCAGAAATAAACCCCAAAATAATAAGTTTTAGGCCAGAAATACAAACCCTAATGTGCTGAAATGTTAAACAATTGTTTGCAGTAGGTTATTTGTTTAGTATTTAAAAATTTGCCTTTATCGGCCAAATAGTTACTTTTACAGCCCATAACATGTGTACACTGTCAGTCAGATAGAAGTCTCAACTCTCAAGGGAGTAATTCACTTGTTTACGATTAAGGCGGGTGAATGCAGCGGGAGTGCTCAGCTTGACGTCCGGCCGGACGTTTTACGAGACAGTCCTGTTGGTGATTAGATATCAGCTGTTTTTGCGCAGCTATGCTATGTCGTTTTATTAAGTTATCAAGCACAGTTTCAGTTTTGGAAAATTGTGTTTAAAAACTGACCTTGAACGACAATATCAAGGTCAAAGCATGAGATTAAATTGAAAGTATTTTTCCTGTTCTTATTTACTGTTTTTTGCAATTATGTGACAATAATGATGCAAAAAGATTACGGACAAAACTTTTAAAGTTGGGTTAAGGCTAAAGTTGGTTAATTTTTTCCTTAAGAATCTAAAAATAACCAGGATGTTTGTTTACCATAAATCCGCACAAACGCGCGTGTGGGGACCCATTCGTTTTTGCTTGCAAAAACAATCATATGTGTAGATCAAATGATGTGTATAGTAAATTGGTAAATATCTAACAATGATTGTGCCCTATTTTTACTGTTACCAAATCACATATGCATATGTGTGGGGACCCATTAGATTATGCTTGCAGAAACAATTAGGTTATAGTGCCAGGAAAAAGGTAGGGACCCAATGAAATGTACGTGCCAAATATATATCCATTACAAAATATAGTAAATGGTATATGTGATACATCGTTAATTATGATGAAGTATATATAAACTGGAAATATATAGGAAAACCACTATTCTAGTTAGTAGTTGTCTTGAGATTTTGGCCACACTACATTTAACATAGGGACAAAAGGATCACTTTTTCACGATTTATTTTTACGTTTGGTCAAAAATTTTCATATTCCTTTTTATTCATAAAGATGTTGATTTACAAGTAATTATCTCAGGTTTTGAACCTAATTAGATCAATTGGTTCAACCAAAAAGGCCCAAACGTAAAGATTAAAATGGAATATATCAGTTAAAGCAAGCGATCAATCTTTCACAAATATCCTTCATGTCTTGAATTTTTAATTTACGAAAGCTCTGTGCATAATTTCTTTAAAATCTTTTTTTTTGTTCGTCATAGGTGGACATGAGAGTGACGCACGAGCGTGACGAAACAAACAGCGATCGACCCAGCTGCGCGCTTCAATGACGTCATGCCTACGTCATTCCCCTTTCAGTTCTTGTAGCAACGTAAACTCGCATTGACCAGAACCCCTCAGTGTCGTGATGTCCGGTAAAGGTTTGTTGTTACCTTGTTATACCGCCTGGTGAATTGTTGTGGCCAGAGTCGAATATCAAGTGACGCCGAACTGTGAAGCGCGGGTCGGTGAAATTTAGCCCGGGATTACCTAAATTACGACTTATATTAGCTTATGCGCCTTACTTGCCCTAAATTTAAAACGGTTCGGACCATGTGTTTAATAGTATTTATTCAACCGAGCTTTAATGACCCAACTGGTAGCAAGAATAATTGACGAAACAACAGTGCTTCCCAATCAAAATCAGTCAACAATACTGGTAAACGATATATATTTCGCCCATACGTACATCATCATTCGCTCTGCAAAACAACGAGTGTAAAGGTGAAACCAAAATCAAGTAAATCAATTGGTAGCAATAACATTTTAGTATTATAATGTTGCTAAATTCACCTTTCCGCCGTTTCGAATTTGGCGTTACTTTGAGAATCGACGGGTAGCAAAACGTCTAGCACATCCAAACACATTTCTCTGTAGCAATTCGTATCTGTAGCGTACCCTGTAGCAAATTCAAGTATAAACGTCTAAAAGAACAACGCCGTACAACAGCACGCAAAACACACTGCCACATTTTGTGTTGCTTTTCTTAATGTATGCTCGTTTCTTACTGCTGCTCAAAGCAGTGATAGTGTCATCTACCATTTTCTGTATTCACGGTACCCAAGCCTCACTGCTGCCGTCTTGTGGCCACAACATGTTTATGTTCAAATTTATGTAAGCTGTGACGTGTACGACGGGTAGAACCTATGTCGCGTGAAGTTTGACTTACGGTGGTGGCATATTGCACTTTCTGTTTGCTGTCCGAATGTACATTTACGTTTCATTGTCAAGCTTCGGCATAAGAGCTGGTCGGTGTGTTTCCCTCTACGCGGGCATTTGTCTTTACCTTCATAAGCAAAAGTTTCAAAACTAAGAACTCTTTCCTTTATTGCATTGATAAATACTGTGTAATGGTGATACATCACATTTTTGCTGCAAATATTGAACACACTGTATTTTCCCAGCAACCTTCGACTAATTCAACCGCCAAACAACTATGATCTAATCACGCTTGGTGCTTTTACCTTAACTAACCTCGTTTCTAAGCAACGCTGCCAACCCTATCGCCAGTCAGTCAATTCTCTCATATAGCATCCGCGTCCCCACATGCACTGTCCCCTTGCTCTCGAGCGCCCACCTCCGGTCAGCAATAAAATTGAGCGTCTCGTTGCATCTCCGCTCTATGCATGCTCGCCGGTCTTATCTATGTCACTTTTGTCGTCGTTTTTGTTGTTAACTTCTAGTTTCGTTGTCACTGTGCGTAGTTTCATGCCGCTTTTGTCGATCGTTGCGTCATCACACCCCGGAGACAATTAAAGCGACTCCTTTGTCCTTAAAGAACATATATTTGCTCACGATAAACGTGGATTGAGTTATAAACAGTTGAATACAGTATGATACACGCGACTTATACAATGAACACAGGGTAACTAAAAATGGAAAATTGCCTGATTTGACTAAAGTCGTTTTTATGAGCGTCCGCTAGATGTCGCATATGCGTCATTTTTTGCTTGGTGACTTTCTTTTTTTGAAGCGCGCTCCCGAAAACGGCTTGATCTTTCTGGCTTTTTTCCCTTCTTTTTTGCCATGCTTGCCCTGTATGTATTTTAGTACGAAAACAAACCGTTGCTCATTCCTTTTAATACTTATTTGCTGTTAATGGTGCTTTGACTTCAACCCCTACAGTATGAATTCGCGGTGTTTTTACACCATAAGTGTTATTGTACACACATGCTGCAAGCGTTAAAGCGTAAATACGGCTTAATATTGGCAAAACATGTTTTTGTACGGACTGCCTGCAAATTCTGTAGCAATCAAAGTTTTCGCATCTTGCGAAAAAGTTTTTCATTGGCCGATCCTGACCAATCGTCGTTGTTCGTGAGTATCACGTGGGTACGTCGTCATTGAGTTCCAGTGTTGGTCGTTTGTCGCCCTCTTGTTCAGTGTTCACTTGTGGTCCCACGTATATCTCTTATCCCTGTTTTTGCCGGGTGTAGTGCGTACACGAGCAATAAAAACTTTTTCTTTGTCTCATGAACTTTGTGTTGGCAGATATGTGCGTGTTTATGGTTGTAACAGTTGCTAGACAAAAGAAATTTATAGCAGAAAATTCGTTTAGTCAGTTTTTGACGTTTGGTTGGTGGATGTACATATTCTGCATTGATTTACGTTGGAAATTTTCGTTACAGCAACAAAAAAATCGACGTTCATTTTAGTTTCTATAGAAATAGTTTCAATCAATGGTCGATATGACCAAGTTCGGTTTGGTATTATCAAAAACGAAATACATTTTCTTCGTATAGGCAAAGCCTTTCCATTTAGACTTGTTTTGCATCTTGGTGCTTGATCGATCCCTTTATAGTTGAGTCCTACAAAACAAATAACACGCAAACAGTGCAGTCTGTAAAATCAAGTGGGTGATATTCAATCAGGCACTCGACCATTTGTATAGAAGCCAAAGCTTACTATTAACCAAAAGCTGCATGGGAATTTTCGTCGTTTATTGATACTTCGAAGAAACCGCGATGTTTGTACCAAATTAGTTTGGCGATTGCAAAACTCACTTGCATAACAACCAATCGGTTTCCTTTCCCAATGGTTGTGGTTTCTTGACGGGCTTACCCACTCTCAAAATGAACACAAAACCGCATAAACTGCTTGTGGGGAGATCTCCGCCGACTAGCCGGACAATCGGAAACGCACGCCCCCTCTCATCCGTTTCTCCCGAAGCACAAAGACACTCTGGCACGGCCACTTTGCCCACGGATTTTGTTGCCAATTTTGTGCAGCTGCAGCAAGGGTACAGATGGAGTGTTTTCGTCCGCCGTCGATTTCTGCCTCCCATCACGTTTGCAACTAGAACTTGGACGGCAATTTCCAACTACTTTCCCACGCCTACATATAAAACCGAGGACATGTTATTGTTTTGTCATCCTGTGACGTCAGATGCTGAGCTTCGAGTGCTAGCTGTTTTCGTAGCAACGTCGGGAGCACATGCAGACAAACAACTCAAGCAAATTAGTCAGCCACCAGATGGCAGTATTGCTACATGCCAACCAGATTTTCAATTTGTTTGGGGTTGGATTCTCCAGTCTCCACAATTCTGTCCGCCAAGATAAATTCAAATGCAGTAATCAGTGGAGTTAAAAAATATGTAACTCGGTGTCTTATTATTATCACCCTTAAAGTCAACCGCGGGGAATTAAATACTTGGTAAATAAATTTTATGTGCAAAATATATCTTCATACGCATGGTTTAAATAGTTCTGCAAGATATAATGACATTTGAAGTGAAACACATACAATACAACCAATTGGTTTTATGCGGGACTATCTTGTTATTGTTTGTGTTATCCTATTTTTGTGACTTTTTACTTTTTTACCCATTTCGAAAATCCAAACCCAAGGGCAGCTGGAGTTCTGTAAAATTTCTCCGTTTTTTTTTTCAAGAAGAAATATATCAATTCACTGTGCACCTTATCCGTTTCCACGAAACCGTTATAGCTCGCCGCGATAACCGAAATATAACTAAGTCAGCAAGGCTGTAACGCAACCAGGTGCACGGGCCAACATCGCTCTGTACAATGTTTGTTTTTGGAGCTTCGATTGACGATTGTCGCGGGCGGATGCGCTTTGGGATTAATCTAATTTGATCGAGCGGCTTAGCGGCATAGAGCCACCCAGAAGCTTACTAGCGTCCCTGATTTAACCTAATACACCGTCACGTTCCGCGAGGCCCCGACAAACAAAAACTCCTATCTCAATAGCTAATCGCGCCGCTTTCATCTTAATTCCCAGGCAGCGGGCTTAGTAAAGCGTTCGAGAAAGAATTGAGCGCACGTCACCGCTCGTCATGCACCGCTGCCAGCCAATCGTAATGTCATCGCGCCTGGGAGCACCCCAAAGATGGCCTGACCTCCCATAGCAAGCCTACCGTGACCCAAGTGTAAACGGATTTGCGCAGAACTGCTCCACAGAAACCTCTTCTTCTCTCTGCGAATTTATGAGCCTCCACGTAAACTTTATTGCTTTATCTGCGGGAACTCCGTCTTAGCTTTATGCTTTGTACTACAGGTACATTACAAGGCCTTTTCTCAAACGTGTTGCGACGAACGATGTTTGTACTGTGCCACCCAAAAAGCAGAACGTTTAAAGCTGAAACGACACGAAATTGTCCTCACGTAAGACCCCCAATTTCAGCATTAATTTGGCAGATAAATGCTACAAATTACGGTCAACGCGTGATAGTTGTGTTTAAATACCGGAAAGTCGACACCAAAGCACAAGGGTAAAATTGTCACATTTGTCTTTGGGTTCGATCGTTACAAATCGCAGATGTAAATATAAGTCATTGGTATTATTTTTGGTCACGAAAAAGAATTTTTTTTCTGAAAAAAATATCCCAAACTACAGACAAGCAGTTCGGCAGCATGCAATGCCATTTTATGAATTATTTAACAAAAACAGGTTCCAACTTGTAGTTTTTGGATTATTGGATACTTTTTATTAATACATAAAAGAGTAAAGTCGTTGCAAATTAATCTTTTGAAATCGCTTTGTGTTAGAATCTCGTGCGAGAAGGCCCTTTGGCGGTTTCCCACAATCGGCTGAAGAGAAAGCTAAATTTATTTGCACCCGTCTGTTTGCTATCGTTACCATTGTTTCTCACATGCCGTTTCACCCCGAACCCCTGCCCCCAACTAGGGCACTGATACCACCTGGGTAACGAAACCGTCCCGGTGGGGTAATGACATCTTTGTTGGCCACCCACCGAATCTCAACATGACTGTGACATTCTGGTTGCCTGGTATTTCGGAATTTAACGTTGTATTCCTGGGATCTTGAAGGGTGTTATTTGTCAACTATTTTCAGGCAGTTTGATTGTGACAAACGCCATCGCTTGTTGCGCTGTGGGTGTCTTATTGTGGAGGGCATTTTGTGGAGCGATTAGAGGCTTAGCGGACATTCAAAACACATTCAAGAATTTGTGAAGAGAATCGCCTACATTTGTATGCCCAACAAGTGATTCACTATCGTCTGAAACACTGCCCACGCTTTCAGCTTTCCTAAACTTGCGCTCAGTAGTTATTAGCCTGACAGAAATTCGATGTGTTTGACACACCAAACAAATTGAACAAAGCACTTTCCGATGCATTTTTATTTTATTCCCAACGCCGTACAAGTAGCAAGTAAGTTCAGATACAAAATGCTGGCAGTGGCATTTTGCTTTCGAGATTTCAAAAAAATACTGCGAATCCAAAACATTGAAAGAATTTTTTAGCAAGAAACTTCATTTCACATTTCCTGCTTTTTAATGATTTAATGATAAAGTGTGAAAAACGATCTTAACCAGTAAGACGGTAATACAATTTATTCAGCTCAGCTGATGTTTGTAATCAAATGACCGGCATTTCGGAAACATATGCTCCACTGGGGAGGCGATTAAAAATCGGTTGGCACAGCCAAAGTGTTCACAAACAAAAAGGTGAAACAAAGGTATGCGTTGATTATAAAGGTCTTCATTGGCGTTTAAGGTAAACTGGTGGCAATTTATAAGTATAGCGGCTAGCACCAACTTGTAAGAATGTTTGAATGATTTCGAGCTACTAAAACTGCAGTTTATGGCAACAAATGATAGCAGCAAAATACTCAACAACGGATCTATCATTAACGTTGAAACATAGAATAGCAGCAATAAATGATAACCGGTATCATAATGGTGGAAAATATTTTAAAGGTCGTCCAGCGTACTGATAATAGTTTTACTGAAAATGAGTGTACTGTACACGTCAAAAAATGCGCTTATCCAGCAAGCATCGGGTTTGGGGGATAAATTCACTTTACATAGCTCGCGTTTCGCTGGGTTGAAGTCACTGCTAGCCACAGATTTTAATCTTTTCTTTGTTTCGAAAACGTCTTTGTTAAGAACGTGGACGAAGGCCAGAATTTCAACCGAGCGAAACGACAGGCAGGCGCCAGCGCAAAACAATCGAAGCATAAAAACGGTCAAAGAGTAAGGCACAGACTCGCTGCACATTCATTATATTATTATCAATACAATGCACGTTTACACTCGAATATACAACACGTTATGGGGGCGTGCGGTCGTAGATGGTACGTGCGCTGTAAAGGTTAGCAAAGGTTTTAGGCCAATCCAGTGTCCCGGGCAGAAAATTCAAGCGCTTTTCGGTTACGAGCTGAATTCCCTACTCGGCCATGCGTCGCGAGCAGACGTCTGCCCAGTCGGGTTTCCGCACCGCCTCGTATTGCCCGCGGTCGATCGCTTATCTCGTCAACTGTGACGCGTCGTTCGCACGCGCAATCTCTCCCACACCGATGTTTGGACATTCGATTAGGTGGCAAATTTAAGCGTTTTGTGCATTTTAATTGGCGACTATGCCTTGAGCCAAGCGCATAAAAGGCTCCATAGAACTGTGACAAGGGTAGGGCTGTTGTTTACCACGAAGCCGGCAAAACGTTGCTCGAAAACAACTCGATCGTCAGGCCTATGTCGCACTTCCCGAGTGCCCGCTTGCAACCAAAATAGCTCGCATTGTCTTGGTTGAAAACCGCAATCCAATACCAGGCCGGAAGAGAAGTGAATAACTGACGATCAAATTTTTGGGCAATGCTTAAGCGTTTTGTACCATCTTTAGGACTTTAACAAGTCAATGAAAAAGCGTTTTCACAACAATTTCAAACTGTACTCATTCGTTTGAGAAGCATTCTAAGATCATTAGACAAGGCAGCGATGCGCTTTTGCCCGTTACATAGCCTCGAGCATCAACCGCCTTTCATCGTTCTACAATCGACGGTTCAAGTCGAGATGCTTATCCCACGGTGACATTTAGCTCAATTTCGATCATTTTCGCTCCTGCGCCGCGCTCACACAAATCGCTTCTTCGTCGCTTGCTGCCAAAATTCACCAGCGACCACAAAAACTCAAACCCTCTATTGTTCGCGAACATTCCGACCCTTCTGCGCCGTGAAGACAGAGTTCGGTTCCGCGTGATCGCAGCGCACACTCTCGTCAAGTCACTAACAAAGTGCGTGGGCGCTGAGTATTTATCCAAAGTTGCAACTAATCAACGGGTACATTCGGCGGTAGGGTTTGATTGAACTGCAGTGGCGCATGAAACTGCAGCTTACGGCAAGGCGCGGGTTATTTGTATGTTTCCGTAAATCGCGCTAATTGCCAGTTGGCCGAAGGTCGACACTTCCACGCGTACCAGCCAGTATCAAGGTGACGAAAGTGGCTTAGCGCTGGCGACGTGCAATTTCAGTCGCTCGATTCGGACACGATCATCTGCTTAACGAAGTTTAGTGGCATTACTTTAACCGAGCGATGTATTCCGCAATGACTCAGCTCGAAAACGAATCCTCGACTTGTCATAGCGTGGTTAGCGAGTTCTCGACACACCTCGACTTGAGGAGGCTTATGTACTGAGAAGCGGTCATTATGCGATGAGCATTCGATGGAAAGTCCCGAATTATTTGGTTGAGGGCCAAATTTAGTGAAACGGTATGCCGTGTTTGGCGTATGTTATAACGTAACTTTTTATTGCATCGCAAGAATGTGTCTGGTTCAATCCGATTCGTCAAGTCGCGGTTTAGATGTAATTGCTTTCGTGGATTGAGGCGATCTATTTTTAAAAGCACACAAACGTTTTCATTGTTTTCCGCGCGATAAGTACAGGATGCTTATGCAAAACAGAAATTCGCCATTCCGCCAGGGCCAGACAGTGCCGATGGAAACGTACGTGAAGCGCGAAAACCGACTACATTTAGGCTAGGGCCCGAAATTAACACACGTTGCACCAGAACTGAATTCACCGAGATTGGTCCGTTGGAGTGTGGCTAGTTTCACGAAACGTTGTGAATCGAGGGAGCCGTGGCGAGGTGGGAGTTGTTGCGTGCGAAAGACCTTTGCCATTCGGTTAGCAACGTTTGTTCATCTTTCAGAAACGCCGCAACGCCAAGTTTATTCATCCGAGACCTAAAGCCTAAACCGTGCACAATTACGTGAGGTGAAGATGTGCAGGGACGGGTCTAGCCGTACCACAACAATTCATCATTACATCACCGCCTGATTTTTCGCTTTTCTCGAGCCATTACCGCTAATCGCGTTGGTTTTGTTCGAAGAAGGTGAAAGCTCGCTGAACTTGGAAATGCTTAAGATTTATTGACTCCGCTGGTTGTTGTTGGCCAAAGCAATGCGAGCGCGCCAGAAGAAAAACAACGTCGGTTCCCATGGATCTCACTTTGCGCGGGTGCGTTTCGTTTCGCGTAAACAGGCTGCTTGGCCGACCCCGTCACCGCACTCAGTCAAATCTATTACCCACTTGAAGTGGTCCGATTAAACCGGGGGTAGTCGCGCGGTATTTTCTTGCGAAGGTTGACTATTGCCAAAATGACGTCACACGCTTGTATTGTGACGCAAGATTGGCCACGGGAGCTCGATTGCCGCCGGTATTGCTTCCACCCAACGTTCGGACAAGGCCCGATTTGGCCACGACGCAGATTAAACTTGGCGCAAAGGTCGCGAGCCGCACGCCCGGCAGCAATCAATGAAAGGTTAGATATACGACGGAAATAAGGATACACACACACGAAAAAAAACAATACAAAGGACCCTGCCAGAGGGCCGCCTCTAATATTTTCATAAAAAAAAGAGATTAAAAAACGCGTGACAATCAATGTCAGCGGCACAAGACAAAACAACTTGAAACTCATTGGACAGGCTTATGTATATGGCAGTAATACAAGGTTAGGACGGGAAGGTTTGGGCACATTGGTGCGCGGTCGGTTAAGCAGGGAACTCATGGTTTATGGGGAAGTAAAGTGGAACTGTTAAATTATTTCTTGGTATGATTTACTTCCTTGGGGAGATGAGTTTACTCCACCTTGACTCCGATCTTCTGCACAGGCACCATCATCATGCTGTGTGGCATGCCTCCTGTCACGCCGTATTCCATCTCATCGCAGCTGCTGCTACCGCTCATCGGATTGTAGCGAGGCGCCGGACTGACGCTTTGCTCCCTGTAAATCAAATTCAAGGTTAAGTTGGTTCCTGCTACTGGTACCAGTTGTAGCCGGAAATGTTGAAGTGAGTGTTACCTTTCCGGACTGGATGGCGGATGATCGGAAGCAGTTGATCCGCTGCTGTCCGTCTCAACCTTCATCAGTTCGCGTTCGCGCTTCTGTTTACGCCATTTGGCACGACGGTTCTTGAACCAAACCTGTAACGAACATAAAGTTAAGACAACTGTTCTTTCCAGTTTCGTTAAACTATATCGAGCAAAACCAACCTCAACGCGCTCTTCCTTAAGCTCGACCTTCTCAGCAAGTTGTTCTCTCATCACTACATCGGGGTAGTGGGTCTTTTGGAACATGCCCTCCAAAGCCTCAAGCTGATCTTCAGTGAAGATGGTGCGGTGACGACGCTTGCGCTTGGCTGGGAGCCTGTAGAAGAAGCCTGGAGGAGGGGCGGTCCCTGCTCCAGCCAACATCCCGGGATGAAGCATTCCACTTGGCGAACCAGTCGATGCTGCAGCAGCTGCGGCGGCGGCAGCGAATGCGTAAGGCGACAACAGGGATGGTGGGCAAGCTGCAATAGAAAAACACACGTTTAGGCAATGCACTTAAATCTTGGAAACATGATCCTATTAGATGTACATGAGTCATGCCCATTAATGAAGACACCCTACGCTACCATGCATCGCCAAGCAAAGATAAAGGGTCATACTGTTTGGCAAGCGGATACAATTCTAGAATGAGTCCATTGTTGAATGGCAAGTGGTGTTCTATTCCAGGACATTCGATAACGCAAATTGGTGGCGCGAATGGTCCATTGCTTTCAGCGCCCGCGTCGCGCATAATCTAACGCTCATAAAGGAACGACGATAAGAGGCCAGGCTGATCTTTCACGGCTTTAGCCTTTTAAACTGTCCGTAAATAAAGGGCGATAGACAGATAAGTTTGCCTGACTTTCTTTGGCGAAGAAGCGAACAAGTCGGCCGTCAATCGCCGCGATAATACTGCTCGCCTCGCTTAAAGATTGAAATGTCATTTGTAAACACTTGTGATAAGGACCCGGGTACCGCGATTCGGGCCCATTAGCCTGGAAAACATCGTCGCAAATTGCTTTCCTCCAAGCAAAGCAATAGAGAGCAGATATATCCGAAAGGGTGCGTATTATTGTCATAAGAGATTCCAAAACACGAACGCTTCGCCGAACAGAGTGATTTAGCGGACTGCCTGATCGCACTCTAACTAGTTTTATGTTTAGACAATGCCCCTGTGCAGGGGAGTATTGTTTGTTCTGGCTCGGTAATACAGGCACGGCGAAATGACTGGCCGTCATAAGCGCACAAGGGCGCAAACACAAGTCTGATTTATTCCCTAACAAGGAATGTTTAGCAAAAAGTGCGGAAGTTGTTTTGCACCGTCATCGCAATATTGCTCTGTTTTGGCAGAGTTCGTCGCCATATCCCCGGTAATCAAAGATTTTCAACCTAATACAGCCACAAAATAGGCAAAACGTTGTTATTCCATTCACAAATGCAGGCTTAATTTTTTTACACGAAGTAAGCTTTTTATTATGAAAATGACCGAAAAGCCAGGAGTTGTTCCTGACTACGATAGATTTGTTTGTCATCCGCTTCAGACAGTTCACACCTAAAGTAGCGACTTAGCCCTTTCATTGTTTATTGTTTTTCGCGGTGACGCATACACGACGAGAGCAATCACCTAATGACGCGAAAAAGAGATTCCGCGATTAAGGGCGCTGGCTTTGAACTCTCCCCTGCCCTGGGCGACGTGTCCTTTATTATCCCTAGATGAGTAAGATTAGTCGCCTAAAAATACCCCTCTTTGGAGTGTCTTAAATTGAGACATTACACCAGTTGGTTTATTGATTGATTGCGCCTAGAAACGTGGTTGTTAGAACTCGATATGTAATCGTGCGCAATGTATATTGAGTAAGACCTCCTGCTGTCAAAGCGCCTAGACTAATATTAAACGACTCGTTGACTTGAGAGTTTACCGCGTTTTCCGGTGTGTCGCGCTGCCCGGATTTCATTCCCCCTAACACACCAAGTACACAAACGCCATGTCGTTGGCGCGACGTCTGTTGTCGATTACATAAGGCGATGAGTTACAGAGGCGCGATCAAATAAGATAATAAACCGGCCGTCGTTCCATGGACATTAATCTCGCGCGGCTCCCACCGTTTTCCGACGCCGAACTGTCTGCCCTCCAGTGCAAGCGCGAGGTTTATCACAAAGCGAGCAGCACCGTCGCCCCAGCAACCACGCCACACACATTACGGATTTGCTTTGGCTCGCACATTAGGGAACTAACTCGCTTTATTGACAATCACCACGCCGGGTCAGCTCTGGTAACGGTCAACTGAGAGTTAAGCGTGACCGCCATTTTGGTTTTGGCACCGGCGGCCACCAGAGCGCGCCAGGCGTCGTTTTTTAATCTGGCAAATTCGCGGGTTTCGTCAGTTTGTCCTAAGGGACGTGTCAATGCGGGATGTGCAGTTTATTAAGCGACACGGCCGTTGTGAACTCCCGGTGATGTTCTGACCCGACCGCAACCCGCCGTTGAACTCGTGTCTTTGCCCCCGTTGGGAATTCCACTTCCCACCCGAACACATGCGATTGTGTAATGTCCTCGCGATGAGCTTTCTAATTCAAACATGTTTGCTAATATGTGGCGGGTGTCATGGCCGTGTCATGCTAGCTGCTAATCCGTAGGAAACCAGAGAGGATCACGGGATGGCTAGTTCAAGGCGATTCGACGGATTAGTGACGTTAAATCCGCGCGGAGACAGGTGTAATTTTGCCCAAAAGCGCCATTACGCCCAGCTAAAAAATAATCTGCTAGATTGATAGCGGTAAGATGCGTCGCGTCTATCAGTTGTAAACGAATCCCCGCACGCAGCCACTTTGCAGCAAATTGGTTTACCTTGTTTGCCAAGTCAATTTTCTGCCAAGCGAGGGTGAATCACGCACCGCCTACAGTTCTCGCCTTACTTTTATTTATCCTACATTGACGCGTTTTAAAACGAAAAGAAACACCTCCCTTAAATAAGAGATTACAAACACCGGCCTAAGACACATAGAGAAGGGCGTCTCGGGTTGTACCTCGTCATGGGGCTATTGAAGGGATTAGGGGCCCACGATGAATTGTTAGGGCACAAAACCTGACCACCGATCCCACAAAAGGCCCTTTGTTTCGACATCCCTCCATTAAAAGCCGATGCCCAGGCACTTAAGCACAGCGCAGCTAATCCGCTCTGTTCCAGCGCGTATTTACTCACAGACAGACAAGGGACCGCAGGAGGGTCGTTGTCACCCGAAATGGACGCATCGGCGAAGTTTGTTTAACTTACACGGGGCTGATAGTTCTTTACACGAACAAGCGTCAATGCCTAATGGAATTATACGGCGGAATAGAAAGGTCGTAGAGAGGTTCCGCGGCAAAAAGCCATCTCCTAAAATTGACTCGCTTCCTGGTATTAAGCTGTGGGAATAAACGCGATTCGCATTAAGCGTCGTCTGCCGATCGAACTAAATGATTTGGGATTCAGTTCTAACCTTTGCTCAGCGGAAAAACAATGCGCTCGCCGTATACTCGGGTGTCAATTCGAGTGGGATTTTGACATTGCCGGATGTTTGGCCTTATCTAGCAAAAACGGCCTGTCTAGCTGTCGTGCTGAGCTGTTTTCCTGGCGCAAAAGGCATGTTTATTTGCATATGCGATGTACTTCCCTCGTCGCTTGCGATTAGCATACCTGACCGATCAAATTCGAGCGAGGCGCGGACATCGCAAAGAAAACAAACCGAAATTTAAGCGCCAATTGACCATATGAGCGCCACATGTTCTTCGTTCTTTGTTTGTGGGCTCCGCTTTCGCGAAAAATGCCAAGCTAAATTGGGGTGTGATGCGCTCAATTGGAGAGATATCGCTCGAACGATCTCGATATGGACACGCATCTCCCCTTTATCCGGGGTCGCTGCGTCGGCTATGGGCCGCAATAAATCCAGGGCAGATGGGAGATCGCTTGGCGACGCTCGGGGAACGCAGATTAGTCCGATAAGAGGAGCAGGACGAAATGTCGCGCTGGAGTAAGAGCAAAAAACTCTGCCTGGCAAGTCTCCGTCCCACGCTGATCTCTTAAGTCAACAAGCCGAGATTTTTGGTGGGTAAGTGGGGCTTGCACACAACCCGAAAACAACGAGGGCTTAAATCGCTGAAGCGTTTAGTAGAGGTTGCGAAATCGGGAGAAACGAAACGGGAGCGACCGGAAAGATTACCTTGGCTGCTTCGCACGAAATCAAAGAGCTTACAAAAACAACTGTGCGCCAGGTGGGACGTTGGCGAAAGAAAACTAACGTTTAATCCTACTTCAGATGACAAAACATGCGTTTAGCGAACAACTTTGCGTCACCATGGCGACAAATACTGTTCCCGTAGAAGCTAAATCAACAAACTTCGACTGATCGTTTTTGAAGAGCGCTGGAACTCCAACTTGCGCCACCGGTAATGCCAGGAGCGTGTTAGCAAATAAAGTTAGCGTTGATAAGGCGAGCGGCGATGTTATCACATTTCGCGTTGGGGAGAATCACTGAGAATGACGTCACTGATAAAATGTACGGCCCACGCGAAAACACACGCGATCCGCGCGGCGAGTGACTAAATACGGCGTTGTTCCGCCGAGCGAAAATTTACGAGCGCGAAAATACAGCGCACAATATAGCGGTATCTAATAAAAGTCACATTGGATCCAAATTACGTCATCCCTTACTCTATCGGCACAAAATGTTTTAGGACACATCAAAACACGATAAACCAACGCGAATTGAGTATTTTTTAGCTTGATTTTTTTACATATAATTTAAAAACAAATATATTTTTTAACTTACCAGAAGTGGGGTAAATTCCTGGTGTCGAGGTCACGTACGGGTAGAGGTATGAGTAGCAAGCCGCCAAGCCCGAAGTGGGATAGTTGGCTGCGGCTGCCGCGGCGGCGGCACTCAGGGAAGCCCGCATGTAGGGAGCCATCGACGACGATGTCGGTATTTGGGGAAGCGGAGCTGGGTCCGCGTGGGGTCTGGACTGCTCCAGCTTTCCACCCAAGATATTATCGATGCTGAATTGAAGGGACATGATGTCTTCTTTCTTGGTCTTGTAAAATCTTGCACGAAAAATTCTTTGAGATCAGATTACAGTGTACGAGTTAAGCCTTTTCGGGGGCTACTGAAACTGGCGAGTGTTGTTGGACAATAAGAGATCTTTCGAATTACTAGCTTCACAGCTTGATGCACCTTGAAACTGACTTAACAGGTATCTGCTGAACAGATGTCACCCTGACGTCTTTTGCAAACGATTCTCGACTTCGGCAGATGCGGAAAAATAACTGGCTTCTTTCGTAGTAGTAGTTGCTGTTGTACGATGATTTCAAACGATCCGATTTCCAGTGAACCAGCCACTGAATATGCGGATATCTATAATAATTTTATAATACAACAAGAGTCCTGCTCCGTGGTAAAAAGAAAACGCTCGTCGCTGTAACGTGTTACCTCGTGGTCATCTCTCGTCTGTGTGATAGCTGGCCTGGCCTCGCGCGCTGATTTATTCGGTGGGTGCGCCGCGCGCATTCAGGCGTGACGTGCGCGACGAGGCGAAGAGAGAGCGCACATTTCTCTCGGATGATGTAATGCGCTGGTGGTGCAAGAAAAATTGGAGGTTGTTTCCGAGATGTTGACAAACTGATTGTTGGGAACGGCATGGCGGTATGGACACTTTCGCTACGTTGGCATATTTAACAACTGCCGCTTGGTAAATCGGACAAAATACAATAGTCGTGTGAGTCAAGTTCCATAACAAACTAGGAATGTTTTGACGTTTGGTTAACGCACCCAGAAGCGAACGAGAATTTGACGACTTGTTTACTGAAGGACCAAAATCGAATTACGTAATGTACAAACCACACATTGTAACCTAAAGCTTTGCGATGTACTGGTTTACATTGTCAATTAAAATATATTTTGTTCAAACTGGAACATAGTTTCAAATAAATGTAGCGTTTCTAATTGTTTGTAAATGACAAAAATTTAAAACTGTTAGTTTTCTTTTTTTCTAAAATGACGTTTACCTGAGCGTTCAAGGCCTTGACAGACCAAATTAGAAGTTGCGCTTCTTGATTTCAATGTGATTCACAGAAACTGTCGCGTTTCGAGCTCTGACGCATTCAAGGTTTAATGCATCTCGCTGGTTTTTGATGAAATTTGACGCTTCTTTGCACCCCAAAGTCGACACGTACACTTGCAAGCGACGCTTTTCCATATTAGGTGCGCTACGCGACAGAATCGACAATGGTGTCTTTTCTCCTGTGGTTTAGCAGACCGCGCTTTATCCTCAAGCTGGGGTTTAAGTCACAACCTGGGTCCAAAAATAATGACTGTAATTTTAGTTGTGTGATTCACACTCAATATAACATGTGAAAATATTTTTGAATTCAACAGCTAATGATAAGTTAAATTGTGGAGGATTTTTAGTTCTGACAAAGTATGTCCACTTTTAGCCGTAGTTAATGGTATGTTGATTATATTTCACTTATCTTACTATCCTGTAGGCTTTATAATAGAAAGAGATAACATAAACTATATTTACCCTTGTTCAGATGTAAATCAGTTATAGTTATACGTTTCAACTTCGGCACTTATGTTTTTCAGGTTTGGCCAAAATTGTGTATCGAAATCAATTATAAACGCAAGCGTTTAAAAATTTATGCGAACTTACGAACAATTGTATGTCGGGTAACGTCGGTACCTAAAAAATCCAGAAGCCGTAATCCGTAAAGCGATCAATTTTGACGAGTCAGCAATAATCTCTCAATGCGTCACTGGATCAGAGTTTAGGAGAATCGGCACCTGTTTGTGTAAACAATTGGAGTTCCGTATTCAAGTATTAATGAGTAAGTGCCAATATGTAGATGTGTTGATAGTCTGTAGTAATAGGAAAATCTCCACCAAGTGGTCCGTGAGTCGGGCGTTAGTCAACACACCTTCAAAGCTTGGCTTGGCCCGCTTCAGCCGATAAACTTCAATCACAACGGTACTTCGCCTTTGATGCTTGTTTATACGCTTATCTAAAGACGAAAGGTGCACGGTTTGCCGATGGATTTTAAGATACAGTCGCCGCAAAGCGTTCTCCTGTCCGATCCTTATGCGAGATTGGTGAGATGGCGTCGTCGGAGTAAAGCACCAAACTTGGGTTAAATGATGTGCGACTTGAGCGTAAAATCTGACTTTAACCCTTTGGTGGCGTGAAGGCCTGATCCGATAAGAAACCAGGAGATTTAGATCCATCGAAACATAAAACTTTCTCACATGAAACTGCAAGGCGGTTTGTCTATTTTTAAGTATGGTCGTGCCCTCTACATATGCATGTTTGTTGTTTTAATATTCCGCATGTAATCGCATAGTTCAGGTCGAATTAAAACCGAATTTTCATTTTCTCGAAACGTTCAGTAAACAGATGGGTCGGATTATTGTGATCGAGCACAGGGTTTTGTGAAGATATGGGGCAGGTCTTACGCAAATCTGCACGAGATCACAAAAAGGTCACAACAGATCATCTTTGCTTCAAAGCAGTGTATTTTGCGTATCAGATTGCGACATGGAATGTATTCTGCCTAGGCTCCCGGGTCCACTTGTCTTTCATTTTATTTTATCTGATTATCTTCTGCTGCCTTGCGCTGTTTGTCTTGCTCGCGTCGCCTCCGGGGGCAAGCAGGGGACAAACGAGGATCTAATGCCGTTTTCCATTTTTAAAATCGTGTTTCAGTTCTCGCGTCAATACTTAAACAAATGTAAGGCCGACAAACGAAATTTACACCTAAAAACAGTACATAAAAATATATCCTTGCCTTTAGTTTGAGTGGCAATGCGAAAATTGTTCCAAATAGAGTCGAAATGATATTTGCATTTCTTTTACCGTACGGATTCTATTGTGCAGTTTAAAAACGGGCTGAAAATTCGAGTTCTAAGTTGAGGGCATAACCCTAATGAAACCAACATTTAGATTCGTACTCGGAAGTGCCCAGGATTCGAAACACTGAAAAAAGTTTTGTGAAACACTGCTTTACATGAGATAATTATTCAAAATCCTGTTTTAAGTCAATACCATTTCCATGACCTGTGTCAAGTCAAGTTATTTACCAGCAGTGATTCAAGTCCGGTCGAGATTATCAGCATGACTTGCATATGTACCCTTGCCAAAACGTATGTTGCAAAGTGCTTTGAACCCGAAATATAAAATGCTAATCAAGTTTTGGCTTGTTTTAAGCAAAAGGTCAATTTCGACATTACACGCTTATTGGCGGACTCCTACACGTTGAAATGTCGATAATAATCTATTTAGCCACGGTATGGAGCTTGTTTGTCAATAACCTACAGTGTCGCAAACAGCGATTTCGGCCTTGTAAGAAGAAATTTACCCCAGTTCAGAGCGTCAACCCAGGATATGTACACAACAACGATGTGTGACGCAGCCCGCATACCTTTGTCGGATCAAGGCTATTCTGTTGCCCTTAGACTGGGCGAATTAATTGTCACGCCACTGTGATTCGCTGCAGCTTTTCAGTTAAAAACGCTACACTGTGTGAATGAGGTGCAGGGCGAAATCCAAGCCCCAGGGTGGTGGAAAGACGAACGCTTTGAATCGGGGGTCGTCGCGGGTACTTGACGCGGCGTGTCGTTTTAGGCTAAACTGGAAACCGCGTGGCGCAGATTAGATTCTGTACTGCGGCTGGGGACTCGAGTACTCCGAATTCCAACGTAGTTTGCCTCGTTTCCTGTTTAAGGAAGCGCCTTTGTGACGCCATGGGCCGCTTGGGGAAGAATGAAGAGATTAAAAAAAATTAGCATGAGCTAACCGCGAAATGTGGTGTACAGTAAGCGATAAAGCTAAAGGCAATAGAGTTCGCAGCACCTGATTTCAACCGTCGTCAGCACTTGGGAAAGATAAAACCAAGTAGCCGGCCTTTTCACAAAGGTTGGTACTGCTCAATCCGCAGGGGGTCGACTTGGATTGATAGGCTGTGGTCAGGTTATCATCGTGTTACTGACGGACTATAAGGCTTAATCTCGTTTGCCTTGACTTATGCAAATCGTCACGCCACACACCGCAGGGAAAAGTCTTTCAGTAATCCCGTTGAGATGTGGCTTTCCCATGAGAACGCTAGTGAATCACGGCATACAAGGCGAATTGCCTGAAATCCATCTATCGCCAGATAAAATCATTTGTAGGAAGCTCCTTTGTCCTGTTTTTGAACCCATCGATATTTCAACGCGATAGTAATGAAGTAGACTAGGCCTACGTATGGTCCTTATCCAAATCGGCCTTTTACACTGCAGGTTGTATTATCGCATTGGGCATTACAGGTGTCTGTTTTTATCCTATTTTTCAATTTCTCGCATAAGATACTATTGTCTGCAATACACTCGCAAGAGATTTTGTTTATCCAAATCTGAAACACTTCTTGTGCCAAACTTGGATTTTTGTTCTCAAATTAGACGCTGATGGTTCGTAACGGAAAGAATTTTCCCAAATTGAAAACACATCAAGGCATAACTTAACTCGTAACTTGTGATTGGAGTTTTGCCAAGGCAGCAATGAAAAGCTTGAACGGTCGCAATTTAATCCCGCAAAATACCGGAACTGAAAGCGGATTATCGCCGATGAAAAGGAAAACACCCGATCGTGATTTGCACGGCAGTCAAGAGGTTAATACCGGTGCGTATTTGCTGATGGTAGAGTGGATTACACGTTTCAAAGAGCAACTTGCTAATCTTCTCTGAGCATCTGGTGCAAGCCGCGATGCATGGGCGGATTTAACCGAAAGCGATTTCGCCAAATGAACGACTGATCGCGGCAAAATGAAAGGCACCGCAGATACACGGCTTATCGCATCTTGGTACATTATCCGTCGCTCAACGCGTTAACCCGCAAATGTTGACTAGGCGGCGGACGGATTGATCAGCAAAAGTGGCAAATCGGCAAAATGCTCGTACATAGGTCGTAGATGTAAGAATTTAGCAAAACATGGTCTGGTTTGGTGTTCCCCCAGGATATCAATATATTAAAGTTGCGGTAAGAATCGCACGATACATGTATCTTCCGCCAGTAGTGCTTAAGTTGGAATGATTAAGTGGTGTTTTTTGTCACTTTTCCGATTTTTTTTAAACTTACAATAATCGCAATGAAGGAAAACATATGATTCAAAGATTACCAGAAACCAAAAACATGTAAAATCGTGGTTACAATTGACCTTTGGGGTTAAGAACAAAAACTTAAACACAAAAACAAGCAACACTATCTTGCGCTGAGTGCAAAAGCCGAGAGTCGCGTGACAAGGCTCGTTAACGCATCGATTAGCAAATGTTTAAAAGCTAATACGCGTGCTCGCAAATCGGTAACGTCATGTCTTTGCTTCTCGGGTGTTAAAAACAGTTAAAGATGAGCTGATGAGTTGCGTTCTTCGGTTCCATTTCAGCGTGTTGTGAAAATACTAGAAAACGCCATATTCGGGCGCCTTCGCTTTCCCGCGGGCTGTAATGAGGTTGACCCAACGCTAAGGAATTACAAGCGCAGGCTCCAGTCTCGGACGTACTGGGTCTGGAGGTCCCCAAAATAGTTTGGTTTCAGTTACTTCGGTCGGTGATGGGAGGATATTTGTTGTCCACAAGGATTAAACAACTGTCTGACTGGAAGGAATATTTCTTTTAACCCTTGTGTGTATTGAAAGAAACGAATATAATTCAATAATAAACACCCACCCAAATTTGGTTGAGATTATGAATGATTTTTGTGTTAGTCGGTTCACATGAAGGTTTGGTAGGTCGTTTCCCATAACGCAGTGTCGCCTCCGCGCCTTTTTATGAATGGCGAATGCGAGTATAATGGGAAAATCTGGCTTTTAATGTACAAGATATGATCAAGTGCAGTCGCACAAACAACTTAGAACATAGCAGTACAAAATAACGTTATTCTTGGGATTGGTAGGAAAAAGCTGACAACTTGGATCTTGCGTCCATTTCGGAGTCTTTGATTTTTTTCAGTTTCGGTTTTTCTAATCCTTCCGTTTCGTTAGTTGGTGGAGCGTTTTCACTGTTGTCGTACTCTTCCTCTTCGCTAACGTGTTTCCGTTTCTGGGCGACAGGAACATCAGGAGGCTGCGTGGCTTTTGCACGATCGTTCCATACCTAACCAACAAATTGAATTTAATGAAACTTACTGTATGCAAAAAAATGTATTTTCGGATGACTGGAAGGGATATATATATATATATTACTCACAAGCAACTTGGAGAAGTACCCAAACATGCACATGTATTAATATGATTAATTAGTGCAGTGGTTGTTAAACGGTGGCAAGTTTTATTCGAACATCCAAGGTTAGCAATCTGATCGTTTAGTCACAAAGTGAAGTATCTTTAATCAATCAAAGAAATTAGTGTTAATGTACGGCACAAAACATCATTATGAAAACAACAGAGGAGGGAATTCGAACTTGCTGATGGCTTTAATGAGAAACGACACCAAAAAGGTTAGAACCACTGAAATTGAGGGATCAGACCTAAACCGTTTATAAAAATCAACACAATGGCAAACTCATATATTAAACATAACACCACGGGTTTGGGAATAAACGGTTAGAAAAATAAGCCTGGAGTACCGTAACAAAAAAAAACTAAACGACTTCTCCTTTTGCCCTAACGACATTCTTCTGTTCGCTCATTTTTAGGAAATTTAATAAGGAACATACTGTTCGTCGTTATAAGTGACAATTCGTGTTTAACCGCGACAATAAAACCCACACGTATGTGTCACCGAGTAAAACTTGTACATTGTCGAGGTCGGAATTCCATTCCAAGTAAGGGGTCGACAGTAGCGTGCCAGGCAATTCACTGCCACAAGACGAGACAGGGTGTAATGACTAATGGACCAAACTTATACCTCACACATCACCGATAAAAGATTGGTTATCACCGGAGCTTTGTCACTATTAATACCGATAAACATTACAGCAAGCGAATTTGGTTTCCGATTGGGGCACACGCCGTGAATTTTCAGGCTGCTTAAACGGCATGTTTGAAAATATTGGATTTAAAGCTGTTGTTTGAGTTGAGAAATTTCCAGTAAAACACATCAGACGTTTCGGCATCTTTCAAATTTGCATTGACCGCAGTACACTGAACAAAGGCTCGCGTGATCCATCCCCAGACGGCGCGTGATCTTGGCATTAGCGGGGGCTGTCGGCGTCCACCGTTCCCACGCTAATATATTTGTTCAAGTCGCTGAGCTGAAAAGCAGATAGCGAGAGCAAATAGTAATGCTGTGTTCCTCCAAAGCCGCGAGTCAGATGAACGAGCGCCCCGCAGTAAACACGTTGATCAACAGTTTGGCTGCTGTGTGGTGAATATAATGGGGAATTTGTGTATCGCAAAGCAATAATCCCGCGCAAACTAAGGCATGTCTGCTATCTGGCGACATCTACACTAGCCATTCCAGTCAGAACTGCGCAAATGAGTGGTTGTGAAGCCTTTTCTGTATTTAATTTTGCTTATCGGGGTTCCAAAATTTGTAGGTTGTTTACAGTCCAAATTGGCGTATGCTTTTGGCCCCAAAAACTGTTACGTCTTCACACAAATACCAATGTAATTGGACTGTATAAGTGATATTATACAAACCACGATACAACAACCTTTCCCAAGCAACTGCTACATCAAAATACACGATAAAACCTATTAAATATATCCGTCGTTACAAATATCTTCATTTCCGCCATTTTTAACGCTGAAACCAAATGTTTTTGACAAAAGGACAGAATATGGTGTATCCTGATTTTCCGAAGACAGATTTTGCTGTCGTGCAAAACTGCTTTGTTGACCCTTACAAGGCAGGAAGCATCCACGTTGTGAACAAGTGATGTGGTTACAAGTATGTGTATGGGTGCCAAAATCGGAGGTAAAAACGCCAGGCATGCCGTTAAAAGTAAGGTCGTACTCTCACACACAGTTTTGGTGATAGGGCAGCCACTTATTACCGACTTAAAAGCAAAAAAACGTAGGAGATTAGCGAAATTGCAGCCCGCGATCTCTTAATATCAGCTAGCGCGGGCACAGTCCAGCGGAGCGGCTAATTGCTAGTGTGGAAATGTCGACCTGGTTAAACATATATAGTAACGACGAGCTTAACCGTTCACATCCGACGGTGTTCCAAGCCTGGGAATCGGTTCGAGCCTTCGGGTGATGGACGTGCAAAGGCAGGAATCATCAGCACGTCTAACGCCATATTACACGGATTACCGCGGAAAATTACTAGCTGCGTGAGTCCCAGCCTTTCGTTTCATTTCAGGCGCTTCAGTAGAACGTATGTGGGAACACAGGCGGCATCAAAGGGAAGCGACCACAGGTATGCTATCGCACGGAGTAATACCCTTATAGCGATTAGAGCTGCTCCCATTAGCATGCGAGATGTGAAAATCATGTAACACCTAATAGGGTAAAAAGGTCGGTATATGCCTTCCACGGCAAAGAGACATTCCAAACTATTTATATCGGAGTCGTGCCGATCGTCGGACCACCACGAAAAGTGATCTTAAACTTGTTTGTTATCATCGCACCCTGATTAACTTAAACTTAGACTAACCAGGAAATAACAGCGCGAGTCATCGAAATTAACGTGAAGATAGGGTCTAAAAACGTGATTGAAGTTAGTGACTGCTGACTGGTTGTAACCTAACCGCACCTAAGTGACAGAGATTAAAACTTGGCTTGAGACAGTTTGCGCCACAACAGGACAAACAAGACTGATGTAACAATTAAAATATTTAAGCACTGACATGTATTGAAGTATGGGCCGGGGTGTAACCCTTATCTAAACAAGCCAAGTCTATCTCTTGCGCCAGCCAGGATAATTTAGGTTATTACGTCACAGCACTAATAAATACTACTTGTTATCGTGTACAGTTCACCGCACTGAAGAGATTTGCCGACTATCCTACTGTAAGTGCATTACAGCACAAGTTATATGTGTAGTGGCAGTTGAACTTTTAGCAACCATTGGGTTGTTATTAGCCGTTCATCGTAGGTGACGATGCGTTTCAATATCAGCTAGTCGCGATGTAGCTTTCGTCACGGGGCAAAAACAAATAAACCGATCCGGGCACTTGGAAACGTCAATAACACGAACCTGCGTCACTACGACTGGTGCGCTGCCCTCGCGTTTAAAAGAACAAGATCTTCTCTCTCAGCTAATCCAATTACAAGCTTAGTGGTGAGACATCAGTGTAGGACCAGAAGCAAAGATTCGGCAGCCTTCCTCACGTCAATCATATAAGCACAGCGTGTAATTTAATGAGAAGTTTCAAGACCGATTTGAGCCGCTTCGTAATGCCTGCTTTTATAAATTCGCTTTGGTGGTAAAGGTTGTGAAATCGTACCGTAAGAATTTTGGTCATGCTTGACGATAATTACAGAGTGGAAAGGCGATTCGTCGAATTTAATCGTTCAAAACGTTTGACCGATCATTTCGAATAAAACTGTCGGCACTTGCGGGCGCGCCTATAATCGCCTAAGAAATTTTGTCCAGCAATTAGCGCTATTTTGCGGCCCATAAAAGGGAGTCTAATGGGATTTAAGCAAATCCGAATTGCGTTGTCTTCATCTGACGGCCGAAGATAATGGATTTGCGGTTTAAGGCGACAAATGGCCCTTTGCATTTACGCACAAGTCATATATGACAAAAGGCCAATTTTCACCAGTGTTTGCACCGACAGAAGATCATGTATTTAATAAACCAAAAAAAAGATGTGTTGCCAACTGCATTTGTTTGCTTTTTGCCCATATTTTGCTCTGATTACCAATGATCCTGTTTTTCATTGATATGTTTCGTTTTGTTGCATCATGACACGACAAAGGGCAATTTTCAGTTTTCCAACTGTCGCCCAATTGTCGTCAAAAGTTAATAAAAAGGCCATTTAAAGTTCATATATAACTTGTATAGCTGCCTACGCCATATTTTTTTACAATTTTTACAAAAAAAACGCAATTGACAAACAATTGACATTAGTAATATGTAATAGCATGGCAGGCACTATCTGCAGTTAAAAAAAGTTAAAGCTTACGGTTCTGTCTTCTGGTGTGAGGTCACGAAAAGCCTGAATTGCAATCTTCCTCGCATCCACTCCATCAACATCCGGGTTCTCCTGCTGGATGAGAGCAAGGTTTTCCTCTATGTAAAGCTGAACTCCACTATTTTTCCTGCAGCAGAAATATAGCCAGTCTTTGCATTAAAAAAATGGATAGAGCGACAAATGCATTGGTTTAAAATCTTTACTGCAGCGAGAAATAAAGGGTAAATAAAGGCATAATGACCGATGGCACCTACCTTTGGCCGTTGAGTTTCTCTTTTAATGTCGGGATGTCACATTCTTCATTGTCATCCTTCTTACAACGTTGAACTTGTTTCTTCGGTTTGGGTGTCGAGGTGAGATTGAGTTTAGTGGAAAACAAAGTCGACTGACCAGACTGTCAAAACACATCAAAATTACCTCAATGCCTTTTTGTCAAATAATGTCAATGATTTTCTTGAATATTTGATGATCCTTGCAAGTCGCAACTAAAATGGTTAGAGTAGTGTCATAACAGAAACAGTTCAAGTCACTGTTTTCCAGACGAAAGATTGAACTGTGACACATTTTGTTGCGAAGACTCGAACAAGCAAGCCATACTCAGGTGAATAAGTTGTGTAAATAAATTGCCGTGACTTGTGACTTGTGACTCGGAAGTAAAATCTTGTCCAACACTACAAAAATCGAAAGAAAGGTACACTTAGAATTGGTAGCGACTGTTTGAGCAGTGCTGATAGGCAAGGAAGGTAATTGGACATCATATCTGTAAATGTGATCCTAATGTTTTTTACTAACTTACTTTTGGCGTTTTGGCCGAATCTTTTCCTTTAGATTTGCGCGATCCGGAATCAGATATCACAGGACCACGGCGTTGTTGGGTTGGTGTTGTTCTCTTAATGTTGTCCAGCACACTGCCGCTAGTTGGCGCTGAAGACGGGGTTGTTTGTGACTTAATTGCTGGTGATGAAGCGGCATAAGTCGATTTCTTAATGACAAAGACGAGGATTAAAATACCAACTAGTTTAGAAACAAAGGGTAAAATCCCGATCATGTACTGATTTTTCTAAATGTTAAGTTTTAGAAAATGCACAGCGCTTATATAAATGTGAATTGGTCGCGTTTCTTCGAAAACTTTCCGGAAAAATGAGGTTTTCAAAATAGCGCTAAGAGCCGGGAGTACTACCTTGAGCTGAGTTGCATGGGAAAGCCAAAGCCACAATAACTGATGTTGACAACAGTTACTAGTTAACGAGCTAACAACGTACCACAAACTCCAAAAATATTGGCGCCAGTTAGAAAACAAAAACCGCTGAGTAACGATGCACAAACAGAGCAAACTTTAAAAATTTTAAATATGGGTTGCCTACGTGCAAATACGAAGTAAGGCATGCAGCCAAAACCATGTGGGATTTCCTTCCGAGGCATTGAACTTTGTTAATTTGTGCCGCTTGCCAAAACCATATCCTGTCCTATCCAAAATTCAGGCTACCGTAAGCCACAACGTAAATCCGGAACATTAAGGCAAACAGGGAAATTCAATACGCGGAAATCGCCTACTGTAAATTTCAAGGCTTTGCTAACTACAACCGGATATACGCAAGATTGCCAATCGACGGGGTTGAGTTGGTTTTAAGCTTCCGTGCACAAGTTAAACCAAGATTAAGCAGACAAGTTTCAGGACCGGTGAACAAGCAGTTTACTAGAAACATAATTTTCAACGCATATTCGACCTTTAGACAGTTCCGGGGATTGTTTGGGGCTGAATTTTCTGTTCAGTAAACAAACCTCTATTTGACAGCACGATTTGAGGTTGCGCAAAAAAGTGCTGAGGGTATGCTATTATATTTACTGGGAAATTTTGCCAAGTTGTATGTCAGGCCGGGTTTAGGTCTTAAAAATCGGGCCACATTCGACTTCAAACTCAAAGTATTTTCACTTCCTTTTTGTAGGCAAGCCTTTGTGGCGTTTTTTTGGCTTGTACATTCGGGTTTTGCTTAAATGTTAGGTCTGTTTCTGACTCTGCCTTGTGTCTATTAGATGCTATTGAAGCGCAAACAGGACAAATTACTGGTGCAGTTTAACAAACCTTAAACGGGTTTCTCCTCGTTCCAGCAAGTTGAGATGACAACGAACGACCAGGTTTCGGTTTAATTTCTTGTTCTGAAAGAAGATGAAGTGTTTTAGCACTTACAATGTACGTCTTGTTTGACTAAGTTGATCACAAACCAGGTTCGGCCACAGAGCGTTGTGACGTCACCACCTCAACGTCAGTGTCGCGATCAGTAAAGCGCGAAGCCTGCTGTGATGGCGTCACGGCAGCTTGCTGCGATCGAGCTTTTGTCCATTCCGTTTCCGAAGCGCTGTATCTGCACAATATTGCGAGTTATTTTCTTTGAAACATTTTGATCTCCTTATTTCTGCGCGATATAAACACACCCAAACTTCTGACTAAACCTTCAAATACATACAAGGCATACGAATTAAAGCAAAATCACTCTTCTTTCTTGCGTCGTTGTATATATCCATTACACCTAGAACAGCAAAAAAAATTTAAACGCTGTTTTATTATAGTGGACGTTACCCAGATCGAAGTTCATCCCTGAAATCCTCAACATCTTCATCACTATCTTCTTCATCAACCCCTTGGTTCTCCTTCTTCTGCTTCCTGATAGCAGCTTCCATTTCATCTTGAGCTTTCTCTTGCGCCACCTGGTGTACAAATTACAAATTAAAAGCCTGATTTGTTTTTCCTTAAGCGACGCAACAACATTGAAATTGAAAATAATCTCACAGTATTTGTATGTAAGTCATCTTAGTGAAATAAACAATGTCACAGTTATTTAAGCGTGTTGTTGACACCATGAAAAACAGAACGCGGAACAGCAGTTTTACCAAGAAAATAAAGTAAACCTCGTTAAATCCGGACCCGTTTGCACCAAAAAAATTGTTCGGATTAGATGAAGATCCGGATTAACCGACATCGATTAGTTAAATCATTTGCAACTCAAGTTTTTTTCCAAATTAGGCGAAGATCCGGATTAACAGAATCCGGATTAACCGCACGGTTTACAGTATTACCAAACAAAATAGAAGTAAAGTAGAGCCATACCTCTGATAAACGTTGGGCAAGCATAATCTTCCTGATCCGGGATGCGTATTTGATAGCAAGATTCACTGAAGAAGCACTCGGCATTAAACCACAAACTTCGTGTGCCTCGAATTCCTGATCTGTCTTGCACAAAAGCTGCAACAAAACACTAAAATCAACCCTCAACTGATAACATTTTATAAGTGTTAAAAAACGGGTAACACCAAACACATTGTGGTTGAAGCTTTCGAAAAAATTGCAAATAGTATATTAACATGATACAATATTTTAACTGATTTAAACTGAAAAATTACCAACACAATTCATGATTTGAATGAATTTTAGGTTCGCCGTTATGTTTTGAAAAATATGCTTGGCCATTAAAATGCAGAGTGGAGTTGCGGTGAGGTGTTACATGGTCAAAAAATTTCAAGGGCCACAATCAACTTACCGCAAACAACTTCATGAGCGTGCGTTGCGCGTTCAACTCATACTTTTGTTTCGTTTCCGCATCTTCCTCGTAACCACGTGACGTCAGATAGTCAGTGAATGATGACATCAGCCTCGTCCTCCAATATTCTTCCTGTTGTACAGTTAAAGAGTTATAAATACACACCACAGCGCACAGTTACATCTATATTTTGAACACGCCATGGAGAGAAAAACATCTGCTGGGGCGAGACATTTTATGGCCCCCGTTGGAACTGGAAAGATTTAATTGCGTTAAAAATTGTATCAAAGAGAGAACCAAAATGCTATGCTCGCTAATCAGCAGCAAAAATTTTTCAACTTAAAAAAAAAAGTTAAATCGTTACTGCCCATTTCAACTGTGAACTATGTTATTCTTGGACCCCTAATGACCAGACACACCGGCTGCACACCCTTCTCGTGGGGCGTGATTGTTGAACTTATAACAAGGACTTAATAAAACCTTTGTTTGTTTTAAAAACTTGAAGTTCTTGGTCAGTGATATAAACTCAACAAACTATTTTTACCATATGCAGTGTACCATCCTTCGATTTGATACAAGAGAATGATATTTTACACAAAAGAGTATTGTTATCCAAAAGATATTACTTTTTAGTACTTTTAGTATATACTCAGTGCAGTATTTTCGGCCAGCCGTAGCTGGGCGTCAAAGCACTAAGTAACATGGCATCGCAATTTCGGTTTTCAGTGCTCCACCACGTAATAAATAGACCGATCGATCGCGTGTATGTTTCAGTTAAACCTAGGCTTTGAGGACAAAAAAACTACCCAAACGTACTTGGTAGAGTAAAAAAACCTTACAATGAAACTCATATAAATTATAAACCAAACACATGCAATTTCAAATTTCAAATGCAGTCTCTAAATCTAAAAGTTCACCTCGTATGTCCCTTTGTCGTTCTCCATATCGCAGTATGGCATTTTGTATTGCAGCACAGTAAGGGTGGGTCTTGGCAAGGTTTGTGGGTAACTAAGTCCTTTACACAAAATACAACGAACTTGCTGTGGGTCCTGATGCAATCCGACAACCCAATAATGATCGTATCGACTCTTTGTCTGTGGGAGACAAAAACAAAGATTGCGAATAACGCACACAAACTAAACACAAACAAAAGCTTGTGCGAAAAAAGAAAAGTGTTGCAAATATGTTACAAATAATAATCCAATTTGAATTTTTTTTGATTAGGTCGGAAGGATTGTAGGGAAGAAAATAGGTTACATTTTTTCGAATTGTTGCAAATGCAAAACACAATTGCATTGTTTTCTATATTTCTAAAAACTGCTGCTAACTGTTTTTTACCGCTTGTTTGGTGTTAAGCACGTTGACCCATGTCCCACAAAACGAGCGATTCATCAATCGCACAATTCCAGTACTGTCTACGGTGGCAGGCGTTCCTTCACATGTAAATCCGATCCAAGTAAGAGTGGAAGCATTGCTGATGGGAAGAGGCTGCCCACCAACCACTTTCTTCGCTTTACATCCACTTCCTGCTCCCACTTCGAGAAGCATGAAGCCAAGACACTGGTTCGTGCTAAAACCTTTTGACAAATTTCGTTGGACAATTATATGTAAATTATAATGTTGATGCAAATCTTAGCAAAAAAAAAAAGTTTTAATACTTCTTTTACTAAGAGATATTAAATTGTGGAAATTGTTGTTTGTATGTAAGTAAAGCAGTGATCCAAAACTTTTAATCATCATAATTATGGCACAATAAAGAAGAATGAGTGGTATAAAAGTTGAAGTACATTTTTGCCATAGTTTTGGGAACCACTGATGTACAGCCCACAAAAATTAGGAAAGAAAAAGCATTGAAATACACAGCTTGTTTTGAGCAAAGTTTGCATTTTCTGGTTTAAACGTGTTTGATCGTCAGGTCTGTCACATGTACTTTTGCATTTTCTTTTCAAGGCCTGGAGAAATGGATTAAAATGCTAATGAGAAACGCACTTTACCTTGTGTGATGTGATATGCGATCGACAGCTGATCGGTGTGGGCTGCCATGGCAACCACCGGTCCGGGTAGGCTAAAGATCTGACGTTGTGTTCCGCCGAGTGCAAACAATCGAACCTGCATTGCATCCGTGCATACCGCAATCCAACAATCACCTGAAGAACAATGTTATTGCATTGGAAGTAAATCTTTGTTCCAACTAAAATAGCAAAATGGCCACTCTGTCCATTCAGACAAAATCCACACCTATAGTAACAGCTTGTATGTCTTCTCCCTCCGGCATGTCCACACTCCATTGCTTGTTGTTGTCCCACGACGAAAAGTGAACACATTTCAGTTTACTAAACGACAAAAAGCATAGAAATCAAAACGACAACAAACGATGTATTAAGAAGGGAAATGTTTAACCTATATTATAGAGTAGATTGAACAAATCCAACTGTATTTGTTCTGCGTTAACACCGAGTATGTAACATATACTCTTTTTATAATAGTATGCCAGGCCCATTAAATGTGTACCCACCACAGAAGTCTTTCGAGACTCGAGCCCAACTAACTTAGTTGTGAACCCGCCGAAAGTCGAATCACAACCGTTGCTCGCCTTGTATGCTGTACATGTCAGCTTTGTAGTAGGGTATTACCAGTTCACACATTGATCACGTATGAACACACGTTCAACTGGGGTTAGTATTCAAGCGTTCATGCAGACCAGCAATCACAGCATAATGGGTTTAACCGTTCACCTTAATTCTAGCAAAATTGTTAATTGTACCTCACTGTGTCACCATCACTCTCAGCAGCAAGCACCGCAGCATGTTGTGACAAATCGGCCATCGTGAAACGTTCATTATTTGACAGGTGAAGTGGATGGTGGGTTTGGGCGTCATGAAACTCAATGTCAATCGCATGTTCGATTTCATCGTTGTAACACCTGATTATTCCAACTGAATTCCAAACCTTAAAGTTAAGACTAGAGTAATAACCGGTGGTCTCAATGTGGGTTCGGAGACCCCAACGGATCCGTAAATGCAAAATATTAATAAAGATTTTTTTAAATACTTTTTAAAAATACATCTCTTAGAAACATATTTTTAGCTTTCCTCGCTACACACATTATTTAAATATGTAAAAGTATACACAAGTTAGTTTATCAAAAGAAATCAGAGAAAAGGTCTGATGATTTAATTTGAATACTTACAGAAAACCGTTCTGTTACTGCTGAAAAAAATGTCACGACATACACTGCTTTATGGTCGTAACGGTACAAGAATAAAGATTACCATAAACCGGTGAGATAAATGCACTGGAGTTGAACCGGGTTGAAATGGTGGTTGCATTGAACTTGGTTGCGCTTTGGTCAACACGGTCCCTGTCTGAGCGGTTGCCACTGACGACGCGTCATCATCCAATAGCGGCTTGCTTACGCCACCTGGCGGTGGTATAGAGGGCGGTGCCAAGTCCAAGTTGTCTTCACCGAATACGTCGAGTGTGGAAGGAATTGGGGCTGCGAATTGTACACATGTTGTTACCCTACTGTTTGCAATGGTTTACATCAGTGTTTCCCAACCTATGGGTCGTTTGGGTCGCCTGTTTTGTGACAATAAGAGCATCTACTTTTGATAATAGTTAATTCTTTGTCGTGTCATAAGTTATGTGTTAGCACACTGCTGAGCGTTGTCCGGCTGATAACGCTTTAAAGTGTTTAAACCAGTGGTTCCCAACCTTTCGTGGACCGTGGCTCCCTGAAAGTAACTTTTGGGCTCTGTGGCCCCCTTCAAGTAACCCTGTAGTACCTGTGGCCCCCTTAAAAACGTAAATGGCAATCTCGTGTTGGAATTCGGTTCTAATTTCGGCTTTAAACAGGTCAAATAGAGTAAACAAGAATCCGAAATTGCAAAAAAACGTAATTATAAACAAATAGTATGTGAAATAGTCGATTAAATTAGGGAATAAAGTTAAAAAGAAAATGTTTTTTAGTGGATGTTTCTGGTGAATGTACACCTGTGGCCCCCCGGAACACAGCTCGTGGCCCCCCTGGGGGGCCATGGGCCCGGGTTGGGAACCACTGGTTTAAACCATCTCTAAAGTTCGGGCTAAATGAAAATATTTGGTCAAAAAAAAAACGAATACTACTTGTTTGAGTTTTTGATTCGCCAAACATGGCAAGTAATTTTCGAAAAGCTTGATTGCAGACAAAAATGGAAACCGAAATAATAGTAATGCATATTCATGGGTCGCGAGAAACCACAAAACAAAATTTTGGAAAGTTTTCCTTTTTGGAAAGGGTTAAGACAAAAAAAGGTTGGGCACCATGGTTTAGATCGCGGTTCTCAAACTGGGGTCCGTGAGGCAATTTTGGGGGGACTGCGAAAAGGTTTAAGTAATACTATACTCTTATTTGGCGTCATTTTGTGCCACTAAACAAGTTTAAATCAAAGTAGAATTGAAAATCGACTGTATCCATTGCTAAACAATAGTCGTTATTGCATGACAACTAACAAAAATGCAATTGTTCGCGCACAATTGTAATGTTTTTTGCCTTGTCTGTGATGTCACATGCTGTCTTTGGATGTTTGTTATGCGCAATTTTTGCATAACTAGCTAAAATCCTGCAATAAACTTTCATTTTTCTGAAATACACATTTAGGCTTAAGGACCGCAAGCCCTCGAAATAATGGCAAAGGGAACGTTTTGAAAAAATAATGAAAAACTTTGAGAACCACTGGTTTAGATGATAAACATAAATGTGATTGCACAGAATCAATACTGAGATAAATACAAGAGCTTGGAAAGTTGTTGAAAAAATTCAAAGTTTTTGCAATGTAGCAAAATTTGGCTGAACATAAAAGTTTTCCTTCAAATACAAAACATATACAAAATTTAACTTACGCAGATCTGGCAATTGTGAACCTTTTCTTGAAGCTGATTCGCTTTCATTGTCACTGTCGTCAAAAATATGCTTATTTTTCTTTGTTGAGGGAATGACTTCATCCTGCATTGAAAACCAAAGATTTTAGATCCAACCTTGTCAAACATTTTTCGAGATTTGGGCACATTTACTATGATTTCTGTGTTCAAGTAACTGTAATGCGATTCAAAGACAAATGCAGGTTTTGTAAGCTCTTTGGTGTACAATCTACACAACTTGCTCTGGCTTTGTAGACTTGTAAGGTAACCTACCTTAGGTTTATCTTCTTCTGCCATCAAATCCACCATCATGTTGTCGTCCTCATCATCAAATAAAGCATCAATATCATTTTGATTACTGGGCTGTGAACATCCATTAAATAACTATGTTATATGGGGTGAAACCTACATTTAACAATTGTCTGTTGAATAGTTTATGACAATTTTACATGCTTGAACAGTGAATTGTACAAAAAATGTGATTGTGGCTAATATTTTTAAAAAACAAAAAATAAAATTGCATTTTTTCCATTTCCATTTTTTGGTCTTTGTAAAACATAAAACAATGTGGCACTTGCCTTTTTTGTAGGTTGCTCCGATAACACAACATTGTCTAAAACCCCAATTTGTCCATGGACATCAGAAAATGCAAGTGAGTTATTTTCTTGTGGATTCCATGCAATGCTGCAAATACTAGCTTTGTGCGGACTTTGTTGCCTAAAAAACAGTTGAAAAGTCTGGCATTTCAGAAATAAGTTAAAATAAATATATAGTTCATACGTTCTGACACATTCTTGGGTTTCTGCATCCCATACCACAATCCAGCCATCTGCAGTGCCACCAGCTACAAATCTGCCACACAGAGAAAATGCACAGCACTGGAACATCTAAACAAAGCAAAAGTTGTGATTCCAGATGAAAACACATTTTGCATTTGGCAGACAGCAAAACCCACTGTGGAACAGACATCTGTTTTAAATGATTGAGCACATTGCCAGGTTATTCTTGAATAAATAGCAACCCCATCAGCAACTGGGACAGCAATGTCTTCTCCTGTTGCTGGCCTCCAACATATCCTTAAAAAAATATTGATCACTGCATACATATAGGGGTCTCCGGCTTAATAATTCTGGGTCAAGAGTAAATCTTACATAAAGATAAATTAATGAACATAAATTTTGCAGAGAAAAAGTGCTATCTTTGTAAACAAATTGCATCATGTGACATAACAGGGAGAACCGTGATGCAACAATAACAACTGCTACCAAAAGTTTTTCACCAAAAAACACTAAACACATTCTTCCATAAATTGTACCATGTTAAATCACTGGCTAGGACCCAAGCAGAACACATAATTGCAGTTTAAGACCCTTAAGACCCTTACATATAACATCTGATACCTCTATTTTTTAGTTAACATTGCAAAAACAAAAACCTACTTTCCCATGCTTTCAGAGTTTCCAACATCATTGGAAGGTTTCACAACCGAAATGGATGTCACACTTTCCTGAAGAAGAAAAAACAGAGAAAATTTAACAAACATGTGGCATAAGCTTCTATTTCATTCATATCTGCACAAATCTCCATGGCTTATCTTCTACACTATATACACAAAAACACACCTATTTTTACAATCACTGAGGATAATATCTAAGTCAAAATAAATAGTTTTACACAGGCTAATGTATGTATACTTACAAAATGATATATATATATAAGGAAACCAACTGTCTTAAAATTAAACTGCGATATCAAGAACAAGAAAGTGTTTTGCAATTTCAAAAAAAGTAAATATATATATTTGGATAGCAAATTGTAATTGGATTTTCACACAGCCTTAATTAAACACAAATTGCACAAAGATAAAATATTAAAACTTTTTATTGTTACTTGATTAGATAGATTCCACACTTTCATTGTTCCATCACAGCTCATAGATGCCTAAAAGGAAATAAATGGTTGTGGGGATTAGGCACGTTTATTCTCCAACCACAGACAGTTAATCACTTACAAAGTATTCATCCATTGGATCAAGCGAGACACTTAATATAGGAGCTTGGTGACCCAAGAAACATTTTTGTTTCCCTGTTTCCATCAGCATTACTTTCAAATCAAAATCACTAAAAATATATGAAGCTGATAAGTGCAATGTTGGTCAAAAACAGAAATTTATGGTAATCACAAAATTTCTGCATACTGAATCACAAACTATAGCATTTCAATAATAACGCAACAATATTGTTAAAAGTACATTCTTAATTGCAAGAATAAGCTTACAAATTAGAGTTGCTATTGACCAGAACTGTATGCAGCTGCAAATATGTTTGATAGTCACCTTGATCCAGCAGCTACATATTTCTTTGACTCTGACACAGCAAGGCATGTTGGGGTTCCTGTAAATCGAGCCAAAATGCCATCAAGTTCACCCTTTGGAAATTCATATCGATCGACTGAGTTGTTGTCTGAACCAACATACAGTGTGGCACCCTACACAAAAGTTTAGGTTTTGAATCCTATCAAATATATATATAAGATGTTTAAAACATAAAAAAGTGTGACATGTTTTTATGTGATGTACTAAACACCACATGGTATCACATGTTACAGCATTATGGCACAGTTTTATTGAACAGAAATATGAACAATGGGAAAATGTTAAGTTTGCGAAATTTTGAAAAGGTTAGGGCTATTTGGGGTCATGTCTAAAACTGCGGGCCCACTTGGCCCGCCCCATGCAATAGAAAAAACTGCGGGCCCACAGTTTTTATATTTGCGAGAGACGCGACAAGCACCGGATATAATGGGCCTGCAGTTTTTCCCTGCGAGAGACGCGACAAGCACTGGATTTAATGGGCCCGCGGTTTTTCCCTGCGAGAGATGCGACATGCACTGGATATAGTGGGCCCGCGGTTTTTATACTTGCGAGAAGCGTGCTAAGCGGGCCCGCAGTTATTTAATTGCATGAAGCGAGCCAAGTGCTGGGCCAAGCGGGCCAAGTGTTTCAAGTGGGCCGCAGTTTTAGACGTGACCAGGCTATTTGGGTTGGGTTGGGGGCTTTCATATAAAACAATATAATCTGCTCTCAGAAACATGTGGTATCACACTTTATGACATGCTTTACCGGGCCATGAGGTATTATTTGGTGTACCACACATGTTTATGTTGTCAGAAGTTCAAGATGATTACCATGGAAGCACCCAGGGTTACTATGGAAGCATAGTACTGTTTGTAAGTAGCAATCATCTAACCTTTATAGCAACACTGTGAACTTGATCTCCCAACCTTAGTGTCTTTGGTTCATCATCGTCAACACCTTTCCAAATCTTGACAGAACCATCAAAGCCACAGGAAACCAGGTATCTAAACCAAATGTGTCATTAGAGTTGTTGTCATCTATCTGCCAATCTGGGCTACATCGTGCAAAGATAATATTTTTTAACATTTATTTTCAGAAGCAGAACGTTTTGAAATGTACAAGTTATTAAATCTGGATTTTTTATTTTAACCTTTCTTATTTGAACTACAAATGACATTCACCTGTACTTGTTAGTCACCAGGACTAGTCTGAATTAATTATGACAAAAAGTCATTCTTTTTAGCACTTACTTTCCTGAGTCATCATAGCACATGTCGGTTAGCCCATCACTGTGACCAATACGAATTGTCAGATCTTCGGAAGTCATGGTGTTGGTTAAAAGACACAACACTGCAAAACAGAAAGTTTTTTGTTGATCAGCTCTTTGCCTCTTAACTTCTACTGAGGTTACAATCTGTCACAAGTGATGAAATAGTATTATAAAACTAAACATTTGTGACAATATTCTAAAACAGTAATAATAGATAACAAACAATATTTTTGGAACGCGAAGTTCGCGATTCGCGCCAAATGGCGGTTACTTTGACACGACCGCCAGCTGAACGTTTAATTGGCGAAGCATATCGGTGTGTAAATAATGTGGCATGTAATGGGGCGCCGTTGTCGAATAAATTAAGTTGCCGCAACTTAATTTTTTCGACAACGGCGCCTTAAGGCCGTTTTGAAAACAAACAAACAACTTGCAAGATAGCCAAGTTGCGGCAACTTAGCGTTGCAAGTTAGCTAAGTTTCTTTGCAAGTTAACTAAGTTGCCGCAAGATAACCTAACATGCGGCAAGTTAGCTAACTTGCAACGCTAA
Organism: Phallusia mammillata; assembly: GCF_965637545.1. Taxonomy (NCBI): domain Eukaryota; kingdom Metazoa; phylum Chordata; class Ascidiacea; order Phlebobranchia; family Ascidiidae; genus Phallusia; species Phallusia mammillata. Next base: position 23,273,078 of record NC_137253.1, read on the forward strand.
GTTGCCGCAAGTTAGCAATGTTTCGTTGCAAGTTAGCTATCTTGCTGCAACTTAATTTATTCGACAACGGCGCCGCATGAGAGACAATTAAGTAAGTAGTCTCTGGTTTCATAGTTTAAAAACGTTCAAAAACATTAACCCTTTATTTTAAATAAAAAGCAATTTACGCCCCACATTAAACCTATTATCCAGAGGCCTGGAAAATTTTGCCATTGCATGACATTTTCTGCTCTCAACGTTAATGTTAGGCCATCATTCTCATAAAAAAAACAGAGAACAGAAACGAAGTATTCGGCAATCAACAGTAACATTTTTACAGCGTCTAAGCAATATTAAAAATTTAAGCTCACTTGGCCATTTTTTAACTTTGATTGAGCCTGCATTACCAACTTCGGATTTTTGACAGACATAATGCAAATTTTTTTTTTCTTGTCGAATTTTAGCCCAAGAAATTTTTTTGCAAGATTTTATATTCTTTTTATTGTTTAATTTGATTCCATTGTGGGCGATGTTTAAAACTATCATTTTGTACAAGTCAATGGACTTAAACTTCACATTTTGTGCTGCAATTAAGACATGTATAGATTTGTACCCCTACAAAATAGATTTGAAGAATTTGAACTATCGATGGATTCCTTGGTTTGCAAGTCACGTAGGTTGGTTAATTTACGAGTATAATGCTAAAAATCACGTTAGAACATTTCATTTTACGAAAACTTTGTGTTGTCTAACTGTTTTTGCGAATAAGTTACAAGTAGGCCTAGGCCTACATAAAGTAAAGTTAAGGTAAGACGTTTTATTAAGTTTTAAAAAATACACTGAAATAGGGCGATAATAAGCAAGAAAAAACAATAAATCGTGTAGGAAAAAGTTCTTTTTATCGCAAAAGCATTGTGCGTAGAAATGAACATCAGAAATACAATACAAACGTACGGCGCAATATAAATGGACCAAAATAGGAAGACACTTTAATGCAGGCGATAATTTTAAACCCTGCAAATGACTTTATGTCACGCTACGGAATCGTATTTGTAATTGCAGTTGATTGGCCAAGTTACTTTTCTCGTCCCACTGGTGTTTAGCAACGACTTCTGTTCGGATGAAAAGTCGTGGTGCCCACTAAAACAACAGGTATAAAGAAGAAGTATAAGTAAGGCGTTCTTGACATCTTGCCTACGGCGGCGGCATTACAGATCCTGGACTGCGGCCACCGCCAATTGTCTGGTTGCTTTGGTTTCAAAATTACTGATGTGAAGAAATAGGTTTTTAGGCCAAGATTAATTTCTAACTTGATACACAGAATAAGGTGAACAGTCTGACCATCAGTCGCAACTGCTTATGACGTCATAATCTATATTGTAACGCTTATGGCATATGTTTTTTCGCATTGTTTGCACACAATATGCGTACTAAAAGTCTGACGGATATAGTAATTGGCTGTCCCACAAAATCTGTTTAGAGCAGTTTGTAAATGAAATTAGTTAGCAAAAGAGTTTTATTTACGTCACGTCCGCCAGTACATATATATTTTGATACGTTCACATCCGCATAAACTCGTCTCTGCGACCGCATGTGGCCGTACGGCCGCAAGTTGTGCACCCCTGCCCCAAAATAACCAAGTAGTATACCCTTAAAATACATTTCTGAAAAGCGTTAAATTACTGCATACTGAAGGTCAATTTTTTAGTACGATCGCAACAATCAGGTATTTGAAATACATTTTGTGTTAAGCTTAAGTGGGAGTACATATACCATTGTTGCAGATATAAAAACTTACCTCCACTGATGCGAACATAATTCCCGTCTGGTGATACAACTGAACATAAGCCAGAATATAACACAAAACAGGACAATTATCACCAACACATAGATAAAGATTGGAAAAACGAGATCAGCCGCAAGATCATTTACCACTGGTAAAGCTGCAAACAGAGAGAAAATTTAAGGCATAAGTCGAATGGTTTCAAGTTTTAGCATGGTTGACAATAACAGTTGTTTACCACGTTGATAGGCAACTCACTTGTTTGAGCAAGTAGGCCTCGTGTTAAAAAGCTTCTTGTATTTACAACAGTATTAAACAAAATTATACCACCGTGTTGCTTCATAACGAATAACACCTTTAACCAACTACTGAATATACGCAGTTTATTTCGTACCTGTCGATGACACGTTGAACTCTTTAGCAATTCCTTCAAACTGTACCTCTTTCTCCATCACTGCATAAAACAAATGCTTATCACACAGTATACCAGTCGCTGGAACAGGTAAGTCGGCAACACAGGGTCGTTATCGGGTCAAAAATAAAAGAAGTTTGTCGCGCAAAAGCAAATGTAGGTCGTGCCCTCGGCTGCACCCGTACTTCTAACCTTGTTTACATTCGTAAGTTGACAATCACCAAACTGTTACAGGGAAAGAGGCAGCAAACGGGCATTTCGGGCGTATCAGGTTGCATGGAGTTTTCGATTATTTGTCTGTTTTTTGATTTTGGTAATTAAAAGAATTGGTGACACCTTTGCTTGCCTGTGTCTCTCTGTCATTGATTTTCAAAGGCAAATTTTGATCCCAAAAATATCATATTTAAGCTTATAAAAGAAAAGCTTAAATAGTAAACCCAAGGTAATAGGTTTTACTAGTGATGTAAAGCTGCTTTGTCGATGTTTCGACTCGAATCTTTTTCGGTGAGTTTGTTGCATTATTTGTTTATATTCAACCCCAGTGCCATATGCTTGATGAATTTTAAGTGGTAGAATTCTAAACAATTAAGCTTACGAAAGTTGACAAAAGACCTAACAATAATAGCTGAGCAAATTTAACAAACAAACTGGCGGTAATACACAGTGCCGGATTAACCATTAGGCAAAGTAGGCACGTGCCTACAGGCCAGTTAAAAATCCAGGCCACTTCAAAATCTGTAGAAATTTAGTCATGTTTTCAAAACAATTACTTTCTAAACTAATATGTATTTACTGTAATAGGTTTTTCCAGATGAATTAAACGTTGCAAAAATCGTTAAAAAATACGAATTGAAACATGTTGCCACCTTTTTGATGTTTTTAAAAATTCGCATTTCTGTTGAGTGACGCAACGAAACAAATCAATCTAAACATGGATGATTTTGTTAACTGGGTATGACTTAGAGCAGGGGCGGGCAACATACGGCCCGCAGACAGTTTCAGGTCTTATATGATAATGTGGCCCGCGGCCACAGTCTGCCGCAATACCCCACTACTTGCTTACTGCGTCAAATTATAGTTATAAATGTAACGGACAGTGACGCTCCCCAATAGCAAAAAACTTTACCGCCGTTGTTGCCATTGCACCATACGTCCATTGTTACGACATAACTGCCAACCATGTATGGCCTGCTTTCACGGTTTCCTTTGTTTCCACACGTGTAGTCTAGTTAGTGTTTGAGCAGTATCTAAGTCTGTGGTGTATGCATTAAATTTGCTGTGGTGAATATTTTTATGTTATATCAGTCTAATTTTTTAGTTGGCAACCCTGATTTTCGGGCCACTTACAATATGTGCCTACAGGCCAGCAGACCCTTAATCCGGCACTGGTAGTACAGGGGTAACTTCGAATCAGACGTTTCGTTTTAAATGGGGTTCAGAGACACATATTGTTTTGCCCTGTGAATACTATTGCAGCGTCTGGTCTCCAGTGGCAAATAAGTTTCACAAAGTTGAAATGGTGATTGACGTTCCATAGGATCAGTGTATTGTCTTTTGTTTGCGTGTTTAATTGTCGGGTGTCCATCACAAATCAATCTTTGTAACGGGCATTTAACAGTTTTTATTTCAATCACAAAGCAAGTTGAGTTTAGTTTGCTTGAAGGCTACAAACTTGTTAACCGAATAATTTGCATTAAAAACCCACTGAATTTTTCATTTCTTCCAAATACATTATGATCTCATAAAAAATCAACGGATTGCCTTTTTGTGGACAACCAAGTTGAATAATAGTTTTTCAAACTTCACAAAAAAAAGAATTGTTAAGTCTTGCAACAGAAGTTTAAACTTAAACACTTTAAAAGACATTTTTGTGCAAAAAAACGGTATCGAGATCCAATGAAAATTAACCAAACGCTTTTCAATCGGTTTTATGCCAGTGTTAAATCTTCCACGGTTTTTCAACGGTTTGTTCGGAAATATTTCAGGACACAGATATGCGACTTAACAGCAAAACAAACCTAGACGATCAGCGTGTTTTACAGACGAGTGCCAACAAGATATGTTGGTCACTGAAGCAGTCAAAACAACTTTTCAAATCCTGTCTCTCTATGATATTATAAACAAAAAATGACGAAGAGATAAAATTTGTATTTTAAAATTTGACAATATAAAAGCACTATTAATTCGATATAACAACTCTTCACACATGTTGGGTTGCGCAAAGTAAGTAAACATCCACGAAAAAAAATACAATTTTCGACGATAAATTTTTTTTTCGCGAAAAATGAGAAGCACTGTGGCCGTGTAGGCGAAAAATTAACGTGTTTAAAACATACGAATAAAACTTGGACTTTATCCAGTACTATACTAACGTTAGCGATTGCTTCTTAGCGGCAGCAACTGTTGAAGGTATAGACTTTACTGAGTCATTACCGCTATCGCAGGGCGATGATGCACGTGCTGGAGATAATTGTTTACCCAGACGTTCAGTGTTGTGTCTGATAGTTGGTTTACTACGTTGTGAAAAGGCGGTTTGACTGCTGACTGCGCTTGGCTCCGATTCAGAGGTTGGCGAAGTAGAACCTGAAGTCTCAGACGCCGAAAGGGACATAGATCTTGGTCTGGAACTCTTAACCCCATGCAAATAATCTTCTGAAGCTATGGTGGACGCCGAGGTGGTCTCGCTTTGGCCACTAGTCCTTGCTAAAACACGCTGGTGATATTTCCGCGCCTCCAGATCGAGTGTCGCATACGGCCGCACGTGCGCGCTATCGGGGTATATACATCTGGGCATGCCTGGTTGCCAAGTATCGTTGTACAGTACAGCATCATAGGAAGGTACAACTACACCCACTGGCGGGGCTTGTTGTTGATAATTCATTTTTGACAGATATGAGCGTGGAATTGTTGATTGATGGAAATACTGAAGTGGTATTGACGTCATACAACGGCCGCGCCCAAATGATTCTCGTCTTTGTTCGGCAGAAACCGGCGCTACCGGCGGCTTTGCATTGGTGTACACAGTTGATGATTTTTTGGGCGGAGAATTTGTTTCCCGTTGTTGCTTGTGAGAGCTGTCGTCTCGTTTATCTGTAGTATTGTTGCTGTTTAACGTTAAGTGAAGCGACTCGTTTTCAATTATTTCGACGCTCGACCCATCCATTTCAGTGCTTTCTTTGGTCTTGATTGGTGAGCGACGAAGGTTGTTTGACTGCTCCACTGTACTAAAAAGACATAGCATGTTTTGTTTGCATACTACAGAGAGTAACAACTTTAATGGTTTCATATGAAGTCATACCGAAAGCTGAACATTTGTAGAGAATGGGGCGTAGAACCGAATCCAGCTTGTTTTTCGCACGCAAGTGGTGACTTGCAATTAGCATAACTTACATCTTTGATTGGGTACTTGGTTCCATGTCGAAGTCTGTCAATGCATCATGTGTTAAAAAACGTTGTCGATGCTTTTTCTACGCGGCAAAATCTCATCCACCGTGCATTAATTACAAGTATATGTGTGGTTAGCAATGGAAAGCAAAGTGTGGTGCGTGAAAAGAATTTATGGGACACTTGCAAAATATTGTGTGTACAAAAAAAATTAAAAATAATTTAAGTGTTAGCCTTTTATGTTTAAAGTTAAGCGGGCTTGTCTTTCTTTCACTTCACGTTGACCGCACAATATGCTTTAATGCATTGCTTGGGTTAAGAAGATACTAAATTATATTAGTGCATTGCCGATTCTTGCACTAATGAGTTTGCACATCCCTGATAAATGCTATCAACGCCAAAAATGCCAATGCGAAAGCAAAAACGTGATGTAACGTACTCTCTATCGGCGCCGGAGGTCAGATCAGACTGACACCGGGTCATGGCACCCAAGGGCGTCGACGTACAACCTGGTTCCGATACAAGGACGCCGTCTGGCGGTTCGCTATACTGAAGGTAGTTTTTGAATTTGCTGCAAAAAAAGAAAACAAAACGTGTGACATGCAACGGTGACCAAAAACATCAATACACACTTGTGAGTGAAGAACTAAATGCTGCGTTGTAACACAGATCGACTTACTCTTCAAGGTTGACTTCGGCCGAATTTCGGATTTTGCATCTTCGGTAACTCAGCCAACAGACGGCGCCCAAGAGTATAATGAACACAAACGCACAGATGACAACAGTGACGGAGAATTCCACGATTGAAAGCTTGCCAATTTTTTCTGTACCAAAAACGACTTTCCAATTGTTTTGTACAATAAAGTTGAAACAGAAATGATTCCACTTACGTTGTGGAGGGGGAAGCTGGATGTAAGTTTCATTTGCTTCAACGTCCAAACCATTATGCACAACACAAACATACGGAGTAACACTTTCTACTTCAGATGATTCCAACCTTAATGTTGACTGATTTCCCTTCGTTTCAGTTCCTGTCGCAAAAAACGTATTTTAAGACACCCCAGAAAGAGCGACCCTATTTGATTGATCACGTCGTTTATCAAACAAGCCCTTTAGAAGAGTTTGTTCCCAAAATATCCCGTACAGGGTTCTTCGTTTAGAGGGTATGGATAATGCATCAAAGCAGGCGCATGGTAATAAGGGATTACAGAACAGACGTGTGTGGGGAAGGTGAGAGGCAACCTGCTACCCTTTTGTGCGAGGCGCTAAATTTATCAAATATTGATTCTGGACGTACTACTGGGCGCAGTGCATTCGTCATCAAAAGTTTGACGTTTGTGAATAATGGGCTTATTAGCAATCCAACGTCTTTAGCCTCGGCAATGAGTAAATGCATCGTTTATATTCAGGACCAGGGGGGATTTGATTGACAAGCATCCGAATTTTATACAGTTTGTTTACTATGTACAACCACAAAATTTTTTACTTTGAAAGTACTGAAAAAAACAAGGAGCATTTATTCTTACATGAGAAGTTAAAACAACTTACCATTAGGAAAAATCCACCTGTATATTGGTGGTGGTGAGCTTCCGCCCTTAGCTGTACACGAGAGGTTGTTATCTTTTTCCCGGTGAATGCCAACATTTGACGGTGGATAATGAACTGTGACCATAATATCAGATTTAGCGCTTCCTGGCACATAGTTGTATGCAACGCATTTGTACAAGCCAGACTGAGAGCGATGGACACCAGCGAGCAACAGCTGGTTTTTCTCGGTATAATCTTCTCGCATCAGTTTTCGGTCTGTAGGGACAGAACATCTTTGATTCTTAACCGACACGCCTAATTAACAGTTTGTAAGGCAATGTGGAAAAAAGCGAAATCAGAGGCTTGTACATTATGATACCTGTTTCAATCTATGTATTGACAAAAACAATTTTATGTTTTACAACGTCAAAATTATATTAAAAAGACAACGTTAACATAAGTTTAACTCTTTAACACAAGCTAAGCGTAAAGTTTAATATTATTTGATTTATTTATTCATTTATCGAATTCGGATTCGGATTTCAAAAATTTGACCCAAATCGCCTGGATAATCAAGGAAGCACTTGTATTAACTTCACATTAATTATAGCATTGGGAAATTAAAAAGCAACACAAAACATTTGTATTATGAAAACGCCAATAAAACATAATACGGAAATATGTGCCTGACCCCCGAAAGTACCCAGGTTGTTAATGCTGTGTATTAAAAAGTGCGTTTGCCTTACCCTGAAAATACCAATCATATGTGCATTCCGGTTGCGAAAGAACACGACAAGTAAGTTTCAGGTCTTCCCCTTCACGCACAATCGCATGTCGTGGTTCAGAAAAGATTCGAATTCCATTCGTGTCCGGTGGGTCTGCAAAAACGTATGTAAGCATCAGTCTGACCAGTCAGGCAAAGAACTGTATAATGAATGTCCCTTAAGGGACGCAGCGGCACTAAGTAGCGAGTTAACATGCATGTTTTGCGTGTCCGATCCATTAATGGCTTTGGACAAAGCCCAATTCCCACATCAACCGACCAAAGGCGGAGGTTCGCCATAGAGCATAGGCCAAATCAACGTCCGGTATTAAGCACACATCGATCGAATACACAACGTCCCGATTGTATGGTGAAGTACGATGATGAGACGCATGCGCGGTGACAGATCTAAGAGATTAATTGATCGCCTGGTAATGGGCTAGAGATAGGAAAAAGTTGAAACAATTCCGATGGCAAGAAATAGTAACACGCCACATTTGGTTGTGCTTTGCGCACATATTATCAAATCGAAAAAGAGTATGTGCATTTGTGAACAATTTTTTTCCGAGGCGAGTGTCTTGGAATGATGCTGGCTCGTAATTGCATTGCATTAATTATTAAATTTGATAAAATCGACACGACAACGATTTTGATCCGCTACTTGTCCTCTTTGTGACCTGCTGGAATTGAATCAAAAGCCAGATTTGAGATATTGTGTAACAGAAAATCGTTATTCGGTGGTTGCGTGTAAGATCACATCAAAAGCTAAACCACACTTGTTGTTTGCCGTGATTCGGTGCAACCCTCTGCTAGGAGAATTCTTTTAATGCTAATCCCAGAAAGTAAAATCTTAGGTTTTTTGCCTTTGTTGCTAATTTTCTTTGTTTAAAATACTGTTATTTCCTCAAGAAGAATTAAGGTTATACTTATCTTTAACATACATAGGTTAAATGGCCGGGGATCTTTTCCAAATGTTTTTGTAGCTGCATTCCAGAAGTTATATGAGCAAAATAGTTTACACTTTACAGCATCGTAAAAATGTTTTACAATGGCATAAACGTATTCATATTAAAAAACAATCGAGCATCGTCCGACAATAATTTTTAACTTACAGTCGATAGAGAGTTTGTTTGTTCGTTCCACGGCTGTGACGAACCCTGTGAGCTGTGACGTATTGGTAAGGCGACAACTGAATGTTGCGTCATCACGACCCCTTCTGACGTCAACAAATCGAAGTTGGGAAGTGATTTTGGCCTGAGACGAACTAAGTCTTGTGTATTTCGTGAAAACTGTAAAATATAAATTTAGTGATATTTCTTGAAAATACTTATATAGTGTGTGTTTTTGTTAACATCTGAAAAGGCAAACGTAAGATTTCTATCGTTGAAAGCAATGGGTTGAGTGAAAACACGGTTTAAATTTTTTTTTAAAACTCCGATTTAAACCACAGAACAGTCAATTCTATGAAAATATTATTTGAGTTGCTTAAAAGACAAGAATTTTAGATAATAAATTATTCGCAGTTTTATTAACGAGGAGAATTTTTTATATATATCCCGAGTTGACATTTTAACAAAGTGACAAAGAACATAAGTATAACGTGGGATGTACTGTCATATTCATTTGATGGAGTATCGATCATCCGTCCATCTTTTGTCCACTCAAAATCGAGATCGTAGTCACTTGTGGTAAGCCCGCGCGAATTGGTCACGTGAGCTATGCATTCCATGCGGTAGCCGGATGCGGAAACCGGAAGCGATGTGTTGAATTGCGTCACAGTCCGAAACAATGTGGCTAAAATATTTGTAAACATCGTTGTCAATATAACCAAGGTTTAAAACAATATTTTGCAATTTTTGTCTATTTTAGTACTGAAGATACTATTAAAGTTAACTACTATTAAAGTTAAGTTAAAAATAACACATGTATATTGTTTGTCAATACCTTGCAGATTTCGAATTACCTGTATCTTAACAGAGGCATTTTTATTTAATCAGCGGGCAAGTTACAAGTAGAAGTAAATTTCTCTGCAATTTTTGAACTGAACACCAACTTTTAACCAGATGTGAGTAAGATATGTTGTATATATGTTGAGCATTTCCATTTCAATCACATCTTTCACAGAAAAATAAATTTCTAAAGCCGATACCCGTACGCAAACAAAGCCGACTCTAAATCCCAACTTACGCAAATCGCGTGCGCGCTGCACAACCAAGGTGCTGACGGCTTCCGGCTTCAAACTACTTGAGGCGACGCAAGCGTAACGACCGTCTCCAAGAGAGGATTCGCTGAGGTAGAGGTGTTGAACATCCCGTACAACATCGCCGTTAGGAAGAATCCATCTTATCGACGGGGTCGGATTTCCTTCCGCTTCACAAGTAAGCCGGTTTCCAAGCAATTTGATTTGTGCAAGAGGTGGATCTGAATAAACCGATTGAAAAGAACGGGTGTTTAAGTTATTCTTTCCACAGAAGCATGCATTTTGTATGGATATACGAGCGCTTCGACACAACATTTAAAAACTAAAACCCAATCGTTGGGCCACTTTCGAAAAAGACGGTAAATCGAATCAAGAAATTAAGATCTTTCAAATACTTCCATGTGGATTTAGGAGCAAATATAACAAAATTGTTACACACAACTCATGTACGTCTACTCTAGATGATTTTAGTTGATGACTGACTGCAAGCAAAATTGAATCTGCAATAACCAAGAATTTGTGGTTGACCAGATTAACATTAATTGTAATAGGCTGCACTTACAAGAAGAAGTCAGTGACGAAGAATCTTTTCATGGGGACAAATACACAAAGAAAATGTATTTTAGTCTTTGGAACTTACACAAGAGATTCACTGTGACAGTTGAGGTTTTGGCTTCAATCGAACTCAAATCATCATGATTTACGAGGCACGAAAAATCCTGTCTACTCGAGTTTCCTGCTTCAGCACCCGACCCAAGATAATCCGGTGCAAGACCCGGTGTGAGTTTTAACACTGAGATGACGTCAAAAGAACCGTCAGGGGCCTGTGAGCTGGTCAATGTGGAATCCTGAATCTAAAGGAAAGTATGTCGAGTAAGCAATCGTTAGGATTTAACCAAAATTGAACTTCATCCACTTGAGAGCGAGAAGTACAAAGCAGTTCACCGCTAAACCTTGCCACTCGTAAGAAAACAAAGCTGTCACCATTTGTTTGAAAACATTCATTGCAAATCGAATTTATCTCTATTGTCGATGCGACAAGTACTATATAGAGCAGTGGTTCTCAACCTTTTAAGTTTGCGGACCGGTAAACTTTCGAAACAAATTTTGCGGACCGGTGGGCTTTCAAATCAACCCAAAAAGTAATCACGACAAAATTATACTATTCAAAAGAATATAAAAAATCAATTTATGCTGTTGTCTGTTTGATATCATACGTTTTAACGCGGTTCTAAAGAAATTTCTGCAAGAAAGTAGAGCGTTGACTTCCACACGATTTATCGGCCTTCAACATCTTGCATTTTGCAATTGAGATATAAAATTGTAATATATTTGGCGGACCGGCAGGAAAGTTGACGCGGACCGGCGGTTGAGAACCACTGATATAGAGTACGGTAAGTAAGCACTCGACAAGAAAGCATAGTTGATTTTAAGCGTTGTATCTCTAAACGTGCATTGAATGCGGTGGTTAAGTAAATGTTTAGGTCGAAAGGTGGATAATAAGCAGATTGAATTTGTGTAGATGCAATATTCAATGTTGCACTTGCTCATGTTTTGTTGTATGAAGGATACAAAAAACATGATTGTGTCTTTGTAATGAATAGCACTGCTAGCGTATACACAATATGGCAGGAATGACCAAAACGGCAGGTTTAATTCGGGTTTGCTAAATTGAAAAAAAAATGTAAGTTGGTCTAATCAGACGCGGTTAAAAATAAAAAGCTGTTATATATAACACTATGGTATTTACGTACAGAAGAAATATGGAAAACACGATTTTTTAATCCAAAAACGTGATTGCAGTTTGTACCTGTCCATCTGAATCTGTCCACGTGATTTGTGCTCGAGGTTTGCCTCCTATTGCTCTGCACGAGGCGGCACGATATTTTCCATCAGTTCCAACTTTTGGCGATGTAACCAATTCGGTGCTTACACTCGGCGCAGCTGAAATTAAAACACAGTTAAAAACAATGTTTAGAGCATTACAATCATTTCGTAAAACAAACCGATGATATTACTGCATTTTTTACTACACCATACATCACTGTTACTACACCATGGCATCACAGTTTTTGCAAATCTTGCAAGCAAATGTTTATTAACTCGAACAATTCTTGTTGGGCGTATAAACATATGATATTTTGTGGTTACCCGTGACGTCCAAGGTTACAACAGAGGTTGTCGCACTCTCAACTGTCAGCACAGTGCAAGAATATATTCCAGAATCGCTGATTTGCAAATTTCGTATCTGAAGGCTGGCTTCGTTGAACTGGGCTCTTCCTTCCAAGGCTTCACTACAAACATCAAATCATAAGTAAAACAGCGAATTGGTGTAACAAGCAAATCTTATTTATTGGTAAACGAGGCAAAACATACCAAGCAGCAAAACACAGATGTAGCAGAATTCAACAAGTAATTGGGAAAATTTATCGTTATAATGTACATACTTGATGCTCGGGTTTCCTGATACAGAATATGCGACGGTGATAGTTTTGCCCTCAATGCTTTTAGTCCAGCTTATGGTGGGAGACGATGAAGTGTCTGCGAAGCATGTTAATGTCGCTGCTCCACCTCGCCGGGCCTTTACCGTCGTTGATGTGCCCTTTTGCCCGTCTGATAAACCAAGCGACATCCATAGCAGCACAACTATGGCAAATCGCATGTACCTGTACATACCACCTCTGCGACTTTCATTATCCATACTGAGATGGTTTAACAGTTACAGCCCACACATAGAGCTGTACAACAGAGTTAGGTAGTTTAGTTTTCAAGAGTTATTTCAAAATTTTGCAAAAAAAAGTCAAGTGAACCCTAAAGCAGCATTTAATTAATTTCACTCTTTCTGGTTGTAAAAGGGCCTTAGTGACTCTCCTAACTAGGCGATGTGTTAGAGATTTCCGCGTAAACATTCAGCAAGCTAATGCAAAACCGTCGCAGTTTTTATTTTGACCATATCTTCAACTACAAGAAGTTCTCCCGACATGCCAGGAACTGTATTTGTATCGATTGTTCTTCTTCTTCCTGTCGCTGTCGTTACTTTATTAATTCGTAACTTCATGTACGGCAGCCTGTTTGACAAGACAAACATAATTTCGTCTCTACACAAAATTCCATAGCCAAGTTTTGACTGCACGGACACAGACGAACACATACATAACAAAGCTTTCTTTACGGCCTGTCAACTACATGCTTGTGTAATTCCCTCCCTTTCAACACTACAGTAAACAGAATCCACTCGTTCTCTGTTCTGGCTTTACAGCGATTCCTTGCAATCATTAGTCCGGCGTTTTTTCTCTAAATTTCGGGAGCCTCTGTTCTCAAGGCGGTCACTCAGGGCCTTTCTCGCGTTCCTGATTAAAGAGAAAAAGATCAGGGTTGGAACAAGCGCGGACAAGGGCCTCGAGCACCCTTCAACGATGGCTGGAGTCGCCCCTGTCGTTGAGGTGGAGAGGGTAAACGGATTGATTATTTGCGACGCGTGTTCCTTGAAGATTTCCACAAGAGCAACGACCTGGCGGCAACAAAGTGCCTGCCCGAAAAACATTTCCTAATAAATAATTAAGGCCCCCGCGCGCGTCCCGGGCCACGCGTGATTTGCTTCTCGGGCTCTTAGACGCCGCGTGGGACGTTAATGAGGTCACAACATGGGTGATTTGTTCAATCATTCCACGCTGGCCTCGGTGAAGCCCCGCATTAGGACCCTAAGCCGAATGGGGCGCGACTAACGTTTTTCCGATCGATGTTGAATTTGGACGTTGCGATTCATTATGGTAAATTGCCCTCTGCTTAATCGCCGTGTCTTGATGGTGGAAATTGGGCATTACGCATCAAACGCACCGCCCTAATCGATTGCATATGTCACAGCTTGCGGTGAATCTGTATGTTTCAACAAAAATGTTGTATGACAATAGCGGTTGAATCAAAATTAGTAATCTTTATCAGTACCATCAATAAAATAATGGACTGGAAATTTTAAAACGGGTTAACATTTTTCCGTTCATTTTTTAATAATAAACTGCCATCTAGAGACAAGAGGAATTGCCCCTATTGTGTGCAAACAACCCGAAAAAATACAGATATCACAAGCGTCACAATATAAAATGTGACGTCATAAACACATAAGACTGATCGTCAGACTGGTGTGCAGCTCAATCTGTGCATCAAGTTTAAAAATAAGGCCGCATTAAATCGTATATATATATATGTATATATATTTATGAATGACATAAACCTATTTCTTTACATCAGTAATCTAAAACAAAAACAAGCAGGGTATTGGCGGCCGTGCGTGAAATAAGGATCTGCGATGCGGCCGCCACAGCAAAACGTTGAGCACCCCTGGCCTAGATCTTCGTCTTAATGCAGTAAAATATTTAATTTAAAAACTTAACAAACTTGCGAGTCCGATTTTAGGCGTTGGTATTTCTAATAGTTGGCATTTGAAATTGAATCATTCCATTATTTAAAATCTCGCATTTCATTCGAATGCATTTTGACAATTTAAAACCAACAATTCATAAGGAAATCTTTCAAACACGAATGATTAACTATTTGTTTTCAAAGAATGTATTGTTTATTTTCTGTCATAGGATTAAATTTATTTTCCGTTCTGAAAAGGTAACATTATCTGTGTTGAAATGATCGTCTGAAATGTTCCTTTTCAAATCGTTTGGCCAAATTTTGAGAAACGATGCCACGATAAATACAACTTACAATTTATATCAATAGATCCCGAAATAACAGGCTTATGTAAGATTTTGCTAATTCAAAGCCATGAATATATATATCGGTACGAAGAGACAAAGAAAATTGAATAACAGGTTTTGATTTCATGTTCTTGTTTGCAAATTAATTGCTTATTTAGCATAAATTCGTAACCTCACGCTGCACGTTATCTGCTTACATCAGCGGGAGCTCCTAAAGAAATTCTCGAACCAATTCCAACAGAAACTTAATCCCGCTGGTTACAATTGCAAAGCAAATCGGGGTTAAGTCCACTGGAAATTGGAGTAATCCTATTTGTGAAACAATGTCGCTTTACGTTACAGTGAGAATGTTTTGTTGATCAACTGAAATACTGGCAACGTTATATAGCACGAAAACCGTTTTTTAGATTTTTAAAAAACAACCGCCTTTCAAAGATTTCGGATAATTGCACTATGCCCTTATAACCGGCAACATTCCCTACAGGAATTTCATCACTCTGTAATTTGCATTAATCGCATTACGACCTCGCAACATCAGCAAGTCCAAAATGTGGTGGCTTTAAATCTGGTTACACGATGTTTTTTCCTGGCTAAGGTAGTTTGAAACGATTTTATGTGAAAATTCCCCTTGAAAGATCACATTTGGGCTCGAGGCCTTTAACTTGGTTTGGGAAATCAATACATGGTGTACGTCACATTCCACAGTGAAATCGCAGGTGAGAACAAGAACTCTTGCATTGTGCAGGTTACAGACAAAAATGTTGTACAATTTCGACAAAAAAACTTACCCAAAATATGCTCAATAAATTGTACAGCGGCCTTGATGCGTATCTAATGTTTGAACATATACCAACAATTATTTATGAAGACGTCTCGAAACAAACAATGAAAATGCTGGAGAATGTAATAATTTTAGCTTATTTGTTTTACAGCAAGCTCATGGGTATTTTTGAAGGTTTTCTAACCTGACAAATTTTGAGGCAATTCTAGTCGAATGCACGGAGATGCCGGATGGTTCAGATTTTGGCATTGTTTTTTAAGCCGTTTAGCTCTTGGCCTATCGTTCTGAATGTTGTGTAGCTATTATGGAGCTTGTAGGATTAGACAGAAAGGAATTGGGCAGTAAACGCGGCACTTAACTTGTCGCTCAGACTTGACTGTGAACACGGCTTCTGAATAATTTACCTCATCGATTCGCTGTGGCTGTTGGTCGTTCGTTCCTTCCGCAACACGAAAAGACCAAGTCACGTGTCAGGTTTAGGCTTATACGGGTATGTGTCACGTGAGTGAGTCCAACACCGTGTTTTGAATATCTAGCTGTTTTTGTTTTGCCAGTGACATGAAAAGATCTTTGCCGTTGAGCCTGTTTCAAAATAAATTGTGTATGATGCAAGATGAGAAAGCTGTTAATGGCTTTACATTTACAACAAAGTCAATCAAACAGATTATCCGTAATCAGTCAATTTATTATCTATCAATCGGTTTTTCAATCAATCGATCAAATATTTCAGATTACGGGTTTCTCTACATCGGTATCCATCAAATTTCAGTCTTAAAATACTTTTATGCAATAATGATTTGGGCAAGTTACAACTGGACTAAAATGTACACAAAAGATACAACACATATAGTGGCACCAGAATTGTAAAGAGGCCTGAAATTCGAGCCCGAACCCAAAAGCACAAGCCCGAAACCCGGCCCGATCTCGAATCGTTTTTGAGAAGCCCGTTTAAGCCCAAAAGTTTGATCGACAGGCCAGTACACTAAACGCCTCATGCAGGAAAGACAAGAGAACAAACACAATAGACAATTGGTCTTGAACAAGGCGTTTTAGGGCCATTTGGCACTAGTTCAGGTTAAAAAACTGGTTACGGCCAGACTTACAACTCTGAGTGGCACCTGTGCTTTTTCATTGCATATCAAACAAGTATTTGAACTATTTTTGTCCAGCAAAGACAACTACGGTTCTTCAAAAAGTTCTTCATAAAATTTAAAGTGGCATATAAAGCCAAGCTTTTATTGGATAGCGCATGACAAGAGTTATTTTCATGATTCAATCAGCAATACGCCACAAAGTCGGTTTCAGTGTAAAACGAACTTTGACAATGTTCTTTTTCAGAGGTTTGGTGGCTTTAGCCGTTTAAGCGACAAAGGGTATGTTCAACCCCGGTTCCATAGCGTCATCGAGCGGTTTATGCGACAAAGGCACACGTATGGCGTGAAATCTCATTATTTTCGATGAGGAACAAATCGATAAGGAAATATGTGGAAACCTTCAGGATTTTGCGTGTCAACCTTGCGCGATTGTTATTGACCAGTCAAACCTAACGAAAACTTTTAAATCGCTAGGTAACTGCGAAAAGCAAGCTTCACACTGAGTTAGGTTCCATACTTGTTGCTGCCCGGCAACAAAGGCCGTGTTTCAAAACAACGTTTAAATTCTCTGCAGCCATATAGTTTAAAGAAGTGCGGACAACCTGCAAAAAATACTGGCCATTAGCAATACTATGAATAATCTTACTACCAGAACGTGGAAAGCCGGTTTCCCCGAGAGCAATGGCTGGACAGACGAAAGGTTAAACCTGGCTTGCTGTAATTTGATTTTGAGAGTAATATGTTCATTTAAAATGGTAAATACTCAAGAAGCTTTCCGCTGAGGTTAGTTCTCATTTGCAAGTGACGGGAAAATTCGCCTGGTGTGTCCCTTTACACACTGACGGGTCACCTGAAGAAGGGGGGCGTACTAAATCTTCTTGTGTTTCGTTGCGGTCGAGGCTCAACGTTTCTGGAAAGTTTTTTACCGGCAACTGCTTCAATTTGTACCCGGTAAGCTTTACAACATGCTTGATATGTCGATCGACTTTTTCCACCATTTGTTCTACTTTACAGGAACATCTGCAAGCGGGGCAAACTTCCAGGCGTATTTCCCGGAGGGCATTTCGGGGTGGAATGGCGCGTCAACTGGTTGGGGAAACCTACCTTACGCACCTATAACGCTACGCTCCAACAGGGTGCCAATCAGCGTTCTGTAGCATGTTTTTCCAAGAGCCTGCTTCACTTAGTGCACCTAAAAAACGCACAAACGAAAAGATTGGAATCGAATACCCCACAGCCCAATTGGACATAAGCCTTCCCAGTATCGTAAAGAGCCTCATCACGGAAGCCGACGAGGGCACTTCGTCTGATCACGAAATAGTAAAAACTCAAGACTCAATCGATAATGACATTGATCTCGAATTTATGGACATTCCCGGAAACAACTATGGTAACAATGCGAGTTCTATGACTTTCGCCGGAAACGACAGTTTATAAGTGGTAAGTAAGAGCGGTTTCATCAGGTTCAATAGCCTTAATCTAATTGTCCTACCTGCAATTAACAGACAGGATCAGATACCGAGCGTGTAAGAAGTTGCTACAGGGCCCAAAGTGAAGAAAACTGTTCCAAACTACATTGCTTGTTTTTCAATATAATGTTACTTTTTTAGCATACATGTGTACTGTGTGTTTGTAAAAAAAAGTTTTGTAAAAAGAAATAGAGTTTCAGCCAGAGTTTTCACCCCACCTGCATTTCAATTGCAATTGGTCACATACAAAGAAGTTTAAGAAACATGAAACTGTACTTTCGCAGAACTTCGTGTAGGCACCCCGACTGTGAAAACTTTTGGACTCGGTTTGATTCGGGTTTGCATCTCTGAGCTACTACTAGCCCATGAGGATAGGATTTTACAATTTTAAGTACATGTTTTATATCGTCGTCTTGCATACTTATACTTAATTGTAAACAATTACACAGCGACTAGCCACCACAATTGGTATCATCAAAAACTTTTTGGCTAAACCGCGATGATTCCGCAAGCAACTAAAATGTATTGTGATGACAACAACCGGCATTTCCGTATTTGCCTACTCATCGATACAAGGCAAAAAATAATTCTGTTTCGACATCAAGCTGTTCAAAAACAATTTATTTGCTTACGCACTCGCAGTAAAAGACAAGCAGCCTAAGATTCTTTTTTGCAGTTTTAACGAACATTTTCTTGTATTGTTTTGCGCAAGTTTGAAGATTTCTGATCCAAGATGAACGTAGCGTTTTTGCTGGCGATGTTTGCTACGTTAACTCAAGGTTAATTTTAATCTCTAAAACTTAAATAAAAAAACTTTTTTGTGTCTATATGTCTAAATTAGGTTACTTAAAAAAGCATTGGTAAAAGACAAACTTGATGACAAAAAAGTCTAAGTCATTTTAACAAAGTTCGTTTGTTTCTTTAGCATGTCACGAAAAAGTGCACTACCGGAAAAAACGATCTACCGAAAGCAAAGATCTGAGCATCATTGAAATAGAGAATTTTTTTCCAAGGTGCCTCCGCCCGAAACTGAAGACTATTGAGGACGTGTCGTTCGAAAGTGTTGTTAAATTTGCGGTTGAACACACAGCATGGTATGAATACGCAAACAACATCAAATGCAGGTGGGTCGAGAAAAAATGCTTTAAAGGCGCATTGCGAGAGAGTGTTATCATTCTTGTTGCCAATCTTTGTTGCCGTTGCTGTTTCCAAATTTGTGAAAAACCGGTTTTAACAAACATTATGATTAGCGTAGCTCTAACACCAATTCGTGGCATAGACCAACAAAATAACATTATACTTGGCCAGTGGTGAAGCCAGTCAAAAGTTTTCGGAGAGGCCAAATAATTCATTATCCAATACTAATTGCTAACGATATGCGCACCGCGTTTTTTCGGTGCTGGACTACGCTTGATACCTAATTGTGTTTTCTATCGTTTCACCCACACTGGTTTTGTAACGGTATTTATACTAATACAGTATTTCACTAATGATAAAAAATAATTGATGAAACGCCCACAATAAAAAGCTTACTCTACACTTTTTTAAGTTTGTGTTCAGTGTTCCTATATTAAACTTGTTAATTTTAATTATCATTTACGAAACAGTACTAATTTTGTTTCGAAATAGAAGAAAACCTATATTTTAAAATTTGTAAGTAATATTCGAGCTGTAAACAGTAGAAACAATAAACAGTAAACAGCAAAAATGTTTCACATCCTGTTTCCGTCCGTGATTCAAATAATCACGCGATCACTGGATTTTGCAATCTCAATAAACCCAATTAGATATCTGGAATAATTTTGACACTCGAAACACAAATTTGTGTAATTTTTTTTATAAACTTATATAAGTTTATATGCTGGTTTTCAAGAAATCTTCTGTGCTTTGGGGACTTTTTCATGTCGAATTACAAGGCCCAACTTACAACTCTGGTCGTGATTCCTTTTGGGGTTGTTGCGTCGAAATCCTATATACTTTGGCAAATTTATATCATTTTTTCAGAAAATCCGAAAATCGAGACACAGTTGAATGTTGGGAAGGAGCTGTTGCAGATTTGCTTACGGACGATTCGCGAGTTTTCTTCGCAGTGATAGCATGTCTGAACCAATTCGATATCTTCGTCCAAACTGGCGATGGTTCGTACACGCTTTAGATGCTATTTAGAAGTAATGATTAACCCCGACATGTTGCACAGATTTTTCTAATGGCGAGTTTGCAGAAACTCCTGAAGGAAAAAAACCTGTTAAAAACCAAAATTCTTGTCCGCCCCGCACCAAGACAAATTTTGATAAGTGTGTAGACGACGGATTAAAGAAGCGAGTCGAAACTAACCCTATCGATGACATGCCTTCGGTCGCTAAAGTGATAGAAAAATATTTCAAATGCAGGTACTTTAGAACTATAAACAGTTAAAATTGCACTGAGTGACATCGTTTATTTCTTGTCTTTACCTATTGCAGCCAATGCGATTGTAACAGTGTGTTAGAAGTGAACAACGAGTTTGCAAAAAGCTTCTTCAAAAAAGGTCTAACATGTGACAGCTGCTGGTCAACACGCATTGCTGGTCTGGTCAAACAAGATTCACGCTTGTTGAAACCTATTCGCGCATGTGCCACTGATTTGGAAGACGTGGACGTTGCACCTGCGACATTAGGTGACACTAGAGACGTTAATGTGGGTTAGTTCAGTATATTTTGTTGTGTATTAAAAATGGTGTGTATAAGCTTTTTTTTTAAAAAAAGCGTCATGAATGTTTAACCCCTTGGAACAAAATTTTACTTTACGTGTGTATTCTAAAGATTCGTTAGTCAAAACGGTGTGTTAAAATAAAGATGATCGTTGCTGCAATTGTACAATTTTAATAAAAACATGGTCAGCCAAACCGCGTTTTTAGTATATTTTTTCTGTTAAAAGTACCTTAATTGGAGTAATACATCAAAAACTAGAATAAATTCATATGTTTTCCTGTGCCGTGTTCTTGTTTTGATAGGTTATCAAACTTTTTTGCAAAACGCTGCGTCACAATCCATTTATATTGCTGGCTTCACTTTAAAGATTTTGAGCTTTGACGTTCAAGGTTTATTACAAACTTTACGTTCTAACACAGACCTATCACAATCTTAAATGACATTTTGTAGTAATCCGTCGACCTTATTGTCACATGTTGTCATATTTCACGTTTTAAATGCCTTGACCCCACGAAATGTCTTCATATAGATTTTATTAAAGCAATGCACAGCAAGACATGCAACTAGCAAGAAACAATTATAAAAATTAAGGCAGTCGAGGTTTTTTTATCACATGAGTCAATGTTGCACTGTTACGTAAAGCCCCGTGATTGATAAGCATGATGCGTCGTTAAAAAGGAAATCCGCCGTTTGCCCTAACGTATTTGCCTCATGTTGCACAACGGGGATTTGAAAAAGATAAAAGGTCACATAAGTTTATGTAAATCTACAGTAAACAAACGCACCTTCCAATAGAACGATACACACTCTCGACTATTAAGATAAAACTGTACAAAGCTATGCAACAGCAACGGGCCAACTGTCATGATGCTACATGGTTGCCTTTGAAATGACTGCATTGAACATTAAATCAAAAGCACACAACGAATTAGTACAAATTACTGCAAAAAGTACACCACAATCCATATAGTGTGGTGAGACGTTTGGCGCCATGACACGTTGGAAGAGTTAACATACATTTTACACCTGTTAGGCAGGGATGTTGGTTAGGTTAAGCAATGTACAGTAAACAATTGCTGTTTGTGCCAATGAAACGAAACCAAACTACATACGTTTGAAAACATGTATGGTGTGACGGCAGCTCGGACACACGTGGCGAATGTCCTTCAAGTCGTCGATGCAGAAGGGAATTAAGCATAAACAGCATATCCAGCCCCCGAACAAAATAATGGCTCCACAAATCAACCAGGTCAGCAGACTGGTCTCGGCAACAGTGGTAGTTACCACATTCTGGTGACAATTAGGGCAAACACATGTTGCTGGAAACTGACTAAACCTTTGCTGCTGAACGATAACGGTCGTGGTACCCGGAGGCACTGCTACGGGTGGCTGACCAGGCTGCATGTCTTGCTTGTATTCCGGTGGAGGCACAACACCTGGTTGACCTTGGTAGGGTCCAGCAGGTTGAGGTGGATATGGCTGCTGACCTTGGTACGGTGGTTGATCAGGCTGTGGTGGTGGACCAGCAGCATAAGGTGGTGGAACAGCAGGATAACCCGGTTGAGGAACCCCAACACCCTCTTGTAACGGTTGCTTCTCTGCCATGTTGGGTTGCAATTATAGAAAGTTTAAAACAGTTCTGTAGACAAGCCTTTTTCAAAACAGAATATTGACGTTACATTTTTTTTCCAGTGCTACCCATGTCATTGTTGGATTATAATAATTGTAGTGTATAATTTTGTATTTATTGAGTAGCATTAATAACAAAAGATATGGTTAATACAACGTGGCAACAAGTCCAACAACCCAGTAGCAAAACAGTGCACAACATTCTTTTTAAACGTGTACTTTTTATCGTGTGATCGGTAAATAAAGAATCTAAATTATTGGGATCTTATATTCATCACTGCATGTACAGCTGGTACCAGCAAAATAATCAAAATGCTTGCAGACGTTTTTCAATAACAACGAAATACTAAAGGCGATTAGGGTTAACACGTACAGGTGGTCCCATGTCTGTGTAAAACGTGGCAAGGAACTTCTAAGTTCAAACTCCTAAGCTTTTTATTTTTATCACAACCTATTTAAACGCCATCCAACTGTATGTGACCTGTAATTGACTTCCTCTATACTACCTTTAAACAGCATAAAATAGTATCAACAAAAATTAACTTGCAAATAAGGCTACAGCCTGAATATTTCGGAAAATTACTCAGAAAACCACGAAAGACTGTTGCTTCACATGACAGGGAGTTCCGTTATTGACGCTGCTCGCTATATTAGCTTCGTGGGCGAGCTAATATTTGCTCTCTGGAAGAAGAAATAAAGAGAGTAAGGGCGGGCTCGTGCACCCACTCAAGCGTACCGTCAGCCAGCCGCTCTCCACTTCTTCTAACTTCAATTGCGAAATGTTTGTGTAAACGTGCTTGACGTCACAGGCGCGTGGCTATGAATTGTTGATCGCTTCGGTAGAGCTACAACGACAAGAGCTCACAACACAAACTTTTGCTAACTACCGATAGATAGCGTAAAGAGCGCAGTTATTGAAATTAATAGTGAGGTTGGGTTGGAATTACGAACTAAATTTAACGCAAGGAAATAAGCAATAAAAGATTCACAGACAAATATTGTTTTTTTTTCAAACTTTTTTAGGGTTTCGTCAATGTTTCTATAAGTTTCACCCAAAGCTTTTGGCTAACCCTCTCTGTAATCAAACAAACACGCTTCAGACAATCAGTTTGATTAGTCGTCTGAATGTTTTTCGATAGTACAAACAAAGATAGTCAACCATTCGCAAAACTTAACTTTACTTTATTCAGAAATACCATTGTTCAGCCATATTTACATTTCGTTAATTTTTTTCGTAAACGAGGTGAATTAGGCGCTTCACGCCCTATTGAGGATGTCCATCCAACATTTTTAAGATCATATACTTTTGGAACCTCTTTTCGCTTGATTTTTAAGGAAGTACTGAATAGAGTGTTGCAAATGTAAACACATATATTATGTGGTCAGCTCAAACAGTTTTTTTCTGGACAAGATGAGGTCGTATGATTGTATAAACGGCAATAGTCTTTGGTTAAACCCGCAATAAAAAGAGACCCACATGACTACAAATTATGGGTCGGATCAATCAACTAAAAATAACTTGCAGCGAATGAAGAAAAACAGGCAAAAGAAATTGTGCGTATTACTGCAGTTTAAGAAACTTAGTTTAATAAGTTTTCCGGACTGTTTCTCTTTTTCCTTTCGACAATAACAAAATGTAAAACAGGAGTTGGAATCACTTGTAAAGCTTTCCACCTTAGAACAGTTATTATTCAAATATATTTCAAGTGTTTAGTAGTAAATGTGTATGCGCGAATCCCCATCATTTTGTACATAACATAAACAAAGGTGTGCGTTTCTGCGATTGCGCCGTTTTAACACAACTTTGCTGTGTTGGTTGACTCTAAAAAAACAAACTCTGTTCAAACAAGTTGTCCAATGAAGTGCTTTTAAATCAATGCATGCAGTGAAGTCTGTAAATCATTTGTCGACAGAGAGAGAGGGTATAAACTACCGAGCAAAGTTTGCTTTCCTCGTTGTATGACGCGCATGAGGGGAGATTTTAACCACCTGAATTGGCAAACAGCCATGCGTCATTGATAGGTTTATTTTTTCCATTTTCACCTTTAAAAAATGTATTTGCCAAACGTAAGACTAAAAGTCATAGAGGTATGATGTCACGTCGAAAAGTTTGAGAGTGACTCAATTGTTTGTGTTTTCAGCGGAAATGTTTGGAACCAGTGAACCATAAAGATTGTGCCTGTTCTCAGCTGATCAGTTTGTAATCAACTGGTCAGTAGATCACGACTCGACAAGTAAAGAGAATCACATTTACTGCCCGTTCAAAGCAACATCAATGTAGTAAAGTTTAGAATCAGAAGTTTCGAAAAGCGTCAGAACAGAACAGAACTTATATTTACATTATATTTTTTGGTCTGGGTGAAATGTCATAATGACAAAATACCTAAAATGATTAATTGTTTTAATCGACATGTAGCCTATCAGAACCGATGCTACGTTCCCCTGACGTGACTTTAAATCGTTTTGCTAAAACCCGGCTTGTAAGTGGGTGAGTTTTAAGTGAAAATGTTATACTTTGCTTAGAATCATTTGATTGAGCGGTATCGGACCCTCTGACAGGCAGCATACTCTGCAAAAGTTGCCTTAAAATATCACGGTGGCAAATCACGGCTCGGGAACTTTCTCTGGAGGTTTTTTAACTTTCTGTTTATCTGCGTAGAAAAAAGGAAACATGTTGTCGGATGCCAATATATGGAAATTAATTACAGCAACGCCTCGAACTGTTTGTGTGCTTCGTTCAGCACAAAGGCAAAGGCGTTAAATTGTGTTTGGCACTAATGTTGTCAAATTTCCAGTGTTTGTCACGAGCTGTGAAAAGTAGGTTTAAATGAATTGCACATTTGGTTAAGATCGTTTGTTTTATTGATTAGTTTACGTTATTGCGAATTTGTGATAAAAACACATCGGTTTCAAAACCAATGGCAATAAAGTCTGGCTACCGAAGTTAGTGCATTGTGAGTTAGTGCATCAAGAAACGTTCAAAACCTGTACGTTTGCCTATTACAATAAATGTATTAAGTATTT
This sequence comes from Phallusia mammillata, assembly GCF_965637545.1. Taxonomy (NCBI): domain Eukaryota; kingdom Metazoa; phylum Chordata; class Ascidiacea; order Phlebobranchia; family Ascidiidae; genus Phallusia; species Phallusia mammillata. The sequence continues at coordinate 23,298,519 of NC_137253.1, forward strand.
TTATCCACGTTCGTTTTGTAAACTAGTTGCATTGAAAATTGGTCTACTTCTAAAGCAAAATATGGAAGATTTAAAAAACAATGGAAAGGATTTGCCTGAAATAACGTCATTGGCTCCAGATCAGGTAGAAATGATTGAAGAAGAAGATAAAGAAAAACAAACAATTACGGAAACTAGAAAGGACTCTTTGATGTATGGGATAGAAGAAGTACCACCATGGTATTTGTGCATTTTACTTGGATTTCAGGTCAGTCTATCACACCCATTGCTCCTTTATTAAACATAAGACCGATTTTGAGGACAATTTTAAGTCATTATGATATTTATCTTTATTTGTAATTTTGTATTTTTATTTAACATTACATATAGCACACCTTTTTTAGCACTATCTTACGATGTTTGGATCGACTGTAGCAGTACCCCTAATTCTCGCTGGACCTCTTGGTATTGCCGACAACAACGTAGCAAAGGGAGAAATCATCAGCACCATATTTTTTGCTTCTGGTATTGCTACGTTGTTGCAAACCACCATCGGAAACAGGTAAACTTTAAAGTGCAAAGACCAAAGGAAACGAGTACAAAACCAAAGGAAACGTTAAGAGTTGTTTTACTTTGTTAAACTTTTGTAGGTTGCCAATAATACAGGGTGCAGCGTTTTCATTTTTAACGCCAGCCATTGCAATAATGACCTCAATCCCAATGCCTGTGACATCTGGTAACCAGACCGATAACTCCACAACATCACCGACGGAACCTCCAGATTTCTGGAAAGTTCGGATGGTTCAGGTAGACCTCTCCATATGAATAAAAAAGTAAAACATAAAAGCCAATTTTGCGATTGATGCTTCGTAAGTTTTTTCTACGAATGTATCAACATGTGACATTGATCAACAATTGACGTTAAAAACTTATCTTATTTTCGCCAGGTTCAAGGAGCGATTATGGTGGCATCACTAACCCAAGTAGTGCTGGGTATTACTGGCGTGATCGGCTTTCTTATGTCAAGAATTGGTCCTCTGACAATCGCCCCAACAATCACATTAGTTGGATTGGGACTCTTCGGACCAGCAGGAGATTTTGCTGGATCCCATTGGGGAATCGCAATGCTGTAAGCAGATTACAAATGTTTTGCCAAATTGGAATTAACGGGAAAAAACTATCTACCATTTCTTTGACTCAGGACGAGTTTTCTTATCATATTGTTTTCGCAACATCTTCGAAACGTTGAAGTTCCGATTCCGTTCTTCAAGTTTGATGAAAAGGCTTGTCGCACTGTCAGAATCAAATTCTTCTCTTTGTTTCCAGTAAGCAAACTACTTAAATGATTTAACCTACATAACGTAATCTGACATTGAAACATTTATGGTTTACAAAAGCGCGATGTACATTTTTGGGGGTTGTATAAATGTTTTGAAATAATTTTAAGGTTATATTGGCGGTTTTGTTAGCGTGGGGATTCTGTGCCATTCTGACTGCGGCGGGTGCCTTTCCTACCTCGAACACGGTGTATGGGTATGCTGCACGAACAGATGGGAGAATCGGGGTCCTTTCTCAAGCTGCCTGGTTCCGTGTTCCATATCCAGGTAAACGTATAGTAACATTTTACACAGGGTTGTAAACGGGCCCGAAATCGGAGCCCGAACCCGGCCCGAACCTGAAAGTACAAGCCCGAAACTCGGCCGGAACCCGAATCGTTTTGAGAAGCCCGTTTGGTCCCAAAAGTTTGATCGACAGGCCTATACATTGAAGCCTCAGAAAAGTCCAAGACGACAAACGTATAGCAGACAATTGGTCCTTAACATGTCGTTTTCGGGCTGCTTAACATTAGGTCAGGTCCTGCAACTGGCTACTTTGTAAAAAAATACTGATACAGAGTGTAAAATCATGCCCGAATCAGGTCCGTTTTTTTAAGAAGCCCAAACCCGAACCCGGACAGAAAAGCTCGGCACAACTTCCAGCTCTGATTTTACAACCAATCTAGTAGAAATGTTTCATTGCGCATTTCAAGTGCAGTTTAAAATACAGCAGCAACAATTCTTGTTTTTTACAGGTCAATGGGGATTACCTGTGGTCACGGCTTCCGGAGTGCTTGGCATGATCAGCGGAGTCATTGCGTCAATGATCGAGTCAATCGGCGACTACTATGCTTGTGCGCGCCTCTGTCACGTACGCCCTCCACCAAAGCACGCGATTAGCAGGTTGGAAAGCCTTTAAAATTATTAATTTACCTTTAAAATTTGGGCACAGACTTTCTCATGTTAAAGCGCTAAATAACAGTACCTGTGCAAATTGTGTGCAAATTGGCAAATGAAACCACTAACCACTAACTTGTTGTTTTTTCGTCGCTAACATATTTATGAGATTGAAAATTATCATCACCTACTGCTGTCAACAGGGGCATTTTCATGGAAGGCGTCGGTTGTGTCATCGCTGGATCATTAGGAACAGGAAACGGAACAACGTCATACAGCGAAAACATAGGTGCCATTGGAATCACTAAGGTTGATAAATCTGTCAAAGTTTGTCAAAATCTTGGACTGAACTCAATGATCTAAAACTCGCATTTTTAGGTTGGCAGTCGGCGTGTTGTGCAAACTGGTGCAATTATTATGTTGTTGCTTGCTGTAATCGGAAAGTTCGGGGCACTGTTCACAACTATTCCTGATCCCGTGGTGGGTAAGTGCTGAAACAAATACTGTACAAAATCGAATCTATTTGCATAGACAGAAACCGACAATGTCATTTAAACCGGCAAAATTTATATTTCTGTTTCGAAAATAAAAAATACACTGATACTGATTGTTTACCGTTTTTTTTTGAGAGAGAGAGGGATCGAATATAATCGAATCGTCAATTTCTCACCAAACTGCTGCAAAATGTTTTCGGTTACTGATATTTACAGGTGGTATGTTCTGCGTTATGTTTGGTATGATTGCTGCTGTCGGAATGTCCAGTCTACAGTTTGTCGACCTGAATTCATCACGCAACTTACTTGTGATGGGATTTTCGACATTTCTCGGCATCACACTGCCCGAGTGGGTCAAGAAGAATTCCACATTAATCGACACAGGTAGATTAAAAATCTCATATTTTACGTTTGGTTTGGTTACAACACAGCTACCTTGAAAAAAAGATAACACTCGAAAACGTTTGTGCATGTTGTACATAGGATCTACAGAAGCCAACCAAGTCATTCTGGTGCTTTTGCAAACTGGAATGTTTATTGCAGGTGTCATTGCTTTTATTCTTGACAACACAATTCCAGGTACGTGGTTCCTATAAAACAGGAGTACACAACCTGCGACCGTTAACACGTGTATATTTAATATCTGGAATGGCGGCAGAACAAATCTTTTGTTAAACATTTGGTATTAAAAAACTGGTCTCAAATCGATTTCGGTGAGCTGAAACTTTCAAACGCCTATCATGTGCAAACAATTAAGTCAACTGACAATAAACAACGCAACAATACAAATCGTGACGTCATAGAGAATTAAGACTGCTAAATCATTTTGCTGAATCAATGGATAAATAAACGAAAAACATGTGGAGACAGTTGGCGGCAATTGGTAGATCAAGGACTATAGTGATGCGGTCGCACACGACTATAAAGTATGTGTTTTGGGAAGTTGCTGGGTCTATATATGATCTGGTGCTTGCAAAAACCACATCCGGATATGCGGTCGCACACGAAGTCATCAACTCGGCGATTGATCCACATGTTTTAAAACCTGTTTCTGTATTATAGGCACAAAGGAAGAACGAGGAATGACAACTTGGCTACAACATGAAGGTTCTGAAGAAAGTGACGAGGATGTATATGATTTTCCAGGTATACACGGCCACCCCAGAATAAAAAATTGAACAAATAAAACATGTATATATTTTTAGCCCCAATCCAGCGGCAAGTGGATAAAGTGAAAGCATTTCGCTACATTCCTGTTTGCCCATCCTTCAATCTACTACCGACTAGATCGGGCAATATCTCAAGCGACGAAGTGCAAATGGCAGATTTTACATCACATACGAACGCAAATGCTTCTGGATAAGCCGATGTCAGCGTTTTGCCAATTACTACGTTTGCTTTGTGGGGATTTGTGTTTATCGTGAAGGAAAAAAAACACATTTAAATCTATTGTGATATTGTTGTAGTTTACCACTAATAATACACATTTTACATTTTATAATGCTGTGTTTTCAAGCAGACAGGGTTATCTAGCAACGTATAGTTTTAGTAGTTTTTTTACATTTTCAGACCCCTTTACTGAAGTTATGAAATGGGAGAGGTCCTGATCAATGACAAGATTGTATGTTACAATTTAACATTTGTTATCTGTTGCGGCTTTTTGTGCTCAGTTTGCAAAGCGCTCCAGAAATATCAGTACACTATAATCATACCAAGAGGGTTTGCAGGCTAGGTAACCTTTCAAAGTCTGTGTTGTCTATAAATGATTAACTTCGTCGTGGCTAAGCATTTGGCAAAAAGGCGAAACGTCAAATCTCTATTCCCGTGCTGGGTTACAGACTAGATAAAAAACGACGCAGTTTGCAGCATGTATGACGTCATAGTTGTGGGCGCAGGAATTATTGGCTCGTGGACTGCATACCACTTGGCCTTACAAAAGTATAACGTTTTGCTGTTAGACCAGGTTGGTAAGGTTTTGTGAATATCAATGAAAGACCATAACCTGTTTCCAATTTGTTTTTTAACAGTTTTCATTGCCACATTCCAGGGGCAGCTCGCAGGGGCATGCCCGTTTGACAAAGCGGTCTCACCGCAAGCACTATTGCTCTGAATTGATTCCGGAAGCCATGCGGCATTGGGCATCGTTGGAGCGAGTATCCGGGACAGAGTTAGTACTGTAAGTGCAATGCAGCAATGCGGCAATGTAGCTGAAAAATTGCAGGTCCCAGTGCCATTTTGCTCTCTTGTTGTGAATCTGTTTTTTTGCGAATAATTTTAAAAGGGCAAAAAATACAAGCCTTTGTCTGTGCATGAAGCATCAATGACAGCAGCTATTGTCGAAATGCTGTTAATCTTTGGAACACTATATACGGATCTGTTCATAAGTTACATAATGAAAATAACGGCCCAAAATAGAAGTAGAAGGCGACATACTTTATTGTTCAAGCGTTTCGGCAAATGTTGATGCCATCAGCTGTAATTGATGCACATAATTTGGTATTTTTGCTGAGATTTGTTCGAACCATGTATTAGTTGTGTACCCAAATGTTCTTCACCAAAACCACTTTTCACTAAGATGGTGCATTTAGGCCAGAGTTGCAAGCGGGCCCGAAATCTGAGCCCGAAGCCGGCCCGAACCCGAAAGTAAGCCCGAAGCCCGGCCCGAACCCGAAACGTTTTTGCAAAGCCCGTTTAGGCCCGAAATTTTGATTGACAGCCCAATCCACAAAAGCCGTGCAACAAAGGATGAGAAAGAAAAAAGAGAAAGACAACAAACACGATGAGCAATAGTAGACAATGGGGTAAACAATACGTTTTAGAGGAGGGTGGGCATCAGGTCAAAGCCAGAGAATTGTTACTTAGCTGAGTGATTTTATTTAAAAAACAATGGCGGACACGGAACGTAAAGTCAGGCCCGTTTTAAGCCCGTTTTCTCACAAATACCCAAGCCCGAAGCCGAACCCGGCCCGAAAAGCCCGGTCCGACTTGCAACTCTGATTTAGGCACACCGGACATTTGACCATTGCGGAAAAAGAAAGCACGGGAGAGCTTATCAGTCGCATGAAGCATTACATGGACCAAAATGGCGTGCGATATACTTCATACGCTGGGCATGAAATCGGCGCAAACTTTTTAGGCATGGACTTTGACGACAATTTTTCGGCATATTTCGAGGACAACGGTGCCGTACTGAAGGCCGATAAATGCCTGCAAACTATTTGGGTGAGAAAATAACAAGCTAAGGAATAAAACAAAACATCACTGAATAAACCAATATCTCTCTGTACCAGAAAGAGTTTCTTGATTTGGGTGGAACCATACTTGACGAGGAAAAAGTATTGGCCATTAAACCTATAAATGAAAACAACGTAACTGCAGAAACTAATAAAGGTGTATACAGCTCAAAATCTGTAGTCTTGGCTTGTGGACCATGGATTGCCGAAGTAATGCGGGACTTGGACGTGCAGGTGCCCGCCCAGGTAACTAAAGTTTGTTTCCCAACTTCTCACAACCAAGTGTTCAATTGCAAACTTTGTGCTATACTTTGTTTAGGCTGCAACGGTTAAAGTTCACTATTGGAAAATTCGGGATTCTTATTCTCGTCGAGCAAAGTACGATTTTCCGTTTATGGTGTACATGTCCGGTTATCACGTGTATTCCACACCCGACTACGAATATCCCGGAATGGTAAAGGTAAACCAAATGTTCGGATGGACAAATCTTACAGCCTTTGTGTCAATTATGGAAGCAAAAATAGAACGCTTAACACACCATCACTCGCCTAACTCTGTGTTCCCTAACCTTTATCGACGAATTCCTTCCTTAACAATTCAAAGCATTTTCATTCCTCCCCAATACACTACATAGTGGAAGCTAAACACACAAATATCATTAAAATTGAGTATTATGAATTTTACTGGTTATTTTTCCAAGGGCTTAAGTGATGTTTTACAAATCATAAGTACAAGTCAAAGTAAATTCATCCCTTATTAGGTGGAAGGTTGGGGACCACTGGCCTGACTTGTGTTGTTACTAAGATCTGCTTAACCGTTCTAACTTCGTCAGCGTTGATATACAACGATCAAATGTAACCAACCGACCTTTTCACGAACAGGTGTGTTATCATCATCGTGTTTCCGCCGATCCGGACGCAAGAGACAGGAGGCCTTCTGATAAGCACAACGAACTAGCTGCTAAACGTTTCGCTGTCTTGAAAAACTTAGTGGCAAAACATCTCAGCTATTTGGAACCAGAACCGACGATCACTGAAACGTTTTTGCAAACGGTTGGTTTTGGTTTGGCAAGCTATAACCGTTTGTTATTAGGAAATAAACTTAGGAATATTTTTGTATCAGAACGGTGTTTATTACCTGTTTGTTACCGGACACAATGTACTAATTTGTATGTGTAAACAAAATTAGTTCCAGTGTCTTATTTGTTTTGTTGTATAATTGTACAGTAAATTGTTAATCAATTAACTGTTTTTTTGTAGTGGCATTGTGTGATAAATCATTTCAAAGACGCAATTTTATGTGCTATTACCGTTAGCGTTCGAAGGGCAAATTCGACAGACTTTTTAACATGCAAATATCATTTCAAAGTTGAACAAGTTTAACAATGATTTTTATGCAAACCTTTATTGATACGTTAAGTGCCTATATTTGTTGTAGATGACTCCAGATAGCGACTTTATTTTAGATTACCACCCGCTGCACAAAAACATCATTTTGGGAGCAGGATTTTCAGGTAGGCTACGAGTACGACATAGTGTGCATATGTTAAATAACTTCAACAACTCCTGACTTTGACATTGACATTTTAACATAAAAAGTAAGGTGATTAACTCAGTACTGAAAGGGTTGCCAACCTCTTGGGTAAAGTACGTACGCGCTGTCGTTTTGGACGCTTACAAAATCCAAAAAATAACCATTGATGTATATTCCTATAGGTCACGGATTCGGCCCCGCACCTACAATCGGAAAAATTTTGGCAAATCTTGCAACTTCTCAGCAACAAGATTATGATCTACGGCCGTTTAGCTTGAACCGGAAGTACAAACAACCCCGGCTTTAGGTTTAGCCCAGTGGTTCCCAACCGGGGAGGAATTCCTCCCTAGGGAGGAATTTTAGGAGTTCAGGGGAGGAATTTCATAAAAACTGTAAAAAAAAAATTACATTGGAAATGTTACACAATATTTTTGTACACACATTATTATGTCCATTATAATTTGGACCCGGTTCACATTTGGAACCGGTTGTAAAGGTTTCTGAAATGGACATCCCTAATTATAAGGTCTATTTCAAATTGCTATAATTTTTTATGTTAGCCTATTTGTTTTTCGTCTTATGGGGAGGAATGAATAGTTCGAAAATGGGCTAAGGGAGGAATGTAACAAAAAAGGTTGGGAACCACTGGTTTAGCCATTTCTAGAGCGTTCGATATGACCAACTGTTCCACCGTATCCATGAGCGATTTTTAATGTGATTCAGTCAAGATTAAATTATTGACATAGACTTACGTTACAAAGCGCTCCAACCACCAAACCGTTGTTACCGGATGTAAAATTACCCATAGGGAGTAATTTTGACATGTTTTGGTGGTAAGTGAGATTGTTATGTGTTTTTGGAATCAGAGTGGCAAAAATTTTGACATCTGTGAAATATGGTGGGGAAATTAAAAACATGTCTTAATTAGCACTAGAGTACGTGCAATGGCGCGATTGACGTCGGCTATTTGCCAAAACAATGTAGCCCAGTAATTTTGGTGTCAATTGTGTGTTTTGATGCCTATTATAGCGCCCTTTTTGCATGTAGTAAAAGACTATTGTTACATAACTTAAGAAGCACAAGTTTTAGTAAATTAGCATCTCTTAAACTAAAAAAACAAGTTTTGTATAGCCTATACCAGGGATGACGAACCACTGACCCGCGGGTCACAAAGTGACCCACTGCGTGAATTCCAGTGACCCACCTGTAGTTTTTAAAATTTGTATGGATTACTATGGGTAGGGTTATTAGATTTCCAAGATTAAAAAGCTACACAACAGTTTACTTTAAGCCCTTTGAAAGATTGCCTATCGTCGCAAAATACAGATTGTTGAGTCAATTGTGAGGCAACAGATATGTTTATTCAAACGTACAACTTGAAACGATTTGTTGTACCTTTGTTGACGCTGTTCGGTTCAAACTCATGCGAATCTTTGTTTTCACACAAGAATTTCATAAAATCGAGTGCCAGAAATCGTCCCAGCTCAGATATGACTGCTGCGTGTATTAAACTGAAAACTACCTAGGATTACAAGACTTGCAGAAAAGATGCAGCAACAAGCATCTTAGCATTGACACTGACACATAATAAAATATGTGACCCACTTTGTTTCCTTTCCGAATTTTGATATCATGTTTGAACCATTCAACTAAAAAGGTTCGCCATCCCTGGCCTATACAGTAGATCTAGTAACGTAAGAACTGCCAGTAGCCAGGTTTGGGATTTTCCGCTGGGTGGCGCAACAAAGTATAGGCGTTTACGGCGACAATAATTGTTGAGTCAGCATGTTGCAAATTGCTGTATAAATGTCACCATAAACGCCTGTGCTCCGTTGTGTCACTAAATGGAAATTCCCAAACCTGGCTACTGACAGTTCTTACGTTAGTAGCTCTACCAGCCTACACAGCAGCGGTTCCCAACCATTCTTGTGCCGTGACCCCTTGATAACATTCGCCAAGTTGCGGTGACCCCAAGGATAAAATTAGTAGGCTCTAAATTAACATTAACTGTATTTTTTCTCAACAAACAAGTTGTCAATGAGTTTATTTTATTGGGGCTAGGGGTCCATGGCCTAAAATGAGTTGGGAACCATGCCTTAGGCGACCCCTGGCAAATTGTCAAGCGACCCCAGTTTGGGTCGCGATCCACAGGTTGGGAACCGCTGCTAAACAGGGTCATAAAAGCTTACTGTAATCAACAAGTTTATTTTTTAGTGCAAACATTTTGATGCAAAAAATTCAGTGTTTTTTTTTCATTGTACCTTTTTCATTGAATTTGGCAATAAATTGTGTATAAACGCGCTTTTGGGGTACTTGGATTTTGTCGACATTTGGTGTCGAACAGCTGTAACTTGACAGTATAATTATTTATTTGGCTACAATTACATAAATTTACTTTTTATAAGCCGCTGCTTACAATCCAGCAAATACGGTAGTCAGAAAAAATAGCCCTGCGGTTTTGGTATGTTTTTTAATATAATTTGTGTGAGTTGTACGAACAAATGTGAAAAAACTGTCTGATGAAGTTTGATGTGTTTCTGTTTCCAAAATCCAAAGTTCTGGGGGTAGAGCTACTAACACCATACGTTTCTCCTGATCCAAAAGTGCTTAATTTTCGACAGGTGACGCAAAGAGCACTTTTTTCATTTAAAACGGTATATCTCAAAAAATGCTAACGGTTAGGGCTATTAGGGTTGGGGTAAGGTATTAGTACTTAAAATTCAATAAAACTAACCCAAAAAATTAGTTACTAATGCAAAAATTTTATGTAAATATTTCCCAGCCCAACCCATTTATAGCCGCGAAATAAATAATTCTGCTCTTTACGCTACCTATCGAAAATTAAGCACTTTTGGATCAGGAGAAACGTATGGTGTTAGTAGCTCTACCAGTTCTGGGTCCACTTGTGTTGTTAAAAATAAAAATTAACCAGTTCAAGCAAAAATGTCCGCAAATGTTTTGACTTTGTGCAAGCTGAAAATAAAAAAAAACTGGAAAGAGCAAAAAAAACACAGAAACATTGTGATCAATATATTGAGTCGATAACGTATACGAGTGTCTTAATGGGCAACGCAGTTTGAAATTCCAAACTAAACCATTCACGGGGTTAAACTTTTTTATTTTTTTGTTTGTCTGAAAAACTTTTCTCTTTTGGATCAAGTAATGGTTGTAGTTGTACCACTTCAAGCATTTTTCACAGAAACGGCATAGCTGAAAACAATTTGGAATCAATGGTCTGAAAATTGGCATTCGTTTCTTATGCTTTGGGCTCCTCTAAAATACACAATTTACTTATAAAACGCGTGAAACTTTTAAAAATGTTGACGGTTAGGGCTTCTACTAGGGTCTGGGTTGGGGTAAGTATTAAAAATGACACTATAATTTAATCTCAGATCCCCCTTACGGGCTTAATATTCTTATACATGTTGAGGGTGGTATGGTACCATGCAGCTAGTCTGCAGAGTGTGGCAGCTGCACGCGCGATTTATTTTTGAAAAAAAAATCTTGCACGCCAAGTTTTGGGTTTTGCATGCAAAAATTTTGCACCAAAGGCATTTAATTGGGCTGTCTTGACCTCTTTTACTTGCTTTGTGCCTGCTGAAATTGGTTTTGCACGCGAACTTCTGGGTCGTGCTTGCGGGACATGTAGGTCCTGCATGCGCGAGATCTCGTCGGGAACTGCCATGTTCTGCAGACTGGCCATGCAGTATGTTAATGCTTGTATGAATATTAATCCGCAAAGGGTATCTGTAATTGAATTTTAATGTTATTGCCCACCTACACCCCTACCCTAATAGCCCTAACCATCTACATTAGTTTTTTTAGTAGATTGTGTATTTTAGAGGAGCCCTTGTGCTGTAAGTATTATGTTTATGCTGTTGAATTTATAACGATGTTTCGGTCACTTTTTAAAAGTATCTGGTTAGGTGGTTATATTAAACGTGATTCTTTATTTCAGAATTACTTTTAGGTATGTTCAGAATGTTTTTTTAAAAATTGTTTTTATTGCAAAACTTGAAAATGGATGGTGAAGATTCTCCATGTTACTCAGGAGGAGGTGGAGATGCTGATAGTGAAGTACCAGAAGAAGATAAGGAGAGTCAAACAACAAGAAGGAGTCGGCCTCGTACCGCAAATCCCTCAAGAGGGAGACAAAACCACAATAGAAACAATGCTAACATAACAAACCAGGATGGCATAAGATTTCCACATACCGATCCACATGCTGCAGGCTGTTCAACATATGATGATCCGAACTTACCAAGCACTTCAACTGGTAGACCATGTATCAATCGTCCAACAGAAAGAAGAACATTCGCAGAGCAAGTTACTCGAGATGAGATGCTAGTTGGTGAGCAGGCCAGACTCTTGCTCAACATGTTTCTTCAACAAAGAGCCCAAACTGAACAGAATCCATTTGAGCCATGTATTCGCGACTTATGCCGAGCAGACAAAGTTGCCACAGCTGGTTTAACTGATGAAAGTTTACATGATATTGCTAGCACGTTAAGAAGAATTGGTGATGATATGAGCAGGGATGCAACCCTGAACGATTTTATCGAAAAAGTTCCAGTGAGGTCTACAAAGGAGGTGTTCATGAAAGTCTGTTTGCAAATGTTCGAGGATGGAAATTTTAACTGGGGGCGTATTGTTGCTTTGTTTTACTTTGCCTACAGATTATGTGTTCGTTCCTTTATGAGGGGCCTAGATAATATGCCATGGGTGAAAGAGTTACTGCGGTGGGTTGTTGATTTTATTGTGCAACATGTAGCGAAATGGATTATAAGTCGTGGGGGTTGGTGCATGATTAAGGAATGGTTTGGAATATCTGATACGACCATGGCTGTTCTCACAGTTTCTAGTGCATTACTGTTTTTCTGGTCCATTTTCAAAAAATGACTAAAAGTGGAAATTGCATGCTTAAATGGCTTACTGAACTTTTACCTGAAAGTTTTGCCTCTGCCAGTCATTCTATACATTTTTTGTACAGTTTTAATTGGTCTGTAAAATCTAATCATCTCAAATCTACCATCATGGATCAGGTTAAAATATTCTTCCATAAGTTGTTTCCTTAATGTTTTTAAATAATTTTTGATCCAAGTATGTCAGAGTAAGATCTGTGTGAATACCAACTGAACTTGGTACAAATGTGTTGTTTTGTAAAATCCTAGTTCGGTTTGCGCATTTTTTTTTGTTTCATCACCATAGCATATATTCATAACATGTGTAGGTACTAGTTTTTTGATTAAAGTAGCCAATACCAGCTTTAAAAATGAAAGGTTTTTTTATAATTAGACTGATTGGTTGAAAAAATTATTACAACTTTATGTATGTACAGCATGTATTTGAGCCACCTCATTCCACTTAAGTGTGCTTCAAAATTGACACACTGTGATCATATATGATGCCATTCGTACCACTGTTTAACTTTGTTAAAAATGGATTTTGTAGCAACCTTTTTGGACTCACAGTTTTAACATTTTAGTACAAATCCATGTCATTATTCTACAGTATGACTTGCACTGAGGTTCATTACAGTTTTTTGGTTTGTCTGTTTTCAAAATATTTTGTGTGACATTTTGTACTACCTTTAGGATAGTTTGCATAGGAAATCATGCTGTTTTGTAAGAAATGGACTGTCGTTTTTAATGGTACCTTGACTGTTGCAAATCAGATTCAATGCATTTCTACTTGTTGTAAGCGGATGGGATTCAAAATGTCAGACATTGCAATTTATCAGAATATGGATCCAAAATACAAGCAGAATATATTAGACCGCAAAAAGAGAAAACTGCAAAAACTCACTAAGGTAGCTGTGCAGAAGATTCCAATCACAGATTTTCAAGTTAACAAAGAATGGAAAAGCCCGGAAAGGTAATGAGATGTTTGTAAATGTCAGAAAGTGTATTATATTTTATTTTACGCCCATTCCAAAGGAAACGAACTAAAGACCCTTTATCAGAAGAGATTGAAACTTCGCAACTCTTGTTGGAGAAAGATTGGAGTCGGTACACAAAGAACGTTCGGCATCTGGAAGATGAAAAGCTTGAGAATTTCCTTGCCCAACAGGTTTACATTTTAAAAAAAAGTTTTGTATTGCAGGAATAACAATTTTATAAAATCTGTACTTTTAATACTACTATATATATATATATACTATTGGTAAATGATTTGTGTAATTAAGAACATACTATTGCTATATATAATACTAGTTGTCATATTTTTCAGGCAAAAGCCTTGAATGAACTATATTTGGAATCTCCGGCGCTACACGAAGCAGCTTTAAGTTCCGAACTAACTTTTTCAACATTTAAATGCGAAGGACCTGTACAGACACTTCCTATTTCGAATTATCTTGCACCATTAGGTGGGTATGTGAGCTGTTCACCACCAAATGCGGATGAATAAAGTAAAGGTTGGAGCTGGTGTGAATTCGGTTTTCGCATCAAGTACAAGACTCAAGGATAAGAGAGGGCGATTGATTTTTATTGGTTTTACATTGTCTGCAATAGTTTTCTTGAAAAAAAAATCATTTCGAGCCTATGAAAAGCTGTTCCAATGACCTCACCAGATTTTTGGAAAAAGTGTCTGTTTTGAAAATATGAAAACCTTACCGTATACATAAGACTTGCCTTGTAGATTAGATGTTGCTTTACGTTTGAAACAAAAACTATTCCTGTATTACTATCACAACACAAGTTTTAAATAAAGGTATATTTAATAAGACACAGTGGAAAAAGCAAGTGTGCGTTAAAAGCTAAACACAACCAAGTTTTGGTAAAACGCAATCAGTACCCAACAGACACAAAGAATTGAAAAGCAAATAGCATCAAGCGTTTATCGGCAAAAACTGACCAATTTTTCTTGCGAGTTTAAAAAATGGCTCCAAGGCCTGAAAGCAATAGAGAAAATTTTCCTGTAGCACAAAGCAAAAAATAGCATATTAGTAAAATGTTAGTCTGGCTCATGTAAGAGGGAAGACATGACAGTCTCATACTGCTGACAAAGGTTGATGGGTACGTCCACCTCTGGCATTGCTGTGTTGGATACCGAAGCCGGGCTTACATCCAGAAATTCGGTAAGTACGTTCGACAATTGTTCTCTCGATAAAACTGCAGGAAAAACATATGTTAATACGATGTTTAAAATAGGCTTCCTTGACCAACTAGGATTAATGATATAACGTGGAGCACAGGACACGGGACAAGTAGCTCTTGTGTGTATTCCCAAAAGACAAAGTTGGCTGAATACCTATAGATGGCGTAAAGAGCACAGATATTTAGATCATCAGTAAGACTGGAATAGGCTTAGAAACTAAGTTTGTATGTTGGGTTCGTTGCCATTTTTATGATAATGTCCGATCCTAATAGCCCTAACCGTTAGCGTTTTACGACAAGTTGCTTTTAAATATTCGCAAATGCTTTTTGTGCTACCTAACAGTATTTGGAAACTTTCTCTGATGTGAATTCTTACGTTATTAGAGTTTCCTTTCCTGGAAGGTTAATCAGACCACTAAATTGGATAAAAACACCATAGTTGTTTCAAGTTTTAAACTTACCGACGTTCTGCTCAAGTAACGAACACCAATCGTCCCGCATGTTATCTGCAAGCTGCAAGTCCTGAGCTGTCCCTCCCCCCTTTTCCGTGGAAAGCAGGGCAGCTATGCAAGGTATCAACTGGCTTCTCATCATCTGAATGCCCTGCAGCGCGATTTCCTTGTCAGGGGATTGAAGTTGGCGCATTGCCTGCTCATTTACTCTCTGCTCAAACAATTTATATTTAGGCCTTGTGTAGAAGATAACATTCAACGTTTTGCGGTCCTAAAGCTCAGTTTACGGGGTGCATCAAAAATATATCTTGGTTCGCTCTTGAAAAGTATAGTATCTTGGTAAAAAGTATCTTGGTTCGCTCTTATGTCACTTAGTACACATTTATATTACTTAATGAACCTAAAAATTACTTCGTGCACATTTATATTGATTGGAATGCATATTACTACATCACTGTTTATAAATGGTGTATTAATCCATGTAGATGTGCACCAATTGGTATAGCGACGCATCAAGCGAGATAGAGGTGTACCAAGTTATTTTAAAGGTACACCAAGTAACACAAAAGTGCACCAAGCAATATAGACGCGCACCAAGCGGTGTTACTAATGCACCAAGTGATCCTGTGTATTTTACATGCACCGCAGTTTACGCAATTTGAACAAATTTGATATTACAGGAAAAGCATACCAAACGACTTTGGTAACCGTTGAAAGAAAGGCTGAACACTTGCTAACCTGAACACAGGTCCTACAGTATCTTCCCACAAACTTGGCGTCGACCCCCATCCTTGTCTCACCGCCAGCAGTGAGTCCCACGTTATGTTCGTGCACAGCGATAAAATGTGTGGCGGCCTCAAAGAAATGCCGCTTGTGGAAGAGTGATAAACCGCGTAGCATGTGACAAGTCGCCAGACAGAAGTACTGATATTTCTGCTTCCACTCCTGCAAAAAAGAGCTCAGCAGTTAAATGGGTGCTTGTATATGAGATAAGTGAGTTTACGGTCTTAAAAACGCGCATTCAACGTTTTCTCGGCATCATCTAACGGGCCTTATGTACTATGATCTATACCAGTATTTCTGAAGCCCTCGCCCGCAGACTTAAATCGGTAAAGGTTTTCGTGTGTCAACAACATACAAAAATATTTTTCTACTACATATTGTTTACATGACTTTATATTTTATTAGATTCGCTATTGGAGCATTAAAAACAAGCAAAGACCGAACAAAATTTAAGAAATCACAGTACGCCAGGCCCATTGAAGGCGCTATACCGAATCAGCCGGTCACCAAGCATTCACCACCATATGGCAAGGCGTAGGCTAGAAAAATCTAGCCTGCGGTGGGATTCGAACACACGACAGGAGTCTTTCCGGGACTCGCGCTCTACCAACTGAGCTACACAGGCCCAGTGGAGAATCCGCCGAAAGTCGAATCACAAGCACCGTTGCCTGCCTCGTATGATGCACATGTCAGCTTCGTAGTAGGGGATCGCCAGATTGACCAGTATGATTCGGTATAGCGCCTTCAATGGGCCTGGCGTACTGTGATTTATATATGAGTGTGCCGTGATCGCTGGTCTGCATAGACGCTTCAGGGCTGATCCCAGTTATGAATTTATGTTCATCTTAACTGAAAATTTAAGAAGCATTAACAGCAAGCATGGTTTTTGAACTACGGGTTGGGTGATGATAGTTTTACAAGACGGTCCCATATAATCGTAAGAGATGTACAATTCAAGAGACATTTGAGCGTTGTAACTTGCAAAACCCTTTCTCAGCCAAGTAGTTTAAATCGGCCAATTCTATATCTGCTTGTTTACTTACGCTCAGCTCATCAGGTTCTTCGTTCAAATCTAATGACGCGAGTTTTTCGATGGCGCATCGCATAATGTCTGCTGACCGTTGGTCGTATCGTAACCTCCTGTCAGTAAATTGTTCCAAAGTACATCTTTCTATCACCTAATTGAAAAAATATATATACGAATAGTAGATGTCAAACACACACAAGGTGCTGTTTTTTTTCTCATTATTCCCTCCTTTTTACTATTATACTAGCGGATTACGCTAGGTTTTTGCAGCTGTGACAATACATGTCGCCATGTGCATTACCAGATGCTATGTAATATGATACAAGTATTTTTAGCTTCGTGGTAACACACAATTAATTCAGTACAGTAGTAAAATTACACTCATCTAAACGTGTTTTTGTGACGGGCTATTCAGAGTTACAACAACATGTTGGAGGTCACTACATGTTTATCGCCATGTTATCAGTTACTGAATCGTTAGGGTGGCGTCATTTTCAGTTTCCGTTGCCTTTATGTATTAGGCGCACGTTATATGTACAAAAGCCAACGAGATTGCCCATAGGCCAATGTTTACCTTTGGGGTAGCACCATTCTGGTAGAGGTACACAACAATATTCTGCAAGCGCGGGTCCGTAATTAAGGTTTCCTGCTCTTTGGACAAGGTTTGAAGCCTTTCCATTTCTTCGCTAATCGCCTAAAAACGAAAAATGAAAATCTGTATGCATTTCGCTGATCACCTTCAGTGTTTTGCATTTCTAATTTGACCAGAGGGTTATAGTGCCTATTGCTATGTCAAAGACTAGACATAACTCAAGATGTTTGTTTGAAAGATTTCGCTATTGGTAGTGCTCAGAGTAGAATCGACGTGGTCACATACTGTCACGTGATACACTGTTGACATACAAATCAGGTAATACTTTTGTAAACATTGTATAGGTGAACTACCTGGGATAAGGCGACCCGCGGTCCTTTCAAGTTGTAAGTGCTGCCCACTTTCATAATAGCAAAGATCAAAGCTTGAAATGTCGGACAACAAGAAGCCTAGAAAGAGAAAGGATAGTTGCAGAAAAGAGAGATAGGAAAGTGAATAGAAAAGAATAAAAGAAACCTCATCTTCATAGTCGTTTAACTCAGGCCTGGTTGTAATGTGGTTGGTTTCTGATAATTTGGCTTGGTTCGTTGTGGAAGGCTCGTTACTACTTATGCTGCTTATATTTTTAGGCTCAAGTTCCTCTGGGGCCTGGGGATCTTCTGTTTCTGATTCTGCATTTTTCTGAAGAGGCGAGAGAAAAATAGAAAGAAAAGGAAATACATAGCTTTTAAAAAGTTTTCTGATTCTTCACAAATACCCATTCCATTTAGGCTAAAATATGCGAGATTACCAGCCATGTATTTTTGCCAGGGTTCGAATATAGTGTATTGGCAGCAAGATCTTTCCATTAAACTTTACACAATAACTGCCCACCCACTAAAAGTACAAATGGAAAATGCTGTCTAAAGTTTTCATATGAAGTCTTTTTGAGGCAGTGCCGTTTAACAGTGGTGCTGCTACACCTTATTTTAATCTCGTTTGTTACCAAAACCAGTGATTTAAATCACATTCTAGTTTCAAAGAAAATTCTTACAAATATCTTTTAGCCTGGAAAAGTTAGTTTGTTTTTGAGCCACAAGAATAAAAAGGTTGAAAGACACTGTCGAGGGTTAGTACAAAGGGCAAAAAAGTCAACGCACCTGCTCAAGGGCTTTTTCTGGTCCTGAGCCGTTATATGTGTCTGACACTCGATCAATGGCATTTTTTAAAACTGCTAAGTCAAGAGGACCTCCGTCATCTATCACGTCTGCAAAAGCAAAAAATATGTATATTTTGAATCATATTCTTCAGGAGTGGTTGTTGTGCCAAAGCAATCTTGTGCATTAAACAACCTAAGTCTTATTGCTTCTAATATTTTTCTTTCTAGCAAAACACTTTTTGGAAAAATGATTTAAAATTATTTGTGAAACTGTTTTATGTTAACTATATGTAGAAAAACACCAAAATTTTAAAACAAAATTTTCTAGTGTCGCTTCACAATCATGTTCAAAATGACTTACAAATGTGACATGTACAGTTGTAATTAAATGGAAGAAAACAAGCTAGTAATACAGTAACTTCTTATTTTTGCCTTTCACTAACTTTTACCAGCCTGAAGATTTTCTTTTTGGTTTTCATCACAATCATTGTCAGTTGGTAAGACAACTGTCTCAAGGGACATTTGTTTGGCCTTTTCCATATCTATCTGCTCCAACTCATTATCAAGCTTCTCTTGGTCGCAGTTGATTAGATTGCTAAGGTCAAGGTCCTTTGATATAGCAGTTTGGAAATCAAAATCTGCAAATTATGCATATCATGGTCGATATTGAAATTTTTTGATAGTCTTAATCAAATGGTTGAATACTTTTAGGCAAAAAAAAATCTTTTTTAATTTGTTTTTCGCACCCCAGCAAAAAATTTAGCAAACAATACCTGCAAATAGATCTGTTCGCTTGCTGTTGACATATATCAGACAGTAGGCACTGGCAAGATTGCCATAGTAACGAGATGCATGAATTCCACCGACTGATTCTGTGGCAAGTTGTTGAAAAGTTTCTTCTGTTACCATGGTATCGTTGAATCGAAGCCAGCATTGGTTTTTGTAGTCACGAATGTAAGCCCAATAGTGACCTGCATAATATGAATCACACTGCATTTGCAAAAAAATGTCATACAAAACCATTTACTTAACAAAAAGATTGACATTTGCAATTGCAGTACTAAATTGGGTTTCGGTAATTTGTCAATGACAATCGCTTTCTTAAAATAGAAATTGAAATAAAATTAAGCAAACAAATGGAGATTTTTTACAAACGCAGATTACTTTTTAAAAAAGATACATTGTCTGCATTTACATTATTTTACAAACATAACTGTACCTGCCAAAGCTTGACCCTGATGAACAAGCACAGCATGCAAAGTGTACGGCATCTGCCTTAAATCACTTTCTTCAAACATCTTGTCAATTTTTATTTCTGTTTGACTGATGGCTTCTCTCAGATCTGAAACAACCAGAGTTTAAAATTTTTATACAAAGCACAATTAGATATTTCTGATTGCCTCAGTATGGTTATTACAAAACAAAATGAAAAAACAAAAAACAACAAATTTACCAATTATTTCTTGATCCACATTCTCCTTCCATTTTCTTAAAATTGCTTCCACAGTTTGGGCTTCTGTGGACATTACACTGTCATTGGCAGCTGATGATCCAGGATAAATTTCCTGTTCATCACTTTCTGAGCTGTCTTCCTTACTTCGCTTGTTAGGGGACAAACCAAAGCTTGGGGATCCACTTCCAGATCTCCTAAAACAGTCCAATATAGGTCAAACTTTAAACTGGATTAAGTTTTGCACAGGGCTTCCTAATCTAAGCAACAGCAGCAGTGAACAGCATTTTGTAAAATTTAATGGGTGGTAAGAAAAATCATTGTTTTGTTAGCAAAAGTGGCTAGATGAGTAAATAGGTTCTCTTTTTTGGATTGGTGGCAGAGTGCTACAACATATCACCTTAAGAAAAGGTTAAAACCGTCAATAAAAACTGCTGTAAGAGCTACATATTTGTAAACATGTCACCTTCTTGACTCTTGATTTGGGTTAGTGCTATTGTCACCTCCTTCAGCATGTTTTTGTGATGCATAATTAGCACAACACAATAGAACATCAGACAGTGTGTACGATCTTCCATTGTGGTATGTTGTAATAGCTCTGTAAAAAAACACTCAATTATTATCCTTGGTACTTACTTTGGTTATAATATGTAAAATACCTGCTCAAACGTAAGCGCATATCATGTAACTGCATTGAGAGTTGTTTAACTTCCTCTCGTTTAGCACGGGTTATTTCCTTACTTGATTCCATATACCTGCAAAATAATTCACATTTTATGTACTTGTATTAAGTTTTGTAGGTATGGTGTACAGTTTAACTTAGATAAAGATCAGTACAACAGCATATGCACCCTAATCACCTGTCCATGTATAAAACAGATGGAAAAACCAGGCGATCATGAAGTTTTTCTGGTTTGTTGAGTTGTTGGTTGAAATGAAATCTTGACAGTTGAAATGTTAGCACTGGAGGGAGTTTTGTAAACCACATCTAAAAAACATTTCAAAATGTTTCATAAAGTTGATCATTCAAGTCAACTTAGTTTTTTAAATCCATTTTTCTTAACACAAACAAAAACACCAAAATGACATTGTATTGCAGTGGTTCCCAAACTTTTTTCTTTTAAGGCGCATTTTAGAAAAAACAAAAATTATTTGGCGCACTTCGAACATTTGAATAATTTTTTTAGCTGACAAAGGCACTAACTATGAGGTCATAAAGCCGCTATACAGGTCACTTTCATAGTTAAATAGCCTAGTTGAACATCTCAGAGACGTGGAGCATGTTGGCCTAGTGGTCTAAGCACCTGGCACTACAACTCTACTTGATTGATTTTTTTTTCACGGGGTTCGAACCCAGGACACTCCCGGGGACGAATCCCGATCAGGTTTTTTATTTAATGTCTGTATGTGGGTCAGGCGCGCCAGACCATTCGGCCAAGTTCCTGCCCTACTTGAATGATTTTAATTTCAATATTTTTTGCGGCACACCTAATGACATCTGGTGGCACACCAGTGTGCCGCGGTGCATAATTTGGGAACCACTGTTGTATTGCAACTGATCGTCCATTAGCTTGATGCTTTGACATTGTATTGGAAGTCTAACTATTTTTGTGTAGAAGTCATTTATGATCAACCGATCTTTTTTAAAATCCGCATATTTTTGCTGAAAGATAATATCTTATGTACACAGAATTGAGATCTGAGAATATATAGACAACTTTCTACCCCAAGATAAATTGTCACCATGACTTCTAGTTGGTTGGACAAACATAAAAAGTCCTTAACCTGTGTTTTAGTGGATAGCTTGGTTGACTCATACCTTCACAACAGTGTAGTAAGTATAGGCAACAGTCGTGGAGACACTACACTTACCTCTTTTTCCTTGCCGACGTTTCCTTTTGCAGTTGCATGCTCCAAACTTTCATGGAGGTTTTTCTTTCCCTCCACACATAAAGGCAAAATACTAAAACAATTTTCTTGTTCGAAGTGTTTTCCTGTGAAAAGAGTAAGTCTTAATGTATGTACAACATAAAATTTAAAAATGTAACACAACTTCAAAACATACACAAAACCCATTTGAAGCAGTGCTTAGGTTTGTTAGTTGAAGGTAAAAACCCCTACCTTCTCTCATTCCAACAGTTTTGCTTGTTCCGTAAAACAGTTCCAACATTGGATTAGTTGTGTGTTGCTTTTCCTTTTTAGGTAAAATGTCACTAAGGACATTCAGGTGGTAGGTGTCATTGTTTGAGGAAAAAGGATCTTCATTTTTGCTGATTTCTGATCTGTTACTTTTCTGTTCCACCTCCAGTTTGTACTGATAAGCACCTTCTAATGCATCAAGCAGCATGTGGATAAATTCACTGACATCCTGTGATTTAACAAATGTTATTGTTAACTTGTTGGCCACTGTGGTGACAACGCTACTACCAATGTAATGAAATTTTTAAAACAAAGTTTAATATGTTTTGTTTTATGAAACATATTCACTGTAAACAACAATTTTGCAGCTACAGAGATGTTTGTTCCTATGGAACAATTGTTATTTTTCGATATTTATTCTAAGGGTAATACGGTGTTGTTTTAGTTTTTATATTTTTTATGATTTAGTTAAATGCATAATTGCTGTGTTGCCTTTTGCCATTTTAGATAACAGTGGACTGGTTATAAGGATTGCTTTACACATTATAGTATCTTTCAGTCTGTTTTAGATGGGTTGGATTTGACCAAAGGATACATTCTTTCAAACTAACAAAATGGCAATGTGGCATTAAAAGTTCAAAACAAAGAAAACAATTCTATCTACCTGTTGACTGTCGGAACTTTGGTTTAGAAATGTTTCCTGCAACACGTTGATACACTTTTGAGGATCAAGGTGGTTTCGTTTTGAAGAGTACATCAATGCAAACAAACTTCTTAGTTCACTAATCACTTTTAAGTTTCTTTGAGTCTGAAGACAGATTAACACTTGAAAAATGTGATTATTAATTTTATCTAAATAACTTTTACCTCAACACTTTCTGGTGTATGTTTCAGGTTGCAAAACTTGAGAATAATGTAGCGAAAAAATGGAAGATGAAAAAGGGATTGAATAACTACATTAAACCAACAAGTGTTGCCAACATTCTTTAACCCAGTCGGCCAATCTTTATCTGTAAGTATAAATAAAATCACACTTTCAGAACAAACACATAAAAACAGAATAACTAGTTTATTCTTACCTATTCGTAACAAAGTACTTGGATCCACACAAGTTTTAACTGGGCCATCACCAGATCCACCAGCAGCAGGGTTAGGGCTGTCATCTGAACCTATGCCTTGCTCTAGAACTCTGCCAAATGCGTAAATGGGTCATTGTCTGTAATGATGAAAATAACGGCCCAAAATAGACGTAAAAAGCGACATGCTTTATTGTTCCAACTTTTCGGCAAATGCTCATTTGAATAAAAAAGCATGTCATTTTTTACAACTATTTGAGCCGTTATATTCATGATTAAACTTATGAACAGATCTGTGTATAGTGTTTCAATGGGTATAGTGTGTTTTCATAGTATGCCCAACTCAAGCACATACCTGGTCAACTCATTCTTGCTTGATTGAGAGTTGGATGGCAAACCCCCAATGTTGCCCTCATTTTGGAGACTTAAAGCAATTGCTTTTTGCAGTTCTGCATCTTCTCTGTCAACTGAAGAAATGGAATCATCTTTTGAAGAATGCCCGTATTGACCTACAATAAAAAAAAACTTTAAAACAATAAACCTTGGTTTAGACTTTAGATACAGACACATTGTGTTTAAGTTCCCGTACATAAATATAATCTACAAACAAATAAGTAAGATCAGATTTACTTGTTGCCCTTTCCACTTTCATCATCTTCTACTATACAACATTGAAACTGCTACATAAATTGTTTACATCGAAGACATTGGCTACCACTAACTAAGTCACATATACTCTGTAACTATATCAGGCTCTAAACCTTTCAACTAGACAACTAACAGATGTGACAATCATCCAAGTTAGCCAGAAGTAACCAAACATGCCTGCGTTACCTCAATGATAAATATAGCACCCCCCTTCTTCACCTAGTTCTGTCTGGAAGCCTGATGGCTTAACCAACTGCTGTAATTGTCCACTGATACAAGCGTGATAGCAAATATAGGCCAAAAATAATAAATAAATAATTGTACTATACATATACAAAATCTCTTACTTAAAAGAATTCTTTGTGAAAGGTTGGAGTTAGCTGACATGCTGCATTGAAGACAATCAAATATAGCCAGTGTAACTAACGGATAAACCATTCACACTATAGTGCTTGCATTGAAATGTCAACAACTGCATTAACGGAAACAATAGTCACTATTTCCTTTGTGAACCAATTTTACGCTTCAGTTCCTACCAATTGCTTATTACACATCATGCTCACTGTCTTTCAAAAAAAGGTTTGATTTACAACAAAATTTCAAATAAACATGTCTAATTTATTTTGTTGGAGTGTTTTAAAGTTAATTTAATGTCATGTAAATTAAATTTCATCACTTCATTGTTGATGACATTTACCAGACACTAATCAACCACTAATTACACTTCACATTTGATTAGGTTGTTTTAAACATGTTGAAAACAAAACAAGTGTCCAATGTGAGAGTAATACCCAATCACTGACTTACAGCATGAGAAAACAAGACCTTTTTTGTATCTCTAAAGCCCCCAAAATTCGTTTATAATTGTGAGGGCTTACAAGTTTAATGTCAAACACAAATTTTCATGTCAATTTGCCGCATTACATTTCATTGACTTTGGCTCTAAATCACTTCTCACGAATGAATTGCGTTAATCGCTTGTATGGTGTTTTCTGTCTGCCTTACAAATTAAGTAAATATGCATTGCGTTTCTAAGAACAACAGAATTGCTTCAAAGAAAGTTTATCTACCACATTACACCACTAAATGTGAGTAACAATTAAGGGTAGCATAGCATTGAGTATGGGGTCTTCTACATTTACAGAACCAAAAATATTTCCTGTCAATTTGTAAACAACTCCCTGTTGCGTATATGGTCAGAATCTTTTTTCTCTGCTGCCAACTTTCACATAAACAAGCAGCTATTTCCTCAACAGCTGAAGTCCAATGTATTGTCTGATCTTACTTCCAAGTTGACAGATTATATTTAACAAATTCTTGCTGCTCACTCACACTTACAAAATGCCCAAAGATGAAGTTGTATCAAGCAAATTGTGTGATCAAGGTCTTGGTCAAATTAGCTCATTAAGTTTTTCAGCATGGGCAGCTACGAGCAAAAATAAATTTTCCAAGTAAAACCCTGAAACCAAATAATATGGGCATACCAACAAATACAAGTATGGACAGACTCTTTACTTTCCTTTAAAAACTGTGAGAACTGGTGGAAACAACCTTCTAAACTGCCTTCTAACTAGGTATATCTATAATAAATTAAAGTCAAAAATTTTGTATTTTTAATGTTATGCTATCACACCTTGTACATGGGGTCGATTGTTTGTTGCAGGTCTGGCTTTCAAATAATGGGAAGCAGATGAGGGGCAAATGCCCCTGGACCTCCCTGTCATATCCGGCATTTCCTCATCTGCAAATCATTTGACATAAAGTTTGTTACACCCCAGTCGACAAATAAACAAATCTATATTTGTATTTTATTCTAAATAAACAACTTATTCGTCAGAATTGTCCAATTAAATATTTATAACAAAACCAAAGTCTGTATAAAACACAAGTTGTCCAACTTATTGTTACGCAATAAAGCCTATGGAGCCATTTTGTGTCCAAAATGATACAGCGGGTATAGGAAAATAACACATAAATTGTCTGATATTTACAAACTGGAGATCTTAAACGCGAATTTCATTCGCCAAATTGAATGAAGATTTCGGATTCTAACATTTCACCGTAATATTAAAAGCTAAATTGCTTTTTTTCATGTAAATTTTACCGCTTATTTTTCATGTAAGCTTAAAATATTTGCATTCAGCGTGCGTTATCACGATCAAATGTTAGAACCCAAAAAAATTATTCGATTTTGCCTATCAATTTCGCGTTAAAGCCCACCAGTTTGTAAAAATCAGGCAATTTATGTGTTTTTCCCTATACCTGCTGTATTAATTTGGACACAAAATGGCGTCCATGGAGCTCTATCGCGTAACAATGGGTTGGACTACTTGTGTTTTATATATACTTTGAACAAAACAATGGTAAAAACACCTGTGTCACAACTCACATAACATGCATATAGTGTGCGAACATATAGATAGTGTCTATTTCTTTGTCATTTGGTTTATAAAGAGTAAATTGTGTGTTATTTAAAAAATATATATTCAGAAGCTTTATTCTGTACCAAATTAAGTATTTTTTTCTGGAAAGTAGTCTCAAAGACTGCCAATGCTTGACAAAATTATATGTAATTAGCTAGTTAACAACGCCAAACTTATCACTACATATACATCGGAAAAAATAACTTACCCATGTGTTTCCAGCATACTATAATATTATGTAACGATGTCCCTGAATTACACGAAATCCCCTTCCGTTCTGCTAAGTTTGAACTCGGGAGTCTCGGACTCGGATGTTGTCATAAATTGGACTAGTCCTGTAACGGTTCCGCTTTTTTAGCGGTGGTAAACTGAAAGAGGACTACAGAAATAGGTCATTTGTAAACAATAAATAAATGTACGTATATGCACATTTCAAAGTCGAACTTTAATATTTTGAGCCTCCCCGACTTTATGTGCCCAAATACTATGCGGCACATTCCCACCTCGGCCAACCGCAATTACCGGCGCACCTCATTGCATTATTCTTCGTCAGATAAAATGATTTAAAGGAGCGGCAAGAAGAGCAAGCAGTTGAACAGCTTGCTCAGCGCATTCTGGAGTTGCCCGCATTCTGAGGAAAAAGTGCAGTAACTGCCTAAAATAATCCGCAATCTCGTTGTCATATCTCGCTCGGAATATGAGTTTTTGCTTCATTACCACTTTACGACAACTTCGAGCTAATATTTGTTTAGGAAGAAATATAATAAAATGTGTCACAAAGTTTATGTTATATCCCGCGATTAGTTTGTATTTTGACGGTAAAACGTGGTCGGACAGATTTTAGTCAGACCACGTTTGCATTTTATGTGTCTGTTGTAAATCCTTTAAATCTTTCAAGTATTTGACAGATCACAAATAGGTTTAAAGTTGTATACTATAACCAGTAGGCTATAACCCAGGAAACACAAAAATGCGCTGGAGACAAACACTTCTTCATTGTATTAACCGCATGAAACGTACTATTTCACAAATAACCTGTAAAATTTAAACTTAAACTGTTACTGCGTAAACATTTGATAACGATAAAAATACCCAAAGCGATTTTGATATGTTTTCGGTAAACGATTTATCACATTTGAATCCACGCACCAGGATTGTACTATCCGATTTATAGTTAAGCGAATAAAACGTAATGGCACGGTGCAATATTAGTCAGGTATTCACGTCAGGAAACCGGACTGACAATGCACGATTATAACAGCTCACCACCGGACACAAATCCATGTTTCAATCGAAGACAAATACACAGAATCAATAATAAAAGTGGGCAAAGTGCCCGAATAAAAAATCGTTTCGTAAATAACACGCTACGTCCTCCGTCAGGCGTAAATAGGCAAGGGACAAACTTTTGAGTCAGTTGTGCATGGGTGCAGGTTGTACGGCAGCTATTGGATAAGCGATAATGCCTTGTTCGTTCATTTGCGTGGGGCCGGTTGGAACCACAGGTCTAGGCCCCGCATTTACTTGTGCCGACGCCACGAGACTGTTCTGTAAAGCTGGCCGCACTGCTCCCATTGATACCGAAGGTGGCATGGAAGTGTTCGCTGCAGCGATTCCGGATGTAAGTGGTGCACAAGGCATACCTGCAACAAATAGCATGTCGTGATAAGGCACATTTTAAGACAACCAGACAAGCAGCTTGTCCGGGTTAGCCAAGCTCTGAATGTGTGTTCTTTGTGCTTACCCTCTAAACAAAATAACTTGCCGCCGTTGTACAGACTGGAGTACCTGGCTAGCATACATAATCTGAATTGCAGTTACAACCTAGTTTTCCATACGCCCGTTTGTGCAACAAAAACCACTGCATTTGGTCAAATAGTTACAATAGTTTTAAAGAATTAAATTTAAACCTACCCGTATTTTGGTGTGACGACGCTTGCACGATGCCTTGATTTCCAGGTGAAACGTTATTAAAAGCTTGTGCCGGATGACCCACGGGGTGTAGAGGGCCAGGCATGCTGCTCACGGCGTTGCGCTGTGTTTCAGCAACCAAAGTCATTTCATGTCCGGTGCCAGACACAACAGTACTTGCGAGTGGCATGTTGCCGGTAGAACGCGTGACTGTGTACACGACGGCCGGGGGTGGAAGTTGAACGGCGTGACCCATCGACGATCGATGTACATCACCCGAAAGTGTGACTAAAGTGTTTGTTGCGGCCTGGATTGCGCACCTTCCACCAGCAAGTGCAGCGGCCATAATGGTACCGGCAAAGCTCACAGGCTGTTGTGACATTTGGTTGTGTGTTGGCATTCCACCGGCAAACGAACCCATGTTCTGTTGCTGTGGTTGCGGCTGTTGTTGGGCAAGCTGGTTGGGTACAGGCGCCGAAAAACTGGCGATGGGTTGTTGTGGCATTTGGTTCAGATTGTTTTGGGCAATCATGGCGTTGGAGTGGGGCATTTGTCCTGAAAGCGCTGACACCATCTGGTTGGCACCTTGAATGGATTCAACATTGTTTCCTGAGTTTGCAGCTAGGTTTGCAGCAATGACTTGTGCAGCTACACATAACCAGATTGAAGAGTTTCAGTATGGTAGATATGTAAATATTTGTACACGTTATACGGAAATGCCTTGTAGTAAATAAATTTGCACTGTTGGTTGGAAAACACTTGAGTAAGAAAACTAAACACCAGAATAGGAACAACAGAAGTGCTTTCCTACATCTGTTACCTATGTCAGTTGTTTGTGGAACAGAAACAGGAACTTGTTGTAAACGTGCACCAGCAGCTACCACTGTTGCTTGAGGTGGGGGAGGTTGTCCAGCAGCTCCATTCATCAAGTCTTGAGCATTGGGCTGCCCAGTCACTGCATTATAACAAGCTGTTACTATCACACTATAGCTCCATTATAAACTTGCCATCTGCAATGGGTGTCTGTAATTACCCATTGACCGCTGTGACCACTGAGGCCAACCTGTAAATACTGCATGGCTGCTGTGAGCAACCTGTAAATACTGCATGACTGCTGTGGCCAACCTGTAAATTCTGCATAACCGATGTGACCAACCTGTAAGGGTAAATGAGACCTGATTGAAGTGTTTTTCAATAACAACCCTTCACCCCCACCCAAATAGCTTTAACGGTCAGCGCTTTCAAAAGTCCATAAAATTCTCTCGCTAACTATCAGTGTTATAAAAATGGTCACAGCAGTCATGCGGTATTTACAGGTTAGCCACAGCACCATGTCGCGTTTACAGGTTGGTCACAGCATTTAGAAAGTGTGTACAGGCTGGCCAGAGCATCCACAGCGGTTAAGTGGTATTTACATGGACCCTCTGCAATACATTAAAGTATGCATAACTTCAGCTCATACAGATGTTACAAACTTATGCAAATTTTGTACCTTGTACATTCAGCTGAACAGGCATAGCTTGTGGTGTGTTGCTGGCTACAACATTTTGTGGCAAGTTTGCAGGGGTGCTCAAACCAACAGTAGGCTTGAATGATGTCATGCTCTCAGAACTTCTACCATACCCTTGGATGCCCCTGAAAATGGTATATATTGAATAATGTTGTAACATATTTAAGCATTTTCTTAAAGATAGCTAACCTCTTTTGCAGCCTAAATTGTGCATTTTGTTCCAAAAGAACTTCGTTTGTGGCAGAAAGGTCTGAAACCTGCTTTTCCAACTCTTGGATGCGCTTTTTCAATGACTGATTTTCCTCTTGCAGATGCCTAAATGAAAATGTACTTGACCACACTATAGTGAAAATACATGGACCTACATCAGCCATTTTTGCCCTGTTTTGAAGAAGCAATGATTTTGGTTTCAAAAACTAATTACACAATACCAAATGGTAAAAATTTCTTGCTTTTAGCTTCCAAGGGGTAAAAAAACAGAAGTGTTTGTTTTATTAACACAAAATAGGCAAATATTTTCTTTATAAAGCAATAATATCAGTCAGTGTTGCCACATTGGGGATAAAAACCTGTTACTTACTTGGAAATTATATCACCCCCTGACATTTCCTGACTGGATGAGAATGTGGTGAAATCATTACAGTCTTCATCATAACCTTCTTTGTCATCCATAAGAATTCTTGGCCTCTTGATTCCAGCTGAGAGCTCTGCTTCATATTTTGCAGCCTGTTGAGGGTCGAGATGAACAAACTTGCACTTTCTTCCTCTGAAGCATTCTCTGTTGATAAAGTCCCAACACACAGGACTGTTTGGATCCAAAGGTTTTTCACTCTCGAAATGATGTTTATCATGGCCAAGAAAACAATCGCCAATGCCAAAATCGAATTGTAGCTTCAGTTTTAATGGCAACTTCTTGGTTGTGTTATAGAGCTCTTCTTCCTCTTTTGAGCAATGAATGAACCTACCACGGAATTTGACTTAAAAGATCATGTGATACTTTAAAATTTACCTCTAATTTTTTTCACAACTATACCTGCAGTTTAGTCGTTGGCACTGGCTGTTTTGAAAGTCATGACAAAACTCATAAACAACATCAACACATGAAACATCAACAATTTCTTCTAGTTCAGTGGCAGATGGATGTTTGTATTTGCATCTCCTGAGGTAAAAACAAACCTTTGTTATAATTTAAATATTTTCTTAACTGGGTTTAAGGCCAGTTTTTTGCCCACTTTGAGGCAACAATAAGTATTATACTCGTTTTATCAATGACTATTCACTGTTACATGTGTAAATGATTTTCGTTCTATGTTGATTATATTGAAACATGGTTAAAATGTATGTTTTGTGACGGGCAATAAATTTACATACACACCTTCCTCTCTGGCACACATTTCTCAAATAATCTCTACAAATGTTCTTTTTGTCAAGAAGATGTTTGAAATTTCTGTCATCATCCGAAGTGGAAATGTCCATGATTGTTATAATATTAATGTAAACAGTTAGTTTTCGGTTTCAACCATAATGGGGATGTTGTGATACAGTGGCACAAGGCAAATTTTTTAAATGGGCCATATCTGCTTTAAAGAAAACAAATAAGCTTAAAAAACATTATACATAATAGCATGTTTTGGAACGTTTCAACATGATGCAAGTTTCCAAAAAACATATGCAAGAAATACTACATGCCAACTTTACAGCATATCATACTCATATACACATAAAGTTTCACAACAACACTTTACCAAATTCACATAATTGGTGTACTGCAAAATTCCGACTCTTTTCACAAAGTGCCACCTGTCTCAAACAGTCGGCATGTGACTAGTTTCAATTCTAAACACCACAAATTAAACGACCCATTAAAATGCATCCTCATTCTGATCAACAGAAGGTATTAAACCTCTTTCCTTCATAATTTTTGCTTTGGCTCTTTCTTTATCTTGCTTCTCTTGTTGTGCTTTAGCTTGAGCAGCTAATATAGTCTGTATTGGCACCTTTTCCAGATCTTTGCGTTCTTCATTATCTAAGTCTACCTCTCCGAGAAGAACAACATTTTCTCCCCGAACAACAAAGACACCTCTTGGAATGTCACCATACATTGAGTCCACATGTATTCTTTCCACAGTGTTTTGTAAAACAAGATTTGCAAACTGATCCACCGATCTTAAATATCCAATTAGAATCCTTCCATCTCTGAGAACTACCAGTTGCTTTTTGTCAATCTCCTCAATTAAACTGGCGGTGCCCGGCATGTAATTCATATTTACTTTTATTGAACTTCATTTCCTAAAACGAAACAAAAAACAGGTTAGAACACATCAAACGCTTTTAGAACTAGAAGGGTGGCTTTCTGATATACTTCCATTTTATATATTCTATACGATATTTACCAATTTACTATACACATCATTTGATCTACACATATGATTGTTTTTGTAAACAAAAACTAATGGGTCCCCACACGCGTGTTTGTGCGGATTTACGGTAAACAAATGTTGCGGTGACTTTTAGATTTTTAAGGACAAATTTTTAGAAAGCATTAACCCAACAATAAACATTTTTTGTTCGTATTCTTTTTGCACTATTATTGTCATTTAATTACAAAAACATTAAAAAAGAACGGAACAAATACTTTAATTTAATCTCTTGCTTTGACCCAGATATTGTCGTCCAAGGTCGGGTTTTAAACACATTTTTTTCTAGAAAGCTGTAACAGTTGTGTTACAGACACTTTAAATTAAAAAGCAATTTGCTACAAGTGTACACATAATAATTCGTTTTTCATTTAAATTTGTTTCGCAAAACCATTGACCTGTAGTAACCTCTCAGGGTGCAACGACTGTTTGACCTATTGACACCGTTTTCAATAGCACGCCGTCCTTACTGTTCAACAACACCGTTTAACCTAATTTATACATGCCTTGAGTGTTGATTCCTAAATTTATTGCCAAAAAAAAACGCTACGTTATCACGAAAGAAAGTTCTGATCTGTGTTAGTAATACCTACTAGTTGACCTTAAGTAACCCGTGGTCATGCGGCGGCCGACCTGACAACGAGCATTTAAAAAAAAACATTTATCTTGCAAAAATGTCAAGTTTATTTTTTCAACTTTATTTTGATTAACAAGTTTTCCTTGACATATACGAAACCGAAGCACGCTTATTAGGTTTAAATCACGTCATAGGTGTGAAACCTTTGCCAAAACTGAAAATGTGAGTGATAACTTAATAAAACGAAATAGCATTGCTGTGCAAAACAGCTGATTTCTGATCACCAAAACGACGTCTCGTAAAACGTCTGTCCGACGTCAAGCTGAGCCCTCCTGCTATCGTAAACCAGTGAGTTACTCTCTTGGGACTTCTGCCTACAGTGTCTTTCTTGACCAAACGAGCGTTAGACACATTTACGTTTCGGGGGCCTGTGGGTGAACCGCTGGGTAATTCGGGGTCAAACTTCTGGAGGATCAAGTTTGGATTAATAACTAACATATGTCCAAATTTGAATAAATCTGAAGCACTCTTTCTTTACCAAACGAGCGTTACAAACCAGCGTTAAAAATTTTACGTTTCGGGGGCCTGTGGGTGAACCCTTGGGTCATTCAGGGTCAAACTTCAGGAGGATCAAATTTTGGTTAATAACTAACATCTGACAAAATTTAAACAAATTTGAAGCACTCTTTCTTGACCAAACGCATATAACAAACCATGTTTTAAAAATTTTGCATTTTGGGGGCCTGTGGGTGAACCGCTGGGTCAATCGGGGTCAAACTTCAGGAGGATCAAATTTAGATTAATAACTAACATCTGTGCAAATTTGAATAAATTTGAAGCACTCTTTCTTAACCAAACGCGTCTAACAAGCCAGCGTTAGACAGAAAAAAGAAATACGGACAAAAACAATATGTGTCCCCTTCAGGGAAGGGGACCCATAATTTTAGACAAAATCTTTTTCTACGATGTTTTCACTTTCAGTTTTCAGTACACTCACAGAAAGTTCCCAAAAGTGCACACACCGGTTCGTGTTTACGTTTACTGTGGTCCCTAAAGTTGGTTTCCATACAAAGAGTAGATCGGCAATCGGCAATCCATAGATGTAGATCCCACATACACTGGGTAATATATCTTTATCTCTTTCATCCATCACAATTATTGATAACAGATAAACCACGATACATACCATTAGCACAGTATTGATCAATGGTTCTCAACCGTAGATTCGTAGACCGTGGCCCCCTAAAAGTTACTTTTTGGCCTCGTGGCCCCCTTCAAGCAACCCTGTAGGACCTGTGGCCCCCTTAAAAATGTAAATGGCAATCTCATGTTGGAATTCGGTACTAATTTCGGCTTTAAACAGGTCGAATAGAGTAAACAAGAATCCGCAATCGTGATAAACCTCAATATAGACAAATAGTACGGTTACTACGGTATGTGAAATAGTCGATTCAATTTTGGAAAAAGGTAAAAAGAAAATGGCTTTTAGTGGGTGTTTCTTGTGAACCTACAGTACCCGTGACCCCCCGGAACACAGCCTGTGGCCCCCCTAAACCGCGGGACCGGTAAAAACTAAAAATGTTAAAAAAAATCCACGGACCAGCAACAAAAGATCGTAGTAAATGCAGCAGATATTTGTAAGCTTTTTGTTCACCAAAGTTGTCGTTGCGCAACATAATTCAAGATTTAGCATAGTCCAAACGACAATCAACTCAACTGAAACAACAAAACACCAATCCATTTACACAAATCAATGCTAGTGGGATGTTTGCTGTTGTTTCGCTTTCAGTATGAATGTCAAAGTCTCAAATCATCTCAAAAGGAAAAATAACTATATTTTACAAAAGTGTTTAATGCTAGACACAGTTTATGACAAAAGAATCATAAACGCAAAAAAGCTTTATTAAACAATTTTGCGGTTATGAGCTACTTCAGTTTTACAGCCAAGTGGAAAATGAGTTTCGCAGGTACCAACAACTTTGCAATACTAGGCCTACTTATAATCCCATTTTAAAAGTGGCTTGGCATAAAGTAAGATAATTTGCGGACCGGCAAAATATTTACGCGGACCGGCGGTTGGGAACGAACTGTCTGTAGCGTGGTTGATATCATTTCCAAGTTTGTGTGTCAGGGTTTGTCTGTTTCTGCCCCTGTCGATTGGTTAGCAATTGGAATTTATGTGTAATGCTGTCTTAGTTGTGTAAACTAACTTGTCTATGTATTATTGCAGCTGTGAAATATAGTGGCAAACTGTAAAGATTTATTGGATTGTATTTAAGTGAAATTCGAATAGTGGTCGTGTGATTCTGTGCATTGCTGTCATGGTAAGCTTTCTTGCATATGTTTCTAACTTAACGTATTCGAATTTAATCCAACTTTGAATTTAAATATTGTAGTTGTGACATCCGATCGCCTGTAAACTGCACAGTCGTGTTGCAGAGGTGTACGGAGTCAAAATTTTTAGACTCCGACTCCAACCCGACTCCGTAAAAATTAACTCCGACTCCAATCCTGCTCCTGATGAAAGGCCTAAAATCAGACTCCGACTCCTGATAATACTCCGGTGTCACAAACAATTCCTGTTCCTACTTTTTAAGTTAATATTACCAAATAAATGAACATTTAAACTGAACAGAAAGAAGGAATAACACTTGTTGCAAAGGTAATTGAAGGTTAAATCCCTGTGATAGTATCCAAGCAAAACAAAACAGTTATGACAAAAAAATTTTTTCTTTTCTTTTAAGTTATTAATACCAATAAGACTGAACAAAAAGATGGAACAACACTCTTTGTAAAATGTTTTGCAATTGAAAGTAGAAAAACCACTCCAGTATTGTGAAAAATAAAACATTCCTGACAAAAATCCTGGTTCATTTTATATCAGTGTAAATGGTAAGTAAACATTGGCAGTGGCAATGACAGGACAGTACATTCACAGCTTTGTAAGACATTCATAGAAAGAAAAAAAAACATGCATAAGGAGGATAATGAAAAAACTTACTGGGGTAGCATTTTCATTTACAATATTGTTTTACAGATATATGTATAACTACTTTAGGCACTAATTTTTCACTGCATAGATATTTTCCAGCACTATTTAATACTATTTACTTGATGAACTCCATAAGCCATGTTTTCAATATTTAACAACAGTGAAAAATTCAACCAAACTTCACTTTGTGGACCAACGTTCTGTTTATCCACCATTTTATTTTTGCTCATTAATTCTGTTAATTTTTCACATCAATATTCATGGTTGCTCACTCTAAACTGTGATGCTGCACTGTACACTGACACTCCAAAATGTAGTCCTGTCAAAACAATTGTGTGAAAAGTTTGAAAACATAAGGCAATGTATTTGGACTATTTGCAATGCGATAGCAAGGTTAAAGGTCAAATACATATATCCTATGAGGGCAAATAAAAACATCAAAAAATCACCAAGACGTTAATGAAAGTAAAATAGAATCCGGCTCCGGCTCCGGCTCCGGCTCCGGCTCCGGCTCCGGCTCCGGCTCCGGCTCCGGCTCCGGCTCCGGCTGATCTGAAATAACGTAAACTCCGGCTCCGGGTAGACTCCGGCAAATTTTAGCAAACTCCGGCTCCGGACACTCCGGTACTCCGGTTCGTGTACACCTCTGTCGTGTTGACTCGAAGTACATATTGCTGGTGAGTGAATCGTATATGCTGTGACGTCATAATGCCTTATTCATGTGTGACAATATAAAGGAATTGCTTCAAATTTTAAATAAGTTTGATCTCAACTGTTTCGACGACAACTTATACCACCGTCAGTGGTTAAATGAAACGTATCGGTGCAGTGGAGTATATCAGTATGGACAGAAATCGGCAATACCCAGCCGTTTCAACGGTGGTTTTTTACTTCCCGGCACGCCAAGTTTATTTTTTTTCATGTAACGGCCAATTGATGCCATAAAAGCTGTTGTTGTGTTTGTTTATTTTGTCGGATACTGTATTGCCAAATCGGGCTTGACTTTACACTCTATGTCAGTATATTTTCGAATAAATAAGTAGCGAGTTGTCAAAGACCAATTGCTTATTGTGTATGTTGTCTTGGTCTTTCCTGAGGCTTTAATATACAGGCCTGCCAATCAAAATTTGGGCCTAAACGGGCTTCTTAAAAACGATTCGGGCTCGGTCCGGGTTTCGGGCTTATACTTTCGCCGGTTTGCAACTTTCTACTACACACAAATCTGTACTGTAGTCAATTTTACGACAGGTCCTTATTTTGCAGTTTCGCGCTATTTGTGCGTCTCAATTTCAGAAAAAAACTTATGGGGGTATGCGGTCCAAGGTACAAAAGCCGCTGCATAGGGCAACTAGGGCCATGCGCTTTTGTTTGAGCCGTTTTGCAAGCGGAAACCGACAAGATGGCGCCCGTTTGTTGCTTTAAAAATGTACCCCAACTGAGTAGCGGTCCCCAAGCAAGCGGGCCAATTTGTATCGATGCAAGGGATCGCCCGAAACGCATATTTCGCCGTGTTCGCACTTCAAATTTGACAACCTAACAACTAGTAGCTCCAAACGGTGAAATCCCGGTCTTAAAATAAAGCATTAAAACGCGACATTCAGCAGACAATCGGCACGAAAAATATAGTTTAATACGCGTAGACCAGAAAATGACACATAAAACGATAGAAAAAGTACATGAAACAATCAAAAACATAAAAACAAACGAAAGCAAACTCTAATCAATGTCAAGCGCACGGCCATGCTGCCATGTGCGGCGATGCGTAAAAGCGACATCTATTTCTTTGCTTGGTAGCGAATAATATGCGCAACAAGCACGCAGACGAAAACAAGAAGTACTTTAACGGGTGGTTGAATGGCGGTGAAAATGAAGACGGGTCGGCCTCTCGTTCCCTGCGATGGGCAAGTAAATTGTTGTTACGGTTTTACTGGATTAAAAAAAAGTTAATCAAAACTGTTTGTGCTGCTGCTGATGGCTGTGCATGTTGGCAAATGCTTTCACTGTATACAACATAACTTACAACAACGCTTATTTTTTCTCTTTTTTTGCTTTGCTGGTGTCATGGGTTGCAATTTTTTGGACCCCACTTTCCTCAGGTGGACAGTCGACCTGTTTTTCTTCTTCCCCAGGTGGACGGTCGACCTGTTTTTCTTCTTCAGGCTGACAGTCGACCTGTTTTTCTTCTTCCTCAGGTGGACAATCGACCTGTTTTTCTTCTTCCTCGTGTGGACAGTCGACCTGTTTTTCTTCTTCCCCAGGTGGACAGTCGACCTGTTTTTCTTCTTCCTCAGGTGGACACTTAACCTGTTTTTCTTCATCGATTGTGGCATGGACCTTACTCTCCTCAGGTGGACTATCGACCTCTTTTTCGTCTTTTTTTGTAGCAAGGTTTTTACTATCCTCAGTGATTGAGCCGAAATCGTTTGTGTTCATTTTCGATTTCCCTTTTGGTTGAAAGGGGGCTTTTAGGTTTAAGCGTTTTGCCTGAATTTTTTGTTTGAGAGCTCTCATTGATGGCGTTTGAGTGCTGGCATTTTTCATTACGGGCTTTGCCGCAGAATTAAAATAATCCCAATTTCCCACCTGAAAGGTCAGACAATCAATAGGTTTCGATGGAAAGATTTTTGCTGCTAAATGCTCTTCTTTAACCTGATTTCTCGCCAAGGGGGGTGGTTGACAAGGCGAAATCTGATTTGCCAAAACATCACAAAGATACTGGTTTGATTTATTTACTTGACCATGTTTTCCAACTGCAGGTTTAGGGGTTGTTGAAAAAGCCAAACACTTTCTCGCTGCTTCATCTGTTGCACACAATTGTGATTTACTTTCGCCCCTTTTCTGAACTAAAACCTTCATTACCCCTCTTTTAGCGGATATTTTTTCAACACCTTGACATCATCGTTAACTATCGATTTCCTTTTCACTTTTTCAGCCTTGCTCGCATCTTGTGCTTGGTTTGATGCTTGCCCTTTGTCAGAGCCCAGTACCCCACAAACTGTAACATTTGCCAGGGTTTTGACGAAGATATTCAAGTACACTGACGGTTGACGAACCGGGCGCCCGGTCTGGTATAGCATAACATTTTTTGCGGGCATCACAACATATACTGTGATTCGGCGGGGTGAGTGATTACCCAACACCTGTATGAAGAGTCAACCAGCAGTCCACCTGAGCATAAAACATACAAAGTTAATTTACAGACATTGTTTAAGAGCTATGCCGATCTGTCTTAATGTTAGAAATTTTTATTGTTAACAAGTAGTCAAAAGCTTGCGAAACAATGTGATGCTAACAAAAGTGTCTAATGTCCTAAAAAACCCATACCCGGTAGATTTTTCTCACCGGAGGAATCTTTTTCTGGCTTCAGACCGAACCAGGACCATATATTTCTAGAATCAGTCTTACAAGTCTGCACAACCCCATCTAAAAAGCGAAAAGTAGCAATAATGACGACATCACGTTGAAAAATACGTCATTAGGTTAAACATGATAAAACAAACCTTTGTAGGATAACAATGCTGGGCAGTGTAATGTCCGTTCGTCGATAAGGCACCGATTGAAACAGCTCGCCTGTTGGAGAAAAAAACATGTCCCTTTTGCATATTATGTGACCAGGATACGTTTTACAGCTTTAAAGGTCGGCCGCTGGGTCCCCTGCCCTTTAAAATGAGCTCCCAAAACGGCAAAATACCAAAAAATATCCACTGGCGTTACCCTCTTAAATAGAGGTATTCTACTTTAATGCCAAAATTTTTGTAAAAATCCGATTAAGGGACTGTTTTCGTATAATATTATCTGCCCGACGTCAACCGTCGTCCGCTGGCGGTAACTATATTGCTAGTAAACATAAGAGTATTTACCTGAACAAGCAGATATGATATTCTCAAGTCAAGGCTCCTGCAAAATAGTGATATTTTCATTGAAACCCCATTGAAAGACAAAAAATGTTGCATTTTTGCTGCTTCTTACCCTTCTTCAGCCATTCCGAGATAAGGCTTCGGTAGAAAAATCTTTTCTTCTCTCGCCCAACGCTTCCACGAGTCGAAATACGCCATTTTGCATCTAT
Source organism: Phallusia mammillata (assembly GCF_965637545.1). Taxonomy (NCBI): domain Eukaryota; kingdom Metazoa; phylum Chordata; class Ascidiacea; order Phlebobranchia; family Ascidiidae; genus Phallusia; species Phallusia mammillata. The sequence goes on from NC_137253.1 coordinate 23,338,269, forward strand.
TTCTTTGCTTGGTAGCGAACAATATGCGCAACAAGCACGCAGACGAAAACAAGAAGTACTTTAACGGGTGGTTTAATGGCGGTGAAAATGAACACGGGTCGGCCTCTCGTTCCCTGCGATGGGCAAGCAAATTGTTGTTACGGTTTTACTGGATTAAAACAAAGTTAATCAAAACTGTTTGTGCTACCGCTGATGGCTGCGCATGTTGGCAAATGCTTTCACTGTATACAACAAAACTTACAACGTCGCTTATTTTTTTCTTTGCTTGACTGGTGTCATGGGTTGCAATTTTATGGACCTCACTTTCCTCAGGTGCACATTCGACCTGTTTTTCTTCTTCCCCAGGTGGACAGTCGACCTGTTTTTCTTCTTCCCCAGGTGGACAGTCGACCTGTTTTTCTTCTTCCCTAGTTGGACAGTCGACCTGTTTTTCTTCTTCCCCAAGCGGACAGTCGACCTGTTTTTCTTCTTCCCAAGCGGACAGTCGACCTGTTTTTCTTCTTCCTCAGGTGGACAGTCGACCTGTTTTTCTTCTTCCTCCGGTGGACAGTCGACCTGTTTTTCGTCTTCCCCAGGTGGACAGTCGACCTGTTTTTTTGTTTTTTTCGGGTGGACAGTCGACCTGTTTTTCTTCTTCCCCAGGTGGACAGTCGACCTGTTCTTCTTCTTCCTTAGGTGGACAGTCGACCTGTTTTTCTTCTTCCCCAGGTCAACAGTCGACCTGTTTTTCTTCTTTCTCAGGTGGACAGTCGACCTGTTCTTCTTCTTCCTTAGGTGGACAGTCGACCTGTTTTTCTTCTTCCTCAGGTGGACACTTAACCTGTTTTTCTTCATCGATTGTGGCATGGACCTTACTCTCCTCAGGTGGACTATCGACCTCTTTTTCGTCTTTTTTGGTTGCATGGTTATTACTATCCTCAGTGATTGAGCCGAAATCGTTTGTGTTCATTTTCGATTTCCCTTTTGGTTGAAAGGGGGCTTTTAGGTTTAAGCGTTTTGCCTGAATTTTTTGTTTGAGAGCTCTCATTGATGGCGTTTGAGTGCTGGCATTTTTCATTACGGGCTTTGCCGCAGAATTAAAATAATCCCAATTTCCCACCTGAAAGGTCAGACAATCAATAGGTTTCGATGGAAAGATTTTTGCTGCCAAATGCTCTTCTTTAAACTGATTTCTCGCCAAATGGGGTGGTTGACAAGGCGAAATCTGATTTGCCAAAAAATCACAAAGATACTGGTTTGATTTATTTACTTGACCATGTTTTCCAACTGCAGGTTTAGGGGTTGTTGAAAAAGCCAAACACTTTCTCGCTGCTTCATCTGTTGCACACAATTGTGATTTACTTTCGCCCCTTTTCTGAACTAAAACCTTCATTACCCCTCTTTTAGCGGATATTTTTTCAACACCTTGACATCATCGTTAACTATCGATTTCCTTTTCACTTTTTCAACCTTGCTCGCATCTTGTGCTTGGTTTGATGCTTGCCTTTTGTCAGAGCCCAGTACCCCACAAACTGTCACATTTGTCAGGGTTTTGACGAAGATATTCAAGTACATTGACGGTTGACAAACCGGGCGCCCGGTTTGGTATAGTATAGCATTGTTTGCAGGCATCACAACATACTGTGAGTCGGCGGGGTGAGTGATTACCCAACACCTGTGTGAAGGGTCAACCAGCAGTCCACCTGCGCATAAAACCTACATAGTTAATTTACAGACATTGTTTAAGAGCTATACCAATCTGTCTTAATGTTAGAAATTTTTATTCTTAACAAGTAGTCAAAAGCTTGCAAAAACAATGTGATGCTAACAAAAGTGTCTAATGTCCTAAAAAAACATACCCGGTAGATTTTTCTCACTGGAGGAATCTTTTTCTGGCTTCAGATCGAACCAGAACCATATATTTCTAGAATCAGTCTTACAAGTCTCCACAACCTCATCTGAAAAGCGAAAAGTAACAACAATGACGATATTACGTTGAAAAATGCGTCATTATAGTTAAACATGACAAAACAAATACTGGGCAGTGTAATGTCCGTTCGTCGATAAGGCACCGATTAAAACAGCTCGCCTGTTGGAGAAAAAAAAGCATGTCCCTTTTTGCATATTATGTGACCAGGATAAGTTTTACAGCTTTGAAGAGGGCCCTGCCCTTTAAAATGAGCTCCCAAAACGACAAAATACCAAAAAATATCATTTCCACTGGCGTTACCCTCTTAAACAGAGGTATTCTACTTTAATGCCAAAATGTGTGCAAAAATCCGATTAAGGGACTGTTTTCGTGTAATATTACCTGCCCTACGTCAACCGTCGTCCGCTGGCGGTAACTGTAGTGCTAGTAAGCATAAGAGTATTTACCTGAACAGACAGATGTGATATTCTCAAGTCAAGGCTCCTGCATAGTGATATTTTCATTGAAACCCCGTTGAAAGACTAAAATTGTTGCATTTTTGCTGCTTCTTACCCTTTTTCAGCCATTCCAAGATAAGGCTTCGGTATAAAAATCTTTTCTTCTTTCGCCCAACGCTTCCACGAGTCGAAATACGCCATTTTGCACGAGAGCATAAAATATTACGTCCGTTTACAAAATGAAATTTCAAGAAAAATACCGTAAAAAATTCAAGTTCCCATGAGACCCATTGTTGGATCAAAGAACTGTGACGTCACAACCAGCTTATTGTAATCAATTTATGCCAGCATATATGCATGCAATGATGTACCGTATTTACTCGATTGTAAGCCGCCCTCGTTTATAAGCCGCCCTCGATTGTAAGCCGCACCCTGGAATTTTAGATAGAATTGTTTCGTAATGCATCTTTCTGCTGTTACATAGTATAACTAGTTGCCCATATTTGTTAGTTACGTTGATAACTGTACCCAACAGAACGTATATCGACGTATAATCTGTACATGAATACAACTTTCGAATCTCAAATAAAGTGTGTAAAAACAATATCGGTATAAAATTAAAATGTAAGCCGCCCTCGATTGTAAGCCGCCCCCGAATATAAGCCGCACAAACGGCGGGTAAAAAACAATATAAGCCGCGGCTTACAATCGAGTAAATACGGTATATTATTTTCTTTAGGTAATACAGGGTTGCCAATTTGGCGGATTTGGCCCCCAATTTCACAAATTTGGCGTTTTTAAAAAGTGGTTATTGGCACCAAAAATTGCAACTGGCGGTTTGGCGGATATTTTTGTAAAATTTGGCGGTTTATAGAACTGGATGACACCCAAGTGATTTCTTTGGCGTTTTTGCTTTTTTTAATGAACGTTTGGTCATTGTTTGTCAAAGGGTTATCTTTTTGACCCACAAAATCTAGATTTGATTCATTAGCTGCGCTTTTGCAATGCAGGTTAAGGTTATCTTTTATTTAGTGACTGCTTACGTCATGGATGCCCCTGTTTAGCCAACCAATACAATAGTAGTCTCTACTCTCTGACTAGACTAGACATTAGAAAATAAGATAGAAATCCGAATGTTTGTGTCAGGAGTGACATACAGCGAGTGTACCATTGAAGTTAAATAGTTTTGAATGTTTAATATTGTTATTTAAAAAGTGGAAACCAGCATACGACAGTAAGGGAAAGTGAATGAAAGTGGAAAAACACTTCTTGTTCTAAGCCATTGTAGGAATCCAAGTCAAACTAATGCTGACTGGTAAATTGCATCGCCAATAATGTTGAAGGACTTTACTTTTAACTAACTGTATTTCGCTTAATATGGTGGTAATAATCCTGATCTTGAAACCCTAATGACTACGTTATGTTCAGTAAATAAGTGGATTTTTATTCGCCAAGTAAATGTTCGAGTGAAAATAGAAAACCCTGAATAGGCAATAGGTGCGTATGTTTACGGCTTTTTGGAAATGTTGTTTTTGGAACTTACCTCTTTTCCAGTACTGGACGGGAAATGAAGTTTCCAGGTACACAAACGAACGGTCCCGCACAGTCATTCAAATATTCTACTTACCAAATCAATACAGTTCGGCTAATGAAGTGACTTCTACAGCTGTATAATATACGTTCTCCTGCTAGTTTTGTAAAAAAATGTTTGGCGGGATTTTTGGCGTTAAACAATTTTTGTTTGGCGCTTTTTTGTTGTGGTTGGCGCTGTTTTGGGAGTTTTTGGCACCTTTCAGCAATTTGTATCTGGCAACCCTGGTGTGATATGTTATTTCAGCTTTGCCACTCACTGAGTTACCTCTGTGGGCCATTTCTCACAGTTAAAAAACTACATTGCTACGTGACTGAGATTGATGATATTCGCCGATTAAAGCATTTCATTTGATGGTGTCTGTCGGTGTTCTGGTTACGTACGTTGCGGTAATTACGGAGGCAGGAACTTGGCCGAATGGGCTGGCGCGCCTGACCCAGATTATTATTATTATTATTATTATAGTTTCCCACGCTCTTGGGCGCATTGGGCAGCAAGATTGTTCCACTTTTTTCTGTCTTTTGCAATTTCCTCTATCTCCTTTATGTTTAACCCTCTCATTTCTAGATCTTTGCGGAAAGTCTCCCTCCAGGTAAGCTTTGGTCTACCTCTTTTTCTTTTCCCTTGCGGTGTCCAGCTCATAGCGATTTTTGGAGCCCGTTCGTCTGACATGCGTAACACATGCCCTGCAAGTCTAAATCTCCGCGTCGACATGATGGCGCATAAAGGCTTGGTACCACTAATTTGGTACACCTCATCATTTGTAATGTGGTCCTTGTATGTGATATTTAGGATCCTTCGAAGACAACGCTGATGGAAAGCGCCCTGACCCAGATACAGACACAAAAAACCTTGATCGGGATTCGTCCCCGGGAGTGTCCTGGGTTCGAACCCCGTAAAAAAAATTATTACGGAGATTGCAGCGGTGACCTGTTACGTTGTCCGAAGAAGCTGGCCGCTTTACTAAGGGGACTGCGTAACACCAAGCAATCAAAAAGTTCGGTTTCGGCCCGAACTAAACATCGAAAAACAGCGTATTCGGCCAACCGAAACTTCGGTGCATCACTATTTATAACGCTGTTTGCCATGCGGTTGCACCAATGCATTGTTTGTAAAAAGATATTTTAACTTTTGATGACCCAAAAGTATCACTATCCTTGACCGACGCCCGACAGCACGCTGCAAAATATAATCGTTGCGGTCAGGGCACAGAATAGCCACTTTATGTGGTATGCGACATTTCAATTGTGTAAAAAAAATTCTATCGAATGTGGATACAGGAATAAAAGGTCCGTATCGGCAAGTTTTGACAAGAAGTTTAAGCTGCTCCCCTGTTTTATGACGTCAGGTGCTGCTCCATTGTTAAGTCACGGTTCGAAGGGTTTGTTTACATACGGTCCTGCGGTAAACTCAAAAATGTTCAGTGCACCGCTATGCTATAGCTTGTGTTGTGCTCCATGCCAACTAAGTGAAAGAGAATATTACATATTGCCGCGTTGCTCTCGCTGAGTAGTTATGACATGAGACAAAGTACTTGTCCAGGAGGCTAGAAGAGGACTTTTTACTGTTTGACTCAGTTTCAAGTGGCTTTATACTTTAACGATCTTTCTCAAGAGCTCTTTATTCACTCCTTAACTTTTTTTCTTGTGATTGTTTAGTCGCACTTGGTTTAAATGGAAAGCGTTAGCTACGTCAAAGGTCTGGATGGTTGGAAAGTTACTTTTGTGTAAAATGTTAATTAATGGCTGTGAATAAATACAAGTGTGTATTTAACTACTAAAGCAGTTTTAAGTATTTTTGTGATTGGCAGTATCATGGCGTGGTTACTTCATGACTGTTGGCAGTACATATAAAATGTGCTAAACGAAACACTGTAACATGGATCAAGTACTTCATTTGTATAACTTTGATATCCCGGAGGCTGAGGGATCAAGATATGTCCTCACAAGTCCAAGATCACTTGAAGCATGTTCCAGGTTGCACATCAAACCAGTACAACTGCTTCCTAAACCTTTTTCTGAGTTTGTTGCAGAAAATGCTGGAAAATCCACAGAATTTGTCCAGGTATTATTTTATTGGTAACAATTATTGTAGAAACACGTTTCAGTAAACAATTCTTGGAGAAGTCTAAAAACAATTTCAATATATTTTTTAAGATTATGTTTAATGATTGGGAAGAGAAGCGTGTACAAAAGTTAAAGAGATGCAGACATGAAAGGGAAAAAATAATCATGGAACATCAAGTTGCAAGTACCAAGGCTTCAAAAAATAAATCCAAAAACGAAAATAGAAACCCCAATTCTCTAAACAAGCCAAAGCCTTTGTCAAGGTACACTTTTTGGGCTGTAGATAAATTGCTCAGGCATTTGTGTTTACCCATTTTAAATGTACTACAGTAAAGGATTCTTCAGGAAGTATAATATAAGCCTTAAAAGAAAAAATCCCAATTGTTATTGCTAGGTCCACACTGGTCACTAAATACATTGTCTTTGTAGAATTTCCCCTGAAAAAAGTATGCAAAGCCCAAGGCAGCCCAAAAAGAAGGCAACCACTCAGTCAGTGTTTGTCAACAATTCAAACAATGTCATGAAAACCTGCAAACCACCAATCATCCAAACCGAATCACCATCAAGGGAACGAACTCCTGAGACTACTGAGCTGTTGCATGCCTCGTCATTATCTTCCAACAACTACCACCAAAGTTAGTATTTGTAAACATTTTAAAGGTTAAGAAGTCTACTAGTATGTTTATAACTTAACTTAATTTCATTTTTCTATTCTATGTAGTAGGTTTTGAAAGCCCTGAATCCGAACGATCTAGATCTATGGATCTCAACAAACTTAATCGATCGAGGAGCAAAAGTGTTGAGACCCAAAAGAGGTAACAACCATTTTTTTTAAATAAACATTTTTGTTACAATTCCATTTTTAAGGTCTTCTAAATTTTCTACCCAAAGTTTAAGATCTTCAGCCATGGGCTTTTCATCTCAACTGCCAAGCGGCTATGTAACCCCACAGATTGAGGTGAAAAATTGAGGAAAAAATGCTATTGATTATGAATTGTAAAATATTGCCACACTTTTTTTTCCAGAGAGACAAGCGGCTTGTTGTCTTTATGAAAGAAAAGAGAAAGCGCCAGGAAATGGAGGAAAAAGAAAGAAGAAACAAAATTCTGCAATGGAGTGAGGAAAAGCAAAAACATGATGAGGCCAAAGTGAGTGATCAAACTAATTGTTGTGTATGGGTAAATTACTATTTTACTTTGTGCATTGTAAGAGAAAAGAAGAACATTTACGGCAGAAAGAGCTAGCTGCATCCAAAGTTCACTGGCAAACAATTGTAAAGAAAAGTGAAGAAAAAAGAATCACACAACAGAAAGAACAAGAAGTTAAACTCTTACACCAACAAGAGATGATAGAAACAACTATAAAAGTAAACAAAGAGAAACAGGTATATATTTGTTTTATATATATTGTTGTTAAAATATGATTCAGGTGATTTTTGAAACAATGAAAATTTGCACAGTATATCCCTTTTAAAAAAAATGCTATTTAGTTTCAATTAGTTACCTTTTCAAAACTATCTTACAGGGTACTGTTGAATTGAAGTACATTTTGGAAGTAGTCTAGCAAATGTATGTTGTGCATCAGTAAATCGTTATGGTAGTTTAAAATAACATCACACAAATTTGTGGATTTTTTGTTGTTGCATTTAATTCTATTTTAAACTTTGCATAAATGTCCTAATTTTATTCTCACTTTTTTTAATCAAATATACTTTTTGGACTTGCAGCACAAATATTCTTTTTAGGAAAAACAAAGATTACGAAAACTTGAAGAAAGAAAAAAAGCTGTCCAGGAAAGAAAACATCAGCAAGAAAAAATGCTGGAATGTGTACAAAAAGAAGTTGAGGTGGTGTAAAATACATTGAATACTGGCAAACATTTGCTACTAAGTCTGAATAGGGTTTGTTGGTTTTAGGCATTTCAAGAGGCCACAAACCAGGATATACGCGGTCGGCTGGAAAAGGCTGAAAAGATTAAGCTTGAAGCTGAAATGAGGGAATTGGAAAAGGTTCGTTGCTATACAAGTGTAAACAAATGACATGTTTAATGATAAGCTGTGGTTATACTCTTTTGTTTTCTGTCACTTGTGAGTGCAAAAACTATCTGTCTATATCACAGTTTGTTTATTGTGCGATTGTTCATCCCCGTAACAATCCCATCCCTTTTCTTGCAATACACTGAGCACACATCAAGTAAACTTTAAATTCGTGTTACAGTGCAGGAACAAAATCAAAAACATATCACCATATTAATTTGCACTATGCATACATTTGCCTACTAATAATATGGTTGTTTATTTGAATGCTGTTGCAGTGTGCTGAATCTTTAATAGGAAAACAACAACAAAAACTTTACATTCATTTATCAGTGTCTGGTCAATATTGACACAAATGCCAAACATCCTCTTTTGTTTCCTGCAGGTCAAAATGATGAACCGAAGTCAGTGGGAGAGATTTAGGGAGGTTCAAAAACTTGTGAGATCAAAGCGAGAAGAGGAGGAGAGGATCAAGAAACAAGTAATCGAAGAGAAGATTCACAGAGCAGAGGAAAACCACCTTAAACAAGTATGTATATTTCCCACTGCCAACAAGATCATGTACCATCTCTGAAAATGCTTCCAATTACCTTCTGTGTTTTATTACTTTTCCTAGTTCCTACTTTGCATGGGTTTTAGTTTAAAAGTTCAAGTAACGTTCCAATTGTGACAACACACAAATGGTACTTTAAAAGCTGATTCTGTCTGCGCCGAAGCCAGCACGTTTCCTAGGGTTCTTCAATGTACTGTTTATGAAAAGGGCTGTGTGTAGTTTTGGTGTTGGTCGTCGGCCATCAAAACGAGGATTTGGTTTATTATTTTTATAACCAACTTTGCAAATGTGATATCTCCAGTTTCCCACCTTGTTCGTCACATTGCCGCGAACGAAAAGCTAATTCATTTCGGTGTACCCTTTTATTAACGAATATTTTTTCAGATTCTCGAGCGTAACAACACCCTGAAGAATCAGTGTCACGAAATACAAGAAAAAATCCGACAAACTAAAGAAAATCAGAAGCGCCTTGACCGACAGACTGAAGAACACTTGTACACTATCGCCGAGCATAAGGTTCCGTCTACTCTAACCAGTTGTATTGGTGATGAAATAGTTGTAGGTATTGGACATCTTTTACAGGGGGTCATATCATATACAGAGATTTTTAAAAGCCAAGCAAAAGAACTAGGATTACTGCGCTTGTTAATCTGAATGGAAAGTAAAATATATGCAGCTGCACATAGCGTGATATGCGAAGCTTAAATAACATTGCCGACCGTACGCAACACATCATTAGACACCTTGTTGTGCGCATTTATTCATCGGGGCAACCAAAATGTACAGGATCGTTACTAATCGGTTGGTACACCTTTACATTACTTGCTCTTTAAAATCACAGTGTACTTTTATGTCACTTGATCTTAATTTTAAATCGCTTGATGCACCTTTATATATGGTTTGGTGCTCCATTGTATAAACAGTGCTGTGGCAACAGGCATTCCAATCGAGGAAGAAGTACACTAAGCGGTATATTGGTGAATCAAGCAACCCAAGCAAAACTTTAAATTTAAGCCCGAAATCTATCAAGATATTTTAAACGCTTAAAGCCCGAATTCGACCTAGAAATCCTGCCTCGGCATACAAATGTTAATATTACAAGGTTAATATACATGTTTAATATTCATTCTTTTTGCTGTTGTGAGGCACAACATATTTTTATTTTGTCGATTTCAAGTGGCCGTTTTCACTTCATAAAATCATAGCACAAGTTCGCAGAAATTGACATAAATATTTCCATGCCAAAAAAGACACGTAAGGACTGCTAAGCTACAATACCGGGCGTGGTTGAAAAATAGTGAAAGCACTTGGCCGTAAAACAACTTGACTTCTGGATAGGCCCATTTGCACGCTATTTCTTCCAACAGCATTTTTTGTGTTTAGGCTGATTTGATAAAGCAAGCAGAAACAACCGCGTTGAAAAACACACAAAACAGGTCGAAGAGAGCCCAGAAGATGCGCATCTCATCAGAACAAAGCTGGAAAAGAAATCTTTCAATCATCCGAGAGAAAGATCAAGAACTAGTGCAAAAGACTATGGTGGGTTTCAGATTTCTTTAAGAGTTCAACAACAAATTTTTATTTTTTTGGACAATCATGCTAAAATAGTGTTTATGCGTTTGTGGGAAAATACGGCTTAGGACAGGTGATGGTGGCGGTTGGTTGCTTCTTGAAAGTTTGTTTCATTTTAACCACTGTGGGCGGAAAAATACTAAAAGCGTAGCACAATGAGTCCCTTGTTGAGCTGTTCTCCCTCGATGCAAGTCCATTGGATGATTTTCTCGAATGTTTTAATTGCCGAGGTTGTGTAGGTTGTAGAACGTTACTAGTTTAAACGAACATCATTTTGTTTGTATTATTAAAAAAATTGTCCATATACAATATTTCTAACACTAGATTAAATACAACAGGAGGACTTGGAAGCAAAGGAGAATCAGGCAAAGAAACATCTCCAGCTGAAGGAGGCAGCACTTGAATTTTCCAGAGTCCAAGCAAAGATTAACGAAGCAGAGCGAGAAATTGTAAAAAGGAAATCCTCTAATTTTAACGAAATGGCGCAAAAAGCAAAACTTGCGGCCAATGTCGGACGCGGGCCTCGGAGTTCGTTTGTAAATTATTCCACTGTTAAACTTGGATAAAGTGATAACTACTGTACTGTGGCATATAAGCTGACACTGTTTATCTGCAAACCTATTATGCCTCCACGACCTATCCTCATTGATTAAGGTTTACTTATGTGACCAACGTAAAGTACTGTTTGTGTTATTCACGTGACACTTTGGATCATGACGATGAGCAATGGCATGTGACGTTGTAGATTTATATAGTTTATTTTGTATGTTGGATTCATACTTGTATGAGTATATATGGTTTTGTATTGTAGCACTTTATAAATTAATGTGTAAGCACTGTGGATGAAATAAACTGTTTTTCAAGTGTAGATGTTATTTAATTTTATTCCAGTAATTATTTTAAACATTTAGGCCAGGGCAATGAACTGACTAAATTGCTAAAAAATAGATGCAATTAACTGTTTTCATTGCTCATTAGGGGTGTGCCAAACTGCAAATGTTCTGTTTGGCAAGCACCGAGCATCTCACGTTAAATCTCGGTGCATTATCACGTCACAAAAATTCCCTGGAAAATCAAAGTACCGCAAAATTACAATATTTTCTCGAAAGAGGTGATGACTGAATCCCTATTGCTCATAACTTTGCACAAAAGTACTTGCCCTGTTTTGGAGTGCTGTGGGTATTATTATCAATGCAAAAACTAGAAAGGTTGCTTTTCTATGTTTTGGCAATTTATATATTCTACATCTACATTATTTTTAGCAACATATTGAACACACCATTTGACCTACTAACATGATTATTTTGACAAGGAAAAACAAAAAGTCCCCATGCACATGTTTATGCCGATTGGGAACGGTATTAATATGATGTAAACATTTTAAATTACAAAGGACAAAGTGAGCAGAAAGCATTAAACCGGTCTATACTTTGCCAAAGCCCTAAATTAAACAAAACCCAAGTACTGTTTCTCAATTTTATTCCATGTCAAAATTAAGGGCCACACTGTGACAAAAGTTTCAAATCAAAACGTTCTAAACTGTGTTTCACAAATCGCAATATGTTTATGGTGACCTGTCAAAAACTCTGTAAATGTAACAAACATTTCATCTCTGAACTTTATTTTGTTTCATCAAGAAAAAGTAAGATTTATTACTGTTAGACTGTATATTCGAAAGACTGAAAATAAGTTACATGCTTAAGACTTCAGAAAAACCCATTTATCACCAAGCTTGGAATTGAAGCCCCTGTGATATGTACCAGGAGCAAGGTTTTCTTCCATTGAGTGAGCATCAAGCATCCAAAGTGGCTGCCATGTTTCTTCAAATGGACAATACATCCCCAGACGCCGGGAGCGCTCAGCATCATTGTACAACAAGTTTAGCAACTGTCTGTAGTAATTGTTACTGCCATCCCACCAGTGGTCTGGTGCAAGAAGGGAAGGCATGTCATCAAGTTGCTCTACAACCTAATAAGATTTGAACAGCTGTTATAAACGTATCTAACACCTAAATGGTGTTTTGATACCTAAATCCCATAAAACATATATCTGATAATAAGACAAGAAAAAGAAGAGATTTCACTTTCCATTATACCAATGTTACAAACTTGTAAGGAGAAGATTTTACGAATAGAATGGGGTAGGCAGAATTACATATTTGTTTTAATAAAACTAGTTGACTACAAAAAATCCTTAAGTACCATATACACTGTTCTTACGAATGAAAACAAAGTAACTATTTACATGCAGCATAAATAGACCCAAAATCAATGCAACAAATATACATCAATTTGAGCATTTTTTTCAACTTTGGTGTATTGGAAAACCGTTGTTGTCTTTTTACCATACAAACTGAAACAACAACTTTAAAACTACATGATATATATATTGTGGCATCATTGATGTAACCAAACCTGCATTGTGTTATTCATATCACCATAAACATGCAAGAGAAACATTAAATATATTATATAAGAAACTTACATCTTCAATGTCACCACCATTTGACCAATCAAGTGTAATAACATTGACACCCTTGTCCCTGCACTTTGGTAGAAATTTTGTTTTGTATATTCGCTCCACATGCTTCAGGTAGTCAAGAGGAATGTTCTTTTCTGCCTCGTTGTCTCCTGCCTGGATGTTTTCATAGCACCGCTCCGCAGGCACATCCAAGTACAGAATTACCTGCAATAAACAATAAAACAAAAGTTGTTGAATAAAAATTTGCTTAGAAATAACATCTTTCAGGGCCAGAAACAACACTCCTGTTTTGTTTGCCTAGTTAAGCAACACACTACAGTATTGTATACCTGAGGAGGGAGCATATTTTCATCCGCATGATAATGAAAAAGGTCGTAGTAATCCCAGTATTTTTTGTCAATCCAAGCCATTTTTCTTTGTGCATCTGCACGAACCACATCACTATGGAAATGTTGAACCATTACCACACCTTCTCCTTTCTCAAGAATATTGATCATGGCATCTCTGTACTGGTGGAATCTACAACAAGTCAGTTGTTGTTGATATCTAAATGTGTGAACCCAATCTGTTGGATCGGTCCACAGTTTGTCTTCAGATAGTAATCGGCTTTTTTGCATTACCGACTTGGGATTCAAATTCCACTTAACCTTTTCATCGGGGTATGTGCGGGATAGTCGAATAAGATCATAATTAGTGGTTGCTTGTGGAAAGAATTTAACCGGCAATTTTTCTGCTAACTCTTTGGCAAATTTGCTTTTTCCAGATGACATGTTTCCCTCAATGCAAAAAAACTTATTCCACTTGTCATTATCAAGGTGATGTCGGGGGTTGTCAAAGTAGTTAAACCGAATTTTCTGAATAAATTCACCAAGAGTGGCATATCCAACTTTTTGTTGAACTACCAAGCCAAAAAATTTTGCAGCATCAGACCCTTTTTGCAGCATGCATTTTCTAAAAGTAATTCTGCTTGCATTCAGCATTTTGAAACCAATTTTAACCAGTGTTCATACTAAACATAGTTCTAAATAAGTCAACAGTTATTTATATTTGTACATGAGAGATAATTCACAAATTTGTTTTTGAGTTAGTTTTAATTTTCTGGCTGAATTAAAACTAAGAAAAATATCTATATCTAATTTATATATACATATGTAATGCATATGTGGTATACCACAAATGCAAACCAAAAAGTTCACCTCGGGGACAGAGTGTTGGAAGTTTATAAACTCATAAAAGTCATAAACCCATATAGGCTTGATATCATCATGTATCTTTGTTTTTGAAACTTGCTTAGTAAGGATTTTTTTCTTTGCTTAGAAGTGCAAGTCTCGCACTATTGCCCATGGCCCATGCCATTTACAAAATGGCTTCTTAAATCACCAAAAACAACCGTAAAAGCGAACTGCCAGTCTGCCACAGTCAAAGTATATATAAAACACAGACTTGACTGTTTTCTACATACTTTGGCCACAGTTGCAAGCCCAACGTAGCTGCGCTTACGTTTACGTTATACACAAAGCGCCCTATTTTGACACCAAACGTAGCAATCTCAAAATTCCAAAACACTCTCGACCAGTATGTAGTATCACTATCTATGCCTCGACAATAAAATAAAAACGTTCTCCTCGTCTCTACCAAAGTCTATCTTTGGTCTCTACGATTTCCTTTTCCCAATTTCTTTTTTTTAATAACAACAAATGCATAGGCCTACTTTTTTTCTGGGGGCAAAGAAATTAGGGCCCTTTACAAACAGCAGATCTTCCTAGGAGTGTGTGATGTTCGGTTGGGTAAATGCAATGGATATTGTGTACTCCTAATATAAAGTAATCATACTAAAATAATCGGTACAAAAATATAGTAGTGCTATTATTTTGCCTAAAACTTCCTTACGAGCTAACCTTCTTTTAGTCGATTTTGAATCGACAACCCACATTCACGTAGAAGCAGTAAATCATTTTAAAGGAAAGTCTACTCGAGCTGGTTTTGGTAAGTGACAGCTGCAGTCAGGGAGTTTAATTTTTTTATTCCCGGACAAAATCGTAGCACCACAATTGCGCTAAAATATTCAGTGCTTTTGTCGCCGAATTGGGCTACTTTTAACATCGAGTTGCGGGCTTTTTTCATGAGTTGCGGGTTGCACCTTTTTGGGCGGGTTTGTAAATGACATTTTCTACCGTATGACGAGTAATGATGGCATTATTATTGTGACGTCAAAAACGTTGTAAGTTCAATTTTGACAAGGAAACTAATGAAACTGCCGAGCGTCGGAGATTTAACATCCAGCTGAGCAAAAGGATGCTTTCAGTCGACGCAATGCAACGTTCATTTTTCAAACAAAGAAATTTAATAAACGCGTTCGTTGTTACCACGTAACAAAAATTGTCTCTTGGCAAAAATCATTGTTTTAACGGTTATCTTACTTTGTTATTAATGCGGAATATTTTTCTTTCAAGTAGAGATTACAAAATTTAAAAAAGCACGAAAAGTGGGTAAATCCAATACAGTGTTACTGGAAACAGCTCAATTTCAAGTTTAAAATGCACAAAAATCAAACCTGAAACGGAGAAACCTGAAAAATTGTCACACAAACAGCAGTGAAAATCAATTGTATTTTAGGTATTTGTAAAATTGGGCTCCTTTTGACGGGTAAAGTTGCGCCTTTTCACAAATTGACCTGGCAACACTGAAAATATTCACCAAGCCGATGGTGTGCAACGTTTAGATGTTAAAAAGCGCGACAAAGTTGAGGCATTTCATTCAGTCCGATTACAAGTTTATTAAAGCAATAATTTCGTTGAATAGTACAAAGGCAATATATAAGCGCATGGTAAATCACCAGCATTTCTTCACAAAACACAATATATATGTAGGCCTATTGCTATGTAAGTACCACATAACGAGGCATTTAAAACACTAGTATGGTGCTAAAAGATTGAAACTTTAAAACACTATGGTGTACAATGATTGACATGCTTGTTATACAAACTCAAGTAAAACGAATCGATCAAGCTCGAGATGTTGTAAACTTGTGTTTTACACTCATTTTCTAAACGCTTTGGAAGTTGTGCAAAAAGATAAAAATGAAAAACATGTGGCAAAAGCGAAAACGGACACCAAAGATGATTTTTTTCATCACAAATGATGATTTTCAAGAAATTTGAACGTTAAAAAAATCAGTGGCCGTTATACTGCAACATATTAACGTGCGAATTGAAAAACGTGTTTTGTATCTTGTTGTGTTTTTTAACCGATGCTGAAAACATTGATGCGATATGGTGCAAATGTGCAAAGTTTATGCGATAAAGCAAAATTTAAAGGTTGGAAGGATAAAATGTTTGGGGAACTACCAAGTTTTTCCCTTCCTGAAGCTCTTTTACAGAACGACAACCTGTAGGAATTGGAAAACACATCAAACGATTTGATAATGCGAATGAAATGTCATGCAAGAAACTTATATTCTTGCTTGTAAGGCCATAGTCGTAGTTACTTACCCATCAGTTGCATCGACATTTTAAATTCATCCCTCAGAATTGACAATACGCTTTTAACACCGTTTTCACCCTGCAACGAAAAATCGAAAGTTCCAGAAAATAATTAGATTTAACATTTGACAAAAAAACATTTTTACGCAGGTGTTGGATGTCAAATGTGATCCAAATTAATCACTTACGTCGTAAGCTAATCCCCAGAGTACAGGTCGTCCGACAAACACTGCTTTGGCCCCCATTGCAACTGCCTTCAAAACGTCTGTACCGGTCCTAACACCTCCATCCAAAAACACATCACATTTTCCATTGACAGCTTTAACGATTTCGGGGAGAGCATCAATCTTCAAATGTTAGAAAATGTTATACTTTGGGGGAACACACAACAGAAAAACGGTAAATACTGTGGCAGGAACTCCATCCAGCTGGCGTGCTCCATGGTTGGACACTACAATCCCATCTACCTTGTGTTCAACAGCTTTTTGAGCCATTTCAGCTAAACAATGTTCAAAGAAAGTTGAAGGCAAATCAAGTAACCACAATAAACAAAACCTGAATAGGGTCAATAGGGCAAAAGTAAAATCGTTCTGTTGACAAATACATGTAGTTACCTGTTATAATTCCTTTTAAAACAACTGGCAGTTTAGAAATACTTTTTAGCCATAAAATATCTTTCCATTGTAGAGCTGGATCGATGTACTTTGTCGCAAATTCTTCAATGCCAGAACCATCAACACCTTGTATTCCCTTGGACATTTTTTGTGATTGAAAATTTGCGAGTCTGTTAAAGTCAACTTGTGGCTTAAAACTCCGGCATTTCACACGGTATGTTATGCCGTGCTACATCTTAACTCAAATTTGGAACACTTAAAGATAGATTTGGCCTAACACCTCTAATAACATAGTGTGGTTTGTTAAAACAGTTTACAAGTTAAGAAACAAATAAAGGGAAGCATTACACTACAATGATTTGTTATTCAATTTGAATAATTTGTTTGGTTGTGCGAGTAAATTGAGCAATTTGCACACTGCAAAAACAAGTAAGATCACCTATAAACTATTTTCACCTATACGTTAGTTATTATTTGAAGAATCTTTGGTGGATTGAATTGAATGGCAAACAACAGTGACCCTGGCAACACCTTGAAAAATGTTGCCAAATTCAGCACTGTTTAACAATTTGCATGCTGTGTGGCGTCGCCACATTAAGGGGGCATCAAACTATTTTACAAATTTAACCCTAAAAAATTATGTATAAAACAAACATAAACAAATCTGACAATCAATTATAAACATTATCAATTGATCATAAACAAATCTGACAAACAAAATCAAGAAAAAAGGTGACTGACTTTAAATGTGAAGGAAGTTGAAGATGGTTTCGAACATCATCATATCTTCTTCCAAGAATTGGGGTGTCAACAGTTACAAATAAGGCTTTATAGCCACTTTTCTCCGCTCTTTCAACTATGTTTTTCGTGACTTCTCTAGTCTGCAAGAAAAAAAGAGGTATTTGTGACCATGCTCCCAAAGTTGACTTTTTTAGTTTTGAAATCCACGCTTTAAGAGTGGTCACCAAATCAACTTTTGAGCAACCAATAGGAAGAGAACTTTATTTAAAGCTGTCTTTATTAAACCAATGTAGTTGCTATAAGGAAATTTTCTGACATGTGTTTATTAACCTTAAAGATATACAGTTGCATCCACTTCAGAGAACCAGGTGTAGCTTCTGCAATATCTTCTATGCTGGTCGTGGATACAGTGCTTTGCATAAAACCAGACCCCAGTGATGAAGCAGCTGTAAATAAAATTGCAATCTGTATGAATTGTTTTAAGTGGGGACATCATTTTATTATTTTTTTTATTGAAACTTCCAAACCTTTTGCAGCAGCGATTTCTCCACCCTCATGAGCTAACTTGTTCATTGCTGTAGAAGCAATACAAACAGGAAACTCAATTGTATCACCAAGTACAGAACTTGATGTGTCCACTTGGGATACATCATTTAATACATATGGGCGCAGCCGATACCTGATGGAAAAGCATCAAAAATTTATAAAACTTAACACAAAGCACTAAACATGCGCCAAAAATATGCCACAATATACAAAACTAAAAAAACACTTGTTGGTGGCCTACAGATGTGCCAATTGGTGACCTACAGTTGCAAGAATATACAGGATGTTCTACTTGATTGATATTGATACTTGGTAGTCAGTGACGTTTGACCTTGACCGCATGTATTGTCCATTAAATGCGAACTTAGTATGTGCATCATTGAACGCAATTAGTTTAAAACATTGATATAAAGATATTGATAAGATATATATGTCAGCTCATACAAGCAATATTGCTCTAAAGTGGACTTTAAACTCTGTATAGGGGTTATCAAGAAATCTATACTGCCTCCAGCTTTACCACAATTTGCATGCAGTAAAGTAAGTTTGCTGTATCAATAATATACAAACTACGTTGTTTGCATAATATTATAAGTTTAGTAAGCTTTTGCATTTTAAAAGTGATTTTGGTTTGTCATAATTCAGTGTGCTTGTATTTAACAACACAAGGTTCAGTTGAAAACATTCATAAGAACGGAATTTTAGGTTAGGCCTGATTCGGCCGAAACTATTCGGTATATGTTTCGGTCCGAACCTTTTTAGATGGGTTTGGTGCATCACTAATTAACACCCTGTATATTAATATTGTGCAAATTTATTGTCAACATCTACCATGATACATATGTATAGAATTTAACATTTTTTCAACATGAATAATTATTGTATGAGTTATTGCCAAAACACTGGCAAATACAATGAAGCAATCATATTTATCAATATAAAGGTTCGTTTAAACAAAACAAAAATATAGGCTGCATCAATTATACGATGGTGTAATGGTTAATATAAACAGGAAAAGTATAACTTTTTTATCACTACAACACAAATCATGCACAAAAAACATTACCTTTTAAATGCAGCACAGTTATCTTGCAATGTTTGTTCTTCTGTTGCTCCACTGCAATAATAGTCCCAGGCATTTTTAGTCAGCTTGTTCTTTGCCCAGGGCTCAAAGTCATTGACACAAATAGGTTGGGACATTACAAATAAACTTTCAACACTACACCCAAAGAGTTCTATTCACACAATAAAAAGCATTAGAAACAAAAAAACAAAATTGAGTATTTATCTAAATCAGTGGTTCCCAACCTGGGCTTTGTAGACACTCAAGGGGCTGATGGAGTCATTCTAGGTATTTTTTTCCCAAAAATAAAGTTTCGATAAAGTTTTCTAAACAAACTGTCTACAGTATGTTTTTTTGTATGACTATATTAAGCAAAACCTTGCTCCAAATGTAAAAAACTTTTTAAAAAAACCTAAAAAGCATATTTAAATCGACCTGTAAGTACTATAATGAACCATTTCCTAGCATAAACAAATGTTCTACCAAACCACTAGACTAGACCCTAATGACACTGTCTGCAATCCCATGTTCATAACAAGCTTCCTGTGTCTGATCACGTTTCAAAAAGGATTACGCATACAGTATAAAAACAAAAGGATAAGCATGCTTGCATTGTAAAATAGTTTCAGAAAGGCTATTTTCACCATATTAATGCAAGTTAGGTGTGAAAGCAAAGTAAATGTGCTTGTGATACTGTAGCTCTCAAAGAAATAACACATTGGTTCAAGTTCCTGTATTTGCTATTGATTTGGCCTACATCATGCTATTGATTTGATCTACACAGTTTATTTACATTACCAGTAATGAATATGAGTTTGTTTTGCTTTCAATTGGGTACCTATCTTTTGTTTAACAATTAGACAGTGTTTAACAACGTAATTGTTTCCACAAGCAGAAATGAATGGGTCCCCACACAAGCGTACACACACACACTAGTTGCAGATTGCAGTACAAACAGTGTGCGATCATTTTGTTAACAAATTTAAAAAAAAGTCCATTTGTTGAATTCAATATGTCTTGTCTACATTATTTTGACATCGGATTTTCAGCATATTTTTATAAAGAAGAGCAATTAATCAAAAAATATACACAATTCTATAAAAAATTTAGGCTATTATTGTTACTTTATTGTAGTCCAGAAATAATGTTGTTTCTGCAAAGACATTTTAGTCTGTAGTCAGTTGTAAAACAGTTGCAACTTCTGCCAGAAAACCCTATAGAACAGTGGTTCCTTTTTGTATAGTTTCCCACAAGTCAATCACCAAGTTCGAATTTCCCCCATGTTATTTTTATAAATTGTTTGTATCCTACATTAACAAACATTTTGTATTAAAAAAATGAAAAGTATGAAAAACTTTAAATGAAATAATGTTGTAAAGCAATTTGGTTGGACCAGCAGGAGAATAAAAGCATACGGCAACCATTTTTAACTGGAAGGCAGGATTTGACCCACGGGCTCAAATTTGGTGACTCCTGAATTAGACAAATAAGGACTACAGTCAAAAATAAGGACATTTCTTAGAAATAAGGACAATGAACTTTTCTAAGACATAGCCCTTCAAAATAAGTACAAATCTTAGAAATAAAGACGGTATGGCAACCCTGAATATATATCAGGAAGTCGAACTGCTTGTCATATGGGTTCAGGTTCCGTAGCGGGTTCACTAGGTTTTGTTTTTAAGGGTTCGGTTCAGGTTTTTAAAAATGTATATTTTCGGGTTCGGGTTTTGTTCCTGTTTGGGCAAATTATCCGGTCCGAACTGGTTGCGGTTTTCAAACCAATTCAAATTTTTATTCATTTCAATTTAATTCCACTCATCATCTACCTGGCCTTATCAAACTCCAAAATAATTTTGCCCGTGTACTGTAATTTTTGACACGCCCTATAAGTGTTATCTCGCCTATTCTTCAGTGTGCTGTTTTGAAAAACTAGAAGGGTGGTTTAGCACATATTGCCCTTGCATATACACTATAACCTATTTTAAAACATAAATATATTTCCTATGCTTATTTTGTATTGGGTCCCATATTAGTCACTGTCTTTTATAACTTTAGTCGTTTCTGCAGGCAAAAACTCATGGGTCCCCACACATGCAAAGTTGAAAATAATGCAATTCAAGAGACAACCATGAGAAAGTTGGGTGTTGTAAGGTAAAACACAGTGATCGGCACTGGGCTTAAATAATAATACTATGTAGAATACAAACTATAAAATTAGATTCACCCCAGATATTGTTTGAAGTATATATGTCCTATTTAACGTTTTAAAAAACTGACACATTTTAGGGGGCTAGTAGGGTAACTAATTGGGTTCGACACACAAATTAAAAAATATACAAAAACCACAATGACTCAATCAATAACACTGCAAAATTTCAGTCCAATCCGCCAATGTTTAAAATTTCGACCACTAGAGGTGTTTTGAGCAACAACCGTTAATGTTTCTGACGTCATAGGGCTGTTAACAAGCCCCTAACTGCCATGGCGCAAAAACGACCACCAAGCAACCCACCAACGAGCAACATACAACTGGTTGCCCTTGTAACACTATAACGCCAAAGAAATCTTTCGTTTGTGGTGCCCAGTAACATACAAATACTTTTACACTTTAGGGGCTTGTGGGGTAAATGTTAGGAGTACAGGATTGAACACAACAATCGACACCTATAAATGGCATACTATACAAGAAATCCAAATTTCAGCTAATTCTGACACTGTTTAAAAACTCACCCATTTTAGGGGGCTAGCAGGGTAAATACTGGGGTAATCAACAAAAATAAAGTGGAATGCACATCTACATGAATATATCTACCATCTGTGTAAATTTCAGCCAAATCCATCAAACATTTGATGGAAAACGAGTCGGACAAACTTCTGGGAAAAAATACCCATTTTAGGGGGCTAGCGGGGTAAATACTGGGGTTATCAACAAAAACAAAGTGGGATGCACATCTACATAACTATATCTACCATCTGTGTAAATTTCAGCCAAATCCATCAAACATTTGATGGAAAAACGAGTCAGACAAACTTTGGGAAGAAAAAAAAACAATTCGAGTAAAATCAATATGTGTCCCCTTCAGGGAAGGGGACCCAAAAAAATAAAAAATATAAAACAGACTGAATTTTTTACTGGTTCGGTTCCAGTTCGGGTTCAACGCCATACAAAATATGGGGTTCAACTCCGGTTCAGGTTTTTAGAAAATCATAATTAGCCGTTCGGGTTTAATGAAGTTAATCATTCAAACCGGTTCGCGGGTTCAGGTTCAGTTCTGGTTCTACTCCATGATATATATGCTGCAGTAACTTGTCACTTCTTCATAACCAAGCAGCAGAAACCTCTTGGTCCCCTTAAATGCAGTTTTGCATAGAAAACAAGAAGGGTGGCTTAGCACATATTGCCATTGCCAACACATTCAGCCTATCTGCAAAATGTACAAATTTAATGATAATATATTTGATGTATGATCCTACATTAGCCAACATTTTTAACTTTTGTTGTGTTTAATGAGATCTACATGAAAAAGTTTAGTGCAGTGAGTTTTAATGTAGTGGTTAGGATTGTGCTTAAAAATCATACCAGAGGTACAAACTATCCAATAACATTCAATCCAGAGACTGTTTAATCTTTAATCTATCATTGACAGCTAAAATTGTAATTGTTGAAAATATGGGTTAATACAACTATCTACATCCAAAAATAGGACATTTTTGGCCAATTCTGATTTTTTTTAAATCCTTTTTCAAAAAAACATCCTTTAAAAATTGTATATAGTTGAAGAGAAAAATCATAACTGGTAAGACCACCAGGTAAAACACAACAGTTAACACAACACCCTACAGCTACATGCTGCATTCTACAAACTGTCCAAGTTATGTAAACTGCTGGGTCAAAATTTAATTGGCCTGTAGGTAACCTGCTGAAAAAAAATCGTGAGGGATAAACTTTAAATTACTAATACTAACCATCAGTTTAAAAGCATTTGAAGACTTAACAACTAGTTCAAGTCTTCAAGAGGGTATATTGTTCTCTGCCTCATAATGTACCAGAGGTATAACAAAACTTAAGCATTAACATCCACTAGAACACAAATCTAATTTGAAAGTTTAGATGCCGGCTTCACAGCCTGAATTATAAGTGCACTTAGCACTGAGCCCTGAGCTGACTGACAAGTTTGGTCTTCGTCAATCGTCATTGGACTTCAAAACGGGGTTACAAGACACATGCTGAAGAACGTATTCCAACTCCGCTTGGATTTACATAATAATGTAAAAGCCTAACCTCACTCGTTTGTTTAAAGCACAAACACGCACTAAATATGCTGAAACAGAGCGAGCCGCGAGAGCGCACGTGCACAAATGACTTACGATCGGCAACTGTGTTGTGGTTTGCAGTTAATGAGCCGTGACGGACACGCAATTTCTCTTTTTATAGAAATTAGATTAGTCGTGTATTTGTTTGTAAAAAATACAACATGAAAATCATTTAGCTATTTAAATATTAGGTTCGAATCATTGTTACGCTATTAGCAAGTTTTATGACATTTGAAGCCTCTTAGATTAAAATTCAGTAGAGATTATTGTCCTGGGTTAATGACGTTCAGTAGAGATATTGTCCTGGGAATATAACTGCACTCCAGCAAGGGCCCGGTGGGTCCGGATATGTCCCTACTGGCAGTTCTGGTCTCCAATGCAGTGAAGGGTTGCTCACGCCTCTTAGCCTAGCCTGCACACAAGATAGGAGAAGGAAAACTTTGATTTCAAACCACTGCATTGTAGGTTAGGCTATGCCTCGTCAGGTCAAGGCTAGATCAAGGAAAACTGTGCACCTACCTCGGTAGGGGATCTGAGCGGATCTAGAGGAGCCAGCCTTGACAAACTCCACGGCGGAAGGGAACTGGGGCTCCCACAGCCGTACAATGTCCCTTGTATACAATCATGACATTTGATTGTCGCCGACGTCAGACTCTGACAGGGCACGTCTACTGATTTATTGAGAGATTACAGCGGTTTCCTAGTCCTACCACTACCAGTGCAAAACTTCGTAATGTTGAGGTGTCGTTTCTTGTTTTTAACTGGCCAGTGGGATGCTTGATCATATAACATAGGCTTAAATCATTTTAAAAAGCTGCAGTGCAATATTAGCACGAACTCATCCAAACACAATTGCAGGTACAAAAACACACTAGAGCAAATTAATTCTAAAAACTAATTTGGTCACTCTTTTGCAGTGAAAACAAAACACACACTCGATCGCGCTTCTTACAGGAGAATATACACTATAGGCTATGCAGTGGTTCTTAACCTTTTTTCCTTGCTGCACCCCTTTCATATCACCAACCAATTTTCGCACCCCCTTTCAAATCACTGACCAATTTTCGCTCCCCCTTGTGTAATTGCTTAAATAGAATAGACCTAACCAACCTTAATGATTCAGCATCCCCGCACCCCCTAGGAACAGTTCTCGCACCCCTTGGGGGTGCGTGCACCCCAGGTTAAGAACCCCTGCTATAGTGCGTCATACAACTGCTAGAGTAAATAGGAAATGTATTTGGAACAAAAGCAGTAGCCTAGGCTAATCGAAAGCACAAAACATAAACAAAAACAGTTAAACATTCGAACATTTTGTTTTTCCTTTAGTAAATATCTGCATTTGTATTTCTGTCTCTTCTCGGATGAATAAGTGCACATATCAGATGTTTCCATTATTGCTGTGTTTTAACGAGCAAAGGTCAAAATAGGTACAGATTTGGAAAGAAAAAAGATAAGAAAAAACGTGGACCGCACTTTTTATGCTATAATGATGACTTGGCAATTAGTGGTATTTCCAAATTACGTAATTCTTCTTCGCTGCTTGCAGGTTTGTACCCGTACAAGTCCATCACTTTTGCGCAAGTATTTTGAATAAGAGACACAGTGTCAAAAGAAAGTGTTTTTCGCCACGATTGCATAGTTTTGAACGAATTGCAGTTAGTAGTCCATTAAGTTTTGGTTCGATAATTTGCTTGTGTGTTTTGTGTAATCCAATTTTTCACTTCGGTGGTAAGTTTCAGTCCCACAAAACAGTAAATCTGGTTGGAAAATTTGAAAGGATCCCCAGCAAGGTCTTCGTGTCTGGTTAAGGCAGTGGTTCTTAACCTTTTTATAACGGCCGAACCCCTACGACATTCTTCAGCCTTTGGTCGAACCCCACAGTTACATCCTAGGTTTTTAAACCATTTTGTTTGCTGGGTCGTAATTAGATTTTGTTCAAACGTAGTGTCAACAGTTATTGTTTGTCCTTTTGTTAAATTCTGACATAATAATACAAACATCTTGTTTCCAGATTGCTTTAATTCTGGCAATTTTTAGTTTTTACCAAAATAAGGCATTGTATTTTTAACATCTGTACACAAACATGAAAAAGATGAAGTAATAAGTTTTTGCTGCCAACAAAATTTCGTTGTTTTTCTGCATAAGAACAACGCGCACAGTGCTCTTTGTAACGTCAAAAAATAAAATAAAACTGCAGTTCAGGGGTGCACAACGTTTTTGCTAGGACGGCCGCATCGCAGATTCTTGTTTCACCAACGGCGGCCATTTACCTGCTCTTTTGTTTTAAAATACTTGGTTTATATCATATATATATATATATCATTTAATAGAGCCCAAAAAGGCCCAGATTAATTTCTAGCTTGGTGCACAGATTGAGCTGCACAACGTGGCGATCGGTCTTAAAAGTGTTTATGATGTCATAATCTATATTGTGATGCTTGTGGTACCTGTTTTGTTCGCATTGTTTGCACACAATAGGCGTACAAAAGTCTGACGCATATGGTTTTTTGACTGGTAATACTCTTTTTAGTACCACAAAAACTGTTCGAGCAGTTGAAAAATAAAATATTTAGCACAAGAGTTTTATTTACGTCACCGCCGCCTGTACATATATTTTAGTAAACATGTTCACGGCCGCACCAGCTCGACTCTGCGGCGGCATACGGCCGCAGGGTGTGCACCCCTGCCTTAGTGTAAGCTTCCAGCGTTTTGATATTTGGCAAACAGAAATGCCATTTCTAGCGACTATAGACCCCAAAGTTTGACCCAAACGAGTATTTGTATTGTACTTCAAAAGACCTTCGTCGAACCCCCGATTCGGCTTTGCCGAACCCCGGTTAAGAACCACTGGGTTTAAGGATTTTATAAGTAGAATTAAGTGGTTTTAAGGGGTCAATTTCAGAGTTGCTATAATGCTTAGCCTACTGTATTAGCACTTTATTACCAGTCGGTTACAAGTTTATTAACAAAGGTAATATATAAGCGCATGCTAACACAATATACATTTATTGCTATATGTAAGTACCACAAAACTAGGCATTTGAAACACTAGTATGGTGCTAAATGATTGACATGATTGTTACACAAACTCCGCCAACGGCCTTAAGACGCAGGTAAAAACAAATGAAATAATTTCCTTAGGTTTTGTAAGTGCACAGCAGTGCAGATTTTTCAAGTAAAACGAATTGACCAAGTACGAGATGTTGTAAACTTGTGTTTTACACTCATTTTCTAAACGCTTTGGAAGCCGTACAAATATATATAAATGCAAAAGCAAAAAGCGATACACTGCAAACAATGATTTCAAGCAACTTGAACTTAAAAAAAATCAGTACCGGTAGCCGTTATTGTGGAACATAAAAATGTCATATTATAGGGCGAAGTAACCCATGCTTAAAACACTGATGCGATATGGTGCAAATGTGCAAAGTTTATGCGATAAAGCAAAAATTAAAGGTTGGAAGGATAAAATGTTTGGGGAACTACCAAGTTTTTTCCTTCCTGAAGCCCCTTCACAGAACGACAACCTGTAGGAATTAGAAAACACATCAAACGGCCTGCTTATGCAAAACAAATGTCCGACAAGAAACTCCAAATATAAGCTATTCTATCTATGATAAAAGTTTTACTTACCGAATATATGACCTAGCTGATACTTTATATTACTGCAACAAAACGAGTTTTTTCTGTTTCACAATTATTCTCCATTAGCCCATAGTGGTTACTTACCCATCAGTTGCATTGACATTCTGAATTCATCCCTTAGAATTGACAATACGCTTTTAACACCGTTTTCACCCTGCAACGAAAATTTGAAAGTTCTAGAAAACTAGAAGGGTGGCTTAGCACATATTGCCATTGCACATACACTGTGACCTATTTCTTAACATATATTTACATCTGACACTTATTTTATATTGGGTCCCATATCATCCACTGACTTTTATAACCTTAGTTGTTTCCGCAAGCAGAAACTCATGGGTCCCCACACATGCAAAGTTGTAAATAATGCATTTCAAGAGATAACAATGAGAAAGTTTGGCATTGTATCGTCAAACACAGTGATCGGTGCTGTGCATAAGTAAATATGCTATATGGAGTAAAGACTATATAAATTCATTCCATTCATACATTTTTGAAGGTTTTTCTATTTTATGCCTATCTGAGAAAAAAGTGTTAAATAGTGAGAAAATAGGCTAAAACACAACAATCAGCTCCTATTAATGGTGAATTGTACATGACTGTAGGAGTCTAGTGGAGTAAATGATACTACAGAGTTTAACAGAACAACCAACACCTACAAATGGTACACTTTACAAACTGTCCAAATTTCATTCAGTTCAGACATTGTTTAAAAAATTGAACCATTTTGGGGGGCTAGTGGGGTAAATGTTGGGGCAACAGGGTTGAACACAACATTCTACACCTATAAATGGCACACTCTACAAGCTGTGTAAATTTCAGTCAATTCTGACATTGTTTACAAAATGGACCCATTTTGGGGGGCTAGTGGGGTAAATGTTGGGGCAACAGGGTTGAACATAACAAACAACAACTATAAATAGCACACTTTATAAGCTGTCCAAATTTCATCAAATTCGGACAATGTTTAAAAAATTTACCCTTTTGAGGGGGCTGGAGGGGTAAATATTGGGGTTACAGGGTTAAATAAAACAATTGACACCTATAAATGACAAACTCTGCAAGTATTTCAAATTTCACTAAATTCTGACACCGGTTAAAAAACTCACCCATTTTAGGGGGTTAGTGGGGCAACTGATGGGGTTTAACACCCAAAAGTATAAAATGTGAAACCACCATGACCCAATTAACAGTCATGTAAAATTTTATCCAAATCGAACAATGTTTAAAATTCTAACCACTAGAGGTGTTATTAACAACATTCGTCAACGCTTCTGACGTCATAAGGCTGTTAATACCCCTCTGACTGGCATGTGCAAAAACGTCCACCAAGTAATGCACAAACACAAGTATGATATGTACTGGTGCCTTTATTATACTATTACACTACAGAAATCTTTCGTTTGTGGTGCGCAGCAACATACAAAAACGTTTTACACTTTGGGGTCTAGCAGGGTAAATACTGGGGCTATCAAGTCAAACAAAGCAAATGGCACATCTACATAAATATATCTACCATCTGTGAAAGTTTCATCCAAATTCACCAAAGATTTCATGCTAAAAGTGCATGGACAAACTTCACCGGAGAAAAAAGAAAAAAAAACAAACAGTGAAATCAAGATGCGTCCCCTTCAGGGAAGGGGACCCATAATTATTAGATTTCAATTTTGAGAAAAAAACATTTTTACGCAGGTGTGAGACGTCAAACTCACTTACGTCGTATGCTAGTCCCCAGAGGACAGGTCGTCCAACAAACACTGCTTTGGCACCCATTGCAACTGCCTTTAAAACGTCTGTACCGGTTCTAACACCTCCATCCAAAAACACATCACATTTTCCATTGACAGCTTTAACGATTTCGGGGAGAGCATCAATCTTCGAATTTTAGATAATGTTAAATTTTGCGGAAACACAAAACAAAAAACTAGTAAATACTGTGGCAGGAACTCCATCCAGCTGGCGTGCTCCATGATTGGACACCACAATCCCATCTACCTTGTGTTCAACAGCTTTTTGAGCCATTTCAGCTAAACAATGTTCAAAGAAAGGTGAAGGCAAATCAAGCAACCATAATAAACAAAAACTGAACAGGGTAAATAGGGTAAAAGAATAATACATTTCTGTTGAAATACATGTAGTTACCTGTTATAATTTCTTTTAAAACAACTGGCAGTTTAGAAATACTTTTTAGCCATAAAATATCTTTCCATTGTAGAGCTGGATCAATGTACTTTGTCGCAAAATCTTTAATGCCAGAACCATCAACACCTTGTATTCCCTTTGACATTTTTTGTGACTGAAAATTTGCGAGTCTGTTAAAATCAACTTGTGGCTCAAAACTTGGCATTTCACAAGGTATATATGTTATGCCGTGCTACATCTTAACTCAAATTTGGAACACTAAAAGATAGATTTGGTATAACACCTCTAATAACATAGTGTGGTTTTGTTAAAACAGTTTATAAGTTAAAAAACAAATAAAGGGAAGCATTACACTACAATGATTTGTTATTCAATTTTAATTGAAATTAATAGCAGCCAACAGTGACCATGCCAACAGCTTGTAAAATGTTGCCAAATTCAGCACTGTTATTTGACCACTGTGTGGCATGGCCATAGTTAAGGGACTTTAAACTGTTTTTACAGAATCTAACCTTAACTAGAAGGGTGGCTTAGCACATATTGCCCTTGCATATACACCATAGCCTATTTTGATACATTAATATATTTCCTGCACTTATTTTATATTGGGTCCCATATCATCCACTGTCTTTTATGACCTTAGTTGTTTCTGCACACAGAAACGCTTCAAGGAAGGGGACCCATAAAAATTGTAAAACAAACATAAACAAATCTAGCAATCAATTATAAACATTATAAATTAATCATAAACAAATCTGACAAACAAAATCAAGAAAAAAGATGACTGACTTTAAATGTGAAGGAAGTTGAAGATGGTTTCGGACATCACCATATCTTCTTCCAATAATTGGGCTGTCAACAGTTACGAATAAGGCTTTATAGCCACATTTCTCTGCTCTTTCAACTATGTTTTTCGTAAATTCTCTAGTCTGCAAGAAAAAATAAGGTATTTGTGACCATGTTCCCAAAGTTGACTGTTTATCTTTTTTTCGTTTTGACAAAACCACACTTTAAGAGGGCTGACCAAATCAATTTTTGAGCAACCAATAGGAAGTAAACTTTATTTAAAGCTGTCTTTATTAAACCAATGTAGTTCCTATTAGGAAGTTTTCTGACATGTGTTTATTAACCTTAAAGATATACAGTTGCATCCATTTCAGAGAACCAGGAGTAGCTTCTGCAATATCTTCTATGCTGGTCGTGGATACAGTGCTTTGCATAAAACCAGACCCAAGTGATGAAGCAGCTGTGCAAGTTGAATTAATTTGTTTTAAGTGGGGATATCATTTTATTAATCTTTCTGTTATAACTTTCAAACCTTTTGCAGAAGCGATTTCGCCACCCTCATGAGCCAACTTGTTCAAAGCTGTTGAAGCAATACAAACAGGAAATGGAATTGTATCACCAAGTACAGAACTGGAAGTGTCTACCTGGGATACATCGTTTAATACATAGGGGCGCAGCCGATACCTGAAGGAAAAGCATCCAAGATTTAAAAACTGAGCATGCAACATAATATATTAAACTAAAAATACTTATTGGTGGTCTACAGTTGCTGGAATATAAAACATGTTTTACTTGATTTTTTTATATTGGTGATTGGTAGGCAGTGACATTTGACTTCACCTACATGTGTTGTCCATTAAATGCAAACTCAGCATGTGCAACATTGAACACCATTAGTTTAAAACATTGAAGATATATATGTCAGTTAATACAAGCTAACAATATTGGTCTACAATGGACTTGAAAACTCTGTATATGGGTTATTAGGAAATCTATACTGCCTCCCGCTGAATTACGACAATTTGCATGCAGTAAAGTGAAGTTTCAGGTAGGAAAAAAATTCATTAAACCCCTGTACAGTAATATTGTGCAAATTTGTTATTAACACCTACCATGATACATATTTGTAAAAATTAACATTTCAGGACTGATTATATTGCATGAGTTATTGTAAAACACTGGCAGAAACAATCAAGTAATCATATTTATCAATATGTAGGTTTGTTATAATCAAAACGAAAACACAGGCTGCATCATTTATACCAGGTTTGGCCAACACGTCGATGGCGATCGACTGGTCAATCGTCTGCTTATGATTGGTCGGTCGCCACCAAATTCTCCATTACTCATCAAAAGCTTATTCATTTTAAAACAATTTTAAAATGAAATAATACCCCACAGCACTTCTTACGACACAATGCACAAATGTGCAAGGGCTCAATAATAATGTAAATATCACTTCTTTGTTACGTAACAGTTGTGATTTTGGCATCAAATTATGTTGTAACAGGTACAATGTTTGCTGTAACAAACAGAGTGTTTGTGTTAATGAAGCAGTTGCAATTGATTGAGGAAATGCAGTTAAAAAGGCTGTCTTTGACGGGATACACACCTGATTATGAAAAGTTGGTAAACTATGTGATGACTTAAACATCCAACTGACTACTTTGATAAAAAATGTAGCCTACACATGCGACTTTGTATTGTCACAAGAACTAAATGATGCTTGACAATAAAACTCATGAATATCAATGTACACGGTAATCTACAATCAAATCTAATGCTGAAATTTGCGTTATTGCTTTGTGTTTGTTGCAGCCTAAATTATTACTGGTCAGTCGATTGTATCCAATTAAGAAAATTTTCGTCTATCTTAATGACTAACAAGTTGGCCACCCCTGATTTATATGATGGTGTAATGGTTGAAGTATAAACACAAAAATGTAAAATTTGATCACTACAACACTTTACATGCACAAAAAAACATTACCTTTTAAATGCAGCACAATTATCTTGCAATGTTTGTTCTTCTGTTGCTCCACCGCAATAATAGTCCCAGGCATTTTTAGTCAGCTTGTTCTTTGCCCAGGCCTCAAAGTCATTGACACAAATGGGTTGGGACATTTCAAATACACTATTAACACTACACCCAAAGAGTTCTATTCACATAATAAAATGCATTAGTTAGAAACAAAAAACAAAACTGTCCCAACCCAACAAAAAACGAGTATTTATCTAAATCAGTGATTCCCAATGAGGGCTTTGCAGACACCCAAGGGGCTGATGGAGTCTTTCTAGGTAATTTTTCCAAAAATATAGTTTTGATAAAGTTTTCCAAACAAACTGTCTACAGTTTGTTTTATGTATGACTATATGAAGCAAAACCCTTCCCAAAACTGTAAGTACTATAATGAACCATTTCCTTGCATAAACAAGTGTCCTACCAAACCACCAAACCCTAATGACACTGTCTGCAATCCCATCGCCATGACAAGCTTCCTGTGTCTGATCACGTTTCAAAAAGGATTAGGTATACAGTATATTACCAAAAGGTTAAACATGCTTGCATTGTAAAATAGTTTCAAAAAGGCTATTTGCACCATATTAATGCAAGTTAGGTGTGAAAGCAAAGTAAATGTGCTTGTGAAACCGTAGCTCTCAAAGGTATAACACATTGCTTTAAGTTTATGTATTTGCTATTGATTTGGCCTACATCATGCTATTGATTTGATCTACACAGTTTATTTACTTTAGCAGTAATGTGTATGAGGTTGATTCCTGCTTTCAATTGGGTACCTATCTTTTGTTTAACAATTAGACAGTATTTAACTACCTAATTGTTTCCACAAGCAGAAATGAATGGGTCCCCACACAAGCAATGGGTACACACACACTGGTTGCAGTACAAACAGTGTGTGATAATTTTGTTGACAAATTAAAAAAAGTCCATTTGTTTTCAATATTTCAATATGTCTCGTCCACATTATTTTGACATCGGATTATTATCAGCATATTTTTATAAAAAAGAGCAATTAATTAAAAAATACACACAATTCAATCAAAATTAATTAACACCCTACATCCTGCATTGTATACAAACTGTCCAAGTTATGTAAACCGCTGGGTCAAAATTTCACTGGCCTGTAGGTAAACTGCTAAAAGAAAATCATGAGGGTCTTTTAAATTTAAAATTACTATACCCATCAGTTAAAAGCATCCTGTAAGATTCAACAGATCTTGTTCTCTGCCTTATAATGCACCAGAGGTTTAACAAAACTCAACCATTAACATCCACTAGAACACAAATCTAATTTGAAAGTTAATGTGCCGATTTCATAACCTTATTTATAGGTGTCAGTGTCACTCAGCTGACTGATAGGTTTAGTCTTTGGACTTCGAAGTCAAGATACAACATACATATTTTCGAATATCGTACTCCTACTCCACTTGAGTTATCATAATAATGCAACAGCCTACCCTCACTCGTTCGCATAAAGCACAAACACGCACTAAAAGCTAAAACTGCTGAAACGGAGTAGCGACCTGCGAGACAATACGTGACGCGGTGCCTTCGAAAACTGCAGGTGCGCTAGGTGCACTTGGACCGCTAGGTACTTCGCTTGGTAAACTACAGGTAACTCGTTTTAATTTGGGGGGTTAGGGTTCGTTCAAACACAAGTTTTCGCAAAATGTTACGATACTTTTGGCACGAAAACACGTAAGTATGAACGGAAACTTGGTTTCAGAACAACTATATGAACAGAGTATGTTTTGATACTGTTTCGTCAAAACCGTTCGAGTGAACGCGAAGAAGGTTTGGGAACATGACGTAATCTTATGGTTGAATAGCCACGATTTGTTACGCCAAAACGTCGACCGTTCATTGCCCGTGGTTCCAAACTTGCACGTGTAGGAAAAAAGATGTGGTGTCAGGGTGTTTATGCTTATTTGCTGTTAAGACGACGACGAAAGCGGCGTCGAAAAGTTGTTTGTCCCCTTCATATGTATCGATGCCATACAGAATTGTACGGGACTTGGCTTAAATCCCTCCATCTGTTACCGGCTAGTCGAAAAGTGAGGTTAAAAGCAAACGAAGGCTATTGGGAACGAGTGTTAAAAAAATGGACAAGCGATGATTACCAGCTACATTTGCGCTTAAAACAGTAAGTGCGTTATACTTCCTTACCTGATTTCTCATGATGCAATATGTTCTTTTGTACCTAGATCAACATTTAACCTTTTGTGTTGCAAAATTGCACCACACTTACAAAAACAAACAACCAATTGGAAAAAACCAATTTCATGCAAGTGTAGACTTGCCATTACCTTATGGCGTCTAGGAAGTGCCATTGATTATCGCTCACTGGGTGAACATTTTGGTTTAGGAAAGTCAACAGTTTTTGAGGTAAATATATATTAAAAACAACAGGCAAAATGTACACACTCACATTGCTTATCATAGTAATAGATTTTTTTTAAAAAAGGTTACTATTGAGGTGTGCAAAGTAATTGTAAAAACGCTCTTCATGGACGTTGTAAGGTACCAGCAAAATATTGCTACAACTGCAATGTCTTTCTTCATTGAAAAAGGAATGCCCAATTGTGTTGGTGCAGTGGATGGGTGCCATATTGCAATCCCACAACCAGCAGAAAATGGACCTGATTACTTTAACTACAAAATGTTCTATTCAATAAGCATGCAGGCAGTTACAGACCATAAAGGAAGGTAAAAATGTTTTTATTATGCCATGACAAATACAACAAAACTTGTTAACTACCAGCCATTCTTCCAATTGCATGCTTGTCCAGTTGAAATTGATTGTTATGTGCTTTATTATGTATGCCCTGTTATTTTTAGATTTGTTGATGTTGTGATTGGGTGGCCTGGCAAGGTGCATGATGCTCGAATGTTAGCCAACTCTCCACTTTACACAAAAGCAGAATCTGGAAGCATGTTTCCACTGGTAAGCTACATTTGGTGTGAAATGAAATAAAAGTTTGGTTTTTATGATTTTTTTGCTTTCCAGAGCAATATGATAATTGAAGACAAACATATCCCATACTATATTATTGGAGATGGAGCCTACCCATTAAAAAACTGGTTAATGAGACCGTATACCAATACACAGAATAACAATCAGGTTAATTTTAACAAGGTAAAAATGGGGTTGTGGCAAATTAAGGTACTAGTTACCAAGGAATTTTTTGAATAACAAGTAATGTACTTTGGTACAAAGTTAGCAGTTATTTCAAAGGATGTGTGCTACAACTGAAAGGGCTAGCAGGAATAAGCTACTGTGACTAGGCCACATTTGTAAAGGGCGGGCTAATTGATATTCCACAGCATTATGTAGAAATAATGAAATAAAGTTGTACATCATTACATTTTAGAAATTGTCCATTGCTAGAAGAGTGGTTGAGCAAGCATTTGGTCGCTTAAAACAAAGATGGAGGTGTTTGCTGAAACGATGCGATGCAGGTCCACGCAATGCCGCAACCATAATAGCAGCATGTGTAGTATTGCATAATATTTGTGAGGAAAATGATGACTTTATTTCAAATTTATCTTTGGCTAACAATGATAGCGAGGATGACAATAATTTGGCAGATTCACAATTAAATTCTGATAATGTAGGTTCTGCTGCAGAAATTCGCAATACACTTAGCATATTTTTAAGCTGTGAGTAGAAAATTAGGTTTACCAAATGTTATTTTTGTGAAATTGTTATGTAACCTATGTTTTTGTCTGTTGTAACTTATAATAAAATACAGATGGCAGTCACATGTTTGTTTATTATCACAATTTGGGGGTTAAATGTTATGGTGACTGATATATGACAAACTCTCCGCTATCTTCAGAAGTTGAAGGTGTATGAGAAACACACCTGAAAATACAGAGTATATACACCAATTTAGGGAAGCAACCTTGAGCTGATTAAAATTAAAAGGTTGCTTTTTTATTACAGTTTCACTTTTAAAAACATTATTGCTAGTTTAGAGTTTTTTAATACCCAAGATTTGTAGACAAAGAAGTATAGTAAGCTGCATGTGACAAACAACCACACTGATCTAAATAAAGAAGCATATTTTACCCTAAAATCATTCCCATTATTTCTTTTTCATGAGCTCTTTCCTTTTCTGCTTGCTCCTCCTAATAATGTAAATCAGTGTTTTTATGTATAGTTAGTTAATGTTCTAAATTTCACTATATTGTTATGAAATATTTTATCAAATCAGCCTGCCTTTTACTTTAACTTCATATCCAAACTATCCAAATGCCATTGTATTACTAGAAATTTTAAAATACAAACTTGAAATTTCATCCACTTGTTCATTCTTTCTTCTTCTTTTGTAAAGTTTTCTTTCATCAGATTTTTAATATCCATACAATTAATTTAACAAAATTGCACTGGATAATGATTATCGTTGTTAACATACCTTCTGGTGACTGAGAAATCAAAAGTGAAGGGGCTGTAAGTGGGGAATCTCTCAAAATTTTATCCAATTTTTGGTAATGTCTAGCAATGGAACTTGGAATAACTGGCTCACCACCCTGCCCACTTCTTGTGGACATATCTTTAAACTTTCTATACTCTCTCTTTAAACCTTGCATCTTTTTTATGCAACTGTGGCAATCTCTCTGATACCCTTTTGAACTCATCTGCTCTGCAATGAGCATAAATATTTCTCTGTTGCTTTTTGCCTCTTTTATCATACTTTGAACTGACTCATCTGCCCATAGGTCAATCAGGAAGTCAATTTCCTCTACCGACCACAAAACACCTCGTGTTTTTACACTTGAAGCTGAATCCATTGCCAGATTTGTAAAAACCTTCAAAAAAATGTACTGAAAGTTTTAAAAGGCACTTGCGTTTGCATGCACAAATAACGTCAATCTGATGTCGGGGCAAAAAGCCGGTACAACAACTTCAAACCTTTGTGACAACGAAGCGTTCATATTGCGCCTATTTTAACAAAAAATCCCAAACTTAAAAGCGAGACCTGCTGTTGGCGAACGCAAAAGTTAGAAACCACGTGGCCAATTTGAACGCTCTGGTTTGGACGGCAGTTTTCAAAATAAATTTGGGACTTCTGTGTTTGAACGCTGTGGTTTCATCGCTAGTTACCAGACCAAACTCTATTGTGAACTTCATGTTACGAAACCAAGTTTTGGATACCAGTTACCAAATCTGTATTTGAACGAACCCTTAGGGTTTGGGGTTTGGGGTTTGGGGTTTGGGGTTTTGGTTGTGTGTTGGGACTATCGTAACACTTTACCAGCATTATTTGCGTGTTTTAACGTTAACTGCAGTATTTACGATTTGTCGCATAAAAACAGGACAGCTGCAGTATTTTCGAGTCACGTCGTACCTATTCTGAGTTTAATCGCACCAAAGACAGTTACCTGCACTATTTTTAAGTTACGTTGTACGAAAAAGGGTTACCAAGCGAGGTACCAAGCGCACCTAGCGCACCTGTAGTATTCGAAGTGACGGGATAAATGACTTCCGAATTCCGATCGGCAACTGTGTTGTGGTTTGTGTAGCTAGTGAGCCGTGACTGACGTGAAATTTCCCTTTTTATAGGAGTTATATTAGTTGTGTATTTGTTCGTAAAAATTACATTATTACAACATAAAAATTATTTGGCCATTTAAAATTTAGTTTGTGATCATTGCAATACTCTTAGCAAATTTTATGACATTTAAAAGCCTCTTAGATTGACATTCAGTAGAGGTTACAATAGGCTACAGTGCTTCGATCCTACAAGTGCAAAACTTCGTAATGTTGAGATGTTTTTTGCCCAGTGGGATACTTAATCATACAACACAGACTTAAATCATTTTAAAACGCTGTAGTGCAATATTAGCATGAACTAAACCAAACGCAATTGCGGTTGCAGGTACAAAAACACACTAGAGCAGTGGTTCTCAACTGGTGGTCCATGGAACACAAGTGGTCCATGAAGACTTTTTGGGTGGTCCAAAGGAAGTCCACTAAATTTAGTAATAAACTAGAGATGATTGCATTTTACATGTTGAAAGAGTATCAAAATGTTAACTGTTAATAATTTTACAAATTGGAAGTGCGTGATTGCGCCTTCAGTGGCTGATGGCAACATGCCTGTTACTACCCTCGTTTTTCCTTAGGTTCGCGTTGTGTTCTGCGCCTTGTAGTTTCATTGGCCTGTTTTTGTGGTGCAAGGCAATTCTTTTTTGGAGGCGGTACTGTGTGGGCCTGTACTCTGTTAAAATAAAGAAACAATTGGCTTTGAAACTGACTGACAGCTTCTGGGTATCAGCCGAAAAGTTCAAGAGGTTATTCTTTTCAAATAATCGCGCTTAAGAAGATACAGTAAACGCGACACACTTCTTGAGCATCGGTTTTAAAGAATTATGATTCAAGCCCAAATAGTTGTTTCGTATGCGTAGCCTACTTCAATCTTGCTCAAAAATGAAATGGTCCACGAAAATATTTTTACTAGGCTGGTGGTTCATGGCCCAAAACGAGTTGAGAACCACTGCACTAGAGGATAGGCTATTGACTCTAAAACTATTTTGGTTAACTTTTAAAGACGAATTATGTCTTAAATTAAATGTTTTCACTCTTTGCAGTGAAAACAATACACACAGATATACCTTTTTGGGCTATTATACATACTCGATCGTGCTTCTTGTTCTTGTCTTACATGAGAATATAGTGCGTGTGCGGCACACAGCTGCTATAGAGTAGGGCAGGAAATGTATTTTGAACAAATAGCAGTAGGCTAATCGAAAGCACATAACACAAATAAACAGTGGAACGTTCGAGCAATTCGCTTTACATTCACTAAATATCCGCATTTATATTTCTGTCTCTCCTCGGAAAATTAAGTGCAGATATTGGACTTTTTCCACAATTACTGCGTTTTAACGAGCAAAGGTCAAAAGGCACCGTTTTGGGAGCAAATAAGTAAAAAAAAATGAACCGCACTTGATGCTATAATAATGACTTGGCAATTAAAGGTATTTCTAAGTTTCGCAACTCTTCTTCGCTGCTTGCAGGCTTGTACCCGTACAAGTCCATCACTTTTGCGCAAGTATTTTGAATAAGCGACACAGTATCAAAAGAAAGTGTTTTTCGCCACGATTGCATAGTTTTGGACGAATTGCGATTCGTAGTCCATTGAGTTTTGGTTTGATTATTTGCTTGTGTGTTTTTTGCAATCCAATTTTTCACTTCGGTGGTAAATTTGAGTCCCACGAAACGGTAAATCTGGTTGGAAAATTTGAATGGATCCATTGCAAGGTCTTCGTATCTGGTTTAAAACAACAGGGGCAAAAATTGTTTGACGTCGTTTAAAAACTAATTTAATCACTTCATCTTACCTAACTCTTAGGTATTTACCAACCAACCAATTGCTGTTGTTGGCAAAAGGCGCGATGCCATTGATCCAGTGACGATCACAGGTCATAGCCGTATTGGCAGCTAATGTCATTGTCGGATGCAGTTTAAGCCTGGAACTTTGTATGCCTCTCGGATCACGGACAAGATGTATGACCTGTAGAAAAATAAGCCAAATTATGTGAAGGGTTTATTTTTATTTTTTTGACATACAATTTGTTGCCATTCCTAAACACACGTTAGACTGGCGTTGTATACACAAATTTACATAAAAAACATGAAGTGATAACTTTACCGCCTACTTTTAAGTCGTATTTTGGATCTTCTAAAATTTTTCTCAGCCATTCAATCTTGTACAAACGGATAACCTTCGTCACGGAAAGCTAAAATGGAGACGACAAAGTCAACTTTGCTGAGACAAAATACGAAAATCAAGTCATCTTTAAGGGCAAAACTAAAAATATAGTATCAAAAAAGTTGGATTTAATAGGTTTAATAAAACACGTGCTTTGGCGTAGTTGTATATTCTTCGGGTTTCAACAGATAATCTAACACAAAATTTATGCGTTTGGGTATTTTTGTCTTGGGCAATGATTTTTTACATTGGTAACTATCGCTTACTTTAGTTATGATAAAAAGCAAACTTAGATTACGTTTACAAAGAAAAAATCTGTTTATTAGAAAGGAAACCAAAATAAAATATAGCAAAGATAAACACCACAACATCAATTATCAATCTATTTACCTTTTTACTTCTACACATATGATTAACGCGTGGTATGTGAACTGGTCCACAATGTTTGCAGCGATTACCCAGTGGACAGAGTTCTTTCGAGCATAAGTTTCGAGAGCGTTCTCTGCGCAAAGAAAATCAAAAAATCAATTTGTCAACTTCCACTTGGTTATATATACTGGTGTTTTATACAACGTACCTGAAGCAAAAGTTATCTTGAAGACATTGCTCGCTGGGGCTGAGGCTGTGGAAGTTAACGGTTTTGTACAGATAATCGATATCCGGAAAATCGCATTTGAGAATACGGCGAAGCAAACGCACTTTATCTTCAGCATAGGTGTTGTCACCACGGTAGGTTAGGAACATTGTCATTGGCTCAAAGGTATAAAATGCATCGTTATGTTGATTGAAAAGCTCACCAAGAAATGACGAACCTGAACGGTATTGGGTCACTATGATGACGCCTGTAAAGGAAAAGATTACAAAAATGCGTAAGGGCTTGTTGTGTCTTTCTCGCGTTGGCTTGGCTGTGTATAATGACACACGTGTTAAAACATAGTTTAAAATAACTTGATACCTTACTGAATTTACCGGTACCTAGGTCCTGGAGCGAAATTGGAATAATGCCTAAGTGCTTAACGGAAACTTAGCTTATTCTGAGGGGGAAATACAATCAAGCACAAAAGTAATCAATACCTTTAGTTTGCTTTGGAAGTTGCTTTTTCACAGGTCCATAGTATTCGCTGTTCTCGAGCATAAAGGCATTTCTCTCAGCTACAATCTTTAGGATGTCTGGTATGAACTTGGCGTCAACTTGGTACAACTCGTCTTCTGCAAATTGAGTGTAAAATTAGTTAGGTGCCGATAGTGTCTGTTTTCTATACCTCACTGTATACCTTTGGTAGGATGTGGGTCGGTAATATGGGGATTCGGATCTTGGTGTGTTGCGTATCGGTTTCGTTCATGAAAGCTGTTTATGAAATCATGGGACACGTATATGTTAACGGCCGCAAATATAAATGTGGCTGCGAGACAAGCCCAGCCCAACCACACAAAATACTTTCGCGCTTCCATTATTACCTTTCAGCCAACCTAAGATGGAGCGAAAAACAAGACGTTTGTAAAGTATTTTCTGACACTCGATATATCTGGCCTGTGTAAGCTCAAAGCAATTAAAGGTAAGCCTATTTAGTCTCTAGAGACTGTTGGCAAACACTGGTGCGATTTGGCTAGTTCAGTGTTTAATGAGGGTGCACAGTACAATCTTGGGGTTACTGTAACTGTATGGTCACTAGTTTTTATGGTTTATCACATACAAAACAACTCGTGGCTTACACTGACAAATAATATGTTCTATAACTGTCTACTGATAGCAGAATTAAACCTAATTAAGTTGTTGACTACAATAGGTGTGACGCAACCAATCTTGAAAAGCGATTTGTTTTCACAACAACAA
The DNA here is from genome assembly GCF_965637545.1 of Phallusia mammillata. Classification (NCBI taxonomy): domain Eukaryota; kingdom Metazoa; phylum Chordata; class Ascidiacea; order Phlebobranchia; family Ascidiidae; genus Phallusia; species Phallusia mammillata. The sequence continues at coordinate 23,379,815 of NC_137253.1, forward strand.
TAGCTAGGATGCCAGTATTGTTTACTCAATTCAGTTAGAATTTAAACATACTACGTTTCCTTCGTCAGTCCAGGATAGGTTAGCTGTGCTTTCCTATCTTATTAAAACAATCTTCCATCAGCACACTTAAGGTCTGTAACTAGGGAACGCAAGTCATATTAAACAAGGGTCGATGGACCAACTACTGATTTCTAATATTGCAAAACTGTAGTAAACGCTGTTCTTTTCTACTTCAGTTTTTCGATTCTTTTAAATAATACTGCTGTTTTCATCGACACAACTGGCATTTGTGTTATCTGTAAAAGCTTACACTTATCGATCCCGTTTAATCATTAACCAAAGTTATACTTGATCACGCAGACTGAAAACTGCTGTAAGGCCCAAGGTGCGCAGGACTAGTTTGCCGTTCGTTACGCAAGGTTGAGGCTGTACAGTGCACCTAATCGAGAGCAGGCGCATATCTTTAATGGGTTAAATAGGCAAAAACAAAACAAGCCAGTAATACAAAGTTGCAGTCAAGAGAAAATATGAAGCGATTTAATTGTTGGAGTGAAAACAAGTTGCTACTAAATCCTCGCTGCGTGCGTCAATAACCGTTGTCTTTCATAGTACAGAAAATCAGTTTAAACTCACACTCAATTGAAAACTATACCCGGAAGTGTTGAATTTCAAAATTGGCGCTGCAGTTACATGCTGGAGCTAACAATCTACTGCTTACTTTACTGTTTTCAGCTAGCTACCCCTAATGTAAACCTTTTTGTCTTGTTACGTATGTTATCAAACACCTCATACAGTCGCCTCGAAATACTTTCAAATTACAAACAATTTCCTGTTGACCTTTTTGGGTAACAACACGCAGCCGCGTTCTCTGTCCCAAAAATCCTCTCCAAAGATACAAACTTGTACAAACTACGATTTTCGCCAGTCTGATCGCCCATTCATTGAGGAGCGGGCCGCGTACGTTAAGTCAACATGGGATGTAAGTGATAAGGGAAATGACATAGACAAACTGCAGAGGTGGATATAACGCGGTAAAAAGTACTTCCAAATGTTAACATTGGCACGAATAAAGATAAATTTTGGTTTAACCATTGGATTTGCTTGTATTGCAAAGGTGTAAAAAAACAAATTTCAATCAATTAAAGACGCCGATGGGTCAATGTTTCTACCAAACCTTTGCAACAAATATCTCTTTATAATCCTGGTAACTTGATTCTGGGAATAATTCCCTGTTCTATTATGTTGCAACGATTTCCACCTTTCGTTATAAGCATATATGTCACAAGTTTAGGAAATCTTAGTTTCCAGATTAAAATCAGTTGACGATCTTATAAAGAACAAACATATTTCGCTAAAAAGCATCTTCACTGTCTATAGAGAGCAATAAAACGGATTAAAATTAGAAAAGTCTAGTTCCTTCACAAACACGATCATTCCTCAACTGAAAGCCCAGCAGACTAAACCGACTGTAAGTGTGAACACGCAATAGAAGATAAGAAAACGCACGAAAGATAAAAACCTTTAAAGGCGAAGAAAAAACACGCGTCACTTACACCTCGGTAAACCATTTTTTAATGTTAATTTTTGCATCGATCTTATTCGGCTATCCGTCTTCGGCTATATTCAGGTCCGCAGTAAGTGACAATGTTTGTCTGGTGCCAGCTAAGCTACTGCTACGGCACAGAATAATGTCAAATGCTGTTGGGTAACTCGAGCCCCAACTCTTTGTAATATTGTTTTGAAAAGCCACGTTAAGTGTCAACGCTATTCCATGGGTGGAAGACTAACTTCATTAACCGCCCTTAAATGCTAGCAGTGCAGTGACAAAAATTTCATGAAAAACATTATTTGTTACTGTTTGTTCTCGATCAACAGTGCAACTCACGAGCGGTCTATGTGGTAAAAAGTATGAGATGTACATGTGAAGAGCAAGATGAGCTAGCAGTTTAGGTATATGTATTCAGCTTTGGTACAATATACACCGAAGCACGTAATTTGTCTAACATCGCAAAAAAAACCTTGAAAATAATGCAATGCTAAATAGTGAGTTGATTGTCCAAATCTCGCAACTCCTCAACACTGCTTACTGGTTTATAACCATACAGTTTCATTACTTTGCCACATATCTTCTGTATTTGTGCAACAGTGTCAAACGAGAGATGCTGTCGCCACGATTGCATCGTTTCTGAAGAATTTCTGCTCGTTGCCCATTTGCTGTTTGATGGGTTCTTGGACTGGGTATTTTTTGTAATCCAGTTCTTAACTGGAAGTGTCAAATGTAATCCAACAAAACGGTAAATCTCACTAGAGTATTTTACCGGTTCTGATGCAAGGTCTTCGTATCTGTGTCAAGAAAGCTTAAAAGTTCCATAAACAATGAAGTATATTTTGACATACACCATGCAATTAATACCACCCGTTGGTTTGAAACAATACACACATTTTCGTTTATTATGTGCCTGGGGTCATCAAACTGCTGTCTGGGAAGTTAGTTTGTCCGGCCCGCGCAGATATGCATCTTGACATATCTCATTTTTTTTAACTCAAGTTAATGCTTTTCTACGAACAAATGCTTTTATTTTGCTATTGTGATCAAATATTGCCAGTGAAAGAGACTCTTCAATGTGCCACATATTTTTACTCTTTAACAGTTGCACTATCTGACTCTGACTTCGATTTTGGGTAAGGCCTCTGCAGCAGTATCACAAAAGCGCTTCGGGGATCAAAGTTTGAGAACAGTGATGCATTAGGGCAGGGCTTCTCAAACTTTTTTGCTCTGCGACCCCATTTTAGAAAAGAAATTTCTACGTAACCCCTTGATGGGTATAGCGTTAGCCTATACACGAGAATAATATTTTGACAATAAATTTACGCACATATATCGCAAATCACAGTTTGAGAAGTCCTGCATTAGGGCATGTATATGCTATATGGCCCTCTCGTGTTATTTTCTATGTCAACAGGCGCTCTGTGAAAAAAGTTTGGTAGCCACTGCTGGTATACACTAAAAAACAGTTGTTCACTTTAAGACTTTTATTGTGCTTACCTAATCCTCAAATATTTTCCTGACAACCATTCAGTGTTTTCAGAAACGGGCGCATTACCATTGATCCAATGGTGGTCGCACATAACGGTTGCGTTGACAGTCACGTCCATTTCTGGGTGGATTTTGAGCCTTGAACTTTGTACGCCTCTAGGATCACGTACAAGATGTATGACCTGGTTCAAGTATTTATAAGTTAACATGAGTCCCCAAGCATTCGTTTCTTCGAGCAACCGATATGAACATCACTGTCCCACCTTTAGGTCGTAACTGGGATCTTCCAAAAGACTCTTAAGCCAACGAATGTTGTACAACCGAATGACTTTAATTGCAGAAATCTAAACAAAACGCAGGATAAGGTAGGGTGCAATTGCTAAATTTAAAACAACTTTATCGCAAAGTTACGAAAACGCAAAGTTGTGTTAAAATCAGAACCATATGCCTGATAGGTACCTTTTTGCCTCTACACATCTGATTCATGCGTGGAAGATGAAATGGTCCGCCACAAGCATGACAAGCTCCATAGCGAGGACAGAGTTCTCTTGGGCAGAGGTTTCGCAAACGTTCCCTGAACAAACCGATTGTTGAAAGTGAATTACACAATATAACAAAACATGAAAACAATTTGAACACATTTTTTCGGTCAAATTCGAAGGAGTCTTGTAAGGGTTCGAGCTAACACAGAAACTCACAGCACGCCGGTTTCTGAATTTCCGATATGTGGCGCAACGGAGCATAGGCGTTTACGATGACATTAATTCCTGATTTAGCAAATTGCCGACTCAGCAATTACTGCCATTGCAAACGCCCATGCTCCGTTGCGCCACTTATCGGAAATTCTCAAACCGGCGTGTTGTGAACTTGTGAGTTCCTGTGTTAGTAGCTCTACCCTTGTAAGAAGGTATACCTGAAACAGAAGTTATCTTTTATGCACTGCTCGCTGAGTTCGTGGTCGTAAAAGTCGTATGTCTTGTACAATGAGGCGAAGTCCGGGAAATCACACTTGAGAATACGATCAAGCACTTCAACCTTGTCTTCGGCATGAGTGTTGTCACCACGGTAGCTGGAGAATATCTTCAGTGGCTCAAAGGTGTAAAACACGTCGTGATGTTGATTGAAAAGTTCACCGAGAAATGATGAGCCAGAACGGAATTGGGTCAATATTATGACACCTGCTTAAATAAATTACCTATTTTATGTGGGGCTATATTAGTGGTTCTCAAACTTTATAAATATTTTTTTCTAAAGGTTCATTTGCCATTGGGTCTAGCAATTACATTTCATGACGTTAAATGTTTTTTTTAATGCTTACAAAAAGAGTATGGCAAATTACACATGACAGTGGATAACATCACGCAAGGCTAAAAATAAGCACAAGATCGTTTGCAAACAGTTGCATTTTTTGTTGCTGGTGATGGAAAAGGGCTTTTGTTTAACAATGAAGACTGTTGATTGCACTAAAATTTGTCCATATTTTGAAGGGCTATAAAAAAGTATTGTCCGTATTTCTAAAAATGTCCTTGTGTTTGACTTGGGTCCTTATTTTGCCATATTTTCAACAATTACAGCAAATCAAATCCCTACTGCAAGTAAAAGTAAACCTAGACCGGAGCTGTTATGAGATGCACAAAATATTTTCTGCTTAAAGAGTTGCTGGAACAGATTGCTTTAGGCCAGGGATGAACAAACTTTTTACTCTGCGGGCCGGATGAGTTTAATAATGATTCGCGCTGGCCGCACGCAGTTTACATGCCCTAGCGTCGTCTTTTCAAACTAAGCCTGCGAGGCGATTTTTATAAGGGCGCAACGATATGGTCTTTCTACAATCCCATTTAATCCGGCCCGCGGGCCGTAGTTGTGACCCCTGCTTTCGGCAAGAAATGTGGCATGTGAAATGTCATGGCTTATTCAAATGCAAAGAATTGCTCAAAAACGTTTGTTTCGTTCAGTATGAAAATTTATTTTTTTGGTTGTACTTATTTAGCGCTTCATGTCGATGGCAACAGAGCATATACAAGTGACTCCAAAAATGATTGTAACAAAATCAAGCATTCAGCGGTAACAACGAAATTGCTTTACGTGACCTGGACCGCGAACCCTAGTTTTAGATCCGATATGTTATATAGTTCACACCTTTAAACCCCAACGCGTTCATTGTAGAACAGATTTAATGCTTGTAAATTGCTGTTGATGGATCGGTTTGGCCAACACAACCTTCACGAAATTTTATGCAAAATAAGGTTCGGTTGTGGTGACACATCAAATACGCTGTTTAAAGTGAACGATACGCAAAATTCCTGCACCGCCTAAGATAAGTAAAATATTTTTTACCTCTGGTTTGTTCTGGAAGCTTTTGTTCAATCGGTTGGTAGAATCTTGAATATCGTTTCATGAAGTTGTATCTTTCTTGTACAAGCTTGATCATACGAGGTACCAATTCTGGGTTGATTTTGTACGTATTATTTACCGTGATTTGATGTTCTAAAGTCCTTGGCTCATTTTTAAACCTCATTATGTTTTTGCTGTCGAAAATGAGTCTGTTATTTGTATACCTTGCTTTTCTCGTTTCTGGTTGGATTTTGCACACGAATTGGTCAATCATGATAACGTTGAGAGATGCGGCAAAAAAGGATAAGCAACACAGCCACAGTTTTAAATTCCGCCGGTCAGTCATTTTAGACCGAATCTTAACATTATAAGCTGAAAAAAGGCTGGGTAAAATGTCACAAATCAAAGTGTAACCTTAATTTAGTCTCGTCACTAGCTGCTTAGACTATCTTAATTAAAGTCACATTTTCTACGTTGTTTACCAAACTCTCGCCCTACTCAACCTGCATCTTTACGATCATCGTTGATAAACTGTATGTTGGCCTATGCTCTGATTTATAAGACTTGTGCACCAAATGATGCAGTCCAATTATATCCCTGATACCGCATTAGTGCATTTAGCACACAGAACGACAAACAATGCATGATTTGTTTCTCAAAAGACAATGAGCACATCCGCTCATTAAGGTGCGAACCATCAGTTCAGACACTAAGCAACATTAGCATTGAAAAGTAACTGAATTTTAGTTGGTAAGACTGATTGTGCTGTGGAGGTTTGACGTTTCTTCTCTCCAAAACGTTCTTTGTCTTATTTTTGACAGTAAAATCACAAAACATTCTCTTCATTCTTATTTTTAGCCTCACATTGATTTGTAGTTGTTCTAAACTCTTAAAACATATGGTTGTAGCCTACGTCGGGTCGGGATCTGCTTGGTTAAAGTTTTGAAAACGGATTTGATTCACCAATCGGCCACATTCGTGGCGTAATTTTATTTTGAGATTTTTTTAACTTAAATTTATTTATTTTTCTATGGACCTATTTATTCACGGTTCATGAGTTTTCGTCATGCTTTGCCTCTTTTCGTCACGCCACAATGGCGATGATCTGTTCCTGCACTTTCATTTATTATCTGATTCTGTGTTTTCTGTTAGGCATTAGTTTGATTTAGGAGTGTCGCTGGCAGATATAGCAAAAGTTTATGAAGCTAATTTCGCGCAAAAGCTGTTGATAGTTTCAAAATCCACCATTGAAGACTTTTTTTATTTGAATTCCTCCCAAAAATGCATTGTTTGATAGCCAACCTTTTTGTTAAGATGTATGCACCTAATGCACCAATCACCATTATTAATGTTAAAACCTAATTACACATATTTTTTTAAATCTGTTGTTACTGCTGCAGGAAAATCAATATTATTTTCATTGTGTTGTATACCATGTAAAAAGTTATGATAGACTGGGAATTGTCTATTAAACCACTTCTTTGTGGAAATGGAGCAGCATTGAAAGCTGATGAAGTCGTAAATATTTCAAGAACTTTAATTGAGAAGTAAGTTAAAAAAGTTTGTGTTTTTTCATGAAGATGCATGAATTATTTTTTGTGGGTTTTACAGCAAACAAAAGATTCTCCACCATGATGAGATGCATGGAAACTTTTTTTCTTTGTTTGTTGCTCTCGCTGGACAAGCCCTTCCTACTGGATTTGAAAACAGTCAGTATCATACAGCAAGTTTCCCACATTATGTTTCAAACTGTTAAAGCTGTAAGATTATTCTATTAGCCACTTGCTGTTTTCGAAAACTGCACACCTTTCCATTAAAAAATGCCTAGAATTTTATCTAGCAACTTTCTTATACTTGTTGTGCTTCTTTTTCTGTAGTTTACAATATGCAGAAACTAACCCCTAATTGATGTCCTAACTGGTCATTTTGTTAATGGTAATACATTCCAAACCACATCAATGTGCTCACCAAATTCTGAATGATTTACTGAGCTAACTTTTAAGCATGTAAAAAATACTCATAGACATAAAGTTTAGACCTAAAGTTATGGGTGGTTTGAGTTTGATTACTTTGTCATTTTCAGTTCACAAAGATGACTTTGAGCTGGTTGCTCAGGCCTGCAATGTGGTTTTGCAATATTGCATTGTTCACATTGTGAATTACACCACCAAAACTCAACCAACGGCTGTGACACAAAATCACCTTGTACTTGTTGTAAAGTCACTCTGTGGTAGGTTTGCATGTTTAAATTTTGTCATGACTACATTTAAACATCTTGCCTTTTTAAGGGGATCATGTGTTCCAAAGATCTGATATTATCAAGTTCATTGCTTTAATCAAATCGGTCAACATCCCAATGCTTGTTAAAAAATCTGGTAAGGTTATTCTTATGACAAGAATTTTAAATGTAATTGGATGCTTTTTTCATATCTTTGTTCTAATTTACAACTCACACATGCTATTGGTGTAAAAATAACATGGACCTGCTTGTCTATAAAAAATATCATATCCTGTTAATACCACTACCACTTTGCATTTACATGTGTCTGAGAGGACCCAAAGATACACAATTGTACTGTACATTGTTATGCAACAAAACTCCATTCACATGATCAAGTTTAACGCCTGCTTCAATTTGCACTATATTTAAAATGTCTTTTGACCTAGGAATCAGTCAAATGCACTGAAAGTGTTAAGTAGTGGATAAAAATAGGGACCCAATTTAAATTAGGTGAGAAATGTACATTCATTCTAATAACAGCAAATACAACATGTGGCAGAGCATTGATTAGGACGTAAAATCTCACAATAAGTACATAAAACTATTTTAGTTTTTTGTGGAATCTGGTTGGAAGATATGTTTTTTACTAAGACTTGCTTTTGCAGATCTTGATCAAAACAGTGATGCATCTTCAACTGTTATTAAAGAAGAAGCATCAAACACTTCAAAGGGTGTTTCAAATGAAGATTTGTTTTCAGTATTTGCAGTTTCAACAACCGATATCGACCCAGGTAATAAAAACAGACAAAGATGTGACATGGTAACTACCACCTATTCAACTTGTGTGTTGTGGAAATGCAATGACTTTCTTGCACCACATGCATATATTGCTACATGTAGTGCTGAATTTTAAGATATACTCAAACTTTTCAGGTAAAAATCTCACTATAGCATTAAAACAGAGAAACTTAGAGGTTGTTCAGGCTCTTAGTATTGAGCATGGCCTTGTGAAGTCCTTGCTCGGTCTACCATGCCTCAAACAATATGTTGCCAAGCACCAAGCCATGGTAGAAGCCTGGAAGCTGAACAAAGTTGAATCAGTGGATTTTGTTAACTCTGAAAAAGTTGCCACCTCAACAACAGAAGAGTAAGTAACATGGTATTTAAGATCCTTAAGTTTGATATACGTACTGGTATTGTTCATATTTTGCCAACTTTCACACTGATTTTGTTTATTGGGTGTCTGTTGATTGATGACTAACTAGTTCTGTTTAAAAACTTACTTTACTCTTTGTTGCTAAATCAGCTTTTTTATACAATACCAAATAGATTCAGTGCATTTTAAAGGTCTTTAGTATTAGTATTAGAGAAATAAAAGACTTCATTTTTGTCAGTTGGTATAGGTTGTATGGATATCTTGGTATTTACCTTTGTGTTACAGACTATTTCAGTTACAAACAGACTTGCGACTGGTGAAAGATGCTTGTGATCCATTCATTACCGAACCATTTACCCAAAATGAACTGTTGATAAATGTAGACTTGGTTTTGGGATGTCTATGTGCAGCAGTTAATGTCACAATGGCTGTTAACATCTTGCAGCAAGGTACCAAGGGTCTCATTGTATTATATCAACAAGTTTATATGTGACTCAAATTTACCTAACATATGTTTAGGTGGCTTGGAATCAGCCATAAACCAAGAATGTCAGATTGATGCCTCACAGATTGTTAAGGATGCAGTGAGTAGATCATACCCATTTTAACAATAAAAAATCAAATCATAAACTTATTTTATTTGTCATTCAGTTGCATGTGTGCAAAGCTATGGTTTCTGCTATGGGCAAATCTGCCCATTTTGGCGCAAATGTTTGCCATAACCTTCAATTTTTGGCTCTAAATCAACTTTTGCATGGAATGAAGTCTCTGTATGACAAAAGTGCTTTGTTACCAACTACAAGGTTTGTATGCCAATTTGCTTTATGTAGGAGCAATATTTAATTATTCTACATACTTAGTGACTTTTTTATTGGAATCTCATCACTGGCATCTGAGATAATAAGGAATTTGCTGGTGGAATGTAACACAAATGCATGGAGATATCCACCTAGTTCAGAAAGTCAAAACATTGCCTTGTTTGCAAATGTGATGAATACAGTGTCACCATTACAACAGCTCCAGTACTTGGCTTCCCAGGTACAACTACAAATAAACTCTTAAGTTGATGCTTTAAACTTTTTATTATTTTTAAACTCAAATTATTTACAAAGCTATTTTGTAAGCTGTGGCCAATGTTTTATTACTATGATGTACACAACAAGTTAAAAATGCTTTAATTTAATTACAGTTTCCTGTTTTACAATTGTTAATGGGGGCAGTTAGTATGGCCTTTAATGCTGTGCATGGAGCAAAATTAACTACAAGCATTCAAATTGAAGGTAAGTGTGATAAACTTTCCACAAATAGTTAAATTAATATGTGAACAAAAAAAAAACTTTGTGTTAGATTCAGTGAGCTCTCCCACTGGAAACAAACCGGCTATTCCTGGCCAGGAAGGATTTAGTTACTATGACGATGATGGTGATGATGAAGATTCATCTGATTCTCAATCTGATGAAGGTGATTAAAGTTTTTTGTATTCACTCATTTACCTCCACTTTTTATGGAAATCTCTGAAGCATTTTTATCTTGTTGATTTATCGACTTTTTTACAACCTGTCTGTCATAAACTTGAGTCTACACCAGTGATTCTTAACCACGGCTCTTAGCGCTGCATGCAGCTCCTAAGTCCCAATTACTTATATTGCAACTTGCAGCAGATGTCCACCAAAACCACCAAAATTGCTTTGTTATGAGATCTCATTTTTATGGCTCCTTACACACTTAAAAAACCTCCATTTGGCCCCAACTTTTAAAATGGTTGAGAACCACTGGTCTACACTATCAAATTACTTTTTGCATGATAACTTAACCAAAGCCTATATAAACACAAAGTGTCCATCCAATTGTTTTGCGATACAGCCTTATGAAAGCCATCTTGTTTCCAAAAAATACAGCTGGTATAGGAAAAACACATTAATTGTTTGATTTAAACTAGATAGCTTTAGCATGATTTTGATCAGCAAAATTAAATGAAACTTTTGGGTTCTAACAATTCAGATGATGATGATGATGAGACAATGCTGGGCTCATGGGGCAGGAAGTTTTTTGATATGGGATCTCCCGAAGAGACCAAATCTGAAACACCATTGTTGTCCAAATCTGAGTTGCCAACAGTTGAAACCAACAAACCATCAAGGTAAACCATTCAGATCTCCCAATTGATTTTTTGGATTATTTTACTGTTGGAAAAAGTTTAATATTGTCTTTCTATTTGCAGAAGCGCCAGCAGCAAAACTATTACAATGGCATTATCGCCAGATTTCTTACCTGAATCTATGCAAGACCAGGTGATTGTTAATGTGTTTAAACTTACAATTGAAGTAAATTGATTGTTTTGTTGCTCAGAACTAAAATTGTTTGGTTCACTTTTTTAACTTTGTTTTTTACTATTTTGATGTACTTCTTTACAAAAATGGATGTTTACAGTTTTTGCAGTTGCTGTCTAGCATTATGAAAATGGTGGTTGACAGCATTATGCTCTCAAAAGTTGAATGGCTAAAAAACTATTTCTGCCAAAATTTGTCAGACAAAATCCTCATGGACATTGCTGACATGGTGAATGAAATCGATGGTGATGGAAAAATTATTTCCACAGAAGGTAAATAGGTTACAATCAAATAGTGAAGATTGAAAAATAATTGTAAAAACTTGCAGGTATTGCCATCATGAGCTTTGTCACAAAACTCCTTTCCACAAACCTTTTTGACCTGGAAAAAAGATCAAGAATTGCAAAGATATTTTTGGCGAAACACCTTGAAAAGGAAAACCAACTGTTCCTGGGACCACTTGCTGCTTCAATTTTGGCCCAGGTATTATAATGTTTCAAACACATATTTTTGTTTAGTCTAAAAGATTGCATTAGTCAGAAAACTTGGATGTAACTTTTTTTTTTTTACAATTTTTTTCCTCCTTTTTAATGATACATTACTGAGAATAGCCCTTTATTATTAATTTTAAGTATCTTATTAAGACTGTTAGATGTTGAAGCAGTTGGCTTTTACAATGTTACATATAAAACTTCTCTACAGCATTTGATACAACAACAAGAAATTGGAAAAGGTTCATCTGACAGTGCTGAAGTTATTTCCTTCATCAATTCTCTAGTTCACTACTACCAGGTATGCATCCCACATATATTTGCTTTTTTACTCATTGTATGTTGTAACAATTTTTCAGGGGCGTAAAGCAAATATTAAACCATGTATTATTGTATTTAGAACCAGGATGAAAAAGCCAAACAAGATGTTGGAGTTGAAATGTTTCAACTTGTATTGTTCTTGTTCCACACATTGACCAGTCATGGGCAGGAGACGTTTTTGCTGAAGGTATGTTTGACTATAAGCAATATGTTCCTTGAAATGAAATGTCCATTTCTTTTGGAGTGTTTTGTTTGTCTGAGAATTATTTCATATTTTTTCTGTTTCTGCCTAGCTTTGTTGAGAAGTTTTCGTAAGTGTCTGGTATCCATTTTACAACTTAGCCAAGCTCCAAGCTTTGAAAATGGATGTGACGTATTAAATACTTGAGTATCTGCTTGATTTAGCCCATCACTATTAGTTAGAGAAATAAATTTAAAATGTTAAACTTTGTACCTAGTTTGGCTTTACTTAGTAACCAGCTAATTTACCACATTTACCAAAATCTTTAAGCTAGTTTTGGTTTTTATTAAATATATACTTAAATTTCACAAAACCTGTTGGGGACAAGTGTAAAGAAACGTTTACTGTGCTTTGTAGGTTGCAACTGGTGTTGCTTGTCTTAAACCATCAACATGTGAACCACTGTGTACAGCTCGATTATTGCTCCTGTTTGACTACTTGTTGCATGGATTCTCTGCTCCTTCATCACAACTACTACATCAGGTACAGAAGAGTAGCTGTACATAACCCTTACATGCTCTGCAAAAAAGGAAACACTGCTCTGCAAAAAAACATGAAACTTTTTCCATATCCATATATTGTATGTAGTATTACTGTTGTTTGAAACAATATTTAAAAACATTTTCTGTTTAGAAAGTTTATTTATATTTTTTAAGGTTACAAATAATATTGTTTACATTAGTCTGAAATACTTTCTCATGGTGGATTGCTGAACCACCAATCAAACACTTCAAATAATAAAATTAGCTTGCACTTCAGAGATAGGCAATGTAGAATTGTGAAACTGTCCTGCATGGCCTATTCGTAATGTGGTATCAATCCATGCTATTACAGGTAAAATGGAACTTTCAAGCTGTCTGTGGTGTGCTCTCCACTGACCTAAAGCCAAAAGACAGAATGATGACAACAAGAGAATGCTTTGACAGCAGCAAATTGATGTTTGTTTTCAATGATGTCTACAAGCCCAAGGAAGAAACAAAAACCAAGGATAAGGAGAACAAGGACATTGCTTCATTGATTTTTCCTATTTTGATTGCAAAACCTAACCAAGAATCTGCCGCAAATGTATGATAGGTTTAATTTTTTAGAATACTTGTTACAAAACATCTAAATTGTTGTTGTAAAAGCAGAAGTATGGGAAAAATCAGCCAAAATTGTACGAACTTTTGCAAGATGTAGGAAGTGCTTTTGATGAAGAGAAACGTCTTGTAAATGAAAAGGTAAATGTGCAGCCTGTGGAAAATAAATTTGCATGGTCTGGTGAATTCATTGTGTAATTTTCAGGCTTTGAACATCATTCTGAAAGATGCTACATTTTATGACAAGCTTTTTGGAGCATGTGTTTCTTGTTTGGAAGCTGGAGAGAAACTACAGTCAGCAGGTGTTATGAATTTGTATTATTTTTGTTGTTATTAGGGATGGGTTACATACTACAGAGAATTTTTTTTAAAAAAATTTACATTTCTTGGATGACTTTAGCTTCATAGTTATGGGTCCCCTTCCCTGAAGGGGACGCATGTTGATTTTACTCGATTTTTTTTTTCTTCCCTGAAGTTTGTCCACCCCATTTTGCCATGAAATGTTTGATGGATTTCGATGAAACTTTCAGAGATGGTAAATGTGGTTATGCAGATGTGCCATCTACTTCGTTTGACTTGATAACCCCAGTATTTACCCCGCTAGACCCCAAAATGTAAAACGTTTTTGTAAGTTGCTGCGCACCACAAACAGAAAATTTCTGTAGTGTAATAGTATAATATAGGCAGCATAACATATGTTACTTGTGTTTGTGCAATATTGGTGGACGTTTTTGCACATGTCAGTGAGAGGGGGTGGTAACAGCCTTATGACGTCAGAAGTGTAAACGAAACGTCAGAAGTGTAAAAAAAATGCTAATGACACCTCTAGTGGTCAGAATTTTAAACATTGGCCGATTTGAATAAAATTTTACAGGACTGTTGTTTGGGTCATTGTGGTTTCATATTTTATACTTTTGGGTGTAGAACCCCATCAGTTACCCCACTAACCCCCTAAAATGCGTGAAATTTTTAAACAGTGCCAAAATTAAATGAAATTGGACAGCTTGCAGAATACTTTGTGGACGTTTTTGCACATGTCAGTGAGAGGGGTATTAACAGCCTTATGACATCAGAAGTGTAAACATATGTTGCTAATGACACCTCTAGTGGTCAGAATTTTAAACATTGGCCGATGTGGATAAAATTTTACAGGACTGTTGTTTGGGTCATTGTGGTTTCAAATTTTATACTTTTGGGTGTACAACCCCATCAGTTACCCCACTAACCCCCTAAAATGGGTTAAAATATGAAAACATTGTCGGAATTAAATGAAATTTGGACAGCTTGCAGAGTTTGTCATTTATAGGTGTCGATTGTTGTGTTTAACCCTGTAGTTCCAATATTTACCCCTCTTGCCCCCTAGTATGGGTGAATTTTTTAAACAATGTCTGAATTGGATGAAATTTGGATAACTTATGAAGTGTGGCATTTATAGTTGTTGTGTTTTACCCTGTTGCCCCAGTATTTCCCCACTAGCCCCCACAAATGGGTCCATTTTTTAAACAACAATGTCGGAATTGATTGATTTTGTTTTCAGATAGAACACAAAATAAAAACACTTTGAAAAATATATTAATGAAATGAAATTTGAATAGTTTGTACTCCATATAGCATATTTATTTTTGCACAGTACCTATCACTGTGTTTGACTTTACAATACCAAACTTTCTCATTGTTAACTCTTGAAATGCATTATTTACAAATTTGCATGTGTGGGGACCCATGAGTTTCTGCTTGCAGAAACAACCAAGGTTATAAAAGACAGTGGATGATATGGGACCCAATATAAAATAAGCATAGGGAATATATTAGTGTTTCAAAATAGGTTGTAGTGTATATGCAAGGGCAATATGTGCTAAGCCACCCTTCTAGTTTACTTTTATTCTTTCTTATCGAATTTAACCAAAACTTTTGATGGTAGTTATTCAGATCATGTCTCATTCACAAAGTTTCAAAAATATCATTATTTAGTTATGATTGCTTTTTTGGGCTCAGCGCATCCTCAGTTTCAGACATAAAAAGGTTTGTTTTTTACCTTGATTGTTGTTTTAAGCTTTTCTTATTTACAGAATCTGATGAGTGGAGCAACTCCTTGAAATACACATTTCAGGTTGTGTGGAGATTACTCAAGTCCCTTCCACCATCTGAATCTTTCCTAAAAATGTAAGTTGCAATGCAGTCATTCCGCAATACCCCACATACTAGTCACACTTATTGCGTCCAGGTGGGATGGTTCAAAGCATGTTTTCATCTTCTTTGAAGTTCGGCATGGTTTATTTTGTGTAATGCTCGGCTTAGTACATGCGACTGTTCTGCCGAGCACCGAGCATTACAATTTGCGATGCTTGGTATCTAGTACTTGGGGTTTTGGCTCGGTTTGGCCCATCCTATGTTCTGCCTCATTTACGCAACATATTGATCTGGTTACATGTTAAAAATATTTTTGTAGGTGTGAAAACGGAGAAGCAAGCAGCACCTCTGAGTTTCTCATGGCTTTCTATCATATAACAACAAAGCTGGATAGCAATACATCTGCGACTACTCCCACTGCTGAAACTAATGCAGTGATTGGTGCAACACCGGAGAAAAGCATTGTAATGGATGGACAACTGAAACAGCTTATAAAATTGTGTGAACAATTTCTTGCATCCATAGTCCATCTTACATCAACACATTCCAGTCCATCACCTTTGCAGGTTTGAAAATAAAGCACTTTGGAATTCTGGCAAAATTATGTGATACAATATGAAAATTCTTTGACTTTTTTACATTGTTGATCCTAAATCAAATCTTAGTTTTTTAACAAACAGTAAAAACAACTTATTGATATTTTTTTGCCATACACATCTATCTATATTGTAACTGTTTATACCATAACTTTTCAACAAATTTGTAAGTCAATCTCGACCTTATGCTTTAATCGAAATATTACTTTCAATACAGATGATGGTCCTAAGATGTATTTTGAACCAAACCCAAGTACAGCTATGGTCCAAATTCTTGAAATCAATCGATGCAGCTGATCCTTATGATGCGATGCCTCTAGTGAGCGAATTACTTACAGTTGTCCTACAAATGGTGACAGCACATGCAACATTATGCAGGTAAGCATGTTATACAAAACAACAACACAATCACCTGGGACAAAAGGCTGTTCAAATGCAAAATTTCTGTCAATTACTACCTGTCATAAACTGTTGCAGTGATAAACATGGTGTATGTAAAACAGCATAGTGTAAAACCGACCTTTCTGTTTTTTGCTTCACCCGTTTATTTTTTTGAAGAAACCAAATTCTTCGCTTGGCTCTGAAAGAGGAATACTCTTCGTGGGATGAATCTAATAAAGAAGCTCTGTTGGCTGTGATGCAGTGTGTGGATGTGGATATGAAACGAACAACAGAAGGATGCACCAATATTCCTTTACCACTGTCAATTTCAGAAGTTCTTGCAAGCTGGAGTCAATTGCGACAACAGCTTGTAGTTTACACTGTAAGTATTAGAAATTTTTAAAGAAGAAAAATAGAAGGATTTCACTCTATAGGAATTGTCTCAAATAGCAAGTTTTAAGATTAATTTTAATATCCACAATCATAAACAAACAGATAAAGTTGTATCAAAAGTCTATTATTTACTTAGTAATCCTGTAATTTTTCTTGACCCAGTGGCAAAGTGCCATAAATTTAAACGCATAACGTTTAAATTTATTTACATAAGAAGTACTCACAACTGTTGCGTTCCTTTAAGTTACTTTAGGAAAATACGCTTACCAAAACACTTAAAGTAGGTCTAAAACAGTGATAACTAAAGGCATTCTAGTATTATTTTTCTGCACTAAAAGGAGTCAATATACCCTGCTGGCATAGGCGTCGATTTTTTAGAATAAATTTTCTTTTGTGGGGTGGCAAAATTTGGTCAGGTTCCTTACGTGATCAAACCACACCACGCTACTCGTTAAGGTTTGTAGATGGCATTTCGCGGATATGGGCAGGGTATAAACACGTATATTACTATGCACTCAATCTTGCTAACTTGGACGTAACAACTATGAAAGTCACGTCACAAATCGTCCATCTATATGCGTAGTTATGACGTCACAATGCGTTAGTTATGTGATCACAGCAGTGTACTGGTTTGTGGCGGGAAAAGTGTATCTCGTGCTGGGTAGCGTTATTTATCCGAAGTAGTGTGGTTCAAAAGGTAACATAACGCACAAAACGCCACGTAGCATGTGATCCATAAACAGAGATCTGTAAATTAATTTTACAAGTTCAATTTTGCAAAAGTATCGAATTGGCATTGTAGTTTCGACACGAAATTTGCGCACATGGGTGGCCGCTGCAATTAAATTTTCGTGCATGGAAATGGAACTCTGTGTAACTATATAATCTCCAACTGCTAATTAACATCCACAACACCTAAAAACTTGAAATTTGCCATTGTTACGTCCTGTTCAGACTTGTTCTGGTGGAGCAAAAAATCACTGAAGCGAGCAGCGCAAAACGGGTTTTCCCCATGCGTTGTTTAAAAACAAAAGAGATTTCGCGGAGCTTGCTTTGCACATGCTCGAAAGTCGAAATATACCGACCATTAGAAAGAGCGCATGTAAATGAAAGAAACCCATATCTGTAATGCACGAATATAAATACGGCCAGGCAATTTCTGGGGTGGCAGCATAGCTATTTTATAATGGCTGCCACCCCAGAGATTTTTTGTGGGGAGGCCCGCCACCCTAGCCACCCCGGGAATCGACGCCTATGCCTGCTGGTAATGTTATCAAAGTATCCCTAAAAAATGTTTTAATTTTTGTCTACAGAACACTAACAAAGATACACTAAACAACTGCCTGCAGTCGCATTTCCGGGCGTTGTCATGCAGCTCAGACAACAGCGCAACCAAGACCACCACAGTCAGTCTACTGCTGGTGCAGGACCCGCTGGTAAGCAACAACCACCTATTCTTCTGCGTGGTAAAACAGCCAAACAAACAATCACATCTATTTTAGTATCTGCTGTGTGATGATCTGGTCGTGTGGATCAAGGATTGTACGTCGCCATTTGCTGCCCAGGTCTGCGACACCCTAGTGCCATTACTAGCCGATGTAACATGCATGGACGGCTACCACCAAATCAAACAGGCTTTGGAAAAAGTAACAGGCGGGCCAAGCGGCTCTGAAGAAAATTCTGACACTTTGGACTTTTACTCCCTCAGAGTAAGACGAAATATTTACCTGTTTGTAGTTGAAAATAGAAAACGGTATTTTTTACTATTGAAAACCTTTGTAGGGTGCGTACAATATTCTCACCAAGTACATCGACCCTGCTACTGGAATTAAGAACAAAACTGTAGCAATAAAATACCTGACATATTTGGAGGCCTCGCTCAATGATCATAGCATGCAGAGGTAACGCTATTATAACTCTTAACGCTAATTAGTCACAAATGTAAAACTCGATGCACACCTGTTTTACAGCGACAGCATTGCCACTGAAATACTTTTTGTTTTTCTTTAAGGGCCCTGAACAAGTTCTTTGCTTCTGATGATGCAAATGAATCTGCTTCTATAAAAACTGATGCTGAAACAAAAACTCCCGTTACGACGTTTAAAGGTAACTGTTGATTGTGGCTGTTACATTGAAGTATTGGCGAATTTACCGATTGTCTTGGTATTTTTATGTAAAGGAAAAGCTGGAAGTGGGAAGGGAAGCATTGTTGAGTTGATGCTGACAAACAGAATGCTGACGTCAGCAGAATATTCCAACCAACTGCTTCAGTTTATCGCCAAGCTGTGCAAATATGGTATTATTATTTTTTTGTTTTCTGTGACTTTGACTTACATTGTGAGGAGATTGCTAAACACTACTTTCTTTTTTAACAGCCTTTTTAGTGTTAAAGTTTTTTAGTCTATTTCACATAAAAATCTCAACAGTTAATGTAGTTGATACATTTGTCTAGTACAGTGGTTCCCAAACTGTGGGCCATGGCCCAGTACTAGGCCACCAAGACATTTTCAATGGGCCACAGAGCCATTCGAACAGATTCTACTGTTATGCTATGCTGTAGATATTATGCGATTTGTTTTGAAAAACATAATATTTGCAAAGAATTCCGAATCTTGTCGCCAAATTTCAGGAGCATGTATCTCATTAAAAATAAATTGCTAGAAACCATTTCGCCTGTTTTTGAGGTTTTTTTTGTTTGTGCCCAAATTTACAGCACACAGTGAGCCACGAATTGCTATTAAATAGACATTTGGGCCACAGACCAAAAAAGTTTGGGAACCCCTGGTCTAGTATATATGGGGTCAATGTTGCTTAAAACGCACTTTTGACATGAATTTTTCACCAGTTAATCTTCATTTCAAACATTAACACTTTTCACCACACAAAAGAATAATGCTTTAATTTCACCCAGTAAAAACACATATTTTTTTTTTATGGTTTCCACTAACTGACCATTAACTTTGCAGCGAATGGAAACGATTCTCACGCTCAAGCCTGTCTTGGTCCTATTTGCAAGCAAATGTGTGATTTCAACCTCACTCCTGCCGAGATGAGAGACTGGGTTTCCAAGTTCGATCTTAACGCTGTTACCGATGACGGTGTTAGCCTTCGTGACGACATCTCCTCTGCTCTGCTATCTCTCTCGCAGTTTGTGCTTAGTGAACACTGGTAAGCCCAATACCATTTGTAGCTTACTTGAGCGGGTCGATATTGGGTCAAACCCGATTTTTTTCTTGGTAAAATGAAACTTGCAAGAATGTGCCCAGTCATCCCCGAACCAATTCCGTTTTATTCTAATTCAATACCGATCCCGTCCCGAACTCCAAAATTTTCAAATCTGAGTATAATTGATAAAACGTCGCTCACCAGGAAGACATAGGTGGCCGCCATTTTATACGATTGCAGTGATAGGGAAAAACAACATCGTAAAAATGGAGAGATAGTCTAATCGTGGGTTCCTATAATTCTCAGATTTGCTGATGTTTGTACCTCATCCAACGCCCCGGATGTTAATAATAGCGATCTTTACACACCTTGCAACAAAATGTATTCACTTCATTTGAGTTATTTGCAAATTGATTATACTTCTATTAAAACTACCCGTTGGTCGCTGTTAGCACTACTAAAAGAATACTAATGTAAAGTGTAACATATTGTAGTCCGGTGGACCAAAAGTTGGCCTTACATCTTCTTGATGCGATACTCCCAATTGACACAAGTCCAGAAGTAGCCGTAGTCAGTTTGCAGGCGATGTCACCTAAGTTTGTATCTATCCTTGCCACACTGGCTGATGCTGAAAACGGAAAGGGACACACCAAGTTGCTGCATTACGTGCTTTGGTGGCTGGATGCCTGCGCGTTGATGCTTAAAGACCATGAAAATGCTAGTCAGATGCATGCTCAAAAAGAGGTAACCGTTTTATTAGCTGTGGTTTGTAGGGATGTGCCAAAACTGCAAATGTTCTGTTTGGTCGAGCACCGAGCATCTCAAGTTAATGCTCGGTGCCTTATGACGTCACAAAAACTCCCCATTATACGTTAGTTTCAGCTCTACAAGATCTTTTACGTCACCAGCGGTGTATTACGCTGTACATGCCCATGCACTTCATGAAGTGCGCGTTTTTCCACCATCTAATACATTTGAAAAATCATTAGTTTTTTTTATAGACACCCTTTCGAACACTAGCTACGTTTGCTAGCAGGGCATGATAGGCAAATTTAATGCTCGGGTCAGTTTGTGCAACTGCCCTGCCGAGCAGCGAGCATCAAAAACAGCGATGCTCGGTACCGAGTACTCGGGTTCTGGCTCGGCTCGGCCCATCCCTAGTGGTTTGTACAGGCGTGTGTTTAAAAACTGACATTTCTGTTTTTTGTCAAATTCGTTGTTATCTTTTGTTTTGTGTCTGACAGAACGATATCACACGGGCGGTATCGACCTGCAGTGCGTTCCTCATTTACGTCGGGAATGTGCTTTCAGCTCTAAAAGCCAAGCTCACCGACACAACAGAGCAGCCTGAGGAAGGTATTCATTATTCATTGCTTGTTTTTTTAATGTAGTTGGCTGTTGGAAAAGACCTTTGAACAACAAAATGTGCAAGACTATACACGGATATGTTCCTTTATTCTTGTGGTCTCAATCCCTGATGATGGCATGACAATTTGCCGAAACGTTTGAATTATAAAGCATGTCAGTTTTTACATCTATTTAGGGCCGTTGTATTCGTCATTAAAGTGTGCAAAATATAGAAAAAAGTATTTCATAATTCGTTACCTAGTTTTAAAGTTTGCTGGTCATTATACTATGATCAGGCGATTTGTTTGAGCACAAAAAAGGTTACTAAAATGGCGACCAGCTCTAAGTAGGATTTGCTCGTATCTATTTCATCCAACTTTGTGTGACATTATTAGCTGACTCGGACATGGAAGATTTACTGGATGCGAGTTATGAGCATGAGTGTGATTTCGAGGAACCGGATATGGATGCTGGAAATGAAGACGAATCCTCTCAGGATGAGGAAGGACTGTGGAACAAACTGTGCACATACACAATTACACAGAAGAAGTTTATGAACCAACATTGGTAAGCATTAAGGCTTTGAAACTGTTGCAACATTTTCCCCGATTTATATGTTGCATAATGTACAATTGGATTTTGTTTTTGTTTTTGACGTTTGGCCTTATGTTAAAAAATGTATTTAAGAGCAATGTAGGACGTGTTTGTGGATTAATATTTTGCGTTTTTCGCAAAATAGACGAATTTGTACTTTAAACTGAGTTATTCGATTATATTAATTGGAAAATGATTTGCCTCATTTTTTGTCACCTACGTATCGAGTTCTTTCTATCAGGTATCATTGCCACACATGTGAGATGGTGGACGGGGTTGGAGTGTGCACAGTATGCGCAAAGGTCTGTCACAAAGGCCACGATCTCACATACGCCAAGTTTGGCTCATTTTTCTGCGACTGTGGTGCCAAAGAAAACAAGTCATGCAAGGTATAAAATTTAACTGACATTAAACTTAAAAAAATAGTTTACGAAAGTGTGTTTTTGATAAAACTACTGGATTTTCTAAAATCTGGTTTGTGCTTTTTATAAAGTGGTGATTTTCGTAAAGTGGTGCTTTTACGTTATTAACTTGAATGTTACAATTTGCGTCACCAGCTTGAACGTTTTTTTAACAATTAAAGATAAACAAATATTTCAATTGAACTAAAAAAAATAAAAATAAAAATAATTTGCAGGCTCTGGTGAAGAGAGTTCCAGGCAGCGACAAACTGGCTTCAGGTGTGTCCGCATTTTCCGACTCGTCACGACCTGCATCAGCGTCCACATCTGCATCTAATGTCGTCCCTGTCTCTACATCCACTTCCGCAACTTCACAAAAGACCGCTGAACCAACGGCAAGTTGTTAAAACCTTCATATGCTTTCACCACTCTGCTACTGTTATTGTTTGTATTGATAGTGCAGGCTTATTTCTGCAATTTAGTTTTTGCGCTCAAACATCAGCGGTGTTAGCAAATCAAGACATGATTTGCTTAGAATAAAATTAAGTAGGTCACTTTTAACATAGATTTCTGAATGAATACTGTTGTAACTTATGAGCAATACCAAATCGAATGTTGCGAAACACTGTTTTTGAACGTTGAAGGATACAGGTTCTCCATGCACCATTTACAAATTCTGCACTTTGTACAGTATATACATGTCTTATGTAATACATGACTTCGTACAGTAAACATATAAAGTACTGCTGTATGAAAAATACCGACAAGTCTAAGGGCGTTCACCCTTCACACACAAAAAAACTTCATTTTTTACCACAATTATTTGTCCTTCATTGCCAGTGTCGACAACTTTAATTCGAACACCAACTTTTCACAGGCGACCACAGCCACTGATCAGGCCACCGCTACAGCAGCAGCAACAGCAGCAGCAAAAGCGCTTGGAAATTCGGCCAAACCACCGCAGAGGTACATGACAAAACTCAATTCACTTTTTGATTCAAATTGTCAACCATTTTCAATTTACCCTAGAACGCCGAAGTACGTGACTGGTAAACCTCTAAATGTGGAGGCAAGCACAGCGGACTTACTTCGACTTATGGAAAACCCTGGTGCAGACGTGAGTGATGAGAATTTACCACAAGCGAAGGGGGTTGTTGCAACTTTGTTGAAAGTGCTTGGTGTCATGCAGAGTGTTATTCACACCGAGGATTACAAGCTCAACTCAGGTATATCGCCATCTCCTAAATAACTTGTTGTAATAATATACTATGCGTCTGCAAAAACATGCAAAGCAAAGCAGAAACACGCTTTAAACGAGTGGTGCTTAAATTGGGTTGTTTTTAGGCTTGTTTAAACCATGTTATTGGAGAAATTATCCTCTAAAGCTGACAAAGTGAACCTTTTTAATCATAAGATCTGTACCTTGACATGTTAAAGGGAGTGGGCGTAAATTGGTTATTAGTCAGAAAAACAACAACTAATTTTGAAAACCACTGGCATTTATCATACCTTGTTAATGAGGGTTTTAATCCTTCTTGTAGTCTTGGTTTCGGGGTTTATTGCTAACCAAGGTATTGTGTTGGTTTTATTAACAGCAAGTAGCACATTGCGTGCTCTGAAAGCAATGGAGGACTTACATCAGTTACAGAAACCAACAACATCAGTTGATACACTCATGGTTCCAACACTTGGCTCACAAGAGGGCGCCTTCGAAAATGTAAAAGCCAATTTTACTGGAGAACAGGTAAATCCCCAAAATATTTCATGTGAAATAATTATTCGAAACTTAATATCACTAACTATCACCGAAAATATATATGTTAATTCTTCACGTAAATTTAAATGCAGTCACTTTCTGGTAAAGTTATGTTTTGTTTTAAACGCTATTAAAACCGTACCTGGCTGACAAATTTTGATAGCAACAAGTTTATGTCTGGAATGTGCTGAGGGTGATTATATTGAATAGTAATCAGACCCTCCAACAGAAGACATGGTCATTGACGACCACTATTGTTTTATCATGTAATTTCGCAGAAACTGAAGATGCCAGTTGGGGGAAATATTCATGTAAATCGATTGACTGATTTTGTTACTTGGCAAATATTTTCCATTCTCATTAACCTGAAATGTTGTTTCTCAATTGCCTAGCACGCCATTCTCACCAGATTTAAATGTATTTTCACAGGGTCAAACCATTCGTCAACTGATCAATGCTCGGTACATTCGTCGAGTAGCAATGTGTTGCCTGGCAACAACAGCAGGTAAGGTATCATAGCAACCATAGACTATGCCACAATATCACGGTCACCATTATTAAATTCCTACACAACAGGACGTCGCCAACATCTCGCCGTCAGCCATGAGAAGACCAAGGTAACTCTGCTTCAGCTGTCAGCTCTACTGAAACAAGCGAACGTGAGCAAACGCAAGTTGACACTTACACGACTCTCGACCACAGCCATGCCCTTTTCTGTTACTACTATAACAGGTGTGCCTTGTTGTATTGTGTCACATGTTGAACTAGTGTATAGATTATAGAGTGTTTAACGACTATCAGCGTTCAAACACTGAGCATGCTTGTAACTCTTAAGATCAAGCCTTGTTGCATCAATAATTCAGTGATGCCGATCCACAAATGGTGGGTAAATGAAGCTAGCCGCTGCAGATACTGCACCGGCCAGAATATTTATGATATTGTTTTTTTTGAAAGGAATGCACTATCTTTAATTGACTGTCTCAAACTCAATATAAACGTAAATTCAGATAAACGCCATACAGTGTCACCCACTAATATAGTTAGGGAGGAACTTATTTTACATTATTGAAATGTCCTAGCCATTTCTAAAGTTCATGAATACATAACACAACACATATCTAAAAACTAAATGAAACTAAGCAAAATCAAATATAACCATTGAACCATTTGTGAACAGCAAATCCTTCCAACGACGAAGTTTTGGCCGTTTGCGGTTTAAAGGATTGTCACGTGCTGACGTATGCGTCCACCCCAGCAGTGATCGTCCCATCAGGTTCAGTCACACAACATCTGGTTTTGCATCCGCAACTTGCCACAAACAACTACATCATACGGGCTGTGTGGCTTCCCGCATCTCCCAGTATGCTCGCACTAGTTACAGCCGACTTTATTAAAATCTACGATCTGTCAAAGGTATTTGAATAGTTTGATTTTGTTCCTGCGATGTTACTTTGTGTATTAGCTATTTCTTTTGCCTTTTTTAATAAGGAAAATTTCACCAAACGTTGCAAAATTTTTCCATGTGCTGTAAATTATGTTCAATATGGTGCTTCGGATATTTTAACACCAGGCAGTTATGGCGTAAAACTACATTCGTTGCCACGTTTAATAATATATAAAAACAAAACTTGATCTTTTGGATAATTGCCCCAACGATTTGCAATAAGTCAAGTGGCCAAGAAAAAAACTCTGTAGAAAAGTGAATTTGATTTTCTAGGACATTCTTTCGCCTTGTTTTTACCTTCTTTTGCCGACCGGAAAAATTCGGGATGCCACTTTCATTGGAGGAATGCAAAGTGACGTAGACACCTGTATAGCAGTGATGTCATCGACTGGTTACATTTACGCACAAGTTCTCAACCACGAAAGTCTGGCTGTTCACGGAACCTTCTATCTAACAGACGTTCTGTCCGTAAGTTAACCTTTTGTAATCATAAATAATATTCATTTATGTTGTAAGTAGGAGTTAAATTGGCGAATGGCATATGTCTTCTAGATTGCATTCTTGTGTTGCATCTGTTTTGTTTATTAAATAAATCTGTAGATAAAAAAGACAGTTTGTCTCTATTTTGTCCATTAAACTCTTTTCAAATGTTTATGGATTTCATTTTCGCTCATTTCTTGTTTAAATAAATTCACTGATATAAATAAGTTTAAGTGTTTATAAAGCTTTCAGTTTTTACATTAAAACACAACTTTAAAGCTTGATCTTTCATACCTGTTCTAACATGCAACTTTGATCACAGGTCAATCACGATCAATTGAAGGAAAGCGGGGGTCAGATTGGTGGTGGAGGGCTCTCCGTGTATTACTCCCACTCCCTTAAACTTCTCTTCTTCAGCTATGTTAATGGCAAGAACTTTGCTGCCTCCGTCGACAGCAAGATTGAAAACACTGTCACTATTTTCCCCATCGACTACAAAGTAAGTTCTAATATCGAGTGAAATAACTTCAACCTTACCATATCAATATTGTTTTTCCACTGCAGGCCAGCAATGGTGGAAGTGGTTCTGCGAGGAATGGTTCGAACGCTTTGTACGAATGGTCGGAGGTGGTGAACCATTCAGGGTTGGTGTTTTCCTTCTCACACTCCCAAGGTTGCCCTGTGGTGATTATGGTGGAACCAGACAAAATATCTTTGCAGGAAATTAAGGTACAGTAAACACCAAACGAACATTAAAAGTAATTTTCTGAACGTCTGAACTCACATAACCGATAAACTGATAAAACATATGCGTCAGACGTTTTCGTAATTGTATTGTTATTATAAGAACATGAGGTTTGCTCTCATAACAATAATTTCCTAAAAATAAAACTTAACACAACTAATTTCATTTCCTAAATTAAAAAAGCAATCCAAATTGCTTACATATCAATAACCAGATTTTCCGTTTCAGGGACTATCAGCGAAAGCTAAGATTCAGGATTTGGTGGCAGTGCGACATGCTGGTTCATCAGCAACACCGAAAGAGCCAGGAGAAAGGACGACTATCATTGTTTTGTGTGAGGATGGCTCACTGAGGATTTACCTTGCTTCTGCCGAACACACTGGATACTGGCTTCAGCCTAAACTCCAACCGTCCGTTGTGCTCGGTAAAACTGTTTTTACGTCGTCTGTCAATTTTTTCTCTACCCACTTTGAGCACAAAAATTGATGTAAAAATGAATAAATGTTGCACCATATTTTTACCCTATTTGCAAGGACAAGGGGTTATTTTATTATGAGTTGTTAAACCATAACCGGGGACTTTATTTATTCATGTCTGTATTTTTCAAAAAAGGAGCTCTATTATCTTTCAAATTGTCAAAGGGCAACTATCCTTTCATAAACATTTATTCTTACTTTTTTTCTAGAACGAAGTCAGAAAATAATTGGTCTTGCACATCAAAAAATGACTCAAAAAATTTTAATTAAAGATTAGAATCAATATTGACACCAATTTAAACAAGGCCACTAAATTAAGATCCATAATTTCAGGTACTACCGGTTTGGGAAGAAAAAAGCAGAGCCCGCATGCTTTGCAAGGTAAGTACAGCAAAATTATGTTATAACCCTAAACCCAGAAATCTGCAACTTAGTTTCTTATATGCCAGCTTTGGACAAAGAAAGAGACGGAGAGGAAATCACCTTCCCGGTTGATTTTTTTGAACACTGTCAAGTTTTCAACAACAACGATATCGAATTTGGAGGAGATCCCTTACAAGTGTACAACACTGCGCAGATCAAGAACAGACTTAATAGCACCGGTGAGTTTTGTTGTCCAATTCTCAATTGCAGTGTTTCCAAAAAAGTTTTTGGATTCAGTTAATAGACAACGGGATTTAGTTTGATAAATTAACATGGAGTAGATGGTCTAAACTTTTTTGTCTGGTTCACCCATTGGCCGCTACTATTGACATAAATTATCCCTAGTTTTTTGACCAACTATCCTCAAAAATAGTTGCAAAAGGGATTTGTACATTGGTTCTATTGTGAAAAGTTTTTTGTTGGTACATTTTTTTTACTTTTTTTTTACCAATCACTGAACTAAACAGTCTAAACGGTCGGTTGCAGCTAATTTGATGCATCAATTTTATTTTTCAGGCATGTACATTATGGACAAGTCAATTTTCACCGTCAAGATCATTAACAAGAATCCAAATATGGTAAGTTCTCAACACCGAACCAGCAGTTATCAGACCTTGTGCCTATACTCTTATGTATTTCAGGTTATCACTGGTTTGCGTGTGTTGTTGGGCAGCAAAGGGGCGCTCACTGCTCCATGCACTTTATACATCCACGAGAGATACATTAGTCTTGGCCCACGGGTTACCAGACCTCGCTGGTTCGACCTGCCCCTTACAAGAGCCGAATCGATCGCTTACAATTCCGAGGTGAGATTTATTACCCAATGCCAAATCAAATCATCATTAGATCTTTTTTAAATCATAGTACGAGAGGTAAATATTGGTTTGGTTCTGTTTTTGTGTAATTTTGTTTTTTCACTCTTTAGACGTTTGACAAATTTTCCCCAATTTCTTTAAATAGGCACGCGTAGTAGCTGTTTGATCATGTGTCGTCTAAGCTTTAGCCCTAGTTGACCAGTAAGTTAACTTACGAGTAGTTCCAGTACACAAAAACATAACATTTTTAGTTTGTGTCAAAATTAAGTTGTTTAAATTTCTTTATTTAGCTGAGACTTACCTGTGGTCCTTCTGAGCATCCAGAGGATCATATCATTGTTGACAGCATCAAAGTTTATGGGAAAACAAAGGAGGCATTTGGATGGCCCCAGGATGAACCGGTAGCAGGTAAAGCTGTCATCAAAAAGTCAAAAGCTATCTCCAAAGTTGATTGCTTTACTTAACATTTTTCGTTAATTAAAAAAATATATAATTGTGTATGTATACTTTTCCAGCTAAAAATACGTCATCCGCACCATCAACTGTTGGTTCAAAGCAGACAAGCAAACCGGTTGCCACTAACAACGGCAGTGACGCGGATTCGGACATTTCTGGTGCTTCCCAGACACCTGCAGCTGCCAATATTTCAAACACAGGTAAACGCACAAAAACACAATTTTTTTTTATTCGAACTCCATTTAATTTATCTTCGAACTTTTCTTGCAGGAATCGCTGACGAATTTCTTCAGTCATGTCTGACAGCACTCAACAATGCATTTTACGACAAATTTCAGGTTAGACCTATTTTCATTTTTTCCCGTAAAACTTCCGTAAAAAGACAAAATCACGACGTGGAAATTTATTCTTCGCAGGAATCGAAATCAGATGACTTGCGTGGGTTGGCGATCGGCGGAACATCGGATCTACTTACCGAACCCTTGTCATCCCGGGTTTATCACTCACTTAAATATCTGATGAAGAAACTATTTGACACCAAAGCAGAGTGCTACCAGTTTATGGTAAGGAATGGTGTTGGGGCAACGTAACTGAATACAGACTGGCTACTACACGCATATATAGTTGCGAAGATTTTAATGCGATTACCCGAAGACGATTTGTTTTTCAAATTAACACTTATACCTTGATCCTATTTCGAAATCTTTGGTTCTTTTTTCAATACTGTACAGATGCTACGTTCAATTTTATATTTGCCTGATGTTGCATATATTATGCATTTTATCACTTATGGTAAACTATGTTTCAAATTTAAATTTCGTTTAAAGCAAATTAACAACACAGAAATTAATATTAACGGATTTGTCACCAGATATTTTCATGTTTTATTCACAGGACGAGGTTCTGCTCAAGCATGCTGCCGAATCCTTGAAAAACGAATCAAGTAAAACTGGCAAACTGATAGACGAGGATTCATTTCAGCGTTGTCTGTATCACCTGTCGATGATTGCACGACGTCGTCCGTTCAATGTTACAGCGATTAAATTGGGCGACGAACAGGATGTACAGGTATGGGTTACAATAAAGGCAAAACAGTTGAATTATCAAAAAAGTGTGTTACAATTTCCACTGATGATGACAACAGCGATTGTTGAAACGTCTGCATTAGGATGCATTCTTTATACACAAGTTCTCTAGCAGTTATGTTTTGATTGGAATTCATTTTTAAGTCCGGGTATAGCGTTCCAAAGAGTGTCCTAAAATCTAACTTCTATTGATGCAAGCCACATTGTGCTCAATAAGACAAAGTTAGGTGGTTCTATATGGCCTGGTTTTGGAATATTAGTGTTGCTTACGTTCCAAAAGACATCAACATCATAATTATTGCAACATATTTTAGTTGATCGATCTGGAAGCTTCTACTCCCGATGAACCTGCAAACAAAGATGAAAGGTAAGTTATTCTCAAAATATGATATAAAACAATAGCATGTGTGTACTGCTAAATAACTAAATAGAAACTTAACTTTAATTGCCTAAACTTTTATGATCGTCTAACCATATAGGCAAATTTTTGGTAACACTGTTCTTTTGTGGGTTTTTTCAGCTCATTTCACGTGACCCTTCTGCAACGGATTATGTCCGCTTTCTGGCGGTTGCTTGGCAACAAACCCCGCAGCAAGTTGCTCGTCCCTCCATGCTTGCCTGGTTTGACTCGGGTTGAAATGACAGTGAAAATCATCATCGACATAATTCATGCTGTTGCAGGTGTGTTTTCAACTTGTTTTTGCACCATTTTATACAACTCTCTTTAGCCTGATATATATGTATTTCTCACGCTGTTTTGACTCAAATTTTTTATAAACGAACCTATTTTTTATTTATTAAAATTGGTTATAACTTACAAGGACGGAACCCATCGTGACTCAAAACACGCTGGAACTTCGTTGTGTTATATTATCCAAATTTTATACAACCTAGTAAATATTGTTTTTTTGGAAACTTATAAACACGTCATTCTTACAAAACATTTCATGTAAATCTAAAAGCAAATGGATTAAATGCAAAGATTTTGTTTGGTTCATGAACGAAACGTCCAATTCTTGTTTATAGCGTCAGTGCCCAGCGCAATGAGCACCGCAACCTCAATCTACTATCAGTTGCTCTCACACGCCAACTCGCGAGTAAGTTACGCGGCGAAGACAGCGCTCATCCGACTTCTCCGCGTCAAATCGGATCACAGTCGTGACGGAGTAGGCTCAGTGATGAGGAGCTGCAGCAAATCGTCGGACACTCCTCCCAGCACAAGATCTGCTTCTCCATCTATTGATTCAAGTCACGTGAATACGGAGGTGGGTTATTGCCTCATTTGCAACAATTTTCTGCCCAATTCTGATTCATTACTGTCTGTTTTGTCATTATATCACTAAGAAGCAGTTTTAAAGTTTACATGGAACAAACCTCGGTTTGTCCGGACAATTTTTTTGGTCCAAACGGGTCCGGATTAACCAAAACCAGTTTAAGCAAAGATTACTGTGTATGGACTTTTAACATGTAAAAAGATACAATTCTCTTTTTTACCAATCATAAAACCTTATTTTACAAATCAAACCTCATAATTTAGGAAAATTTTTTGCGACCGTTTGCAACAAAAATGTGCGAATACCCATCGACCAAGTTTATATTGGTGACAAAAAGTCTGCTCTACTTCCATTCACAGTAAACCTCGGTTAAACAGAACTCGGCCCATCCGGATCTTCTGAATAAGTGTATATGGTTTGTAATGTGGTATAACTT
Organism: Phallusia mammillata; assembly: GCF_965637545.1. Classification (NCBI taxonomy): domain Eukaryota; kingdom Metazoa; phylum Chordata; class Ascidiacea; order Phlebobranchia; family Ascidiidae; genus Phallusia; species Phallusia mammillata. Next base: position 23,411,422 of record NC_137253.1, read on the forward strand.
GAACCAATTGCCATCCTTTAATTCAGATCATCACCGGACATTTTTTTGGTCCAAACGGATCCGGGTTAACCAAGGTTTACTGTACCCCTCATTTTCCGGGTTGTATTATGTTTTCCTATATTTAGTACAAGTAATTACTGTTAACAGCTTGGATTAGCACAAAGTTCCACTCTATCTCTTGGAATCGGTCGCGGTTCACGTCTTGTACAAACTATGCGTAACCGACCCAGTTCACACATCAGCAGTCAGGGCACAGCTGGTGGGACGATCTATGACGATGACGGTGAAGATGACGACGACGATGATGATGACGAAGACGATGACGATGATGATGATGACGAAGATGATGACGACAATGACGAGGATGATGACGACAACGAGAATTACGAGGATCTGGGAAATGGTGGGAAAATTTTTGTTGTATATTTTAGCCTGTGTGGCTTCCGTGAGCGGAGCTGTAAATCGGGCCGGGCTTCGGCTCAGGTTTAAAAATAAACAATTTTGGCCTGAATTTCACTAGCTTTCATTCCCTAAATCGGGCTTTTCTATAAAAGTAGGCACCCAAATTTATAGATCCTTACAACTCTAGCTCGAAGCTTCTGAAAGCTAATCGAATAATATATTGCGTTCTGAAGTCATGGATAAGTTGATTTTTTCAAGATCGAAAAATGACTTTTGCAGCGTTAGATTTGTCATCCTGTGTAGGCAATATATCGACATTCATGAGGTTGAAAAACAAGAGGTTGAAATTGCGAACTTGACTTCAGTTTTTCTTTTGGTATTTATACTGTAACCAAACTTACCATGGTAACATGTTTTTAAAGATGATGTTGCCATGGCAATAGAGGACCAGTTACGTCACCAAGGCGAGCCGATGGAAATGGAACGATCAGTGATGCAGAACGATCGTCAATTCTTTGAGGTGAGCTTCAACTTTTTTTCTATTTGAAAGATCTTATCAATTTGATTGGACTTGGGGCGAATTCAACTTTGCCGTGGTTGAAAAATCGAAAAGTATTCGCATTTATTATTTACTATGACATGGGAGATATTTTTTGTTAACTGACACCCTTATTTTTTAAGGACATGATGCCTGGCGCCGTGCCGGATGATGCGGCAGAGGAGTACGCCCGAATGTTTGGTCACAATGACGGTGCCCCTCCCGACTCGGGCAACAGGGAGAATGGTCAAGGAATGGCAGATTCACGATCACTTGCCATCGATGTGATGCGTGCAATGGCTGCTGAAGCTGAAAATGGTGGTAAGTATTGATTTGAGAGTATCTTTGTATTTTGTGTAGGAATTCAATGTGAATGTATTTGGCGCAGGGTTTTTATCCAGGGGTGCGTGTGACCCATAGGGCAATGTTTTTTTTAACTTGTTTAGTGCTTCACACCTTAATGTAAGTACTTGCTATGTTACTAGCTTCGATAAAGTCCCACTCTGTCTCTTGGAATGATTTATTGCAATCAGGGTTATGTTTAGTAGAAATTAAATGTAAGGTACTACTGTGTTTGGAGCGTCATTTTGTCTGTGTAAACCGGGCCTGTGTTTCTTTAACTTCTATGGTTTCTTATATGTGTCTATGCTTGCAGTAAATATGGGGGAACCGAACGACTTGGAAAACATGCTGATGAGAATTGACTTTCCCAATTTGCTTCCGCCGGATGTTGATGACGATGAGGCGATGGTGGAATACGCGATTGCTCTCAGTTTACAACAGCAAGGCGTAAGTTTCGAACATTGTGTTTTCATTGCTGAATGTACATGTGCTGTTAAAAGACATAATATCTGACTAACTTGGCATTGATACACTTATCTGTCTTTTTTGAAGTCCCTAAAGGTTGAATAAATAACATTTTAAGCCAGGGGTCACCAAACTTTTTTCACTGCGGGCCGGATAAGTTTAATAATGATTTGCGCGGGCCGCATAGGTTACATGCCTTAGCGCCGTCTTTCCAAACTTAGCCTGCGAGGCTATTTTTATAGGGGCGCCAAGATATGGTCTTTCTTTAATCCCATTTAAAATCTGGTAAAGCGACTGTTAAACTCATAGTTAGCCCCATCTTGCGAGCAATACTTGTATATTACGTCACAAGTAACCAAAGAAGGCAATTGTTTGCGCACAATTACCACTTGTAGACTTGTTTGTGACATAACAAACTGGCTTTGGATCAATCCTGGACGTTGTAATCGTATGAAACTTGGTAATGTCATTTCTACATATCGCAACAGAAAAACTTTCGTATGGAGTAGAATTTTTTTTTAATGTTACAAAGATATCCATACGATTTAGCAAACCAAAAACTGTGGTCGTGGACCGGATGAAATGACCTCGCGGGCCGTAGTTTGGTGACCCCTGTCTTAAGCGATACTGGACAATCTGGCGAACCCCTACTGCGAAGCTGACATGTGCAGCATATCAGGCAGGCAACGGTGCTTGTGTTTCGAATTTCGACAGGTTCGCCACTGAGTCAGCGTAGCTCAGTTGGTGCAGAGCGCGAGTCGCGGAAAGACTCCTGTCGTTGGTTTGAATTCCACCACAGGCTAGCTTTTTCTTAACATAGGAACGCTTGGTGGTCGGCTGATTCGGGACAATATGTCTTCGTACTGTGTTTAGAATTGATGATCGCTGGTCTGCTTCAGGGCTAATCCCACATAATAAATTATGTTCGTCGTAAACAAAATTTTAGTGCAATCCTCCAATTTGTATGATGTCTATTTCAGGCCATTGGATCAATGAACAACAACCCACCTGACCGACATGGCGCTTCTGCTGGGGAAAGAAGACATTCTTTATCTGAAGATGGAAGTTCAAGTGCAAGTGATGCAGGAGACCATGTTCCTGATTCCGTTCAGGATGCAGAGGCGGGATCACAAGATGCTGCTCCCCAATCGGAAGACCAGGATCACCACCAGGAAGAGTGCCTGGAGGTTGATAAGGAAGAGACTTCTTCTTGTCGTGGTGGGGAGAGCTTGATCGGAGCTGGTCGACTTACTGAGATCAGAATTTCATTGTTGTGGGATTTGTTCGATCGGATTGATGAAGTGAAGAAGATTGGAGGAGAGAAGAGCATTCCTTACTTTCAGGTTTGAAAATGTGTTTATTCTTGCTTAACAAATTAACACTGAAATATGGGATTCAGCCAGTCCATCGCCTGGTAGATAAATATCCATGGATTTAGTGGGGAAAATAGAATAGAAGAAAAAACCGATCAAATATTTTTTGTTTGATTTTAAAGTTCAATGAATAGGTGGACAGAAATTACGATTTGTCTATAACTAATCTTATTTCCAACTTGCTGCATTTCATTAGGCTTTTCGTTTTTTAATGCACCAAGTTGTAATTATATAATTTGTGCATTCTCTCATGCAAGAATTGTTTTATTTGCCGAAAAGTCTCCTATATTTCGTTTGCTTTAGTTGTCTTCTTGCATTAGATTTGTTGCATTTAATTTCCTATCTTTTACCACAGGTTCTGGCAACTCTTATATCGAGCCTCAACTTATCTGACGAGTCTCATCTCCAACTTCATCGAAAAATCGTTGCCAAGATAGTTGCTGAACTGAACGGGGAAATGAAATCACAGGAATCGGAAAATAGTATTTCTGTTTGCACACCATCCCACGAGGTTCGTAGTTAAATTGGTCTGTTTTTTAGGAATATGGCGAAAGTTTTAGGATTTCTCTTTGGCCGAGCACCGATCGGGTCATGCTTAATAAAGTTCCATATCTTTTCGTTTTTTTTCATTCTTGAATGCAGTTTTAAACTTTTTGGATACGTTTATCGACAGATTTGCCAACTACATGAAGAAGGGAATCTTATTCTCGCGTTATAACATATACCTTTTTTAAATTGTGACTCCTGCAATTTATGGTTTTCTACGTTTCTCTTCAACATTTATCCTTACAAAGGTTTAAACCATTTTTTGCGCTCTCACCAGGTGTTTGTGGTGATGATGAGGCTGCTAAGTGTGATGATGTCAAAATCTCATACGTCACTCGGTAAAGAATCAGATGCGGTCGAACGTGGGGAATTCCCCGCCAGCATCCATCATCAGACGATGAAAATTCTGGCAGAGTTGGGAATTAAGGAAATGTGCTTCAGCTTGCTCAAGTAAGTTGTGTAATCAATGGAGTGTCTTATATTTATGGGTCCCCTTCCCTGAAGGGGACACATATTGATTTTACTCAAATTGTTTTTTGTTTTTTTCTTTTTTTTTCTTCTTTTTTTTCTTCTTTTTTTTCTTCCCGAAGTTTGTCCGACTCGTTTTTCCATCAAATGTTTGATGGATTTGGCTGAAATTTACACAGATGGTAGATATGGTTATGTAGATGTGCATCCCACTTTGTTTTTGTTGATAACCCCAGTATTTACCCCGCTAGCCCCCTAAAATGGGTTATTTTCTTCCCAAAGTTTGTCCGACTCGTTTTTCCATCAAATGTTTGATGGATTTTGATGAAATTTACACATATGGTAAATATAGTTATGTAGATGTGCATCCCACTTTGTTTGTCCAAATAAGCCTAGTATTTACCCCGCTAGCCCCCTAAAATGGGTGAGTTTGTAAACAGTGTCAGAATTGGCTGAAATTTGGATATCTTGTAGAGTATGCCATTTATAGTTGTCGATTGTTGTGTTCAACCCTGTAGTCCTAACATTTACCCCACAAGCCCCCAAAATGTAAAACGTATTTGTATGTTACTGGACACCACAGACGAACGATTTCTGTTGCTCATTAGTGTTACAAGGGCAAGCAGTTGTATGTTACTCGTTTGTGACTTTGTGGATTGCTTGGTGAACGTTTTTGTGCCATGGCAGTTAGGGGTTTTTTGCCCTATGACGTCAGAAACATTAACGGTTCTTGCTCAAAACACCTCTAGTGGTCGACATTTTAAACGTTGGCGGATTTGGCTGAAATTTTGCAGTACTATTGATTGAGTCATTCCTATTTTTTTAGTTTGTGTGTCGGACCCCATTAGTTACCCTACTAGCCCCCTAAAATGGGTCAGTTTTTGAACAGTGTCGGGATTGTATAAAATTTGGTAGTATGTGGACTATGCTATTTGTAGGTTTCAATTGATGTGTTTTACCTTGTAGCCCCAACATTTACTCAACTAGCCCCCTAAAATAAATGAACTTTTAAAAAACGTCCTAATTATATGAAATTTTGCAAAGTTACTTAGTCCTCAAATGTTATGTTTTGCCCTGTAGCACCACAACTTAACCAACTAATTCCTAAAACAATATGTGCTAAGCCACCCTTCTAGTTTTTGATTGAATTGGGTTGAGACAGTTTAGACGCTGTTTATGTATTGAACTGTTTTTGCGTCATTTAGTGCAGTGGCTCCCAACCTTTATCGGCGAACTCCTCACTTAACGATTCAAAACATTTTCATTCCTTCCCATAGTAAATGCTAAACCATACCAAAGTCATTTAATATTAAGTTGTTTGTCAACTTCACTGTTTATATTTCCAGAGCAGATGTGTCTTACAAACCACATGTAAAGATTGAAGTAAATTCCTCCCCGGTTACGGACCACTCATTTAGTGAATCACCCAACAAAATTGCTTATCTTATGTTACTTAATCAAAGCTGTAAAACTATTTTGTTTTGTAGCACCCTGTACAAAGAGCAATGGAAGAAGCAAGCTGACTTGAAAAAGTCCAACCAGGATACGGACGCGACCCCCACCTCATCTGCTGCGCTTCTCAAATCCCTTCCACATCGCCACGCAACTGATATGAGTCCATTTTTTCTCAGTCAATACGTTCAAAGCTATGCTGGAATGATATTTGAGCCCTATCTGCGTCTGATTACCGAGATGGCTTTGAACTTGGCGTACCAGGTCCGTAAGACATGCTCGGCTGGTGGATCTGAAGTCAGCGCAGTGTTTGGTGTTGAATGGCGTCAACTTCTGTCTGAGTTCATGCTTTTCGCCGGAATGCCGTCGCTCGTAAGAAGAAGAGCAAGGAAGCTACTGTTGTATATTACTGGTTCAAAGGTGAGTTAGTGAAAAAGATAAACGTGGGTGAATTTCGATAGGTTGGATACTGTTAAAACACCTTAACAAAAAATATTTTTGCTATAACCTGTGTGTTATAAGGTTCTGTCGTTAACCGTACAAGAGTGGAAAGTTAGGCAGGGTTCGGGCTTGAGTTTTAATAAAACCGGCTTGATTGATTTCACACTAGATCACGTTAGTGTCAAAAATTTACAATATTAAATCTAACTTTCGGGCCTACGTTGGGCTATATTTTAACAACATTTCGTGTTCAAGCGGCTTTCGGGCTTGTATTTACGGTCCGAGTTCGGTATACCAACGCCACAAATATTGCTGTTTTATTTGTGTGATGAAAATTTGTTGCCGCCATATTTGGCCATCATCAATGCGGTTTAAAATCGGTTGGCGTTTAATTAAGAATTCTGTTGACTTGAAACTTTCATCTTTTAATAGAAATTTACCACGCGTGTGTTTTTACCACATCATTATAGTACGTTCACCCTATATTTTACATGATAGGAAAAATACAGAGAAGAACGCGACCTCCACGCCCTTCGCTTTTACATGGAGCAGAGTAGCAAGCTGTGTCAGGTGAACAACGTCGTTGAACAACCTGGACGTCCAGAATTCAACGCTGGCCTCAGTCTAACCTATAATGATCTTATCGAGCTTGTCGAAACCCTGAAGAAAAGCTGCGACATTGCCGAAAGTCGAGTGAAGAACTGGCAAAAGTATTGCATCGCTGACCCTTCATGTCTGCCGTTCCTCCTAAATACAAGCGTCCGTGCAGAAGAGAATGTAGCTTCCAGCACTTTAAAGCTACTTCTATGTGCAATCGCTGTTGACAATGCGCCAAATGAGAAGGGTAAAAAGTTGACAAAGTCCGCATCCAAAGCGTCTGTGTCCTCTTCCAAGGCAGGCAAGGAAGCCAAATCTGCTTCGTCATCACAACGTGGTGACAAACACATGAGTCAGCAGTTATCGGTTCAGATTTTGGCCAACATTTCGGACGCCAATCTCTTGGATTTCTTCCGACACTTTTTGCTGGAAATGAATTCGACTGCAATAAGATGGAGCGCTCACGCGTTGGTTCTCAACCTATTCAGGTAAAATCCTACTTGTATTTATTTTGTGGAGTTTGTTTCACCGCTTTAATGCATTTTAGAAACACGGACAGCGCCTGCCAGTTAAGGCTGGTGAACACTTTGTGGCAACTCTGCTCACAAACACCATCTTATGGCACCAAAGCCGCTCAGTTCATCGACTTGCTAGGTTATCTCTCCATGAAGCTTGGCTTGGAACAGGTTAGTCACTTTCCACTTGTAATAGATTTCTTGGTAGTAAGGCTTCATATATATGCCATTGTGGTCCTTCAGGATGCAGCCAAGGCCTTTACCGATGCCACTGTCCAAGTACTGCAACGTCAAAACAGGATTCTCTCTAACCACCAGAATGCCATCTTGTACAGCCAACTGGCGAGTAAGTAGCTGTTTTCTACCTTAAATGTCATTGTTTAATGCCATTATGAAGTAGAGTTTGGTGTGGATTTCATGCTAAATAAGGGTAAAGTACTCACATGGAATTTTTTGGAAGTTTTCATCATAAAAGTGTTTTTTCTCAGACTACGTGCAGTTTGATGGCTTCTACTTGGAAAGCAACCCATGCTTGGTTTGCAATCAGCTGGAAACTCCTCTGAGCAACATTAAGATGTCGAGTATTAAGTCGGACACTCGCTACACAACCACACAGCAGATAATTAAGTTGGTTGGAAGTTACGCAATTCAGAAAGTCACCATCAAAGTGACAGATATAAAACGGACAAAAATGGCAAGTTTAAAGTTCATTTAACGTTGGTAATATTTGATTGACGTTTGGTTCATTTAACTTTGGTAATCTTTGATTGGCGTTTGGTTCATTTAACTTTGGTAATATTTGATTGACGTTTGGTTCATTTAACTTTGGTAATATTTGATTGACGTTTGCGTTTCTGGTGGAATTGAAAAATTTTTTTTGTAAGTGAACCATTTATGAATTGAATATTCCAGCATAGTCACAACTGAGTAAATTAAATATTTTATTATAAAATAGAGGTAAATGCATTAAATAAACATACGAGCGCAGGGCGCAAAAATAACGACAAAAATAAAAACTGCGAGAAAATAACAGTACTGAACCGACAACGTTGTCTCTTTTTGGACAATTGTGTATAATATTGGTAAGTGTCTGGTGGTCATGCTTCAAATCACAGAGTCATTGCTAAATCAGCTTTTAATAACCACATCCCCCAAATTTGTTCACTGGACGCAGCAGTTAATGCAGGAACGCTTTCGTTTCTTGCGTTTCTTTGATTTTGTTGCTGCAACGGGTGTGTGGAGTGGATTTTGGATTTGATTTTCTTCCCATTTCTCTTTTACGATAACAGGTGTTTTGTGGACATCTTGAATTTTTTGGGTTGCATCTCCATTCCAATGACTTTGTTGGTCCCTATTGTTGTTTGGTATTATGTTCGCGGAAACCTTTGCTATTTCTGAAATTTCCTCCAGTGAGCAAGTTTGGCTGACAATAGCTTGCTTATTGTTCAAACGTAAATTTTGAGTTGTCAGCTTGATTTCCCTCTCTATTTGCTCATCTGCTGCTATGTCATCTTTTAGTAAAACCTCAGGTTTATGGGATTCCAGCTCATATTCGGGATCTTTAGCTGCCTTTGCTGCAGGTAACAGATTTTCGCTTTCCATTTGTGCTGGAATTTCCGCGCTTTCTATGTTGGCCTTAGCGGAAGCGTCTTCGCCTTCCACAATCAGCGGAGCAATGATCTGTTGGTTGATTTCTTCTTCCCGTGGTGTGAATTTGTCATCGCTTTGCTCTGGCTTATTTTCTTGACATAGATTATTATGTTTATAGAGCAGAGGATCCAATTGCTCTTTCGGGTTTGATAATGATTTTAGTAGTCTTGGTCGGGGTATAGGTATAATTTCTTTACCTACTGCTGGTGTTGCTGAAAGTACTAAAATCTGTGTGTATTGTAGTCTTTGTTTCAATATTTTTTGCCTCGGTGGTTTTGGTGGTGGAGTTTGGGTTGCGCAATCCTTCATTTTTGCACCAGCTTTATATGCAGATAATAGATTGTGCTGGAAAATTTTCTTCCTTGGGGTTTTTAGAGGAGATGTTTGTGTTGCAGAATTTATACCACAAAATATTTTTGCCTTAGGGCTGTTTTTCATTTCCTGGTTATTCTCTTGCACCGATTGAGTGCTGGATTCTGCGAGAATTGGCATGATTCTATGCGACACACTTTCTCGTTTAAACATTGAAGAGGTTCCATCGATTGAAAGTTTTGAGCAAATAGCTGCAACTTTTTCTCCGTGAACATCCGACTGAATATAGCAAGCAAGTGGTCGCACAGGATTGCCTGTTTGCAAGCTCACCACATCTTTTGTATGCAAGATTGTGAATTGATTTGTGTATTGGAGAAACCAGTAGCAACCTCGACCCAATATTATGGAACCTGCGAGAAACAAAGCAAACTTTAAAGGTGGCAAATTGAATTTGTTTTCTTTTTTCAGTTTTTGTTTTGGGGAGTAAGTTATGCTAGGTTTGAGTTATGTCGTTAGATTTTTGGTTTACCTTTTAAGTATTCTTTTGCCGAAGAACGGCATGGAGTTTTCTCAGCAGAAATTTTTGTATCTAAAAGGCCAAGTGTTTGACATTACTTTTTTGTCTGTGTTCGATGTAAATTGAGAAAAGACAGCGAACCTGCAGCAGAATTCGTTTCGTCAGGAAAAGTCAGCATTCGCTTTTCATTTGTCCCGCGATCATAGCAGTTTGCCTGTTTGTGGGAGGTACAGAAGATTGTAAAAGTAACTATTCTAAGATATTATTTGCTAATGTACTGTCTCTTGTCTATGGATATGTTTGCACCCGCTTATGTTGTAAAGTTACGACAACAAACGATTATTTACCTGAAATGATGATAGGGATGTAATTCTCAAGTCAAAACACCTGAAAAATAGACTTACACTAAAAACTTACATAACACATACAACACAAGGTTTTTCGATTCTTACCTCTCCTTCTGTAGGCCTACGGAAGATAACGGAATAAAAATTCCTTTCATTCCATCACAATTTTGTAAACACGCGTTAAAACTGAACATTTTGTCAGGAGATATTAACGCACATCCGTTTTATAATTCGCATTTAACGAAAAGTGCAGTAAAATTATAAGTTACCATGAATTCAATTGTGAGGTAAAGGTATTGTGACGTCATAGTAGGACATTTGTGACAATTTTGTTATCTTACGTTTACTAGCATTGAGTGTTGTTTGCCTGCAAAGTTACATTTTGTTGGATCTTTGTTGTGCTTATTTGTTTGAATATTTCAAAATAAGTTTGTATCGTAGGTTCTGACGGAGGCATGTTATGTTTTTCTAGTTTTTTTTCTTTGTGGCTTTTTGCGTACAATTCTGCTGCGAAGTGTGATGTTGTTACAACATACTAAACTTGGTAATGAAAATAACAATTTTTGGAAGTAAAACGAACATGTATTGGTAAAGTGCTTGTTAGTTCCGAATTCCAAATATCCGTCGTTGTTCCGGTGATCAAACTATAAGTAGACAAAATTTCAGTACACTTTAGCAATACAAATGGAATGACAGTTCCAAAAACCTCTTTCTTCAAAACTTATGTTTTTTTGTCTAAATACAGATACGCACGGCTGTGATGTATTACAACAACAAGAGAGTTCCAGCAATCGTGGATTTGAAGAACAACCCGTCCATGTGGCACCGTGCCAAGTCCATTACTGCGCCACAGGTACATTTGCGCCATCAACTTGTTAATCATTTGTCACGTAAATTCAACTAAAGTTTACGTAGCTTGACTTAGAAAACTGATATTCTGTCGGTAGGGGGAGCCCGAGATTCGCTTTGACCTTCCACTACCAATAGTTGCAACTAATCTGATGCTGGAATTTACCGACTTTTACGAGAATGTGTCGGCTTCCATCGAAACTCTGCAGTGTCCGAGATGTAGCGCTTCTGTACAGGTGAGTTTCGATTTTGTATTTCAACCTAACAAAAGTCCTGTATGATACTATTTTGAAAAATGAATGTCATTATGAGATAGAGGCAGTTTTTTTGTTATTTTTCTTGCTTGGCATTGTGCTGATTAAGCCTTGCTGAAAGACAAAAACTGGCATATTAGCAAAAATTAGTCAATTTACAATTGTTGGTGTATAGCCAAATTTGCATTAACAACGTAGTTTAGAGCAGAGTCGGGCTTTTAGTTTTAATATGAGCTTGAAACGGGCCTAATTCGTTCCTGCCTATACACTATGCCTCATGTGTATTGTAATTTCACCTTGGTAAGTTTTGTGCCTAATTCGGGCTATATTTCAACAAATTCTTGGATCGGGACCCTTATTTCAGGCCCACTTGACTTGATTTGAACCAAACCAGTCGAACCTAATCCAATGCATTCTTCGCGCAGGCCAACCCTGGAATTTGCAGCAACTGTGGTGAGAATGTGTTCCAATGCCACAAATGCCGCAGCATCAACTATGACGAGAAAGACCCGTATCTGTGCAACGTATGTGGTTTCTCCAAATATGCCAAGTTTGACATCACAGTGACCGCGAGACAATGTTGTGCTGTAGACTCAATAGGTAAGCAACTGTTTACACAAGAGTGTTTTAAAGCCAGGCTTAGGTAAAATTACACAATTAGTTTTGTCAAAACATGCTTCTCGTTCGTAATAAGTTTTTGCTCTTTTACTTCTTTGTAACGAGATATATATTTAGTTTTTGCCTGAATATTTGGCTTAAAATCAAAAACTGTAATACTCGGTAGGTACTGTGTTGGGCTAAACCAGTGGTTCTCAACCTTTCGTGGACCGTGGCCCCCTAAAAGTAACTTTTTGGCCTCCTGACCCCCTTCATTGAACCCTTTCAGCTTTAAACAGGTCGAATAGAGTAAACAAGAATTCGTAATCGTGAAAAACCTCAATATAGACAAATAGTGTGTGAAATAGTCGATTAAATTAGGGGAAAAAGTTATTTGCAACATACACCTAAAATGGCTTTTACTGTATTCTTCTGGCGAATCTACTGCTATTCTACAAATTTTTGTAATCATAAATTTCAGGTTTTTTTTTATGGCCTTTCATAACAAAATGACGAGGTATAAAAACATATCCGCGACTGTTTCATATTAATAATAAAAACAAAAACAAATTAAATGTGGTTTACACCTTTTTCAGAGAACGACGAAGACCGTAAGAAGATGGTGGCGAACGTTGTTACATTGTTGGAGAAAGCAGACAACGTTTACAACCAACTAAATGCACATAAACCACAATTGGAGGCTTTGCTTTTGCAGGTAAAAAACACACGCTTTCACATAGTTCAAGCAAAAAAAAAATACAAATCAATACTTTTGTATGAAATACTTGGTTTGTATAAGCTATTGCTGCCAGGCATAATATCAAATTTATAGAGGTCATCTGGCAATTGTATTTTTATACCATCGTTTCGACGTCCTATACAGGTCGCCTTGGTCAGGGTAAACTAAAGATCACTGAATGCGCGTAGTACAGCGCACGATAAACACTTGGTTCATATGCAAGCGGTAATTAAAAAAATATATTAACAGATGTACACAATGATTTGGCCTGTATTTATTATACTTACATATTTTACATTTGCTCGAATTTTGTTTAGATATCCCAGATATCATCGGACACGACACCCAACCCTGACCCAGCCCCAGTGGTAAAGAAACCTAAAAACCAACCTGTAACTTTGAACAATGCTTCGTCACAAGGTGCCGTTAACACTTCGGTTAGCAGCAGCATTCAACAACTGGCCAAGAAATATTGCATTGTAAGAAAAAAAAATATTGTTACACCATCAGGATTTCAAAAATCTTAATTAAATTCGTGTTGTTAGGAATGCAAGGCGTTATTTGAGGAATTGTCTTCCATCATGAGAACAGTGCTTGCGTCACGAAGCGAGATAGTGGAATACGATCGACGTCAGCAGTCAGCTGTCAGTGGTGTGAACACGGATACTAGGGCAAGAGTAAGTATAATAAGTATTTTTTTTTCTGGAGTGCTGTTAAATCACTATACAGCCTATGGCTTGTCACCAGCTGCACTGATTAGGCATTCATGGTCAAACAGTGTGTACTGTCTGGAGATTTCTTATTGTTTGTTGACATGCTTATACATTTTTTTTCAAAAAGGGTAAAAAAAACAGACAACGATCAGATTGGCAAGTCATACGCCGTAGTGATCTAACGGCAAGGGTAAAAAATAGACACCGATTAGATTTAACACTTAGCATGTGTTAGGTCTGGGATACATGCCTTTTAGCCCATGAAATCAATCGAGTACGAAGTATAACAAAAACATGCTGGTACATTTTTTAAAAAACGTTGTTTTATCCAGCACGTCACTTCGTCGTCGGGAGCATGGAGTCAGAGTGCACCTGACTGTTACGGATGCGCTTCAGCGAGTGCTCAACAATGCGTGACGCTGCTCCGGGTTCTCGCCACCAACGAACATGCGAAACCACTGCTAGTTGCCAAAGGGATCATAAGGGAACTAATCATGTATAATCTGCGAAGAGGAAATGTGAAAAGTCGTAAACAGGTAAATGGAAAGAAGGTATTTTTTTAATTATGGGTAATTATTGTAATTTCTCCCCGAAAAATTGTAGGGTACATATGTATATGACTGGTTCTCCCTAAAAATTCCATTTTGTTTTCAAAGCATTTGGGACAAGCAGTAATTTTTGGGATAAAAAACCCATATAGTTTATTTAGATTTCTCCACATATTATTAATCCACACATTAAATGTAACTTGCAGATTAAAGACAATATTTCGACGTGGTGTGTTGCCGGACTTTGTTAAAACCATATGAAAGTAAAATAACAACTCCATAACAAACAAACTTTCCTAAGAAAAGCGGTTTAGTGCCACTCGTGCTACTCCTAATATCTACTCTTTACCCTTAATTCCCTATTTTTCGGTGAAATAGGTCCACAGCTTGATCAGTCAGCTGATCACCAACAACAGAGAGGCATCACTACAACTGAACGAGTTACTCCTGTCGCGCATCACTGGCGCTATCAATCACCATGGCGACGACCTTCCACCCTCAGCAGTCGCATGTGAAATGCAACTACTCACTTCGATGATAAATGTCCGCGACGATCTTTGGCAACTCAGACTTAGAGCAGGTTCGTACGGAACCCTTTTTTAAATGCTGTTTTATTACATCTAGCTTTCTTAGCATTACTTTACGAAAAATGATTGCATTTTTATGCTTAAAGAAAAATGCTTGACATATAACGTCAACGAGTATACTGTTTTGAGATAAGATTGAATGTAGCTTTTAAAGGTCAACTTTGTGATAAAGTGATTGTTTTTGTTCTAAAACTTGATGAAATCTGGATATTTACCCTTTACGAGTATATTTTCATTGCAGTTATGCAACTGTTTCAAATGTCGGTGAAGATCAAGTCGCCAGCTGTTGTGGAAAATATCACGCTACCATGTGTACATATGCTGAGAAAACTGGTGAGCATCATCTGTTAGTGTAAACTATACATCTTTTTCTGATTTTATTATTAGACATAACTGCTTGATGCAGTTTTACTCTTATGTGTGAGGAACAAAAAAAAAAAAAAAACTGACTGCGGCCTCAACCGTGTGTGATATCCTTATGTATGTTGCAGTTATGTTATGTTGTGTTTGTTAAACTTCTTTCGCAGTAACGGGGTACAAGTGCAACTCACCACTTTATTAGGGCAAGGCGGTTGTTGCATCCCCGAAGGTCTTAGACATTGATTCTACCCTGAATTCGATCTCCAGGGCAGTGTTAAAAAAATGAAATAAACTGAGCGGTTTGACACAAGCCTAAAAATTTACGAAGGGATTCGATGTTTTCGTTAAAATATGAGATTTATTTAATTTGTTATTAAAATTATATTTTGAGTGAAAATAATTTGCGTATTGTACCTGAAGGTGGCGCCAGAGGGCAGAGAAGATCCACAACCGAGGTCATCAGAACCTAACATAAGTGTTGAAGCGGCACAATGGATGAGCGGGCTGTCAGCACACAGTTTTGATTCCTGGGCGAAACGCAAGGGCAAGGCACCAGGTGAGTCAGGTGTCTTTTTTGGATGTTCGCAATTATGAACCGGTTTGGCTGTTTTCTTTCAGCACCAACCAAGGAGAAGCAACAAGCGGACAAGAGCAAGAAGGAAATACACGAACTGTATTTGCAGGAAAAGTATGCAGCTAAATGGAAGAAGTTTGTGTTGAACAAGAAAAAACTGGTAGGATACGAATTTTTAACATCAAATTAACCATACTACACCATACCATATTCCGTACCATATTCCACACCATATTCCATACCGTACCATACCATATTCCATACCAAACCATATTCCATACCAAACCATACCATATTCCGTACCATACCATATTCCATACCAAACCATTTTCCGTACCATATTCCATACCATACCGTTGCGCATTGGTTTAATGTGTTGGTTACGTGGTTGATTACATAATGAAGGTTGTTTTATTGATTTATAAACGCGAGGTTGACCTTTAAAACGTCATGACAAACTTTTCAGGCCCCACAGAAGATCCAGTTATCTCGTCACTCCTTCCTCCGCACAATGCTCTTCTGTCAAACGTCCAGCTCGATGCGCCAAGCTGCTTGTGACGTCATCACCAGTTTGGCCAAGAACACGTCACGAAAACCACAGGTCCTTGATCTACTTACCAGGTACCCTAACCCTTTATATTTTGCCTTTCTGTGTTGAATATATTGTTGAGTATTTAATCACACTGGTTTAAATTTAGCTACTTGGATCAGCTCGGAACAGCGGGTGAGGCGGCCGCGGAATTTCTGGCTCTTTACCAAGAACAGATTCGACCAAAGCAATGGAGAGTATGTGCTAACTTATCTGAATAAAACTATCACACTGCAATTTTGCGTTTTATGATATTAACCGTTTACAAATAATAAACATCTAGTTGTTGAGTGGTGAAAATAACGGCCCAAATAGACGTAAAAGCGACATGCTTTATTGTTCAAACGTGTGGCCTTCATATCACTGATGATGGCATGAGCATTTGCCGAAACGTTTGAACAATAAAGCATGTCGCTTTTTACGTCTATTTGGGCCGTTATTTTCACCATTAAACTTATGAACAGATCCGTATATAGTGATCTAGTTGTTGGTTGTACAAATCTGGGATGTTCACATAATACAATGTACATTCAATGCCTTTATTTTGTTGTCCAGGTTTACTTGGCTTCTCGTGGTCTTCTTCCACTCCTGGGATCACTCATTCAGATGGAAATCGCAAAACTCGCTGCACTGGAGGAAAAGACTCTGAACCTCCACCTTCAACAGGGATATGCGCTCAAGGAACTCACTGGTCAGTGTAACAAGCACTTTTATTGCTACTCAAATTCTTCCTTTTTTCAAACTTTTTTTTGACTAACTGCTAACTATTTTTGACCTCCCTAAACATTGTATTACAAAACGTGGTATATGTAGTGTTGTTTTTGTTGGTTTTTGTTGGTTTAATATGGTTTGAATTTTACCCCCACAATCTGACAGTAAAAAAGGTGTCTTCGTTTATGTTTCAGAATTACTGTCAGAAATGGTGCAGGTTTACTATGTACGTCAACACTACAAAGGCAAGTTGGTGGGAACAGTGTTGAACAGTTACCTAAGTTTGAGGAGACTCGTCATACAACGAACGAACCTGGTCGACGATGCACAGGATATTCTTCTCGAACTTTTGGAGGAACTTACTACCGGTAACTTATTACTGACACAAATCGAAAGCTTGCCTATAGATGTAGTTATTTAAGGCCAGTAAGAAATTTGTAGTAAAAGTGTAGTTTGTATTTCTGCAGTGAAATCAACCCCTACAGTAGTTGTTTTTTGGTGATAACTGTTCCCCGGTATACAAAACCCTTGGGCGACACAGCAGTAGTTGTTTTTTGGTGACAACTAATCCCCGGTATACAAAACCCTTGGGCGAAAAGAATGCCAAAAAACAGGCGAAACATATATTTTGAAAAAGTCGTATACCGGATGATTCTGGGCTTGGGTGTTGTACAATGGAGTTTGGACTAACTTAGTACTAACCTTGTTTGGAAATGTTTTTGGTATGAAACCTTGTTAGCAGCTTGTGGCTTATTATGTTTTTTATTTTTAGGAACTGAAAGTGAAACCCGGTCTTTCATGGCGGTCTGTATCGAAGCGATCAAGAAACAAGAAACATCCGATCTTAAAACACCACAGTTTATCTTTGAAAGACTCGCCAATATTATCTACCCGGTAAGGGATTCCATTTAAGATTGGTATGGTCAGTGTTTTTATACGAGTCCGCGCTTTCTGACGTGGTAATACACAAAACAGTTAAATTTCTTCGGTCTTACCTTGTACATTAAAGTTAGAATTAAAGTTTAAAAAGTGTCTTGTCCCTGCCCGTTTGTAAGACGAACGTGAAACTGTTTGTAAGAGCAAAGAGAAGCTGGTATGAATTGCGAAAATCGAAATTGGGCTTGATATCTAATCTACGCATTCTGAAAAAAGTTTTGGTGCGGTTGGTTTTCATGTTTAATTAAATCCAAAATTGTGAGCACTTTACTAATGTTAGCCAATACCGTTCAAACTGGCCCATTTTCATAACCTTTCAATATCTCTCTTATCAGGAGGAGAGCGACACAAGCGAATTCTTCCTCTCTTTGGACAAGGATCCTCTGCAGGAAGATTTCCTCCAGGGGAGAATGGTGGGAAATCCATACTCAAGTAATGAGGCGGGTCTGGGACCACTCATGCGTGACGTGAAAAACAAAATTTGCCGAGGTATGCCTATCACCCATGCTTTTTATTTTATCTTCGGAAGTTGATTTCGTTTTGCATGACTGAATGTGGTAAATTTATAACTGGTCGTTTGTGTTTAAATTATAGATTGTGATTTGATCGCACTGCTGGAAGATGACAGTGGCATGGAATTGCTCATCAACAACAAGATCATCGCACTCGACCTGCCAGTGCGAGATGTCTACAAGAAGATTTGGCTTCCCAATCATACTGAGGTATAATATATGATCACCCCCAAATTAAAAAAACATTTGGTGCCCTCAGCCTACGCCAGTGGTTCTCAAACTTTTTTGTGCGCGACCCAAATCTGAGCTTTATGAACATGTTGCGACCCAAGCCTCAAACTTAAAAAAAATTATTTTTTATTTCTTGTAACTTACGAATACTTACTCATCCTTGAATGCTAACTGTTACATTCCAAGTTTAGTTTCGCATGACTAACCTCCTGTCATTCCCCTGCTATGACATTACAATCGCCGTGTGCGTAACAGAATATTGGAATGCTATTGTGTGTATGTTGTAATGATTGGTTCATTTTGCCGAACAACGTGGTCGAGTGAGGCTGCATTTCGCTATGGTAATGCTGTAGCTGGGTGCCATCTAAACTCTAAGAAAACCCTTACTTATGATGCAATACTCCAAGGTTACGAAGATAAAGCCACATAAAATGCCTATGGTACAATAATTCAGTCATGACTAGGAATTGAAAATACTTAAAAAATGGAATGAAAAAAGTTCATTTAGGCAGAATTGAATCACCATAGCGCGACCCAGTGTTTGACCCTGCGCGACCCATGTTTGGGTCGCGACCCATACTTTGAGAACCACTGGCCTACACAGTCCTCATCATGCTTTTGGAGTAATGGTCCTTTGGGTAGAAACATTTTTTTTAAAGTTCAACAGGCATTCATAATTATGGGTCTTCTGTTTTGATGACGACATATACTGTGTTATTTTTTTCTTTTTACTTCTGTCAAGCGCGTGTTTAATAGATAATTTTGGTGAAGAAAAGTGCTTTTAACTCGTTCGAATTGACGCATAGTCCAGATAGGTACTAGAAGTTGTTCCATGTGAGTTTTGACCCTGGTTGACCCAACGGTTTACCCACATGCACATTTAATGCGAAAATTTTAAGTAATATTTACTTTTTGGTCAGGACGACGCAATGCATGTAGTTTACCGAATGCGAGGATTGCTGGGCGAAGCAACTGAAGATATTGTGGAGCGACTTGATAGCGACAAAGCCGATCAAAACGACGAAGAAGTCTACAAGCTTGCCAGTGTACTCAGCGAGTGTGGCGGTTTGGAGGTAAGATTTTATTCCATATTTTCGGATAGTTGCCGGTTTTTATCCAAACGTCAGCAATGAAGTAATTATTTGTGACCAAGCTGAACCAAAAAAATTTCAAGTCCAAAAAGTCTGCTTTCGAAGTTAAAAATTAAATTTCTTCACGGAAATTCTTTTTGGGTAAAAACTTGTTTGTTTTTATAATCCTAGTTTAAACGGCGAAATTTAGGAAGAACCTGAATCAGTATCTAAAACACAGGTTACTTTCCGACGATGCAAATACTTTGTGCCAAAACCTAAATGTTCTGCAACAGGGCCATTTCAGAATATGGTTCGCCAGTTTTCATTGAATTCTGAAAACCATGTTGTTTTGCTTAATATCAGATGCCTGATATTTAAGTCTCTTTAAATAACGTACCTATGCAGTTGTTAAGTGAAGTCATTTTTATTTTGTAGCAACAAAAAAATACCAGAATTCTGGTAATATCAGTTTGCAAACGCGATCAGCAGTAAACATTTGAAGACGACATACACATATACGAGGGTATGCATTGAAAGTGCTTTTAAGTCCAATTGCCATTTTTAAAATCGCTATCAGTGTTTCTAAAACTAAAACAAAAAACATGGATACCACAGTCTAAAGCATGTAGTTAAACCCATAGTCTGAAAAGGAAGACAATATGTCTCTCCTTAATGCAACTTTATATACATTGGTGGTCATCTGATTGGGCAAGGCATAAATCGAGTTATATCCTGTATGGACATTTTGGGCACCAGTGTGAAAAATAACTTGCAACCAAACCACACTTATTAGTTGGGGCTAGTTCGTCGAGCAGCATTTATTTCGAATTTTATCCGTCGTGGACACGTCATCATTGGCCACTCTTAACTGTCCGTTGGCATGGTGACCGATCGTGGACGCCACGCTTTGTCCGAGTTTGCTGGAAATTGTCTTCCGGTAGATGTCAGTAACGAGCGATACGAACGAGTTTTCGACATTGGTGCATTGCAAGGCGGATGTTTCGATGTACTTCAGGTCATTGCTGTGAGCAAACGCCTTCGCTTGTGCTTCGGAAATTTTCCGGACAGTTCTTAAATCGATTTTGTTGCCGACCAGCACGATCTGATATAAAAGTAGAGCATTTTAATTGACTATACTCGTTTGATAGGTATGTCTTTCTGTACGACCGGTACCAACTATATGCTCACTCATATTTTGTTAAAGGGATGGTTTATACTTAACTAGGACGCAAGTTGGTACTATTATCTTGAATTGTTTGTGCATGGTAGTGGTGTTTGACTTGACCAGCGAAAATAGTTAATAGAGCACCAGACCCGGATAGGCTCTTTTCGTGAGTTCGAACCTCATAGCTTTTCTTCCAGCTTACGTGTCATGTCTTTGTAGGCGTTATTTGCAGTGTTTACCTTTTTCTACCCACTTGCTAATTAAAAACGCCCTTTTTAGGTCTGTATCTATAATTTCAAACATCATTTCCATGTAGGTCTATTGGCAATATAACCGACTTTGCACATAACTGATACTTTACTTTTACCAGTAGTACGATACAGTTTCGTCTTGTAACCAAATTCCAAATCAACACAATCCAGATATTGTTACCTGGCACGTGGGTAAGGTGTAAGCTTTAACCTCGGACAGCCAATGTGCAAGATCTTTAAACGAGCGTGGATTAGTGACATCAAATACGAGCAACACACCGACAGCTCCTCTGTAGTAAGCGGAAGCCAGGGCACGATATCTTTCCTCGCCCGCCGTGTCCCAGAGTTGGGCGCAAACGTTCTTGTCTATAAAACACAGCAGATGCATTGAGTCATAGGAAAAGTCTATAGGATTTACATGCAGCAGGACGGTGAATTTGCAATTATGCCTGTGTGTTATGAATTATTATCAATGCTATGCGTTGTTGATGAAAGCAACCAACTACTCTGGATTATATGGTTAACATAATTACACTTTGTATGTGATATTACTCAGCATTTGTTGTGTCCAAAACTCTGTCATTTCGGATCATTGTCAGAACATTTTTTCACCACTGCATTAATAGTTCTGTATATCCACCGTTCCTACCAAATGAAAAAACTACAAAAACTTACTCGTCGGTTAAAAATACCTGGTGTGACCCAGGTAATTAGAACCTATAACGTCTGCGACAACAAAACCACATAACAAGCAATGGTAATAAAAAGCACTTCAGTCCACTATTTGGGAACCCCTGGTCTAAAGTACAGTCTTTAATATGCTGCTCACAAGGGCCCGAATGATTTGCCAATGTTGGAACGCAGAACAAAACAAGTGGTGCCCACTTAGCCAAAACTTGAAGAGACCGACTTCGGACTTTAATCAGGCTATTGCAGCTCTATCATCTTCGGCTGTATGTATACTTACGGTCGACGGTTATAGTTTTGGTGGCGAATTCAACTCCAATAGTTTGCCTGCTGTTGGTCGTGAATTCGTTTCTTGTGAATCTTGCCACCAGTTGACTTTTCCCCACCCCCGAATCGCCTACGATCACCACTTTTATAAGATAGTCGTAATCTACGAATGCGCTCTTCTCTCGCATCGACTGACTGGTGTGCTTGCTGCAATGTAATGCACAAGTTCAATAAAACACTAAATTTCAAATGTTACAATTTTCTTCAACACCAGGCGACCAAAAACGGGTGCACAGCTGAAATAAGAACATGGTCCAAAGCATCACACATCCATGTTCTGCTGTTAGAACACAGTATCAGTGTATTACAAGGGTAAATAAATTTTTGACTCGGGAGTACACATTTGTGAGTAAAGTTTTGAACCATTCAAAAATGTTGACAAGCACTGTGTTAGATAACCAACATTTTCCATATCCTATGTTTAATCAAACAATTCAACCATCAAACGATTGTTGTTGGCAAAGCAGTAAACAAACTGAGAAATAAGCGACACTAAAGCACTAAGTTCATGGTGTTATGTTATTGTACCCGCACATATTTTGCAGGATATCGTCTCTTTGTTTATGTACACAAGGTGATAAACTGCTTGTGCCATTTTGTGCAAGCTAATTTATGTACATTATTCTCCGCGGTCTCGATGTTGGTTTGGACGGGACACACCATAACTGTGTGCAACACATGCATGATAAAACTTGTCACACTCGCAATTTCTCATTAATCGTCCGACGTGCACAACAGCGCAATGCAAAACAACAAACCATCAAACATCACAGTGTGTTGCTATTTCGAACGATAGCCTGCGTCACCCGAGCAGCTCATGTGCAAACAAAACAGCGATCTACAACCCGTGTGAAACAACAAACTGGTTCGTGATAAAGTGTAGCACAATTCTAACCCTTGTTATTCAGTATTTCAGTTTGTGGAAAAATTTTGGCTCACTAATTTCCTTCAGAAATATTCGTAGCAGAATACATATAGAAACCGAAATATCTTATGACTACAGCCGGCGTGTTTTAATGAAAGCGTTACATCCATATTTCGAAAACACACTTCCTGCAGAAAACACTGACATCCCACATTGCTGCGCACGAACCAATGTAGATTATTTGAACTGTAGACTACAATATGCATTGATAAAATAAATCCAACCTTATTGAGTGAAGCTGCTGATCAAAAATAATGAACATAAATAAGGAACGTGCTTTGGTTGCACACGTGCTAATTTTCCTATTGTAAGTGGATTTAGAGATTGGCTTGAAATTATTGCCTTCGACTTATTTGCAATTGGTCAATAACAAGCAGCATATGTATGTTGTTGTCACTTACCGTGCGAGAGCTTTGGCTGGTGGTGCAGCCGACTCTTTTATATCACTGTTTTCGGCCATTTCTTTTCTGCTGACAGCCAAACTGTACAGTATAATATTCAGTGGTCGTTCATTTTAACAACATATCTTCTCTATAGAAATTACTACAGTACAGTACCTGTAATTTGTAATTTCTCTGATTGTACAAACACGATTTGTCCTTTTTTTTCGTAAAATGTCACACAAGTCGGTTAAGCACGTCTAACTCTGACTTCTCAGCTGGCATATTTCGGCCATCTTCAATCTGACAACCATTTTATGTATAGTTAGACAAAAGTTGTTGCAAACTGTACTTTATACACTGCATGTAAACAAACCAAGCATATGAATACTTCCACACAGTACAGTGCAACAAACAAACGGCACTTAAAAAAGCCACTCTATACTGTTCCTGTTAACTAAGCTTTCTATTCGAAAGTCAAGTTCACATTACCCAAATCAGGAAGCGCACCTAAAACACACGAGCTCCCACGATACAATGAAAACAAGCTATAGTGGTGGTGTTTGGATGCGCTGGGCCGCGGGAGGTAGAGTAGCGGCGTGCTAATGATGACGCGTCTAGTTTCCTTCCTGCTGTGGCGCTTGTGCTCAACTGCTATGCTGCTGTTGATGCGCTGTTCAACCACATACACACATACATTCATATATATAAGCACGGAAACGTTGGCCGCTGTTTCATCGTCACTGCTGAATCAACATGTGCTTCGGTTCTTAGTGTTTGTTAAACTCCAATTTGAAGTTGACTGTCAAGTTGACGCTAATTTTTATCAACTTCGCCGCCGCACACGCACTTCTGTCACGTGATTGTGACGTCTCGAATGTGTCCCGGGTGCATTTCTTACAGCCACGTAAGGCTTCCTCGGCACTGACAAATAACGTCAACTAGTTCCGAGAATTTTGTTGACGGTGTATAAGTGATGTAATTTAGAGGGGGCTTATTTCCGCTCTGACGTATTTAACCTGTAATAACCTATTGCGGAGTTTAATGTGTGATTTGGAAGAATTCGTATAAACTGTTCTGTGCAAAAATCGTCCTGAACCACGCGCGTTTAATGCAAACGATTATAGTTGCGGATGATAATGTTTAACTGAAGCTTTCAGTACACTTGAATCAGTCTGCGTTTTTGGTTACGCAATGCAATAAAACATAAAAAAATCATTTCGCCACTATAGTGGCATTATCAGTTATAAAAATAAAAGTTAACAATCTATAAAAACGGCATTTAGTTATACGTTTTTAGCTTTGCAATGGCATCAAATGTTGACGTACGTTTTTACACAAACCAGCAACATTATTTTGTTTAAATATTCCTAAACAGTACTTATCGCTTAGTAACCAAGTAAAAACCAATACTTGTTTCATCTAATGTACATTTTGTATGTTTTAACACAACAGGTGATGCTTATGCGGCTCGAGTCGGTCAAAAGTCTTCTGCACGGGCGCCAACTTGTGGAAGTAATTCTCAAGTTGCTATCGCACGCCATCAAGCTGAAAGTAAATCGGCGTTACCTTGCCAGACCCCAGCTCAACACACTCAACATTCTCCTGGGTTCTCTAAATCTGGTACGAGTTTAATCGCACTTGTTTATGAATGGGTGTAATTTTTGTCATCGATTTGGATTTGTAAATTCTTTTAAAAATTGAAATTAGGGTAAACTTCGGTTAAACCGGACCCGTTTGGACCAAAAAGTTGTCCGGATTAGGCAAAGATCCGGATTAACCAATGTCGTTTAGTTAAGCATTATCACATTAAAAATCATTTGTACCTCAAGTGTTGTTGTGATTATTAAGCGAAAATCCAGATTAGTCGCATCCGGTTTAAGCAAGGTTTACTGTCAAATGTAAAAATACTGTAAAAAAGCTCCCTTTGTTTAAGCAAGTGATTAAAAAAATATTTTTAAAATATTTTTTCGGGCATTTTCTCGTATCTTCCAACAGGGCTTACAGGCTGGTGAGGACGGTGTTCTGATGGTCGAACAGTTGCTTAAGATCATGGGCAGCATCTTACAAGAAGCGGCCGCGGATAAAACCAACCAAGACGTCGATGCCGAATATCTGACGGGCGATAAGGAGAAACTGACTCTCCTACTGCAGCAGGTTAATTTGAATGGGATTCATAACTCTCTCAGTGTGTGTTACTTAGGACCTCATGCATAAGACATCCATTGTTTTTAAATGGTCGGTTCATTTTTTATCTAAAGATAAATGACAATCAGGAAAAGCCCAATCAGCAAGCCTGTGGGATTTAAAGAGTTTCTGCTGGGAAAAATGATATGCAAAGTATAAAGTAAAAGTAAAAAGTATATACTTGCTGTAAAATAACACGTACTGGGTCTTTAAGCCTATGTGGAAAGTCAATACCCGTAAAGCCACCTTTTAGTTTGTGATTTTGTGTGCAGATCGACAGCGAGTTTGTGCAGGGTCATACAAGCATCTTACAAGGAATCCTTCGCATCATTCCATTCCTCTCGTTCGGCGATCCCGATCTCATGCAAATGTTGATCGATCACTTTATATCTACTCTGGACTTCGAAAAGTAAGCAGTTGTTCCTCTTGAATCCTACGAAACGTTGGGACGAATTTACACATATATTTCTGTTTTGCTTTTTTTGTAACAATACCACGTTTTTATCTTTTAAAACCACAAACAACTGCTATTCGAAAAACGTGTTTTATATTTCTTTGCCGTAAAATTTTCCCTATATTTTTGTACCAAAAGTTGGAACCTTATTTTGGTAATTAGTTTATATCAGTTATTTCTTATTTCTCTAAAATAGATTTATGTCTCCATGAATATATAGCCTCCATGTAAATATATATTTACTCGTAAAACTTTTTGCTGATGAAACAGATACGACTGCAGCCATTCAGATGATGAGAAGGTCTACTTGAACTGTTTCTGTGAGATTGTGTCTGGGATCCACTTTAACACCAGTGGAAGCCAGCTGAAAGACCTCATGGTGAAAAATCAAATACTACAGAACGCCACGTCATATCTCAACGCTCACATTCCCAATCACAAAAAGTAAGCCGTTCCCATTCATAAAAGGGATTTGCATTCGAGTCACAAACGTAGTGTATCCCAGTATACCTGGAATAATCAAACAAAATAGGTTTGGTCACAGTTCGAACTATTATTCCTGCAGGGATTTTAAATGTTCCTTTGTGATTGCTTTCGTTTACTGCCTTTACTCCAATAAAGCACCAAAAATATACTAAACAGGAAGATATAACCTTCAGCATGCTTTTCTGACTATAATGAAAGTTCATTTGTAGTTGATTATAAATAATCATTTGTCTTCATGTAAAAACAACTAACATTTGTTGTTTTCATGTGGGTTATTTACAAAAAAAAAAACTTTTTTTGGGTAAAACTTGGCCTTAAACAATGCTCTTGCTCTTGATACAGAAGTCACACGTAAAAGTAAGTTTAAATAAATTTTATTGTTAACTCATTTTTACAGTTTTGAGAGTGAGGATTGGAAGGCGTTTAAATCCCGACCTGGCGTTCCCTTCTGTCTCCGAATGCTTACAGGTCTCTGCTCGAAACACACAACAGCTCAAGAGTTGGTCGGTGATGTCGCCATTCCTGCATTACACAGACTGGAACAGGTTTGCAGAAAAATATGCGACACTGGTCGTTTTTTATTATTAAAGCATGTCTGACATGATAATTAAGCTACAGACAGTACAAACTGTTTCAACCTATAAAGTCGCATGAAAGCAGTTGGTATCAAGACATTGAGCGAACGGGAAAGTGTAGACACCTTACAACACTCCAGTTTGTTGCATGTAAGAGACTAAAAAGCCAACTCCCACCAAATCTGTTCGTTACCACAACAAGGCATAAACCGCTCCAGGGCATAGCTTTACAGCACTAATTACTATATAGGTGAAAACATTGTTAATTTTTCAACACAACTATCTCCTATCTTTTGTAGATATCGAGTGAGGAGGGCATTGGACCGCACGCTGAGAATGTTCTTGAAGCTCTCCAGGAACACCCGGAAGTCGCAAAACGGATCAAAGAGGTAGTTTACATAATTCGGTTGTCCTTTTCACGTGCATGGATTTTATCAATTTCGTTGCTAAATAACTATTCGGTGATATATCAAGATCCTTTAAATTACTTTTATTACTTTCTGGAAGTCACTTTACAATTTTGCTGACTCAGGTTCGTCGACAAACTCGCGATGAGAAAAAGAAAAAGGCGATGGCAATTCGTCAGAAACAACTTGGATCCCTGGGCATGAAAACTAATGACAAAGGACAGGTGAGAAAATATAATATTTCTTATTTCAAACAAAACAAATCGTCTGCCATCGCGGCATTTTGACTTTCATTATTGGCCTCTACCTGAATGGAAAACATTTTAGTTTCGTCTTTTTTCTTTTTTTGGTCTAACGCGAATTTTGTGAGCCACATTTGATTTATGCATTACCAATGTCACTCTTTATCCACATTGTGATTTGAGTGGTTAAACATTATTTACATTTACACACTTAAAATATAACCATATTGAAGTTGTTCTCTGTGAAATTTAACCCTGGTTAACACCGCGCCCGCGGTTACTCACACGCCCCCTTAATAAATTGTAAGACGACCATACTTCTCTACATGACTCAATAGTTTTTGACCTTGTTGAACGGTACAGTGCACAGTATTTAAAATCAGTTTGAAACTGTTAATCGAATTCACCCACTTTTTATTTTCTGTTTTCAATATGAAACCAAATACATTTTTCGCTGCAGCAGGTCGTCACTAAATCCGCGATCCTTCAACAAATTTCTGATCTGGTCGAGGAAACTGGCTTGACGTGCATCATATGCAGAGAGGGTTACAAGTTTGAACCGAAAAAGGTAAACACGAACTTTTTGCTGCCAGTTCGACTTTCTTTTCATGCCAAATGTTTCCAGGTACTGGGAATATACACCTACACACGACGTTGCCCACTAGAAGAGTTTGAGCAAAAATCTCGCAAGACTCAAGGTTACTCGACGGTGTCGCACTTTAATGTTGTGCATTACGAATGTCACACATCTGCGGTAAGTTGAAAATTACGGCAGTTCCAATTATACAACAGACGTTTTAAGATGCAACATTCTGGTTCCTGTATTTTTTTATGTTGTCTTTTAGTATTAGCCGTAAAGGGTTTTGACAATCTTTAAGCTTATTATGTTACTGCTCGTACAAAAACGGACTCTTATGACGATGAGCACGTCTCGGTAACCAAAGTAACCGTGACTTAAAATTTTCCCTTTGTTTAACTTTGGAAAAAATACGGTTTCATAAAGAAATTTGCTCTTAGTAGATCAGGGGGGAAATACCGAGCATCAGTCTTGCTTTGTGATTTTGAGCTATAAACGATTTTGTGTGCAGGTTCGCATGGCGCGTGGCAGGGAAGAATGGGATTCAGCTCTGCTTCAAAACACCAACACAAAGTGTAACGGATTGCTGCCGCTGTGGGGCGCACAAGTGCCAGAAGCCGCGTTCGCTTCTTGCCTTGCCAGGTATGTAACCCTCAAAGGAAACCATTTTGAGTGTCGATGCTTAAAGTAGTAACAATATAAGCAACTTTTACTAGGGTGGTTTTGAACCTTTTGTCATATCGTGACCAATTTTAGCAACCGACGACCCCCTTTTAAAAAAATGTATTGTCTTTTTCACAATGATCAGATTAAAGTTTGACTTTAGGCAAAAAGGAAATGCTTAGCTTGCTAACTCTTTCAGTTTTCTTACACAATTGTTTAACCTGCAATATCACCCATACCGCACAGTAGCAATTTCGTTGGGCCATTTACCTTCTGCATATAGTCACGTTACAAAATATTTATTTTATGTGATCTTTTTATTGCTGATAAATATATAACTGCCCTCGCGACCCGACAGTAAAATGGCAAACGAACGCAAAGAGGGTCGCGACCAAAATTAAAAAAAAAAACATTTTTACAAAAACAATACATCTATTTCAAATACTCAAACGAATAACATTGTACGCAGACACAACACCTACATACAAGAGGCGACTGGTCAAAGGGAACCGGGATTTTACAGCACAGTTCACGATCTCAAGCTACTACTGCTTCGATTTGCCAACGAGCGGTCGTTCAGTGAGGAGACAGGTGGCGGTGGGAGACAATCTAACATTAATCTTATCCCTTATCTCATCCACACTGGCCTCTACGTTGTTAACTCGTAAGTACCTGGTGCTGTTGGTCTCATCGTGGCTTGCTGCGTTAAATTTAATCTGGGTACATGGATTTTTTTCAAGTTTGGCAACTATTAAGTCCGTGTTGAAACTGAATATTTGTTTGCCGTTTTATCGTAACTAAAGGAGTAAAAATTCGTGGTAAAGCAAAATTAGTAAGTTACAGACCCGTATAATTTTCCTGTATAATGCGTGGCACGTTGCAAATGCGACATTCAACGCCTTAAACCATCTGAAATAAAAACGATAAGACGATAAAATTTTTGAAAATATTTTATTGTTTCTGCTCTTACGTTTTTGAACGAGCATTGTATTTTCAACATTATGCTAAACGACAAAAATATATACCTAAGAATCCAACCGACTAACTTTGTTTTCACCAAGTTGTGCTGTTTACTGTGGTTTCGTAGCCTTTTCTGCCTGTTCAAGGCTAGGTAGATAGCTATTAACTTTTAAAAACTCATTGGTATAGTTCATGCACATATTGATTAAAAAAGGTTTTTAGGTTAAAAAGGTCTAAACTTTTTAAGTATCTTTTTTGTTGTGTTTATTTGAAAAAATCAAAACAAAAAACAGACAACATGTTTTTAAATCTCATATTTTCAACAGAACCAGAAACCAGGGTCGAGAGGAACGCACAGTGTCTGACTTTCTTGCCGCTCCGCTTGAGAAATGGGTGGAATCGAGTTATGAAGTAGACGGGCCTTTGTATGTTACCTGTGTTGTGCCGTTCATACACGGATCCAAGAAATGGAACGAAATCAAGTAAGTTTGTTTATGTGCCTGTGTTTTGAAGTTGAAGCAAACTTGGTTTGCCTAGTTTTGTAACTTATGTTTTGCATTTTTGGTGACTTTAGTACAGTAAACCTCGGTTAAGCCAAATTGGGTTTAAAAACCTTCGTCTTATTTGGACGAAACTAAAGGTACAAATGCTTTGTAATGTGGAAAGGCTTTAACTAATCGACATCGGTTATTCTGGATCTTTGTCTAATCCGGACAACTTTTTGGTCAATACGGTTTCGGATTAACCGGGGTTTACTGTAGTTTTCCTAAGAAGCTGTCTGCTCTGACTAGGTGTGATTTTTGCTCTGTACTAACAGTTTTGTTATCTGGTCTATCGTTACACAATTATCTCCATACACCAACTTTTTTCCAGGATCAAATTCCTGAAACGTCTGCTTGTGACTGCACAAGCTCGCAACAATTCACAAAACTCCATCTCGAAGTTAACTGACCGAGAGGTGAAGGAATTTCGAGTATACAAACCCTATGTCATGTTCTGGGCCCTTGTGCATCTCATCATCACCGTGCAATTTAAGGTAAGGATTTGCCAACGTGAAACTCAGTTACGATGAACATAACTCCATAACTGGGATCATCCCTAAAGCGTCTATGTATGCAGACCAGCGATCACTGTCGTGGGTTCGAATCCCACCGCAGCCTAGATTTTGTAGCCTATGCCTGGTCTTATAGGAATGCTTGGTGACCCGCTGGTTCAGTACAACGCCTTTATTGGAGCTGGCGTACTGTGATCTATTGTTTTATGTTGCAACTTTTTGTCTTAATTTTTATACGTTTTAGTCAAGGAATAAAAACATAGGTTTGGTTTGGAAATTTGCATATGCCGGTGTAATACAATTTTGGGCGTAACCATATTCTACACTTTTTAACATTGTGGGCTTGTTTTGATGTAGCACGTTCCAGCGGAAGGTGGTTGCGCTGTGCTCGCCAACTACATACGGAACAACGACACCCAGCTGCGCGAGACCGGCGAAAATACCCTAACCATGTTTCAGGTGAGGTTATGTAGTTGAAAAATGTACTTGAAAACCTTCCAAAAGAGCCGAATAGAGTTGTAAGGTTCTCTCGGTGTATAAGTCGCCCTTAAAAGACTTACTACTACTACTGTCAAACTACTGTAAAGTTTGTAGGAACTGAAGATGCTAGTAAGGCGAAATATACATTTTTAAATTCATTGACTGTTTCAGCCACTTGCGAAATATTTTCCATTCTCAGTTATTTGTTAACAGTGCTCCTCGATGATTATTCTGAAGGTTTGATAGTATAATCACTCTCAGTTTTACTAAATTAGTTTTTTATCTGGGTGTCTTCCAATGTCTTTGGCTACTTGTCAAAACATGAATTAAGCTCGATTCCAAACACGCATTATTTATTATTATACCACGTTCTACATATTTCAGGACGATCTGGTCGTTTGTGAATCGTTTGACGAGTTTGTTGACGTCATGCAGCTGCATAGTGACATCGGTGGTGATGCAACATCTTTCATCAAAGAAACCCTCGATTCCCTTCCCGCCTAAGGCTTTTGCTTACTCCATTATATTCAAGAACAATATATAAACTAATGGTTCTATAGCTTTTGGCAATCATTATACCAATTAAATCTCACTCTTTACAAAACTAAATTGCTAGCATAGATTCGTGTTAATGAGAGGATTCGTTTTGGACTATTTTGTGTTGTCGTTAAGTAAAATTGCTTGGTGTTCTGTTCAGTGCTTAACTTATACGACGTAAACACTATTAGGTTACAATAAATTCTGTTGCAGCAAAAACATCTTGTCTTGTTTTGGAGCAATATCGAAGCGATAACCACAATAATTAGGCTACTAGCAGCTGTGTACATTGCTATGGCCATATGTCATGTAGATCAACTGTGTAAGCATTGGGCTCCAAGTATTTCTGGGTTTTTTTTCCCAAGTAGCACTTCACAGACCATATTGAACATGTGTTTAAGTTTTGTTTTCCGCCCTTGGCATTGCGGCAAGAACACTGCGTACCGACTGTGTTAATAATTGTACAAACAAGCTTCAGAGCACCAAACGTACCTATCCGAAAGTGCTAGAAAAAACACAAATATTTTTAGCTCAGTATTCAGGTAAAGCTCGAACCATTATTTCTCCGCGGACTTGACGTATCAAAGCAATACAGTTAGTGAAGGTTACTGTTGTTTGTTGTTAAATGCTGATGCGTAGTGTAAGTAGTCGCACGAGGTGTGGGTTTATATTAAAGTCGAAGTCAGTCTTTCAACCACCAAGTGAAACAGCTACAAAAATTCAATCTTCCATAAAACGGAAAGAACACGAGCAATTGTTAAACATTGCCAAATTACACCAAAAACAGGTGGAATTGTGATTTAAACATAGTTCCCAATTTCGGGAATAAAATGGGGGCATCTTGCATGTACCCACGAAATAGTAGGGTCAAGGAAGACATAATCCTAACGTACTTCCCTAAATATAGGTGACCATATATCACCAGTAACGTATTGTCAAACCAATCTAAAACCAAACATTTTTGTAACATTGGCACGTTCAAACCAAAATACATGTAAGACAATCGCACGATTTTAGGTCTAAGAAATAAGAACGCACAATATGTGCAAAATAGTGTGACAATAACATGGGAAATGTGAACGTTTATATGAGAACAACAGGCAAAACCCAACCTTAGCAGTAAAATAAAGTGCTTGGAAGTTTAACATTAGGATGTACATAAATAATGACAGCTGTAGAAGTATGAAAATGTTTTCTTGTGTCGGCAAATCTTCTTCTATTTTTGTATGAACACATCTTCCATGTGTTTTTCTTCATCTGTACAGTATATGACAACGCTTTCTTTATTGTTTGATGCAACATTCTTGTCCCCATTGGAATTGCTGTGGCTGAGAGTCGATTTTCCACACAAGCGAAATTTGCAAAACAGCATAAGCATGTCGCTTTTTACGTCTATTTAGGCCGTTATTTTTATCATAAAACTTATGAACAGATCCGTATATAGTGTTCAGCATACTGTTTTTTGTTTTTGTTTCGCACGAATATTAAATTAAAGTTTCCTAATACAAGACTGTCCCAGCGGAAAAGAAAAATACAACAAATGAAGAACAATGTTTTATTGATGAACATTCGAAGGGTAGCAAAGATTTACTAGCAACTAAACCAACCCCAAATTCAACCATCAAAGTGTAATTACATCAACAAACTACATGGCAGGGAGTCGAACCGGAACTGAACCCGAACCCGCGAACCGGTTTGAGCGGTTAATTTCTTTAAACCCAAACTGAACCCGAACCGCTAATAACGATTTTCTAAAAACCCGAACCGGAGTTGAACCCCATATTTCGTTTGGCGTTGGACCCAAACCGGAACCGAACCAGTAAAAAATGCAGTCTGTTTCATATTTTGCGATTTTTTTTCAAAACAGCGCACTGAAGAATACGCGACATATCACTTATAGGGCGTGTCAAAAATAACAGTGCACGGTCAAAATTATTTGGAGTTTGATAAGGCCAGGTATGTGATGGGTAGAATTAAATTTAAACGAAAAACAATGAACCGGTTAAAAAACCACAAACCGGTTCGGACCGGATAATTTGTCCAAACCGGAACAAAACCCGTACCCGAAAATATACATTTTTAAAAACCGGAACCGAACCCAAACCCGAACCCTTAAAAACAAAACCAAGTGAACCCGAACCGAACCTGAACCCATATGACAAGCGGTTCGACTCCCTGCTACATGATGAAAAATCGATGAAAAAAAAACAGGATTAGGCCTACTTTGCGTTTGTTAACCTAACCCCGTATAACACCATGTAGCTGCAGCGCGTGCAGCCATCATGCACCAAAATTGTGCCGTCCAGTAAACCTTCTTTGCGATCATAGCTTTGTATGCTCGTTTGTTTTTTTCGAGTAAATTACAACATCTCAATAGTGTAAAAATACCTGTACGGTGGCATGTCCTCCAAGTTTTCAGGCATCGGTTTGTTGTTAGTTTCAGGCAGGAACAATGTGAGTACAGCTGAAACGCTGGCTAGTATGAACATTGTTAGGTAAGGAAGGTAGTAAATTTATTCACCTGAAAAAAAGAATGTAATATGGTCACATACACTGGAATGTTTAAGTACAAAATCGACAAAATATACATTTCAAACACGGTGTATGCAAACTTTTATTCATTTTTATGCTGTAAAATAAAAGCTCTCTTTTCGTTGGAGCTAGTTGATTACTTAAAGGCATTTTTACAGAACAAAAACAGGAATTAGCAAAACTTGGGTTAAAACCAGTAAAGTGAATACGACTGCTTTGATGTACTCGATGGAACTCCTACAATTTGGGACAAGTAGACACCAATGCCGAAGGGCACATGCGTAATTATATAAGTTGCTGCTTGGCATAAACTACGTGGGCGTGCACTAGAAGCTGCCATGAGATCTGACTTTGACAGGTGAAGCAGCGTAGCATTGTGGTCGTAACAGATGCGCTTTAAGTTGCTGCTCCACGCATGAACCATTGCTTGTCGTTCTAAGTATATCAGTTATTTCATTTTTTTTTTTTTTTTTTTTTATTGATAAATAATAAAAAAATAGAGCGAAAAACGGTAACAAATTACATCACACTTCAGTACATAACAGGCGACACCACTTTTTGCGGTAAGCAAGAAAGTTTCCACGTTTTTTTGATACATGACATTCTGATACACGTACTGAGTTAAGGAAGCGTACAAATCTAGATACCGTCGGTTTATTTTCACTGTATTTGCATTGGTAAATGACATATCTGGCACATAACAACATACAGTTCACCAATTTATCGCCGGATCCACCATTGTGGACACCAAAAAGTAAGTTCACGGGAGGTAACGTCAGTGGGACTCGGGTTCTAGCACTAATCCATGCACAGACGTTTTCCCAATACAGTCTAGTTACATGACAAGAATAAAAAACATGGTAAACATTTTCTGTAGCATTTTTACAGAATGTGCACAAGTCGGAGTCAATTTTCCCAAAGGAGTGCAATATTTGGTTGCACACGATGGCATTCAGATTTAATTTAATTTGAAAACTTCTCAACCTATTTTCAATAGTGGAATTAAAGTTGTTAATATATACTTCTCGCCACGGCATCTCAAAATTTATGAAAAGCTTGTTTTTCCAAAATTCTTGGGACTTAACTGGCACGCGAGCCACGCTGTCTTGTAGCTTTGTGTAAATTGTTTTGACGCTGTTTGTGTCTTTAATAAAATTCAATAAATGTTCTGACTGAGTTGTTTGTGGGTCGATATAGTTTTCTGAGTCCCATTGCTCAGGCAGACTTGAAACAAGTTTTATAAATTGAATGAACTCTGCGTTATTAGCCTGAAAATTAAATTTTAACGCCAAGTTGTCGTAAGTTTCATACTCTCCTTCCTTAGTCAATAGGTGTTTATGTAACATTACGCCAGAGTCGATCAGGGGTTTCATACAGAAAGTTTTAGATTGGTACTTAATTTTTTTGTTTAGCCAAAGTGTCCTTTCTGTCGATTTTGTTTTTAGCAGATTTAAAGTGTGTATGCAACTGACAAGGGTGTGGCGCAGGGTTCTCAAGGGTAAAACACGTTTAACCTCGGCTCGATTGAGCGATATAGTTGCATTTAGAAAAGCGTTAACTCTTTGTCCCCTTAAGTATGGTGCCTCGATTTGCTTCCAATCAGCAACTACGCTTTCATCAAGAAGTTTTTGAAACCATTTAAGGTTTAGTGCCAGAATATAATTTTCTACATTAATCATTCCCGCCCCTCCCTCTTCGATACTTGCGCACAGTGTTGTTCGTTTGACCCTTTCCCATTTTGATCCCCATAAAAAACGGAACAGTATACGGATTAGTTGTTTCAAATATTTTGCTGACACTGTTACGGGCACAACGCAAAGTTTGAAAGTCAACATTGGCACCAGTAGGCTTTTAATTATTGTTACTTTCCCCAATAAGGAAAGACCCCTTGTCGACCACAGGTTTGCAATAACTTTGATCTTTTGCAGTATAGGTAAAAAATTGTATTCTAGCAATTTTTCATCGCTGCACGTCGTGGTTGGAATTACAACCCCCAAATACCTAGTTTTTTCAGAAGGCCACAAGAGCCCGGATTGTTGCATCGGTTTGTGGCAACAAGATCGTTTGGAACCAACAAAAAATGCGTTTGATTTGTTCATATTTATTTTGCATCCCGACATATCGCCAAACTCTGTGATTATACTTAATGCTTCGCGAAAATCATTATCGCTGCCGGAGAGAAACAAAACGGTGTCATCCGCAAACATGGAAACTTTAAATTCTTTGTCATGTACTTTTATACCTAAAAAGTTCCCCTGTCTTAACATTATTCCAAGGCATTCAATACTTAGAACAAAAAGCGTGGGAGACAGAGGATCACCTTGCCTCACTCCTCTTTCGACTTTAAATGGCGCAGATACAAAACTGTTATTAATTATTGCCGATGTCGGGTTTTGGTAAAAACATTTAACATATCTAATAATTGTTGGGCCAAAACCAAAAGCTTCTAATGCAGAAAACATAAAATCCCAACTTAACGTATCAAAAGCTTTGAATATGTCCAATGACAAAATTGCCCCTGGAATGTTTTGGTGGTCGGCACTGTCTATAATATCAAATAGAAGTCGAATGTTAGTACCAATATATCTATTTGGTATGAAACCATTTTGGTCAGAAGAGATTACATGGTTCAAAACCGACCGTAATCTGTTGTTAACTGCTTTAGAAGCAATTTTATAATCAGCATTTAGTAGCGTAATTGCCCTATAACTACCTGGGTGAAGCGGGTCCTTATCCTTTTTGGGAAGAAGAGTTATAACAGCTCTGGACTGCGAAGGAGTCAAATTTCCAATTTTTATCGAATAACTCCACGCCGCCGTAAAAAGACCTTTTAGGTTTTCCCAAAATGTTAGGTAGAACTCGGCGGGGAAGCCATCGAGTCCCGGTGACTTATTTTTGCCCATGTCTTTTAGTGCGTTTAAAAACTCGGTCTCCAGAATTTCAGTTTCTATTTTTTCCATGGCTTCTAGCGGAATTTGGGGAAGTCCCAACGATGCTAGTTTAGACGCATTGATGTTTTTATGTTGGACTTTATCATCCCTTCTATACAGTTGTTCATAAAATTTCGCTAAGCTTTTCAGAATTTTTTCTTGATCTGTGAGGATTTCCGATCCAGAAATTAGGCGATTTATACTTTTCTTTTCACCCTGTCGTTTTTCCAGGTTTAAAAAGTATTTCGTATTTTTTTCTCCGTCTTCAGCCCAGCGAGTCCGACTACGGGTAATGGCGCTGATTGTTTGGCGCTTTAGAAGTTTATCTAGTTCGTTTTGAAGGGCAGATAAATTGTCGTGTAGTTGGTCACGTTCCGTACCCGTCGTGTTACAAACAGCATTTTGAATTGTGACGATATCCTTTTCTATTTTCGTTAGTTTGGCGCTGTTATTCCGTTTTTTTTCGGATGCATACCGGATTGTTTCCCCTCGGATCACAGCTTTTAAAGCGTCCCACATAACATGCGGATTGATAGCGGAATCTTGATTATCCGTTTTATACATGTCAATGAGGGATTTAATCTTTTCTATATAATTCAAATCGGTTAGGAAACTCGCGTTTAATTTCCAGTAACCCTTTCCACGTGGTAAGGGATTAACGGCGACCTCTAGGGCGAGCATATAGTGGTCGGACATGGTCCCAGGAACAATGTCGACCTGTTTTACATTTTGTATTAGATCATTACCAAGTAAATAAAAATCGATTCGAGATGCCACTGGGGGATTTTTCTGAACCCTTGAGAACTTTTTCAGCATTGGGTTTTTGTGGCGGAAGATATCTGTGAGGTTGAAATGATTAATGTAACGTTGTAAGGTAGCTTTTGCTTTTTGGTTACTGTGGATTGATTTTCCGGTTTTATCTAGGTCTGTATTAATTACAAGATTAAAGTCTCCTCCCATTATAATTGACGCGGTTGAAAATCCGTTAAGCGTGGCAAATAATTTTTCAAAAAAGTCTGGATCATCTTTGTTTGGTGCATAAACGTTTACCAACAATAGTGGCTGCGAATTGATGGTCGCTTCTATCATTATAAATCTACCGTCTACGTCTCGGTATATATTCGTTAAAGAGTAGGAAAGATGTTTGGCAAAGAGAATTGCGACCCCTCGACTATTGGTGCTTCCGTGTGCCCAAAACGCTTCACCGCCCCACTCCATTCCCCACAATTTTTCATTCTTCTCACAGCCATGTGTTTCTTGTAAAAATGCTACATGACATTTTTTACGGTGCAAATATTTAAATATAGTTTTCCTTTTTAGAGCTAGGTTTAAACCTCGAACATTGAGAGAATTAATTTTAAGAGCCATAAAATCTAAAGAGAGAGAGTGATATTTCATTTTTGCACTTGTACTCCAATATTAATGTCCCATTCATATTCTATGCCACATTCGCACAAAAACGGTTGGCTGGGACTGATAAGACGAGACAATTTCTTACCACACTTACAATTAATAATTTTGCATCTACATTCTATGTTAGAACATTCTTGGCTCGTTGTCACGTTCGGCAATAAATTAACGGTTTTACATAAACAAGTTAATGAAAACTTTTGGCACACAACACATTCAAATAAATTACCTTCCACTTGGAATTCCGGTTGGAAGTCTCTGCAACACGGCATCCATCTCATTCGATTGTTGCAGCCCGGGCACTGACACGTTTTCGTGTTTTCCTGGACCAGGAAGAGCTCTTCAATGCAATATCAGTTATTTCATCCATGGTTTACCCGCATAGTTGAGGTAAGGCGCAACCATGCTTCCACTCCTAGCACACATCGACAGCAACCCAACGGCGCTGTTTCTCGCCACGGTTGGAAAGATTTCGGATCCGTAGATGTAGATGACAACGAAACAAGCCGAAATGGCAAATTTGCCAAATATCGCACAAACGATCGACGCTGTCGTGCTCACTAGAAACAGGCAAAACACACAAAATACTTCCTGAATTAGCAACTACTTATAGTTGATTCAATAATCCAAACTAGAATAGTGGTTTTCCTATATATTGCCAGTTTATACATAATACATCATATTTAACGATGTATCACATATCGATTTACTATATTTATCATGGATATATATTTGGCACCTACATTTCATTGGGTCCCTATCTTTTTCCTGGCACTTTATACCATAATTGTTTCTGCAAGCATAATCTAATGGGTCCCCACACATGTGTATATGCGGTTTGGTAAAGGCCCGTTTACACTATGCGTAACGCGCTCGCTCAAACCTGCGTAAGTTTGTTTGTTTCATTTTTTCTGTCTGGTTTCGCGCTTGACTGATTTCGGGCGCTCAAGTCTCGTAGAAATGAGCGAGCGATCGCCTACCGAGCGTTTTTCTGCGTATCAAGCTGCTTGAACCTGCGAAAACGGTTTGTGTTATCGCTGCTTACGGGTTTGTAATTGAAAAAAGTTGGTTCATTTGCCGAAAATAAATGATGGTGCGCTATTTACCTCAAATTTAATTATTTATTACATTGTTATGATTGTATGTTGTGTTTTTTGTGTTCAAACATTGTAATTAAGTGCATTTAAAATGTACATTCTACCCAGTACAGGGGACTACATGCTATAAAAACATGAAAGTGAGATAAACATGCCATAAATCTATACAACAACATACTAAACAATCCTGTATGATTATCGAGATGCAAAATCATGTTTACTAACAAAATATCATTTAATTTAGATTCATAACAATCTTTTTCGAATCTAAAATAGGTAACAATGAATTTATGTGATGAATTTTGGTCATCGATAGTTGCTGTGAGCTAAAAATGACGTCGGGTATGTTATTTAGTACACTTAGGTACGCGCCGAAAATCGTAGTGTAAACGGAAGGGGTCGCAAGGTTAGGTTAGGTTAGGCGCCGCTAAGCACAGTGTAAACGGGCCTTAACAGTAAAAATAGGGCACAATCTTTGTTAAACAGGAATAGTGGTTTTCCTATATATTCCATTTTACAGAAACTGTGCCATACTTACGCACCATTCATTATAATTGTAAGGGATATATATTTGATGGATACATTCAGTATGGTACCAATACTTTTGTGGCCTGTTATAACATAATTGTTTTTGCTAGCAAAAACCAATGGGTCCCCACACACACATATATTTTGAGTTCGTAACAGGATAAATGGCGCATGCATATGCTAGGTAGGAATTTGAATTGCACAGATGACATTTGACGTATTAAAGAAATATTCATAAACTTTTATTTTGTAACAGTCACAGCCCTTTGTTTGTTGAATTATGATGTTTAATCCACACATAGCGTTCCCTGGCGCCATAAGTTTCTACATACCATCAATATCATTGCTTAGCTGGGCTTTTTATGTCCAAAACCTGTTCTGAAACAATTTTATTAACTTAACTTTAAAAGTTTTTGTCCATATTCTTTTTGCATCCATATAATTACAAAAAATTATATTATATTGTCATATAATTACAAAAAAACGGTGAAAAAAGAACGGGAAAAATACTTTCAATTTAATCTCTTGCTTTGACCTTGATATTGTCGTTCAAGTTCAGTATTTAAACATAAATTTTCCTAGAAAGCCTTAACTGTTATATTAGACACTATATAAAAAAGTCGTTTGCTACAAAGGTATACATAACAACTTGTTTTTCACTTAACTTTGTTTGGCAAAAACGACCGTTTAATGACCTTTTGACAATTTTTTTTAACAGCATGCAGTCCTTAGTGTTCAACAATACCGTTTAGCCTAATTTATACATGACTTATGCAGCTGATTCTTGAATTGATGTGTCAAAAATAAAGAAGATACGTTATGACGAAAAATTCGTAACTGTGTTGTAATGCCTAAAAGTTGACCTTTAGTGACCCGTGGTTATGCGACGGCCAAGCTGACAACGAGAATTTAAAGAACATTTATCGCGGCGTTCTAAAAAGTTAAGTTTATTTTTTCATATTTATGTTGATCAACGACGTTTTGCCCGACATAAACGAAACCGAAGTACGTTTATTGAGATTAAATTACGTCTTAGGTGTAAAACCTTCGCCAAAACTGAAAATGCGCGTAGTAACTCAATAAAACGACATAGCATTGCTGCACACAAAAACAGCTGATTTCTAATCACCCAAACGACTGTCTCGTAAAACACGTCTGTCCGGACGTCAAGCTGAGCACTCCCGCTCTGCGGCCTTAATCGTAAACCAGTGAATTCCTGCCTTGGGACTTATATATGACTGATAGCGTACACATATTATGGATTGTAAAGGTAACTGGCAAAATTTTAAATACTAAACGAATAGCCTGCTTAAACAATTGTTAAAATGTTCAAATATTTCTGCACCATAGGGCTTCTGCTTTAGCAAGTAGAGCCGATTTAAAAATTTCACGCTTTGGGGGGCTGTGGGTGAACCGAGGGATCAAACGGGGTCAAAATTCACATGGACCATCTTCAGACCAATATCTGTAATGTGTGTAAATTTGAAAAAGTTTGAACCATTCTTTCTTGACCAAAACGTGGGAACAAATCCGTGCTAAAAATTTCACGTTTTGGGGGGCTGTGGGTGAACCGAGGGATCAAACGGGGTCAAAATTCACATGGACCATCTTTAGACCAATATATATCTGTAATGTGTGTAAATTTGAAAAAGTTTGAACCATTCTTTCTTGATCAAAACGTGGGAACAATAGCCGCGCTAAAAATTTCACGTTTTGGGGGGCTGTGGGTGAACCGAGGGATCAAACGGGGTCAAAATTCACATGGACCATCTTTAGACCAATATATATCTGTAATGTGTGTAAATTTGTAAAAGTTTGAAGCATTCTTTCTAGTCCAAAACGTGGGAACAAATCCGCGTTAAAAATTTCACGTTTTGGAGGGCTGTCGGTGAACCGAGGGATCAAAACGGGGTCAAAATTCACATGGACCATCTTTAGACCAATATCTGTAATGTGTGTAAATTTGAAAAAGTTTGAACTATTCTTTCTAGTCCAAAACGTGGGAACAAATCCGCGTTAAAAATTTCACGTTTTGGAGGGCTGTCGGTGAACCGAGGGATCAAAACGGGGTCAAAATTCACATGGACCATCTTTAGACCAATATCTGTAATGTGTATACATTTGAAAAAGTTTGAACTATTCTTTCTTGACCAAAACGTGGGAACAAATCCGTGCTAAAAATTCACGTTTTGGGGGGCTGCGGGTGAACTTAGGGGTCAAACGGGGTCAGAATTCATATGGACCATCTTTAGACCAATATCTGTAACGTGTGTAAATTTGAAAAAGTTTAAATCATTCTTTCTTGACCAAAACATGGGAACAAATCCGCGTTAGACGGAAAAAAAGAAAAAAGAAAAAAAGAAAAAAAAATACGGACAAAAACAATATGTGTCCCCTTCAGAGAAGGGGATCCATAAAAATGTGGTTTTACATAATCGACTTTACCTGTTCGATTACCGGCATAACAAAGAGAAGCTATTCAGATTGTTTTTTTTTTTTTTTTCCACAAATTGCTACAGAAATATGCTGTGATTTATGCTTATATAGGTTACATGGTGTTTGTGTTATACTACATTTTAAAATATCAGAGGGACTTCGTCGGTTACGGAATGGCTGTGTAGCTTACAAATAGGTTTAAACCACATGGCGGAGTTGTTTGAAGCTTTACAAGTGACTTCAAGTAGCAAAAACGCCTTGTCAAAAGTCACACTAAACCAAAATGTAAACCTTCGTTAATAAATGGCACCAGTCCGCACGTGACACCCGACGTGTTCAGCGATAAGCCGTAGTAGATGACGGCGTTGGAGAACCTGCATGTGAGAGACATACAATGAAGGCGTTCGCACAGCGATAAAAAATAATTAAACAATGTAACAGGAAAAAACGCAGCATCCGACATGACAGACGCTTAATCATTTTTTATCTGTGGGATTTAAATAAATTTACGTTCGTTATCTGAAACACGATTCACTGTGATACATTTATAGTTTAATGTGCATAGCTAAAGCAGACGACGATTACCACTTTGAACACCTCATGCAAATGTCATTTCATCCCATGCACTGAAATGCTTTTTATTCAACGAAGTTTACTTACCACGTGAAACACATGTTGAAAAATCGGAAGCGACACAAACGATGCTTGATAAATTTCACACTTTCACCACAATAGTTACTAGCAGCTGTGTACATTACTATGACCGTTAATAATGTAGATCAACTGTGTAATCATTGGGCTCTAAGTATTTCTCGTTTTTGTTCCCAAAATAGCACTTCAGAGACAGTATTGGACATGTCTTCAAGTTTTGTTTTCCGCCATTGGCATTGTGGCAAGAACACTACGTATCGGGTGTGTCAGCTGTAAACAGGTTTCAGAGCATCAAACTTACCTATTCAGAACTGCTAGACTAGAGAAATCACAAATATTTTCATCGGAATTTATATTCAGTTAAAGCTCGAAACATTTTTTCTCCGCGGGCTTGACATATCAAAGCAATACAGTTTGTGAAGGTTACTGTGGTTTGCTGTTAAAT
Source organism: Phallusia mammillata (assembly GCF_965637545.1). NCBI lineage: Eukaryota > Metazoa > Chordata > Ascidiacea > Phlebobranchia > Ascidiidae > Phallusia > Phallusia mammillata. Next base: position 23,455,046 of record NC_137253.1, read on the forward strand.
GGTAATGCGTAGTGCAATGAGTCCCACGAGGTGCGGGTTTAATTTTTGAAGTTGAACTGTGTCTTTCAACCAGTAAGAGCAAAAATGGAACCTTCCATAAAACGGAAAGAGAGAAAGATAATACACCAAAAACAGGTGGAATTGTGATTTAAATATAGTTCCCAATTTTGGGAATAAAATATAGGCATGCTGTGCCCACAAAATGGTAGGGATACTGAAGACATAGTCCTAACGTACTTCCCACATAGGTGAGTATATATCACCAGTAGCATATTGTATATAAGTGGACATATATCACCAGAAGCATATTGTCAAACTCAAAACAAAAATCATGCATTTTTGTAAAATTGGCACTTTCAATCCATATTACAGAAAGTGACACGCACGATTTTAAACCAACGAACAGACTAAAAACAAAGAATGCACAATATGTGCAAAATTTTGGTGACTAAAATGTTGTACAAAGTGTGACAGTAACATGGGAAATGTGAACGTTTATATGAGAACAACAGGCAAAACCCAACCTTAGCAGTAAAATAAAGTGCTTGGAAGTCTAACATTAGGATGTACATAAATAATGACAGCTGTAGAAGTATGAAACTATTTTTGTATTATCACATCTTTTTTTCTTCTATTTTCGGATCATCACATCTTCGTGTTTTTCTTCATCTGTACAGTATACAACGACGTTTTCTTTGTTATTTGTTGCAACATTCTTATGTTCCCCATTGGAATTACTGTGGCTGAGAGTCGATTTTCCACACAAGTGAAATCTGCAAAACAGTATTAAGCATGTCGCTTTTTACGTGTACCATTATTTGGACCGTTATTTTCATCGTTAAACTTATGAACAGATCCGTAAATAGTGTCCAGCATACTATGTTTTTCGCACGAATATCAAATTAAAGTTTCCTAATACACGACTGTCCCAGAGGAAAAGAAAAATGCAACGATTCAAGAACATTATGTTATTGATGAACATTCGAAGGGTACGAAGCAAAGATTTACTAGCAACTAAACCAACCCCAAATTCAACCATCAATGTGTAATTGCATCAACAAGCTACATGATGAAAAAAAGGGATTGCGTATGTTAACCTAACCATGTATAAAACGATTTAGCTGCAGAACGTTCAGCCATCATCCACCAATTCTGCCCTTCACTGAAACTTATTTTTTATCATAAATTTACATGTTTTGTGTGTGAGTTTGACTATATCGTTCAACTGATGAACTCCCCTTATTCTCTTACATCATTGCCCTTGTTTGTTTGTTTTTCAAGTAAGTTACAACCCGTCAATAGTATAATTAAATACCTGTAGGGCGGCATGTCCTCCAAATTTTCTGGCATCGGTTTGTTGTTAGTTTCGGGCAGGAACAATGTGAGTACAGCTGATACGCTGGCTAGTATGAACATTGTTAGGTAAGGCAGGTAGTAAATTTCCTCACCTGAAAAAAAGGATGTGATCAAGTCACATACACTGGAATGTTCTTAATTAATATAAGCTTTGTTGAACAAACATTGGTTTATGGGATATATATCATATTGTTTGATATAAATAGGATACGACAAACTAAACAATTCCAACATGGTGTATGAAAATTCATTTTCATGCTGTTGAAATAAAGGAGCTCTTTTTTGTTGGTGCTAGTCGATTACTTGAAGGCATGTTTACAAAACAAAAACAGGACCTAGCGAAACCTGGGATGAAGGCAGTAAAGTGAATACATTTGATTTAATGTACCCGATTGAACTCCTGCAGTTTGGGTCAAGCACACCAATGCCAAAATACATTTGCATAATTATATATGTTGCTGCTTTGTTTGAACTACGTGGGCGTGCACTAGAAGCTGCCAAGAGATCTGACTTTGACAGGTGAAGCAGCGTAGCATTGTGGTCGTAACAGATACGCTTTAAGTTGCTACCCCACGCATGAACCATTGCTTGTCGTTCTAAGTATATCAGTTATTTCATCCATGGTTTACCCGCATAGTTGAGGTAAGGCGCAACCATGCTTCCACTCCTAGCACACATCGACAGCAACCCAACAGCGCTGTTTCTCGCCACGGTTGGAAAGATTTCGGATCCGTAGATGTAGATGACAACGAAACAAGCCGAAATGGCAAATTTGCCAAACATCGCACAAACGATCGACGCTGTCGTGCTCACTAGAAAGAGGCAAAACACACAAAATACTTCCTGAATTAGCAACTACTTATAATTGATTCAATAATCCAAAAATGTGGTTTTACATAATCGACTTTACCTGTTCGTTTACCCGCATTACAAACTATTCAGATTGTGCTTTTGTTCACAAATTGCTAAAGAAATATGCTGTGTTTTTGGCTTACATAGGTTACATGGTGTTTGTATTATACTACATTTTACAATATCAAAAGAACTTCGGTTTACGGAATGGCTGTGTAGCTCACAGATAGGTCTAAACCACATGGCGGAGTTGTTTGAAGCTTTACAAGTGACTTCAAGTAGCAAAAACGCCTTGTCAAAAGTCACACTAAACCAAAATGTAAACCTTCGTTAATAAATGGCACCAGTCCGCACGTGACACCCGAAACCAAGACGGTTGCAATCACGGTTGTTTTCCTTCCCATTTTCTGAACATATGTGAGATTGGCACGAGCGGGTTAGAGTACACACACATACACAGACACAATCATGTCTAGCACGAAAAAAATCAAGAAACCGCCGGAGCCTGAGACTTACATTAAGCGTCGCTATCACAAGCACATACGCCGGAATTTCAACAAACGCTCCCACGAAGCAATTAAAGTAGGCGTTTCCTCCCAGGTTTGACGTGTTCAGCGATAAGCCGTAGTAGATGACGGCGTTGGAGAACCTGCATGTGAGAGACGTACAATGAAGGCGTTCGCACAGCGATAAAAAATAATTAAGAAATATAATAGGGAAAAACGCAGCAACCGACATGACAGACGCTTGGAGCATTTTTTGTCTGTGGGCTTTAAATAAATTTACGTTCGTTATCTGAAACACGATTCACGGTGATATTTATAGTTTAATGTGCATAACTAAAGCAGACGACGATTACCACTTTGAACACCTCATGCAAATGTCATTTTATTCCATGTCCTGAGATACCTTTTATTCAACGAAGTTTACTTACCACGTGAAACACATGTTGAAAAATCGGAAACGACACAAACGATGCTTGATAAATTTCACACTTTCTTTCAGGGCTGTAGTTGTAGAAGAACCAAACTCGTCTTCTTCTTTCTGCGGAAACAACAACCCGGCATTTTACATCATAAACAGCTTGAAAATGTACACCCACCTCTAGCAGTTGTTGTTTATTGGTAAAAGATGTGCCGTTGGCTTTAGCAATTTTGGTCATTAGCGCAGTGTATTGTTCACTCTTTCCCTGGACGTACAGCCATCGCGGCGACTCTGGTATAACCCTGTATTCACACGAACAATAACACGCGATTAGGGCTTACTGCTGAGTTCCTAGGCTTCCTAGAAAAACTTTGAATTGGGACAAAGATGTGGGATCAGCACAAATCTATTATCCTCGAAAATTTCTCGCTGTGTCGAACAAAGTTTTGTGAAAACAGGCGGCTTAACTGAGTACACTGAAAGGCTGAAGGTTAGGTAATGTATTTCATTGTCTATTTGTGCGCTGATTTTTGCATTCATTTTAGCATAACACACATAATTGTACACAATAAAACAAAGCTTTTAATGTGTCTATAAAACTTTCATAGTGCACGTAAAGTACAAATATTTTCTTCATACCAGTAAAAGGGGATAAATAAGATACCCGTGGCCGCGCTGGCCAAGTACAGATGTCGCCAGTTGGGAATAAGGTAAGCAATCAATGGAATTAGCATGTAGCCAAGCGCAAATCCGCCAATCGTCAGCACGCCAGTGAACACTCTGCTGCTTGTTTGCGTGGCCTCCGAAGCTGTCAACAAAAAGCTTGTGATGAGTTGAGTCTAGCTTTGTTGACGTTTTATGAATGGACAGTATTTTTCTCTGAAACTTGCCGCTCGATTTCAAAAATTCTATGACAAAATTTTGTCGGTAAATTTCTTTTGGTCAGTTGGTAAGTCATGCACTATTTAATCAAAATTGATATGCCTGCGCCGTGCAACCACTTTGTCTAAGCAATTGTCTTACTTGACGCACATGCAATAATTCGACCCAAAAAAATCGTCCGTTTTGGGTTGAAATCTTAACACGGCATCGTTGAATTCTAAAAAGAGAGGAGCGCTTTATCTTGATCAAACGATAAGGGAGAGATTATCCTCCGCTCTGCTACACCATATTTATGGGCGATGACTTTGCAGACTTTTTTGAGATGCCCACACGTATGTTTTATATTCATCGCACCGTGACATTGCAAATACATGAAGTGGAATTTACCTAAGACGAAGGCCGTCGCGTAGTTGACAAGGTTGAAACCACCGGCAAAGAACACGAAACCAGAAAGTACCGTTACCGAGGGTGCAAGCCCACACAAGCCAAAAAAGACAAACATGAAAAGGGTGCCGACAAGAAACACCGGTCTCCGTCCGTACCTGCCCAATAAACAAGTATCGCATGTTGCTGTGAATGCCAGTAGCCTACTATTGACAGTATGATTTGGGGAAAATTAAAAGCAACAATGCAGGCAATTTAAGCATACAATGGAACAAGATTCATCTACAAGCAAGCAGTAAATTCACAAATTTGTATGTCACAACAAGTAGTTTGAACAGCTATTTTATTTGGATATTTGCTATCCATTGACACCAACTAACAACAGTACTATTACTGTACAAATATGATACTTGTTTGTAGCTGTTTTTTGAAGAAACATATGAAATTGCTATATATTCTGTCAATACAGCATATATTCACTGAGTAAGCAAGTTGTTGCAAAACGCGTACACATAAACTTCCCATACGGCGATAAGCATCATGACATGATGTTAAATTTCACTTCCTGTCCAAACAGTACGAACCTGTCAGCAAAGAAACCACTGAGTCCTGATCCAATAAGGACACCGAGCATGAGCACCGATGTGATGAAAGGCCTGGTTGCGGACTGATTGCAGACAAGGTTGAACTGTAAACAAACACTAAACAGTTACATAATCTTGGTTCATTACGAGGAATAAATGGTTGGACTTTAGATGTGTGGATTAGATTTACACATAACTGAGAATGAAAAAGTATTTCCAAGTAACCAATCAGTCAATGAATTACATGGAATATACATATTTCGCCTAACTGGCACCATCAGTTCCTTATTCAAAAAGATAACTCTCATAACAATTGACATGCATGGTTTGACTTTCTAAAAGTGTTACCTCAGTAACAAAAGTAGTTCGTCCCGGCTCTATATCGTACACCCAACCGTTCGTACACGGTACCGTTGCATTTTGAGTTGCATTGTTTGAGACATTGTAGTTCAACTCAAAGCATTCTTCCAATTCAGTCGCCTGCAGATTAAAATTGAACGGTCACATCAAAATTTGTCGTCTCTGTCACTGCTTTTAATCAATAAAAACTGAATCTGTCATGTGCACAACAATGAGAATGTGGACAAGCTGGGCGTCATGATTGCATTGTTTTGCGAGACAGGTTTATTGTCAGTGGTCACTTAAAATTTTTCCATACACCGGTCGCCAGTATAACGCCCGAAGCAGATGTTGTGCTGCGACTTACCGGCTTTGCGAACAACGAAGATGCATTTTGATTGTAATCTGCAAATACAAAACCAGTCGGTTACTGAAATAAATAAATCACATTGCCGCACGTTAGGAAATCATATGTATAAAGCCGCGATAATCCGCAACTAAATCCAATAAACAAGAATCCATAAAATTAACAGTCCATTTTAAAAACGTATGTTATATATTGCATTAATACGATAATTCGTTTCTAATTAAGATACTTTTTAAATCTGTGGTGTGTGTTTTCCAATTAAATTTACCAATAAGGTCTGGTATTCGGCAACGGTGGTCAGGTTTGTATCCGGTAAAGATTATGCACAGCACCAAATATCCGTTTGGTATTGAGCTGAGTACCAAGTAAAAGCATAACCACTTTTGAAAGCTTCCAAACCCTCCCACTTCATTTAGATCGTCTTCATACGACATCTTGTTTACACTGGTTGAATATCCTAATGTACTACGTATACACTGTACACAAACACGATATTCATAACAGCGCTGAGTCTAACAATGGCGCACAAAAAAGTAGACAAAACAACGGTGAAAAACGATTTTACGCTTATCGACTGTATGGACTAGACTAGACGAAATCATTAAATCTTGCAACGCCCAAGGGAGTGCAAGCCTCAACCGTTGGTGTATGGATGCTGAATAGTCGATATTGCTACAAGCTATAACTAACCAATTTATAATGTTATATTTTAACGTTGACTTTTGATGCTTGTTAAGTATCGAATTGATGCTTGTTAATAATAGTTTAGCGTTATTTAGTTGGCTTAGCAAATGACAGGTGTAACGTAAACACGCACTATATGCCAAACGCCATGATTACTAGATACGCGATATATTCCTTCGGGAATCCGGCAAAAGTCAACGGGTAGGTTACAATTAAATCAAAGAGAAGCCCAATGTGCACAGACATTTGGATGCTTCCCTGGGCTACAGTGTAAATCGCAAACCAACGAGCAGGGATAAGTGAACAAAAACAAGCTTTTTTATCTCCACAAAACTTCCTGTCTAACGACCAATTGGCTTCCTAGTTACCACCAATCGTTTTTTACGCTGTGGGCCGTACTAGGCGACAAACTCGACTAAAGCGAAAACAAAGGTAACATCTTGGGTTTTTTATTTTGTAAATCAATCTGTTGTGTGACAGAACAAAAATCCAGTCACCTTTAAAAATCTGTTTAATCATGCAGACAGTGCGCTTCTATAAAACGATATTAAACACAATGTATGTGAGTGACTCATGTTTTTTTTCAGCTCTATATAAAAACACACAAGTGTCCGCATTGCTTCAACGGTTGGAATATATACTGATTCTATAACTACTCTGCATGACTACTTAACTAACTTCACTACCTCGATTGGTGACCGAACGTTTCGGAAAACATTTACAACAACAACAACACCACTACATAACGAGTCTTTCTACTACGCCCGTTTGTCGCTAAACCGTGACCGATTTGAGATGAATTATTTATTCCACTCACTCGTCGAGAAACCTGATCGTTTTGAGTTACTCGTTCGACCACAATAGACATAGCGATTGGTGAGTATGGTGAACCACTGCAAAGCTTTTTTCTAACTTTTGTGCTATACGCAATCATGCGGAACGATGTTAAGAGGTGAATGATTTTTAATGTTCCTTCTTTTGCAAAGTATAGTTTTCAGAATATTTTTATGGGTCCCCTTCCCTGAAGGGGACACATATTGATTTTACTCGATTTGTTTTTGTTTTTTTTCTTTTTTTTCTTTTTTTTTCTTTTTTTTCTTTTTTTTTCTTTTTTTTCTTTTTTTTTCTTTTTTTTTCTTGTTTTTTTTCTGCCCAAAGTTTGTCCACCTCGTTTTGCCTTGAAATGTTTGATGGATTTGGATGAAATTTTCACAGATGGTAGATATAGTTATGTAGATGTGCCATTTGTTTTGTTTGACTCGATAGCCCCAGTGTTTACCCCACTAGCCCCCTAAAATGGGTAAATTTTGAACAATGTCCGAATTGGATGAAATTTGAAAAGTTTGTTCATTGTGCCATTTTAGGGCATCGTTTGTTGTGTTTTACACTGTAGCCCCAATATTTACCCCAGTAGACCCCTAAAATGGGTGATTTTTTTAAACAATGTCCGATTCGGATGAAATTTGGACAGTTTGTTCATTGTGCTTTTTTAGGGCATCGTTTGTTGTGTTTTACACTGTAGCCCCAATATTTACCCCAGTAGACCCCTAAAATGGGTGATTTTTTTAAACAATGGCCGATTCGGATGAAATTTGGACAGTTTCTTCATTATGCCATTTTAGGGCGTCGATTATTGTGTTTCACCATGTAGCCCAATATTTACTGCTTAAGCCACCTATTTTTAAAAAAACGTCCGATTTGGATGAATTTTTGATAGTTTTATGAATTTGGCATTTGTAGCTGTCGAATATTGTGTTTCACCCTGCAGCCCTATTATTTACCCTACCAACCCCCCAAAATGTGTGAATTAATCAACAATACATTTTGACAGTTTGTATAATATGCCATTTTGAGATGTCAGTGTTTTATGCTATTTAGGCACACAAACTTATAACAATGTCTCAATTGCATGAGATTTAGACAGTTTGTACTTTACATAACTTTTTTTTTTTAGGAACACTACCAATCACTGTGTTTGACTTTATAGCACCGTTTCTTATGGTTGTCTGTTTACAACTTTGCGGTTTTGGGGACCCATGAGTTTCTGCCTGCAGAAACAAATCAAGATTAAAAAAAATGTTGGCTAATATAGGACCCAATATAAATAAATATAGAGAATATATTACAGTTTGCAGAATAGGTTGTAGTGTATATGCTATAGTAAAATGTGCTAAGCCACCCTTCTAGTTTTCATGGCAGTCTTGATTGTCAGAGGAATGGTAGTTTACTCGAATTGTACGCATGGTCGGACGATAAGAATAGGGTTTTCGCTTCAGTCGTTGGTACATACGTTTCCTTTTGGTTTTATTGGTTAAAAACACAGAATCTTTTGCGGGCAGCCGGGCACCGTTCGATGTGTTAATGGAAAAACACCATTCACTACAGGTTTCGCCTCAGACTGCGCCTTAATTTAAACTCTTTTGGCAGGGCTATAATTCCCAATTAAACGATGGTGTTTGAAACTTAGGGCAGCTGCTGATTTTGCTGCAAAGTTTTGTATTGAATTAATTTGTGGGCCACTTGACTAACGAAAAGCATTATTGTCTGAAAATGTTCGCCATTGTTGTTGTGTTTGTTGTGTTAAGCTCTGTTTAAACTGTTTTCTGCTATTCACTGAAAATCGTCGCAAGCAAACATTATTTCAAGACATCCAATCGTTGCATCATAACACCTTTAAAAAACAGTTATCTCTAAGGATAAGCGTTGCTGAGCATAATTCGTTACTTAAAAAACATTCATTTTTTTCCACAAACGTTGACTTGTTACCTCCTTGTTTGTTTCGTCAAAAGAAATAAACGCCAAAGGCCTGCAATAACTTTCCTTTTTAATTGCCAATGTGCTGACCTTTTTAATAGACCTGCAATTGTACTGATCTTTTTCTGGCTAGCTTATATCTTTCAACAAGTTTGTTTTACACTCTACTTAAAGTTCTCAAACCAATTTATCTTTTTCCAACTTACATTTTATCCAGCCCACAGCCCACTGGACTGCATACTACATTCATGAGAGCAAAGCGGTAGTTTTTAAGGAAGCTCATCATGTCACGCTTCAGCAAACAAAACGGCGCTTATGTGGCAAACGTTTTTTCCTTCTTTGCATGAGCAGTGATTGGGTATCGGCATGCATTCAGGTTTTTGGCTGTGGATACAAAATGCATTTTACCCATGAGCAAACTAGTAACGGCCCTCTAGCTGTGTGCAATTCTCCGAATCATTCCATGTGAATGACGGATTTAATTGGCCTCGGCAGAATGTGTGGGGTTGAAGTTGTAGCGGCTGATCACTTGCTAGATCTAATCCTTAATTGAAGTCCTTTTTGTGCACAATTATATCCGTAATGACTTTGTATTAGTACCAAAGTTAAGTTGAGTTACAGTGATGATGATATTAAAGTGATATAGCATCGTTCGAAACAACATGTATATATACGTACAATTGTCAACGACAAACAGTCAACAAAAGGTGACAACATATGGTATACAGCTGTGTGGCATTAAATGCTTGAGGTGTTAATTGATTTACTTGTCAAATACGTTTGTACATATCATAATCCCACATAGGTATCCCCCCTGACAAGTGTTTTCTGTATAATGGTTCAAATTACGATTGGGGTAAATTTGTTAAAAGTTCGACTTTTCACATCACCAAACACATAAAGCGACCGCCGCCAAACAGTTCTTTCCAATGACCATTGCGCGTTCTTTTGTTCTTCGGACATAGTCTTTTAAATTGTTCCACGACTTGTACATGCTTGGTCAGTGTCTTCATTGGTGTACAGAGGTCAACTTGATTGTTTGTTTTCTTCAGCGCGGTCATTTCTTCAGCGGTGCTTGCTTGTGTATTGGTGAATGTTACTTGGTATTTGTCCGGATAAAAAACTTCAAAAACAAAAATGTAAACAGCAAAATTGCGGCAAACGTATTGTGATAACTATTTAGTGTAGGTGAAGAGGAATGTCAAAAAATTGGTAATCGGGTCAAACAAGAAAATATGCGTGTGTACGTTGATAACGGTTTGCAAAGTTCTCTACACCCTAATACTAAGCTCAACTCGTTAGCTTTGAGACATCACGGATTTGCTTTGTGAGGAGCTGACATTCCCTAATGCAAGGATTTACAGACCGTGGGATCAGACGGTAAAAATGAATGAATGCAATACAATATGGCAGCCTTGCGTCCTGCTTAATACGATTTCCCACATAATCGCAACCTCAGTAAGTCGAGGGTTTCTAAAGATGACATGCCGGCGACTTTCATGGATCGCTCGGTTTGTGCGTTTTGCTCATAAACAGCACATTAGGTAGATTGTTATTCCACCGTATCAAACACATACGTTACATATTTCTTCGTAGTAATTATAGTTTAGTTGACATCTACCATACACTAAAAAGTTATCAAAGCTTTAGACAATTACGCAATACTTTGACATATCCCAAGTGTGGGCTAGGCGTTAGATCTTAGAAGTGTAAATAAATAAAGTAACATAACATAATGTTAGGCGTAGCTTGGTAATACAACATTCATCAAAATTCAAACTTAACTTTGATTGATTTTAACGAACAACATTATCATCGACATCGTGGTCCATTCTGCTTTGTCCGCATCTTTGTGCTTGTTTTCCATTTCTGTGGCGATTTTTGCTACTTCAGGTCACGTCGCTGCTTGGTTGGTTGAAGTATCAGAAGGTGTTGCGGGTTCTGATCACGTCGGGGTATCACCAGTTATGTAGCGGCTGATCACTTGCTAGATCTAATCCTTAATTGAAGTCCTTTTTGTGCACAATTATATCCGTAATGACTTTGTATTAGTACCAAAGTTAAGTTGAGTTACAGTGATGATGATATTAAAGTGATATAGCATCGTTCGAAACAACATGTATATATACGTACAATTGTCAACGACAAACAGTCAACAAAAGGTGACAACATATGGTATACAGCTGTGTGGCATTAAATGCTTGAGGTGTTAATTGATTTACTTGTCAAATACGTTTGTACTTATCATAATCCCACAAAGTCTTTTACCGAGCTTGCTGTTACAACACAATGAATCGTGTGCATATGAACTTTAAAATGTTAAAATATTTCCAATGTGCCGAGACCAAAGTAAAAGCGCATCAAAAAGTTATCGTGCACTCAATATAACATAACATACCAGATTTGCAAGCCGAAACAGTTTGCCTATCTAATGTACTATATAGCTCATGTCATGTAATGTGGAAGTCAACACAACCAACACGCGTCCTGCTGGACAGGAAGCACTCAGAGTTAGGTTACTCATTCATGTCATTTTAGGCTACTGCACGTTGGAAACAGCTTTCTTAAGCTTACTAGATAAAAGAAACAATCCAAAACCATGAGATCCGCATCCAGTACAAGGTGTGCTTGCTGCTGGCAGTCGATCACACTTACTTTTTACTAAAAGAGCCTGACATTAAATCCTAAGTCAGGTTGGATGTGATTTTTGTCATTGCCAGCAGGTTTTTTTTAAGGTTTGGTTTGGGTGACCGCTAAGTAGTTTTAAGAGACCGCAAGTGTTTCATTTAAATACCAAAAAATAGCCATATTTGCTTAAACGAATTATTTATTAGACTACTGGCAAATTTAGGGAAACCGCTGGAGAAATTTGACGGTCCCCAAAAACACTGATTGCCAGTGTCTGAAAGCCAACTCTCTTTTGTTTATTTTTTAACTGTGGCTAAGTGGCTTGCAACCTTTCTTTTTCTAACGTTTGTGTGTTATATAGCCTTTAAAAAGATTTGGACCTAAAATTGTTTTAGAAACACTGCCCTTATAATTGTCAGTAAAGTTTATAATTTGGATATTGCCTCACAAATCTGTTCTATAGGGTAATTCGTCTGTAAAAAATGTCTTCACGTATAAACTGCTATTTTGGTGTTGAAAATCAGCAGAGCACAAAATTCGTACTATGAGCTTTTATTCGCCTCCCATTATTCATCTTTACTAGTTCTTTCAGGACGTGACGCCGATTCGTACTCCTATACACTGTTCCGTGACATATGGCAGGAACTTACATATTGTAACCGGCAAAACAAAATGTTTTCACGGTGCTTTTATTTAAGTATCAGACAGCTAAACGAAATAGTTCGTCCGTGAATCCCTGATAAAACAAATCAGTTTCATTTTGTTTTGAATATTTTACTATTCTAAGGCCGTACCATGAATCTTCATTACTCACTATATGCTTCGTTGTTTGCACCCAAAACAAGAGGCAAAAATTAACTTAAAAAATCGTATAACCGTGAGATACGTCCCAGGAAGTGGAAATTCAATTCGTAACTATGTTTACCACTTTTTACGCTTTGCTGCCTTTTCTTTGCTATCTCGTGCTTCTTGGTGGTATTTTTGTGGATGCAAAACTTCGCATTTGAAATCATAGCTTCTCGTTACAACCACGGAGGTGATGTATAGCGGCCGAAGATTTAATTTAAACGATTTTTGGCGCAAAAACGTTGGACAAGAGTCGATTGAAGACGAGGCACCGCATTTACAATTGCTTCACAATGATTGTAGTCACACTTGGCGAATTATTTCACCGCAACAAACAACTTAATTTGGTAAGCTTTCATGCATTAAATGAAAAAAACAACATAAATTGTAATGCTTTTTAGGCGCGTTTTGTAAAAGGCGGTCACGATTAAGTTAGCAACTTTGTTAGGATTTCTAGTTTGTTGGTCGCACATGAAAGCTGTAAAACTTATATTACTGCAAGTGGATTTAGATTTTTTTTCTTGCATGTAGATGCAAATTTTAGTAAAACGGAGATTAAGACAAGCCTTTGGGGTGGAATGGGATCACATGGGCATTGGGGGGCGAAGTCCATATTTGCGAGCAATGTTTCCTTGTGCGAGAGCGGCGGCTTGCAGTGCAAAGAGATGTGCCATTTCCAGTTCGGACTTCGCAAAATCGATGGCCACACCAAAGTGCGTGATTGCTTTGTCCAAATTTCCCCTGTCGAAATGTATGCTTTATTTAAACCACATCCGCGCTATTTAACAAAATGGGAGACTTAGGAATACATGAATAAATCGCGGTAATCTTTACCCGATACACCCAGCTGTAAACTACAACAAAAACGTTAAAAACGAAGACTAGCTAGGTCGTTCGTACGATTTTGTCCCAAAATCCAGATATGCCGAAAAGTAGTAAGGCTCAGTAGTTTACAGTAGGAATTTTTAGCGTGTTTGACGACAAATGACCTACATTAGGTTCTATCGAGACTAAGTCAAGCGGAAATTCACCTAGTCCTGCCTTATTTTTCACATTTACTCTACCATGACTGGATGTACGTCTGTTGTACCGCTGGAATTTGCGGAAAAAATAGGAAGGTTTACCTTTGTACTTCTATCGTGCCCATAGTTTCGTGAGCAAAATCACACTTGCTGTCAATTTCCAGAGCTTGTGAAATAAGTTTCACCGCCGCGTCGATGTCTTGTTTCCATTGCAGAGCAAGCAATCTGCATGCAGAAAGACTGTCCATTATAGCGGTTATCAGGGATTATATGTCAAGGGATTTAAAAGGCTGACTAGGTCTCGAAGTTGAACTGATCGTAAGAACCGATTTGACAGAGTGGTACATACATGTATGACAGAGTAGTACATACATGTATCTGCAGATACAGGACCACGACGGAAGTACGTTGAAAATTTATTAGTGTGAAAAAGGTTAAATTGCAAACGCTGCAAACGTAGCAGAGTGTGAAATTAGTCCCTAATAATGTTTTTTTTTACATCTAAGCCCTAACAAAACTCCGAAAGGGCGGACCCACTTACTACGGTGAGGCAAATGCTCGACCAAAATCAGGGTGTTTTATAGAAACACAATTAAAACAATAAAACGGTGGACAACAGTTCTTTTTGCTTTCTTGCTTAAATGGTAAAAGGTACTTTGCTTCCCATCCAGAAAGACGTACGGTTTTAAACGTAGTCAAATGAAGCCTAACAGGCAAAAATTGATAAAGCACAACGACGACTTACCCTCTGTGTACATACAACGTTGCGTTCTCGGGTTCAATTTTAATTGCATCTTTGAATAAAGAATCGGCTTTTTCGAAATCCTGGCTGTCCGTTTTTGCCTAAATAATACATTTAACACGGTCAAATACACAGGTTCGTTAGGCGGCTGCTTACAAGAGAACATGCTTACCTGAGCATACAGACCATATGTTTCCGAACATGTGGGATATTTTTTGATTATTTCTTCGAATTGCTGGACGGCGTTTTGAGTTTGGATTACGTCTTTCTTCGCAAAGGATTGTCTGCGAACAGAGCGCTTTGAGATAGTTTTAAACATAAAGTTCAACAGATTCGTCGTTCAACTGGTGTGGTGCTAGACAAAATACTTGTTTTTTTTTAGAGAACTTAATTTGATGACGTTTCGTAATATTGCTGATGTTTCGCCCAACAGAACTATAAAGCTTCCTCAATGACGTGAATTTTCAGCAAACCTGGTGGACGAAACGGTTGTACATTTTAAAGTTGTGTTTTGGTGGCCCTACATAAGAGATAGATGATGTCCTTTTCAAAACTTTTACCTAACAGCATTATGTTTTACGAATTTTACTTTAAGTCAGGTCACTGTTATGAAATTTTAACGTACCTTACATGCTTCAGACAATAAGTGCCGAAACATTTCAAAAACTATATGAACGACAGTTAGCACACCCCATTGCCCCCTTCTGCCACCAAGCGGTTTGTACATGTTCGAAATAAATAGATTTAGAACTGCATCAAAATACATCACGAAGGTGATCGGCAAAGTTGTCAAGTTGATTACACTGTAACTTGGATAGTTTTCTACCTTTCCAAAAGTTTTGCATTTTTTTTCGTTTACTTTTAGGCAGATTACGAAAAAAAAATCATTTTGAACAACATTAAGAGATAGTAGAGTCATTGCTGCATTTGTTCGAGGTGTCACAACAAGCCCAACATACCTGTAGTTGGTGTAGCAACGTTGGGCGTGAGCCATTGCAAATTCGGGTTTCAGTTGAATGCATTTGTCAAAATCGGCGAGAGCGTCTTCCACTTTGTCCAACAGAATGTGCAACTTTGAGAATAAGAAACATTTTAGGCATTTTGCTTGAAAGAACATTGATGTTAACTTTTTTCGGTGAACGTCCCCCACTCTTCTCAATATACCCGAACGGCTTGGCGACATAAAAACCCAGCTATCAACAAACTCAACAAATTTATTTAACAATATGAATGCGATTTAAAACTGGCATAATAACACCATGTCAGTTTTTAGGTTAGAAATCACCAACATATTATTATAAACACAATTTGACCAAATGTTTTGCAATGGTCCTTAGACCAAATTTGTCTTGCCGGTTTGAACTCTTTAATTTTCTTGCAAAGCTCACTTATTTTTTCGCAAACACCTTTTTTTGTAATGACATGTACTGGCGTATATGTTGAAAATTAGTTAGTTAAATAAGTGTTAACCCACCTGTCCACGATGGTGAAAAACGTCACAATTTTCTGGGTCGATTGTTACAGCTTCGTTGAAATCAGATTCAGCCTTAGCGGTGTTCTGCAGTTGCATGTTCATACTCCCGCGTTTTATAAGGGCGTTGGCCCGTAGCTGCAACAAACAAACACTTTAAATCAGGGGTCCAAACTTTTTAATAGGGGTTAATTTTTATCAGGTGAAGACGTCTGCGGGTCAACGCAGTTTTGTGAAGTTTTTAACTGTAAAATTAGAACACAATTACACGGGATTTCATGAAATTGTGGGATTTGTTGCATCCTTTTATCGGTAAATAGAGTTAACGATAAATAGAGGTTTTGCGTGAAGTCACCACAACCCAAAACTTAATCCAAACTATGATATGCCATACGCAACACAATTTGAAACAATGGCGGTCGCGGGCCGCATTTTGGACACCCTAGCATTAAATGAAGTAAAATGTAATGAATATGTAAAACTAAATATAAGGAACGGGAGTTTTTTTAATCAGATTATATCTCCAATCAGCTTGTAAGGAAAGTGATATGCACTAAGCTGTTTAAAACCCAATACCGCTATTCAATGTAAACAGTAAGAAACGGAAATGCACTATATTGCGTCAAAGAAATGCGTTTATGCAGTACGTTGTTTAATTTTCAAGCATAGCTTTAGAGCAGTGGTTCTTAACCTTTTTCCTTGCTGCAGCCCTTTTAAATTACCAACCAATTTTCGCACCCCCTTCTGTAATTGCTTAAATAACAAAACCATTGTTTTTGTAATTTAATTTTTATACATGCATCCCCGCACCTCCTAGGAACAGTTCTCGCACCCCTTGGGGGTGCGTGCAACCCTGCTTAAGAACCCCTGCTTTAGAGTGTCGAAAGTGAAAACTTGTTCCAAATTCGACCCTGCCACGATAACATGTGCACCACTGTCACTGTCACTTACTCAACAGAGTTACAAATGAAAATAATCCAATGTACTAATTTAGATGGCGAAAGTTTGCATCACCGGTATTCAACTACAAACCAGAAGTGTTGGTAGAGCTACTAACACCATACGTTTTGCCTGATCCAAAAGTGCTTAATTTTCGATAGGTGGCGTAAAGAGCTGAATTATTTATTTAGCGGTTATAAATGGGTTGGGTTGGGAAATATTTACATAAAACTTTTACATTAGTAACTAATTTCTTGAGTTAGTTTTATTGAATTTTAAGTGCTAATACCTTACCCCAACCCTAATAGCCCTAACCGTTAGCATTTTTTGAGATATACCGTTTTGAAAATTAAGCACTTTTGGATCAGGCGAAACGTATGGTGTTAGTAGCTCTACCAGAAGTGTTTAGGTACCTTCACGTTGACGTCTTTCATATCGATGACACTTTGAAGATCGGATCGGGCGGCTTCGGAATCTCCCAAGAGAAGGTAAAAAGTTCCTCGGAGCAAGTATGCCTCCGCCACGAAATTAGCTGTTGGTTCTGTTGAACAACATCCATTTCGATATTTATAGGGCTTAAAAATTGCGACAAAACATTGAAAAGCACAAAGCAAGCGATTGGAAATTCTACTGACCGCCTGGGAGATGTTTTAATAAATTCCAGGTTGCAATAGTAAACCAAACATGTGTGTTAAGCGCTTGCCTAAAATGCGCACACTACGTATTATACACATGCAATGTATTGGCCCAAACTAGCGGGATACAAACAACATGTATGTAAACACGAATAGATGCGTTATTTTGTTTACCTTCCGTTTTGTCGCCAGCGTCGTCACAGCATTTTGAACCGTCAGCTATTTCCTTGGTACAATTGTCAATTACGTTTGTGTAATCACTCTTTTCCATGTCAAGCTTTGCCCGCAAGTAACCGCTATACAAAAACGAAAAGCTTATGCGAAGTTTCATAATCATAATGCACAATAATCCTTTAATCCTCACAAAATCGCAACACAATGTAAGCTATACTTAACTTGCAAAGTCAAAAAGCTGATGCTTTGATAAATTAGTCATAGGGTACCTTTCAGTGGCTTGCAATTTTTGATCTTCAGTGACTGGAAAAGAAATTATGTCATCATTGAAGCTTGCAAAGTATTGTTTGATGAAAAGGGAAGATGGCATTGTATGCTTTCGCCCCTTAAATACAAAACTTTATTATTAGACAGAAATATATTTAAAAATCGCCTTTTTAATAGAACTAACTACCGACCTTGTATTTTTCAGTGGCCTTTTCTTTCCCAATTGCTTTGAGCATCTCATCAGCATACACCATGCTGTTGGCATTTTGAAAACCCTCCAATATGCAAACTGTTGTAATGTCTAAAATAAAACACAAAAGAATGCTCACTGGTAAACTACAACAGTCAGTTTGTACTATTAATGCAACAATATTGTTTATGATTAAAAATTTGTTGTCCAAATGTTACCCACACACAACATACCACACTGACTGTAAACCTTTTTTATTCACATATTATTGCACACCTTCCAAGCATTCCTCTTTTCGATGCAACTTTTCAAGTGCTTTGCCTCTTCTAAAGAGAGCCTTCACATATCGTTGATTTAGCTGAATAGCAGAAGTGCATTCTCTTACCACACCTTCCCAATCCAACTGCAAAGACAATGCATGAATACTTCACACTGTGAAGACAACATTAGTCGGTAGGTACACTTATACAAACAAAATGGGGCGATTGCAAAAACGATAGTTTGCAAAAAATCAGGACATATAAATTTATGTTCAGAAATTTTACCATTTTTTCCAATGCTGCTGCTTTGTTCTGAAAGTAGGTGGATTTTTCAGTGTTGTGTTTATCAGGACAAACTTCTATTGCCTCAGAATATTTCTTAATTGCTTCTTCAAATGAACCCTGCTTAAACAATCTGTTGCCTTCATTTTTCAACTCTTGAGCTTGTTGCAATTCCGACTGAAAAATAATACATATGTCGTTGTTGCATTTAGTTTTCTTACAAAATTTAGCATGCAAACTCAAGCTTCTTGAATTTTTTTAAATCAGACTTTTACTAAATATATTTGAAGTTGGACTCTCTTGCGTTTGGGGTGAAAACTAAAAGGGTGGCTTAAAACATATTGCCCTTGCATATACACTATAGCATATTTTTGGGGGGTAAATGTTGGGGCAACAGGGTTGAACACAACAATTGACACCCACAACTGACAAATTCTACAAGCTGTCCAAGTTTCATTTCATTCCGACACCTTTCAAAAAACTCAATGACCCATTCAACAGTCATGTTCATTTTTATCCAAATCGGACAATGTTTTAAATTCTGACCACTAGAGGTGTTATTAGCAACATTCGTTAACGCTTCTGAAGTCATAAGGCTATTAAAAAAAAAAGTCATAAGGCTATTAACACCACTCTGTTGGCATGTGCAAAACCGTCCACCAAGTATTGCAGAAACACAAGTAGCATGTGTTCTGTTGCCTATATTATACCATTACACCACAGAAATCTTTCGTTTGTGGTGCGCAGCAACATACTAAAACGTTTTACACTTTGGGGGCTAGCGGGGTAAATACTGGGGTTATCAAGTCAAACGAAGCAGGGGACACATTTACATGACCATATCTACCATCTGTGAAAGTTTCATCCAAATCCATAAAAGATTTGATGCCAAAAGTGCATGGACAAACTTCGGCGGAAAAAAAGAAAAAAAAAATGAGTTAACCAAGATGCGTCTTCTCATAATCATTGAAAAGGCTTTTTAATAAACCCAGTTACAAAAATAGAAATTAACAAAAAATACAACTTAAACTCCTCCTAACACCTCTACCTCTGCAACTCTGATTTAGTTACATAAAACTGTGTCACAATATATCAATTGCAACTGATAACAAACAGGAAGCATTTTTTAGGAAAATCATTTTCAGGGAACATTTTTGTAAAATATTTCTTTGCTAAATATCTGCCTCTGTTTATTTTCTCCTGTATGCAAAAATTAAAGGTACACAACTTTCATAATTTTTTTTATTTGCATACCTTTGTTGGCTTGACAACAGCTTTTGGTGTAAGTGGAACATCAGCTGGACGGTTGGGTGATGAGCTGCCTTCAGGTTCGAATCTCTTTATTGGACTGCTGTCTAGCTTTTTGGGGGTTTCCTTTTTACCTGTGTTAAGGTAGTAATACAGGCCAACACCACATATTGCAACAGGTATGCTGGCAGCGATTACATATTTCCAAGTTGGCCAGGAACCTTCTGATGACAAGTTATCAGACATGGTTCCTCAAATGCAAACTTGTTATTAGCTGCAAACTATTAAAGCCCTACTATGGCTAAAATGAAAGTTGCACACAAGTTTTTATGACGAAAAATTATGAATAAGATTTAATTCGGGTCCTTCAGTATGTATATTATTGTTATACATGGAGATTGTTTAGCTTTACGGACCAACAAACATCGTACAAACATATTTTACGGCATTGTACTGAACAACGTGGGGCACCAGAGTTACAATAGTGCCTCTGAACTCACAAGGGTTTAATCCCGTCGTTAAAATGCACACTTAGTAATGCATGCCGCAGGCTCTTTTAAAGTTTCTTTACATCAACTTTGCAATTTGCGTTACAACCACATATTTACGAACAAATGTGTCACATTTTTGCGAGTAACTTCACCTCAAGCTCATTGGATTTTCACATTTTCACAAAAAAGCCTATCAGAGATCAGTATTTATTTTTTAGTTTAATTCGTACTTTCATTTAACCTTTTTTCTTTTTTTGCCCTAAAAGACAGATATTTTGTGTTTTGGGACTTAATATTTGAATTATTATCCTTAGTCTAATGTGTTTCTGTTGATTTCTTTACTTTCAAAGTACGTGGACAATACAACATAGACATAGAGTTTGTAGCATGAAGGTTTATTTCTCTAGGTAAATAATGTACTTTGGTCCTAGAGGTCACTTGTAAGTCCATCTACATCGACAGAGCATCTAAATACCAGTAGAATAGCCATAAATATTTCAGTCAGTTCCTGTTTTGGCCTGTTCTGCTTAAATAATTGATGTATTACTTGAAGACGAGTGTTCACACCCGAAGCGTGTATACTTTAATGTGACAAATTTTCGGGGTATGTTTCTGGTGGTTTTGAGCTTGTACTTTCAAATTTGGGGCCCAACTTTAGTGTTGCTTACAACTGGTAGTCTATATTAAACTAGCTCTGAAACCATAAGCGTTGATCTTTCGCATACAGTATACATAGTGAGACGTACATTGAGTATGAATTTACTAATTTCAAACCTTGCACTCGGCAGTGCAGGTAATTTTATTGCACAAAGTTACAATGAATATTTGCCAATGTCACAGTTGTCGTAACTTCATTTTGCATCCATGAACAACAAGTAATACTAAAAAGAAGAATGCAGTTCTGCTCCGAAAACACCAAGCTAAAGTATTGTTTGAAAGTAAGCGATGTTTGGGATTTCTGCGATAACTTTCCAACTCTTAGTAAGTACGTTGAACTCCTTCATTTCAAAATCGTTATTCACACTGGAACAAAAAGCTACATTTTTAGTATTTCAGCTACATAATTTTTGTTGACGTTATTCCAAACTTCAATTTTCTACTTGTAGCTATACAAGTGGGAAAAGTACATAAAGAGTACAAGAAACGCATTAACACAGAAAATATGTGTTGTATTCTGTTTACGGCTACATTTTTGTTTACGATTTAGATCTCAAATTATTTACCTTTTGAGAATTGCCACAATGTTTCCATTTAGTAAGCAACACTTTTCCACAGTGTCAACGTTTTGCATTGTGGAAATTTTACACAAGTCTTGGGAATTCGGATTGTACATTAAGAATTGTAAGGGATCGTAATATCCCGTACCTGGAGGAAAAAATGAGTTTTTTATTACACGTTGTTCATGAATGTTATGTATTGGTAAACTACAAGAATCAGTTTTTGTATTTTTTTAACCTTTGTCTTTGATTGCGCGAATTTGAGCTTGTTTTTTTTAATACTTCATACAGTTTTAAATTGTTACAGTTTTAAATCGAAAGGTAATCTTTAAGTACACTTGACCTATTATAGCAGCATCTTTTCTTCATGCTTTGACGTATCTCAGCATTCCACTCATGCTTTAGTAACATTTTGCTTAAAGTTGGAATAAATGAATATAAGGCCAGGGTGGAAATGTGACCAAAGCAAAAATATAGGTTAACCTACCACGTTCATATAAGTATACAGTTGCTCCCACTTGAACCAGATTTACAGTATTAGACGTCCGTGGTGCTTCTTTAAAAGATTTCGTTTTTGCATCAAAATAATATTTTCCATGAAGGTTGAAAACACATCCAGATTCTGAAGAACAGTTAGTTATACACATTTACTGCTAATGATATGAAGCCACTTGCCTGATGTGAGGGTGCTTATGTCTATTGTAACAGGAATCGGAAAATTCAATCTTTTCTCGTGTCGAATAGTTGTCCATTGTTTGGTCGTCGAATCATAGGAAACCATCAACAGCAAATTGCCCTGCCTTACGATATTTGTGGTACCAATGGCGAAAATGTAAACTTAAAACAAACAAAGAATTTATATTTACAATTAAAACTCCGGCTTACACAACGTAATATACCGTCCATTGCCGATGCAGAAATGTTGGCCATTTCTTCAGGCATTGCAGTCTCATTCTCCCACTTAAAGGGGGAAGCTTTCAAATTCATCTTTTTCACAGAGCTACTGTACTGCTTTTCGTCACCGATTACATACAAATGATCCTTTACTCTTACAGCTTTTGCATGCCCTCCCAAAGAAGAATTTTCCTGGTCCAATCAAACACAGTAATACAGTAAATGATATATCGTTCGACCACATGAACAGACACATTTGGATGCTTTAAATTGTGTTTAAACATCTGGTAATTTTTTAGGATGCGGAGAAAAAAGGACGTTACATGCAGTTAAATTATACCAAACTACACATAACAGTAACGTTAATTTCAGGTTATTTTTTTAAAGCACATTTGGCAGACATAATTACGTTATTCATCAATTGAGTGTTATCGCACGTTGAATCCCAAACTAAGTTCCACAAACCTTGGAATCTTGACTAAATGTTTTTCACGCAGCTGTTGAAGAGAACATTCGCTTTAAAAAATTATATTACTATGAAGGCACGCAAGGACGAAGGGGGCAATCGCCAAAGAGCTCGAGGCCTCAAAAAAGACTTAGTGGCGGGCATACGGCCCGCTTTGGAGAACCAACTTTTGCACAAACACAGAGATATTTTTACGTTATTATTTTATAAAATTTGATTTCGTAGTGCAACAATCTATTTTCCTTCTCGGTCATTGGAGCTGTGTGTTACATTTTGCCACACTTTGAAATTCGAATGCGACATTAAACCTGTCAGAAAACGAGTTTTTGCTCAACCCCGCCTCCCCCCCAGATAGAATTACACATGAGTAATTTCTACTTTCAACAATTCAAACAGCTGACATGTGCGCCAAAGGTCAGTCAAGTCCAAAGACATACCTCAGTACTAAATAGGGTAAAGAAGAAATCAGATACCGAGGCCAAAACACATTTATGAATTGGAAATATTTGATCTCCAACTTCCAGTTCAGCGTCACAAAACGCCTTAGAGGTTCGAAATCTGAAACAGGTTGAAAAAGGCTGTATCAAAGCTGGTGAAAAAGGCAACAACTTGTGAACCTAAAGCCACCGAATTTCGTGTTACAAGTCGGATTATTTGTAAAATCTTTAATCGATAAAGACATCTTATAGCACGGTGTAGTAAATTTACCGATTTATGCCGGAAACGATATCGCCCGAGTGATCACTTGTAAAATCTTCTACTCGTTTTATTTTACTCACTTCCTCAAGTTCTTCGTCAGAGTTGTCGCCCATTACGTAAAGATTTATATTTTAAGATTTTTTTGCACAACAGTATTTATGTAATACATAAATTTTCGAGCTGAACCTCACATCGAATCCTAAACATAAGCTCGATTACAATTTGATTTATGACACGTTTACTCAAAATAGAAATCCCTAAACCTACAAAGTACTGAAAAAATCGACATTTTATTCGGTTCATTAAAGTTTCGTAGATATTTTCATAACCTTCAGAAAAATTGCTAACCAAAAGCCATTTTTGCATCGAAACGTCACTAACAGGAAACGCAACAAACTCAAAAACGACAAAAAAGCTCTTCATTTCTAATAAATTTGCCAGCATAAGGTAACCACACAGTTTGCAGAAAACAGTCTGTTTATAAGGTTTTAGGCTACAGAACGTTGTAAACATTCCGTAAGTTCTGGTTCGCAAACTCAAGGGCTAGAACGATGACTAGCCTAAAAATGTGCACACACTGACTAAAGTGTCTTTTGATACTACAAAACCGTGCGGTGAGGCATTAAATATCATGAACAATAAGGCATGCTGAGCTTAATTTACGATAGAAGTTAATGTGCTGATGTATGCAGATGTAAAATATAAAATATACGGATGTAAAATATGTAAACTGGGCAAGATTTGCAAGTTCGTTTTAGGTCGCCCCGAAAGTCAATAACTTTCGAGGTTTTACCCACACTTATAACACCTGAACACAAATTACAGCACGTGAAACGTTGTGCAATTTGCTGCTGAGCAATATAACGAAGTTATAACAAACCACTACTAGTATGTAGGCAATTCAATCCATACATGCTGCGCTGTGACTTCTGTTGGTCACATAAACTTTCTTCTGCTTTTGCTTTAGTTTACTTGCTGACCAATTACTACTCTTCGAAATTTGCTGTTAATGTGGTCAGATTTTAATTGAAACTATCAGAAACAAAATACACTCTTAAACTTTTTAAACAAACTAGGCCAGGTTCAAATCTAACGTGTGTAAACTGTAAAGCAACAGAATAATGGCAAACCCTTGCAATACAACGTTACCCAAGCCGAAAACTAAAAGTGCAAAGATGTGTAATAAAGTTCCTACATCTAGAAATAAATCAATAATCTTTGTCATGGACCAAACGCCTTGCAGCTCCGGTCAACTTGCTGCACTGTACAGTTTGTGTGCTTTTGTAGAAGGAAATCGTGCGTGACTTTCAGTGAAACCAGTCATCCATGACGTACAGGGAACGAAAATGTATTTCCAAAGAAAAAATCATCGTTTGGGAATTTATCTCAGAAGATTGTTTAAAAGACACAGCGTTTTTTACATATTTTATGAAAATTAACTTTATATATTCAATGCAGTGATTACAAACTTGCAACAGCGAGGCCTAGTGCGTGTAGCGCAACGTTTCATTTCAAGGTCTGCGCAGTTTTCACTTCGTTGAGGAGTATTTCCTGACGAAATACAAAAAGTTTTGAACTTGGCTATGGGGCTGGTATGCAATTATCGAATCGACATTTTCGCACCCAAACGTGTTTGCTTTTAGTTTTTTTTAAAACGTGTTTTGTCATTTAAAAATTTTTCTCATAACACACCCCGCAAAATGTGAAAACGAGGCATCAAAACGTGCTGTGACGCCTTTGATCGGCCACATTCAGCATGGATCAATAACAATGGTAACTATAAACTGCTTGTTTAACGCTTTGAACTACTGCCAATGGTAGTTGTGGGACCCCAACTATAAATGATATTGACTAACCATTATGGAATTCGAGGTACAGGTCATGGCGAGAGTCATGGCGAGAAAATGGTTTTCACTTGCGCAGTCCTAGAAATGAAAAATGTGTTGTTTTTGATCATTAATCAAAAACAAACATGAAACATAGAGAAGGTTTTCGCCCACAATTTGGATGCTTAGTGAAAAAGTGCAGCGTATTATTATTACATTTCACAAGGCATCTTTATTTATTTTGTGCTTGAAAAGAAAATGGTTGAGATGATTGTATCAATGAAAATCTATGGGGGTAAAACATTGGGTGTGCTATGTTTCGCCCAACTTTAGAGATTTCCAGTCTAATTATTACCGGACAAAAAAACTTATTTTTATTCCTGTATTCTTCAGTTGCGCTTGACTCGTTTTGAGTGACTATGCTATGCTTTGGCTGCGTGCGCACTGTGCTGTACAGTGTATAGGGCTGTGAAGTTTTCAAAAGTCTTGTTGTGCAAACTTGAGCTCTGAAACCAATATGGACGTTCAAGATATGAAATCAGAAACGCAGCGAATGGAAACCCTAACGAGTGGACAACCAAGTGAAGTTATTGACGGTCTTGATAGGTAGGTTTACATGCTTTCCAACAATTTGCTTTAGGTAATAACTGAAATGATTTCTCTTCTCTGATGCTTAAACAACTTGACAATATATAAAATATACCGTTACATTCTTTGTAAGTTGTAATGTCCCGTCTAACTGTAAGCAAACGGGTGGGAAACCCGATCACTACAGATCAGTGGTATTTAACATTTTTTGCGAAAACGCCACTCTTTTGTAGCTCTGGATCAAAATCCACCCCTATGAGATTATTATGCTGTATGAAATTTCTTGCCTTTTAAGCAAAGGTCAGCATTTAGATTGGCTTAACAACTCGAAAGCTTCAAGTAACAGTCAAATCCCAATTTTGCTACAGAATCATACTGCGTTCATTTTATCAAGCTAAAAAAGGCTTGTCAAACTTTTTAATATGGTACATTCGTTTACTTAAACATTGATACACCCCCTTGTATAGGCGTCAATTTTTGAACTGGAAACCTATGGTAAAGCCAAGAGCGTCGCGTCTTAAACGTGGCAGCTAATATGGTATCCGCTTGAAGGTGTGTGTCTTCATGACATTATAGTGTCAGAAGTTGTTCTCCGAATACGTGGTTCGTTCTCACTGCCGGAAGCAATGCGATGTAATGGAGTGGCAATGTGTCACAAACTGGGTTGAGTTTAATAGTAGATTTAGGCTTTATATGAGAGCAGTTGGATATGATGTAAAGACTGCAAAAGTGAAAACATCGATGTTGCTCCACGTGTTGGGAGAACAAGTTCAAACCATCTACTCGACGTTCAATTTTGTAGAAGGACAGGATATGCACTTGAATCTGTGGTTAAATCCTTAAAGACTGCTGTTGTCCGAGAAAGAACATCACGGGCGAACGATACAGTTTTTTTTTCTTCTGGAAACCAAAATGATGGTGTAGAATTGGATGTCTTTATGAGTAATTAAAAATACGTCACTAATCAGAGATGAAATTATTATTGGTATTAAGTGTGATCAACTTCGCCAAACTTTGCTGCGGGAAGAAGACTTAACCTTTGAATAAGCTATGCATAACGAATGAAACAGTTAGGTCACAAATGACAATGTGTCGATCAACAGGTTCAATGGGCTTAAACTTGGATGTTGTTTAACGCGAAACACGCGGTAATCAATTAACGGCACCTCGAGTTTTCTGCGCGTTGCGACATGACGTCAGAGCGTGTCCTGCCTGTGGAAAGCGATGCTTGGAAGTCTGGTGGCAGGAACCACTGTGGGATCTTGCTATGCAACTAATCACCCCCAAGCGCTAGGTGCAGAAATCATTCAGACGGACAAGGTGCAACTTGTTCACCATTAGATTGCATGCCATCTGGAACAAGCTATAACAGGAACTACAAACAATGGAGCTAATGCAAGTTATTAAAAGAATAGAGGAACCAACCAAGTGGGTGCTGAACTCTCTTGTAATTGTAGAAAAGAAAAACGGAAAAGTAAGAGTTTGTTTGGATGGGCATGATGTGAATAAAGCAATTTTTCGTTAGTATTATCTCTTCCGACTAGAGAAGAAATAATTAGTCAAACTTGACGCTTTGTCGGGGTTTTGGCAAGTGAAATGTAGGAAGTTCTCGCCTTTGTACTTTCAATGATCCATTTGGGCGTTAAAGATTTTTGCGCATGCCTATCGGCATTTGTTCTGCTACAGAAATGTTTCACAAGTTGGTATACATGATGTTTGAACATATGGACTGTGTTGTGACTTCCATGGACGATGTTTTTGTTTCGGGTTCAACTAAGCAGGAGCATGATATTAGGCTCAAAAATGCGGTATGCATTTTAAGAGACAATAATCGAAGCTCAACAACGAAAAGGGCGATGTTCGGAGCAAGCAAGATTACTTTTCTTGGTGAAGTTGTTAGTGCTTCAGGTGTTTAACCTGACCCAAATAAAGTTCATGCATTAAAGCAACTGACTTTTGGGAATGGTGACGGGGGGCAGCTATACCCTGCTATATAGATTGTTTTTAATGGAACGTTTTAACTTACCTTCAATAAAAGTTTTTTTTAGTTTATTGGTGATGTACGATTATTTTCGAAACGTCCACTTGGGCGGAATTGTCACACTCTAATGCATTTATTTTATTTGTGGTTGAAAATTTAGTTTTGAGCCAAAATTTTAAATTTGAGTTGGTTAGCGTTATTAAGCAACGTTCAACTAAACACTTATACTGATCCTATCCGTTAAATCATTCCAGTGTATAACACCTACTTTTTGTGACTTCCGATAATTCAAGGCGAAATAAATAGCGAAGATGTAACCCTTAAGTTTGCTTCGTTAGCAACTTATGGCACTTAATTTGACGGCCGTTCGCAACCCAGTTTTATTCGCAATTATCTAATTGCATATTTGTTTGACGTTTCTGACTTACGAATTCTTTCAACAAGCTGTTACTACTTAAAGAATAGCTCTTTGAGATAGCAACACTCAAAAGCTAATTCGCTATTAATTCCTGTCTAATATTACGGTGGCATTGCCATATCTTCTTCACCAGTAAAAACTTACTGAGCCTCTGGCCTATTTTATAGATTTCGAGCATCCAGGACCTTCTGTGACGCTGTACTTGAAGTTGACGCTCAAAGCTTTCCAGTTCATAAATGTGTTTTGGCCTCAGTATCTGATTTCTTCTTTAAGCTCTTTACTACTGAGGTATGAAAAGAAATGACTTTATTTTGTATTTACAACACTGGCTTCTGTTTGTACCGGGTATAGATTTTCTTTGTTTTAACAGATGCGGGAAAAATATGAAGATACAATTCCTGTTACTGGAGTGAGTGCAACTACATTTAATGAGGTTCTTGAATTCATTTATTCAGCCAATATTACAATACGTGAAGATAACGTTTTCGATTTACTGGCGGCCTCAAACTACATGATGATACAAAGTAAATACTAAGTATATATTAGAAATATTAAGTAAAAAACCTTTTGTATAGAATGCTGTTTGCCAAATACGAACAGTTTTCAGTTTCTATATTTTTATTTCAGCATTAAAGGAATTGTGCACCCATTTTTTTCTCGGAGAAAATGGGAAATTTCTAACTACCGAAAATTCGCTCAAAATTTGGCTGGCATCACGCCAACACGAGGCAAAGAGGTTGGAAGAAGAAAGTGGAAAGTTTATTGCTGATCACTATGACATTTTTCAAAACGGAAACAACCAGTGGCTTCTAGAGGCAAATTTCGAAATGGTCAAAAATGTCTTTGTATTAAAGAATCATAATGTAAGTGGTATTTTTTATGAGTACATTTTTATTTTATTTTCATGCAAATATTTTCGAAAACCGATAGTTATGTTTTTATCGTTTTCTTTTAAAAAAAAGAAACACTCTGAGGCGGAAGCTTACAGACTTCTCGTGGATTGGGTTGAACATGACATTGACAAACGAAGGGATTTCTTTCCTCAATTGTTTACCTCCTTGGATTTGAATCGAATCAGTTCCATGTATCAAGCTACCGTTATTTCGAAAAACGTAAGAATAGGTATTTCACCAAGAGAAATATTTGGGTCCATACTGTTTCTGTTTGACCAAACATGACACATGTTTTAAAGTAAATACTTGTATTGTTGTTGCCTTTTATATATCATCAGTTCCCACTATTTACTTGTGTTAAACTCGGGTTATGTTAGGATATCAAGTGTTGGCTTTTTCGCCGATATTTCAGACAAAAATCAAGGATATATCCTTGGAATGTAGCTAACAAGCCATGTATCTTCCGATATCTGGACTTTTAACGAATACTTAACATGAATTAGGCTTGAAATTTCCTTGAACAACTTGAACTATTGGTCAACAAAGTTGACATACCCGTGCAGAAGAAAGTGTGCAATTTTTACCAAATATTTTAGGATTTCGTTGAAACTTTCTAGCACGAAATTGTTACAACCGTGGTAAAGTTTTGGTTTCCGGGCAATATTTGTTACTGTTTCCGTGTGTGTTTGTGAATCAGCTCTTTGATTAATTTTAACCAAGAAACTTCTGCTAGACATTTAGTAAGCGTAGTCTATTTTCAATCATTATACGCATAGGCTACTGTTTGCAAAGAATAGTCATTATTTGAAGCTTGCTACTGTACTCATTTTGATAGTTTGTAAATCGCGACAAGACGGTTTGGATTGGTGGCTGAAAAACTATTGCTTATCTGAGCAAGAGCTCAAGAGAAAAGCTATCACGCGTAGCGAATCGAATTATTGAGATAAAACGCATTTCAACTCTCTTGGGAATTCACGCCCGGCGCGCTTTTTTTCTTTGTTCAAAATTTTTGAAAACGGCGGGAATTGCCAACGCGGGATCGGAGAGTTTGCTTAACGGTATCGCAGGTTTGCAGCTTTTTTTGATGTGGTCGTATTACCACGGAATACTAAACAATTCGTAAGTAATTTATGGTATTACAACCAGAATTGTTTGTTCCGTTTGCCTTTTTTCAAGTTCATCCGGGACTGCGTGCGACCATGTGCTCGCAGACGCCACGCTGCGTCTTGTGGTTGTGAGCTGATGTTGGCATCAAGGTTGGTAGCAAAATGATAATGCTAACGAAAATTGTAAACTGTTTGTAAAGTTTGGATTGGTTTGGTTAGAAAAACAACAGATTTATGCCAATTGTGGCTATGGTGTTGAGAGAATGTATTCTGATTAATTAATACATTACAATTAATCTGTGTTTTTATTAGATTTAAATTGCAGCATTAAATTGTCTTGTCATTTGAAATAATGCCTCGTAGTAAAAGTCTAAGAACAGATTACAAACCATATGACCATTTATCAAGAAAACAGAAATGGATCAGGAAAAAAAGGATGAATAAACAAAGACCTGCTGCAGTTGGTGGCATAAATAGTTTGAATGCTTCTTCCAGTGACTCTGATAATGACACTACAGACCTGCAGGAAATTGAAGAACAAGAAAGTGATTCAAGTATGTTATCAAGTAAACATGTGGAACGAATAACAATTCCAGACAGTACACTTTCAATGGATGCAAATGATATTATTACCAGCTGGGCATTAACTGAAGTTTATGTATCAAAAATGTCTATAACCAGACTTCTAAAAAGCTTACATAGCATTCATGATGAGCTTCCAAAATCATATAAAGGCCTCTTTCCCAAACCAAACATTTCTTATGAGCCCATGGAGGATGGACTGTATGTACATTTTCCAAATTGGATTAATTCCCTTACAAAAATGTTGTCACATTTTTACAAGGATGTTGAAGGCAATATACCATTTTGTCTTTTAATTAACATTGATGGATTACCCTTATTTAATCATTCCCCTGACTTCAAACTATATCCAATTCTGTTGACAATTTATAAAGCAAAAATGCGGCCCATATGTGCTGGGATTTATTCCACTGAAAAATCAAGCAATAGAGAAATGCCCCCAGTTCAGTTGTTTCTCAAACATTTCTTGAGTGATGTTAAAAAAATTAAAGAAAACAACATCATTAATGGAAAAAGAATATTCTCATTACTTGGCAATGGCATTTATGTGTGTGATGCTCCAGCACGGTCTTCGTTGAAAAGTATTAAGAGCCATTCTGGGTACAGTTGCTGTGAAAGATGTGTAGTTCATGGACAATATGACTCTGCATCGGGACATGTCTGCTTGCTTGAAACAAACTGTCCGCTAAGAACTGATAATGCCTTTGTAGCACAACAAGACAAATCTCACCATAAAGGAGAGTCACACCTTGCGAAGTACAAGGTTAAAATGGTTACTGGATTTGTGCTGGACTATATGCACCTGTGTTGCCTTGGGGTCATGAAGCGGCTCCTTTCAAGGTGGAAGGGAATTCGAAGGTAAAATTTTACATTGCAAAAAAAGCCAAAAATGCTGAAAAAATGCTTTTGTTTAGGCAGCATCAAGGAAAATTGTCATCCCAAGGAATGACCTTACTAAACCAAAAATTGCTTCAGATAAAAGCCTGGGTTCCAGTAGAATTTAACAGGAAATTAAGACCATTGTCAGAATTGGCATATTGGAAGGCGGCTGAATTTCGGTTGTTTATGCTATATGTTGGTATGGTTACTCTAAAAAATGAAAAAATTCTTCCAAAAAGGTATTTTAAACACTTTTTAAAGTATGTCATTGCCTTGCGCTTTTTAATTAGTCCATGTACCCAAAATGAAGATGTTACCCATTGTTGTGAATTGTTGAAACAATTTGTGAAAGATTCCATTACTTTGTATGGCAAGGGTTTTGTATCTTATAATGTGCACAGTCTCATACATCTACCAGATGATTATCTAAACTATGGGTCATTGGAGAAAATTAATTGTTTTCCTTTTGAAAGTTATTTAGGTATCTTAAAAAATTGCTTGCAGTCTGGATATCGACCCTTGCAGCAAATTGGACGCCTTGTGTTTCACCAAAATGAAAATATTGTCGCAACAACGCATTCTCTGCATAGTGGCAAGGCAAAGGGAAC
The DNA here is from genome assembly GCF_965637545.1 of Phallusia mammillata. Lineage (NCBI taxonomy): Eukaryota > Metazoa > Chordata > Ascidiacea > Phlebobranchia > Ascidiidae > Phallusia > Phallusia mammillata. Next base: position 23,487,524 of record NC_137253.1, read on the forward strand.
TGCATACAAATGTACACTCCCAGAAATTACCTTGCATATTACAGAAGGCTTGTCTGTAACTTATTACAAAATGGCTACATTGTTAAATTCTTGTGTCATTAACACAAAATCCAAAGCAGATTGTATCATTAAATATGGGACCACCAGTGTTGCTAAAGTTTGCACTATTGCATGTCAAAGTGGATCAGTTTGTTTCATTGTGAAAAATTTTCTTCATGTCAGACCACTATTTAAATATCCTGTTTCATCTGTGCATGTTGGAGTTTACAGGCTGGGGCCATTAGATAAAAATTTTTGTGCGGTTAATTTGAATAGTAATGTTGTGAAATGTGTTATGCTGCCTTACAAGGCGGAGTTTGTTGCTATTGAACTTATTCACTCAAGTTGAAAATTTTGTTTTTAGAAATTTAGCAAAAATGAAAGAATTTGTATTTGTAAAGTTTTCATCTGGCCAATCTGATGTGGTACATCAAAGTTGGATGGTTTCTGACACCAAATGCAAATGGCCTGCAGGTGGCAATATTCAACAGCAAGCAAGGGACAAAGTCGCTCCAGGGGAGAATTGGAAAGCATACAAATGTGAGGTGCTGTGTCAATCCAGTAAGTTCCAAGCACCTGTGTTGCAATATAGTAAAGATAAACAAGTGTGAATGACAACTAACATTTTTCAGATTCATTTGATCGCTGTATTAAAAAGGCATATGCGGAAAATGGGTATAAAACATCGGATACATCTGATGCAACAGCAGAAGATGAACCAACATTTGTAACACCTGCAAGTCCACAAACTTCATCACCTTTCAGGCGACCCCGTGATATTATATATATCTTCGCCAGGAAAAAAAGCACAAAAACGGTACAGGAAATTTGTGTTTATCTGTCTAACATATCTGTCTAAAGTGTTTTTTTTTTAGAAAACTGTCCCCCTCTTTGCCAGTAAGCACTGAATACACAGAAATCTGGCACTGTGTTAAGGGTTTACAAGCAGATGTGAGAAGGTCTCTTACCCAAATAGCTGGCCTTCGCACTGACCTCTCTTTTACTAGAGATGTGCTAGTGCAAAAAATTGGAGAGATAAACAACTTACAAAGTTCATCTAATTGTCATTCTAGCATGTTTGAACCTGCTTCTAATGATGAAGAACTAAATGAAACCATTGACAGTATTGAGGTTTGTAGATTTACTTACAACAATTTTCTGCAAAATATTTAAAAACAGTTTTTTTAGGACCAACAAGCCATAGCATTAAGGGTGGAAAGAAAAGGATTGCGCAGCACAATTCGAGAGTTTCTGCGCCTCTTCATGAAAAAGGAGTTGGTGGTCACTTATTCATGGTCTGGTCTTGGCTACAAACGCCAACACAACAAGAAGGCATTTAAAGACAGCAAGTTGTACAACCTTCTAATTGGTATGTTGCAATGCTTGTTTTCACCATTTGAACATATCTGTTTGGTTTTTAAACCATCTACTTTGGGTGTGGGTCTCCTTCTAGAGCACATTGTTTTAAACTTGGCGGCTTCCAAAATGTAAAAATTCAAACAGCAATATTTGACAAAGTCGCCAAGAACCTGCCTATTTAGATGCTTGGTACAATGTAAAGCATTTAAAAGATGGTTGGGTTTACCCACCCAAATGCATTGAAAATCAAAACGTAAATACACAGTGTGTTTCTCATTGGTTGTTGAAATTTCGGCCGCAAGACCAAAAAATGTTTGAACTCTGACTGTTGTGCCCCACACGCAAAACGATGCGACACGAAGGGAGTAATAGGCGAGGTTATGACCTAAGAGGCGCAGCGCTCAGCGGATGGTATCCTCGCACTGCCACATAAACTGGCGGTGATTCAATCATGCCCGGATCTTTTACTGCCTCAGTGAGCTACATGGCCATGCTATTTGCATAAACGCCAGCCTTTTATGAATCTATTGAGCAATTTTTGTGTTACTGGCTCAGCTAAGTAGATAAAATAAGATGAATAAAATAACACCACGCCAGACTTCAAAATGTGGTAATACTTTGTATATGTGCAGATGTCCTTCAGCTGACGGACTACAAAAATGAAAAGGTCACCACAATCAACGGCGAGATAATTGTGGTTTTATCTCAAACGAACGACTGGGAGGGTGGAAGGCGGGCCGGCCGAATCCAGGCCCATTTGTCATCAAGTGGTTCTTCAACCGAAGCTTGGGTGGATTCGGACACAGAACAATGAATCGTCGTTAAGTTCGTTTTCAATAAAACAAAAATACGATAAGAGGCCTACTTTATGTTTTTGGGGATTAGTTCGGAGATAATTCAAACATGGATATTTAGGATGATTTATCAATATTGAATGACAACTAACAAAAATGCAATTGTTTGTGCACAATGTGCTTTTTTCTTGTCTCTGATGTCACAAGCTGTCTTTGGAACATTATTATGCGCAGTTTTGCATAACTAGCTAAAATCCTGCAATCAACTTTTGTTTTTCTGAAAAAAACATTCCAGCCAAATGACCGCGAGGGGTGACACTAAAACGCTGAATGGGCGGGACGTCGCGGAAACCGCTCAATATCGGGTAAATTGCTGACGGTTAGTGCTATTAGGGTTAGGTTGAGGTTTTATAATAGTATATGAATCAAAAAATGTCCTTGCCTAAAACTTATTCAACTCTTTCCTGACATTAGGCAAAAATGCTATGGCGGGACGTCGCGGGAGATGGCGGGACGTTTCGGGCGCGGAATGTAGTGTTCGGCGGAATTTTTTTTAATGATTTTCTGTTATAAAACCTTATCCCAACCTTAATAGCTCCAACCGTCAGCAATTTAACCCGATATTTAGCGGTTTTCACGACGTCCCGCCCTCCATTCCGCCCATCCCGCCCGTCCCGCCCATACAGCGTTTTAGTGTCACCCACCGCGAGCCCTCGAAATAATGGTAAAGGGACCGTTGTAAAAAAATAATGAAACAGTTTGAGAACAACTGATTTACAGCAACTTTAAGTTGAATAAACTTTTTTGTAAGTTTTAATGCTTTTGTGATCATGTTGCTTTTCACCTTCGGCAGAAATTAATATTCGATTTCCATTGTTGCACTGAACTGGTTGTCAAGTCGCTTGCAGAGGCGAGCGTTCTTTCAATATCACGATATATCTTGGCATTCGATGAAGATTTGTCTCGGATAAGAATGTACGATGTTCAAAATGCTCGTGAGTTACTTCTTCCGGTAAGATCAGAATATTCTTTCTATTTGCTTTAACCCTTTTTTGTTTTGTTTTTCGCATTGCTGCGTAACTTGTTTAAACATTTTTATGTCTGAGGTTGTGTCTTTAACTCCTGTTGAGTATTAATAAATCTCAGCACAGGCCGCGAAACAAATTTCTGAAAACTGTCAGACAATACTGAAGTACAAGATCTGTTTTCTCTGTTTATTTCTGAAAGTTTGTGGTAGTTTACGAATTTGTCTCTAAGAATATAACAGCCGTTGTAGGCTATTTATAAACATACAAATTTGGTTCAGAACTGTAAGTGGGTCCGAAATTCGAGTTCTAACTCGAAAGTACAAGCCTAAAGTCCGGCCCGAAGCCGAATGGTTTTTGAGGACCCGTTTGCCATGGGTCCGAAAGATTGATTGACAGGCCAATGATAAAAATGACATACACAATGGACAATAACAGAGAATGGCTAAAACAGAACATTTTAAGGCTGTTGGACATTAGGTTAAGCTCAGCAATACTGAGCTAGGTAATATTTTTTAATGACGGAAACAGGATGTAAAGTCAGGCTCGAATCAAGCCCGTTTGTTGCAAAATCCTAAGCTCGAACCCGACCCGATAAGCCCGGCACGACATACAACTTTGAATTGGTTAACGTCATCTTTGCCATTCTCATTATTGTTTAACATTGTTGCGTTTGAAAGAAAACGTCTAAATATGGAGTTACCGCCAAACTGAACGATTGCATGTATATTTTTGGAGAACGAAATCGAAAAAGTGATGCTGTGATAAAGTTAAGCCTAAACGAACCAACAAAAAAATGGCAACCCGAAATATCGATGCAAACAGCAATGGAATGCCAAAATGCGACTGTATTTGATGGTAAATCCATTTTCCCGGTCGACGGGCTATGATTTACTAAAACTACTCGGTCTTGCAGGGCAAATTTGGGTGGCGGGTTCAACGTATATTAACAACAGAAGGTACTCAAACAAATATTACATAATTCAAGTTTTCAACGTGAAGTCAAAAACGTGGATAAAGATTTTGGAACAGATAGACTCGTTTTTTCCCTTGCCTTTGCTCATTGAACCTGCCGAAACACAATCAAGTACGTCCATAGTAAAATAATTTTTTATTTGGTCCCTTGGTATGTTAAATGAAAAGGGGTCAAACATTCGAATCACGCTATTTCAGACACGTTATGTATTTTTAAATGGAGCTATAAAACTGTGTGGTACGATGCTAGTGCAAATGCACTAAAGGAAATAAACTTTGAACAATCACCACTTTGCGATCCCGTATGTTTGGACAATCTTGTTTACTACTTCTGCAAAGGTAAAGGTTGTATGCTATGAAATTTGTTTTTGGATTTTACCTACGTTAGTTTCAAACCTGTTTTTTCCTTGTTTTCCAAAGATGATTTGCAAAGTCCATCTTTTCAACTTTCGTCATACGATCCACAATCCGAAGAAATCCAAAAAGTACTTTCAATGAAGGATATCGAATCAGTAAAAGGATTATGTCCGCATAATGGAAAGATCATAGCAGTTCTGGAACGGTATGTTTAGTATATGTGGGCAAACATCAATGCCGTAAAAAAGTTATGTTTGCGTTTTTGGTGGTAAATGCTTTTTCTTTCCAATTAGGTAAGTTTTTGATTAGAGCCTAATTTTTTATTTCAGCGCAAACGGAATATACGCTCTTGCAATGTTAGACGTTTGCAACAAGCAGTGGCAAATTTTACACAAAATCGACAACATTGACGATTTTTATGGCATTATGTAACCTTTATCCAGCCAATTTGAACAACAACAATTAAAAACATTTCAGTTCTGAGGATGTGGCCAGCAATGCTAATCGTGTTTTGGTGTCAGAAATCAATTTATAATTATTCTTTAGCACATATATTAGTTTCCAAAGACGTAATTGGCTATCTGTATATAATCTTGATCCATTAGAACATGTTCTCATAACCTAATTGATGCTATGTATCATGAACTTGACATAATATGTATGACTGTACATACTAATTAGTTCGTTTTTTTTGTGTGCCTTCTTTTAAATTCTTTAATTCGTTTATTAAAATCATTTATAGAAAATAACTTTTAGTAATGCCAAAGTTTAGATTTGCTCGATTAATAGCCGGGTTGTTAAATTACGGCCCGCTTAAACTTCTTTTTAAGCCATTAGTCGCTGAAACTCAAATACAAACTCATTAATTCTAACACATAGTTTTGTTGCGTTTATTCTTGCGCTGCGGAAACTGCAACTATAAAGGGGCATTCCACAGTCAACTTTAAAGGGCACGATCAGCACTGGTACAAACGAGACGGAACGCGGTGGTAAATAAAACAGGGCGCTATTGGTCGCAAACATTCTGCTTATAAAAATACTCTGGGCTAAGCAATCTGTCGTGGACAAATGGGGCGCTGTCGTTTCTGTCCGTCATTATTTACACAAACGCAACATAGGGGCAAGACAGAGACAAATAGCTTTCACTGATTGGCCGAAGCAAAAACACGTGACAAAAGACGGCGACAATAATGCACATCTAGACAGCAAGCACGTTATCAACACACTTGCGAACACAACACAAAAACACGCACAAAAGAATTTTCTTTGTTATTGTTGTTGTAGTTCCAGGAGAAATAGGTTTATGCGCATAATAAGTCACTAAACCTTAAAAACACCATTCATGCACCCAAACATAGCGTTAAGATGAAACTTTAAAGTAATTACTATCAACCAGTTCACCTACATTGTGTAGTTTGCCGATAATCTGTACGCACAAAGTTGAATGCAAATGCACCTATCTATAATACCGTTACAAATTCCTGTGTTAATGCTTCAAGTTTGGTAGTTTATCTTAAAAGATTGTATAAAAGGTTTTTTGTACACGATTGTACATTTTTCACAAATTTAATGGGGATTGTAATATTTGCCACGGTCAAATTGAGCGCCATCTTTGCTTGTCAAAATTATTCAAAAAAACAACAACTACAAAATAAATAAAAAACAATATCAAAGATAAACCTAGTTTTATTGACTTCAAACTGCTTGCTAAAACGCATGTCAAAGTTCATGTAACGCAACAAAAAATCCCCCCTTACCTTCAAAACGCAGCCCACCACCGGTGATATTTACTCGCAACTTACAAACCAGCCCTCTTTAGTCTAAATACGCCAGACTGGTGCTGCAGAAAAACTTGTTTTCTGCGCAGAAAAATCTGTCCTAAAAATAAAAATTGTATTGCGCAATTGTTTTCAAAAACATTTTTTTGCCCATACAAATTTGGGTGGCTTGCCAAATCTGGTACGTTACCATTCATAAGTTGTTGTATTCGATTTTAGCTTAAAATATTTGGCCAAAAATGATGAAGATCATTTCATCAAGAAAAATATATGGGGATAAAACATTGGGTGTGTTATCGTTTGTCCATCACGTGGTTTGTCTACGTCAGTGCTTCTCAAACCTGTGGTACGCGAACCGCTAGTGGTACCCCAGATCTCTTTAGGTGGTACGCGAAAAGCTGCTATACCAAATTCAAGTCAGATCATGAAATGAAACTAAACTGACCCAACCAATCAGCCCGGGTTTTGAGCGAAACTCATGAAAATTCTTTTGGATTTTGCTAACCTTGCTGGTTTTAGGAATGTACTGTCCGAGAAAGAAGAATGGGCATATATCTTGGTCAACCCATCCAAACAGGGTTTAGGTACAGTGCGCAGCGATAAAAAAAGTCTCCAGGTGGTACATGATGAGTAACAGATTGAGAACCACTGGTCTAGGTGTAACGTTGGATGATCACATTCTAATTATTACTGAACAAAAATAAAACTGCAGACTGTGCACACTGTTTCGACCTATAAGATTTTCAATGTATTTTTCAACTGCGCTTGACTCGTTTTGTTATACTTTACTCTATATTTGTTTCGTTGATTGTGCATTGCACTGTGTGAAGGTGTGCAGCCAAACCAAGCCTCGTTTGCCTACTTATCGTTTTGAATGGATGTGAATCACAGCTATTTGGCGGTTGGCACCAACCTAGGCTGGTTGGAAAACGCAACGCAAACATTACCAGTTAAGTCTAAATATCGCTTCTATTGTGTTACAAGCCGTGTTTGTTTTCCTACGCAGATGCTGTACAGAAGGCTTGGCTGGGTACCTTTGTTCCCACAAAGTTCTGTTATTGACGGTTAATGGCACCGATCTGGTTTACAGGAATTTATGTTGTGTATAAACCAGCGGTTCCCAAACTGGGGTCCGCGGTTCTTTAGGGGTCCGTGAGGCAATTTTGGGGGGACCGCGAAGCGGTTGAAGTAATTCTATATTCTTATTTGGCGTCAGTTTGTGCCACTAAATAAGTTTAAATCAAAGTAGAATTGAGAATCGACTGTCTCCATTGCTAAACAATTGCCTTTATTGAATGAATTCTATCAAACAATGTAATTGTTCGCGCACAATCGTAATGTTTTGTCCTGTTTGTGATGACACATGCTGTCTTAGGATAATTGTTATGCGCAATTTTGCATTACTAACTGAAATCCTGCAATCAACTTTCGTTTGTGTGAAATACACATTTAGTCCTAAGGACCGCGAGCCCTCGAAATATTGGCGAAGGGACCGTTTTGAAAAAAATATGAAAAAGTTTGGGAACCACTGGTATAAACTGAGGAGCCAACCGTTACAGATGAAAATTTCGATATGACTGGCGTTCAAACTGAGGAGATAGAAATGCAGCGGATAGAAAAGCTAACTAGTGGAAAACCAAGTGAAGTAATCGAAGGTCTTGACAGGTAGGTGCAGGCGTTAGAAATATATTTACTTTAGTACTTCAGGTAAGTGTTGAACATCAAGTGTGACCACGGCCGTTCGCAAAAAAGTTTAAACAATAAAATCATTGCGTGTATTTTTAAACTTTATTAAGGGCTAATACAAAAACAGTACACCACATCTCAGACCTTTCCACCGCTGGGTTGCCATCTGATTTGGTTGGATCGTCGAATACAGTAGTTCATTTATTTTTTTTACATATTTGTTTGAGGTTTCTGACTAACAAAATATCCCGTTACAACTTAACGAATAGCTTATCAACATGGCCACACTCAAATGTTAACAACTATAAGCACCATCATATCTTTATTCACCAGTTAAAACTTACTGCGCCAATCTTAGATTCCGAGTATCGAAAGCCTTCTGTGACGCTGTACTTGAAGTTGACGCTCAAATCTTTCCAGTCCATAAATGTGTTTTGGCCTCAGTATCTGATTTCTTCTTTAAGCTCTTTACCACTGAGGTATTAAAAAATGTTTGTTTTAACACTGACTTCTTTTGTTTCGGTTATGGATTATCTTTAATTTAACAGATGCGTGAGAAATACGAGGATAAAATTCCTATTACTGGAGTGAGTGCAACTACATTTAATGAGGTTCTTGACTTCATTTATTCAGCCAAGATTATAATACGGGAAGATAACGTTTTCGATTTACTGGCCGCTTCAAACTACATGATGATAGAAAGTAAATATTAAATAAATCTACAAGAGTTTCGAAAATACTTTTTTTAACATGAAACATTGTGTACAAACTGTTTTAATTTTTTTTCACAAAAAATTTTAGCATTAAAGGAATTGTGCACCGATTTTTTTCTCGGAGAAAACGAAAAGTTTCTAACTACCGAAAATTCGCTCAAAATTTGGCTGGCATCACGTCAACACGAGGCAAAGAGGTTGGAAGAAGAAAGTGGAAAGTTTATTGCAGATCACTACGACATTTTCAGAAAAGAAGAGTGGCTTTTGGGGGCAAACTTTGAAATGGTTAAAAATATCTTTGCACTAAAAAATAAAACTGTGAGTAGCAACTTTTACAAATACCTTTTTGTTATCTCTTCACGTTCATTTTTAGAGAACTGACATTGTTAGTTTGGTCGTTTTTTTAAAGAAACATTCTGAGGCGGAAGCATACCGACTTCTCGTGGATTGGGTTGAATATGACATCGAAAAACGAAGGGATTTTTTTCCGCAATTGTTTACCTCCTTGGATTTGAACCGTATCAGTTCCATGTATCAAGCTACCGTTATTTCGAAAAACGTAAGAATAAGTATTTTGTCACACATAGTAGTTTCAAAAAAGTAAATACGTGTATTGTTGTTGCGTGCTATATACCATCAGTTTCTACTATTTTGTTACAATTTTATGTTAATTAATCTCTCAGAAAATTTTGTAAATTTTAATGCTCGTAAGATTGCGTTGCTTTTCACCTTCGGCAGAAATTGATATTCGATTTCCATTGTTGCACTGAACTGGTTGTCAAGTCGCTTGCGGAGGCTTGCGTTCTTTCAAATTCACGATGTATCGTGGCATTCGATGAAGATTTGTTGCGGATAAGAATGCACGATGTTCAAAATGGTCGTGAGTTACTTCTTCCAGTAAGATTAGAATATATTCTTTCTATTTGCTTTAGTCCCTTTTCCTTTTATTTTTTTGCAGTGTAACGTGATTTTGATTAAGCAGTTTTATTTTTAAAGTGGTGTGCTTCGCAAAATATTTATAGAGAATGCTTTGATGCACCTGCTGCGCTTGTTGTAACGCGGCTCTTAAATTGCTTATTGCTGGACAGGCGCAAACCAAGCTTCCTATTTATGCCAAAATTGCTAAAATTTTGGGGGAATTTGTAACTTACCTACTTTATTTTGTACGCTGCTTGCTTGGCACAAATATTTAAAAGATTTGTTTGCAACTGAAAAAATACATATTTCAGTCTACAAACATGAAAAAAAATGTTTGTTTTAACTCCGTTAGGGATTTGCAATTACAGTTTTCATGGGATGCGTGTGTTCCGCTCATACAAATATGTTATATATATAGTGCTATAGACAAATAGGTCTAGTTTTTGCTGTAAACTCATTCTTGCGTTTGGCAGTTTGGGAATGGAATTATTGTCAAACTGAACGAATACATGTATAGTTTTGGAGAACAAGACAAATCCAGTTCTGCTGTAAAGAAATTGAATCTAACAGAACCTGCAAACCCTTATGGAATGTCAGAATGCAACTGTATTTGATGGTAAGTTGATGCATTTTCCCTATCTGCTTGATATAATTTGCTCTTGTATAGGGCAGATTTGGGTGGCGGGTACTAAAACATCGACAACGGTGTCATATCACCGGAACCCGTTATTTAGAAGAGAAGATACTTCTACAAGTTATATCATTCAAGTTTTTAACGTGGCATCAAAAACCTGGACAAAAGTTTTGGAAAAGGCAACGTTTTCTTTTCCCATGTATTTAAACAGCATTCAAACTTCCGAAAATGAATCAAGTATGTCAATAGTCAAATAATTTTAATTTAGCTGTTTGATACGTAAACGAAAAGCGGTCAAATTGTACAACGCTGTTACAGGCACGTTTCGTATTTTTAAATGGAGTGATCGAATAGTATTGTACAATGGCAGTGAAAATAAACTAAGAACAATATCCATTGAACAATCACCAATATGTGATCTTGTATGTTTGGACAATCTTTATTACTACTTCTGCAAAGGTAAACCTGGTATGTTTTTAAATCTATTTCAAATACGATAGTTGCACACTTGTTTGCTTGTTATCCAAAGATGTTTTGCAAAGAGGATCTGTTCAACTATCATCATACGATCCTATAACCGAAGAAACCACAAAAATACTTTCAATGAAGGATATTAAATCAGTGAAAGGATTGTGTTCGCTTAATGGAAAGATTGTAGCAGTTCTTCAACGGTATGTTTTACTATCTGGTCAACATAAATGATAAAAATAATGTTTGCGTTTTAGAGTTAAACGTTTTTTAGTTTATCTCAAATCACCCATTTCCATTAGATTAGTAATAAATTGAATAACACCAAAATGTTCACTTTTTGTTTCAGTTCATACACAAAGTACATTCTTGCCATGTTTGACGTTTGCAACAAGCAGTGGCAAGTTTTAAGAGAAATCGACAAGATTGACGATTTTTATGGCATTGTGTAACCTCTATATTTATACATCAAGTTTAGTTCTCAAGATGTCGCCAGCAAATGCAAGTGTTTTGGTTTCAGATATCAATTCATGTTTATCTTTGCACTTATTTTAGTGTTCACAGATGATATTGACTAAGACCGTGTACATACTAATTATGGGTCCCCTTCCCTGAAGGGGACACATATTGTTTTTGTCTATATTTTTTTTCTTTTTTCTTTTTTTCTTTTTTTTTTCTTTTTTCTTTTTTTCTTTCTAACGCGCATTTGTTCCCACGTTTTGGTCAAGAAAGAATGGTTTAAACTTTTTCAAATTTACACACATTACAGATATTGGTCTAAAGATGGTCCATGTGAATTTTGACCCAGTTTGATCCCTCGGTTCACCCACAGCCCCCCAAAACGTAAAATTTTTAACGCGGATTTGTTCCTACGTTTTGATCAAGAAAGAATGTTTCAAACTTTTTCATATTTACACACATTATAGATATTGGTCTAAAGATGGTCCATATGAATATTGACCCCATTTGATCCCTCAGTTCACCCACAGCCCCTCAAAACGTGAATTTTTTAACGCAGATTTGTTCCCACGTTTTGGTCAAGAAAGAATGGTTCAAACTTTTTCAAAGTTACACTTATTATAGATATTGGTCAAAAGATGGTCCATGTGAATTTTGACCCCGTTTGACCCTTCGGTTCACCCACAGCCCCCAAAACGTGAAATTTTTAAAACGGCTATACTTGCTAAAGCAGATGTTTCTGGAGTTTCATACTTTTTGATTAGTACATTGCAGCGTATTTTAAACTATTTTGTAACTTGAAGTTGTATATATCCATTTTCACCCCTTTACCCCCAAGTATTTGTTTGTTTGTTCACATGTTAATGAGGCCAGAAATACAAGACTTAACCTGCTGAAATTTTTAACAGCTGTGGATAGGGTGCTCCTTGTTGGCTGGTGAAAATTTCAGTGCAATTGGCTCAGTAATATATGTTTTTACATGCTGTCTTCTGTCATATTTGTGCTCGCTCAGTGCACAGCTGACGCAATGGGAGTGATTGACGATAGTGGCACATGGAAAAAATGCCTCTGCTTCACGCATGAACGCAGTCGTCACTTGACCATTTTCTCTCTGGTTGGAATTGAGATGATACGGTGTTAGTGATATTGCGCTGTAAACGTTAACGCTGCGGGGTCACGGCAGGGACAGGCGATGCGTATGACGTCATGACCGTATTTGCCTGTCGCTCAGTGCACAGCTGACGCAATGGGAGTGATTGACCATAGTGGCGCATAGAAAAAAATGCCTCTGCTTCACGCATGAACGCAGTCGTTACGTGACCATTTTCTCAGTCAGATAGAAGTCTCAACTCTCAAGGGAGTAATTCACTTGTTTACGATTAAGGCGGGTGAATGCAGCGGGAGTGCTCAGCTTGACGTCCGGACCGACGTTTTATGAGGCAGTCGTGTCAGTGCTTAGAAATCAGCTGTTTTTGCGCAGCTATGCTATGTCGTTTTATTAAGTTATCAAGCACATTTTAACTTTTTGGGTTAAGGCTGGTTAAGCTTGTCCTTACGAATCTAAAAATAACCAGGGTGTTTGTTTACCATAAATCCACACAAACGCACGTGTGGGGACCCATTCGTTTTTGCTTGCAAAAACAATCATATGTGTAGATCAAATGATTGAGCCCTATTTTTACTGTAACCAAATCGCATATTTGTGGGGACCCATTAGATTATGCTTGCAGAAACAATTAGGTTATAAAGTGCCAGGAAAAAGATAGGGACCCAATGAAATGTAGGTGCCAAATATATATCCGTTATAAATATAGTAAATGGAATATGTGATACATCATTAAGTATGATGTAGTATATATAACCCGGCTATATATAGGAAAACCACTATTCTAGTAATTTTGTTATTTTTGTGTTCTTTCGAAGTAAGTGTTCGAAGTGTTCTTTTCGAATCTTTGATTTCGTTTTAGGTCAAAATATGTCGTTTGAAAATTGCAGGACAACTCCGGTACAAACTAACAACTACTACTGCAGCCATCACTTTTGTGGCGTGAAAAGTGCTTGTTGAGAATTTTAGATGTAAAGCAACATATCCTAATGATTAATCACTACAATTAATCCATCCTTTTTACAGCAACATTCCTCAAAAACGAGTTACAAAACAACTATTTTAAATTATATTCTGAATCTCAAGCGATCGACTTGATATTAGTCCGAGATCGACAAGTCCAGGGTGTTCAACCTGCGGCCGTAGAAGCGAGTTTGTGCGTCCGTAAACATGTTTATTAATAGGCATGTGTTGGAAGCTGTGCTTCAAGTTAGAAATTTATTTAGGCTTTTAGGCGCCACCATATATATATAGATATGGCATAAACCTATTTCTTTACGTCAGTAATTTTGAAACAAACACAAGCAGGTTATTGGAGGCCGTTAGTGAAATAAGTATCTGCAATGTGGCCGTAGCGGTGAAAAAGTTGTGCACCCTAGACTAGTCGATCGTGATTGGGCACACCTGCTCTGTATTGTTGGGCACACCTGCTCTGTATGATCCAGTAAAATGGTGAGGCCATAGATATTCGTTCAACCGAGCGCAATTAAGTTATTATGGGTGTGCAAATATAGAACCAAAGAAAAGATTAATTGGTGGCGAGAAATAGGTTTTTGTTTGCGCAGTCGTGAAAATGAGAAGTGTGATCAACATTGGCACATATTTGCTTTGCTGTTTAAAACGTATGGTGGGATTTTATGCAGGGTTAAATGCATTCTTTAAACGATGATTTAATTTTCAGGAGTTAAATATCTACCATTCGACGAATGACTGATTATTAGTTGTATTCTATAATGCCACTGTATTTCGGACAAAATCAGTTCGTTTTATGCCAGAACAGTTAGTTGATAATCGATGTAAGCTATACATGCCTTATTGGCTATAGATAGCTTTCAACAGTGGATGTCGCGACAATTCTGAGGTACAGGTTGTCCGTGAACGTTTGGACTGCAAAATTTGTCCATAAGATATTTTACTGATAAGGTGTCAATACTACTATTGTGACTCAATAGTTTTTTTGTATAGTCTTTACAGGAATAAAGATTTTGAACCATGAGTGTCGTTCAAGCTACGGCTGCACAAACGCAGCGAACAGAAAATCTGGCCAGTCGACAACCCAGTGAAGTTATCAATGGTCTTGATAGGTATGCTTGAGGGTTTAAAAGTATACAGTTTACGTTTGTGCAGTATTCAATAATTGCAAAGATGATTCTAAAACAGGGTCTAATGTGCAATATAATTTATTTAATGTGTTTATGGACTCTCACTGAAGCTTTCACAGTTAATTGTTACAATGAAGAACTGTGAAAACCGTTAAAACTTTTTAATTAAAACAGGACCAGCAGTTACACAATTTCGTAAAAAAGACAGTATCCGTGCACATACAGCGATTAATAGGTTAAATGTTTGTGTGGTGCAGCCAAATAAAAATGTGAATAAACATCCAGTAGTTTGTCGACCCGGTTTCTATCACGGAGTCTACAAACTCGTACAGTATACTGCAGTACAATAAAATGTATTTGCTTGTTGTAACGAGGCTTAGTAGCAAGCGGTTTAGCACAACGCATACATATTGCGTCTGCAAAAAATCTGTACTGCACCGAGCTTTTTCATAGATTTCGAAATTCCAAGGACTTCTGTGACGCTGTACTTGAAGTCGACGCCCAGACTTTTCCAGTTCATAAATGTGTTTTGGCATCAGTATCTGATTTCTTCTTCAAGCTTTTTACTACTGAGGTAAGACCAAAATGTGTGATGGTTTTCAGCTCTGACAGTTTTATCGTTTAACGAATAGTTTAATGTTTCTTTATTTTTACAGATGCGTGAAAAATATGAGGATAAAATTCCCATTTCTGTAGTGAGTGCAACTACATTTGGTGATGTTCTCAACTTTATTTATACTTCTCAGATTACTATTCGGGAAGACAACGTTTGGGATATTCTGGCAGCCTCAAACTACTTGATGATAGAATGTAAGTAGTATAAATTAATACATATTAAAAAAAGATATAATTGTTGTTCTTTTGTGACATTTCAACGGTTTAAATTTCCTCAATTGCACCACTGAAGGAACTGTGTACCGATTTTCTCTTGGGAGATGACGGGAAATTTCTGACTGTCGAAAATTCGATGAAAATACTTTTGGCATCACGGCAACACCAAGCAACTAGGTTAGAGGAGAAGAGTGGAGAGTTCATTGCTGATCATTATGCCATTTTAAGAAAAGAAAAGTGGTTTCTTGAATCCAATTTACAAACGCTCAAAAATGTTCTGACGTTAAGGAATAAGTTGGTGAGTTGTACAATAACGAATTTACAATATATCGCAATTATAAAAAATATTCAAAAACTATATATGTTAAGAAACATTCTGAGGCGGAAGCATACGGACTTCTCGTGGATTGGGTTGAACATGACCTCAAAAAACGAAGGAGTTTTTTTCCGGATTTGTTTACCTTCTTGGATTTAAACCGAATTAGTCCGGAGTACCAATCCACAGTTATATTGAAAAACGTGAGAATGGGTATTTGTCAAAGGAAAGATTTGAATCAACAGTGTTTCTGTTTGACCAAGGACGACAATTTGTGAAGTTAATACGTGTAATGTTGTTGCCCCTTATTTTTTATTAGTGCCTTATTTTTTCTGCTTACAACTTCAAGTTGATCAACTACTTTTGAAGAGATTTGAGCACTCGTGTAATTTCTTGTTTTACTTCCTGCAGAAATTGATATTCGATTTTCGTTGTTGCACTGAACTGGCTGTCAAGTCGCTTGCGGAGACGAGTATTCCTTTTATATCGCGATGTATCGTGGCATTTGATAAAGATTTGTCTCGGATGAGAATGTACGATGTTCAAAATGGTCGTGAGCTTCTTCTTTCGGTAAGATTAGAATATTCTTTCTATTTGTTACGGTCATTTTGTTTTGCTGGTTTTTTTTCGCACAGGAACGTGATTTTGTTTGAACATTTCGATATCTTATTGCCACTAGCTGTGGGCGCTTAATTTTAAATTATATTCGAAAACTATTGTGGTGTATTTGTGAATTTGTATATTTTATCTTGTCAACTGCTTGATTGGTCATAACCATGTAAAAAAATTATAGTTAATCTAATGTATATTTTAGGAATTTATTCCCGCAAATATTAAAACTGTGCAGCTTTTTTTTTCACTACGATAGCATATTGCAACTATATGTAGTCGTTAGCGTATACGTAAATGGAACGTTGTCAGTATCATTTTCCTTACTGTTTTGACCTTGATCGTTGAATAGAAAGCGTACGAAAATGGAATTCCCGCCAAACTGAACGATTACATTTACCTTTTTGGAAAACGAAATGAGCGCAGTGCTTCTGTAAAGAAATTGAACCTAACTGAACCCACAAAAGGATGGCAAAGCGAAACATCGATGCAAACTGAAATGGAATGCCAAAATTCAACTATATTTAAAGGTAGAATAATCCATATGCCTCATCGGCTGCCTATGCTTCGCTAAAACTATTTGGTCTTGCAGGGCAAATTTGGGTGATGGGTACTAAAGAATTCAATTCGTATTCACCTGACTTTTATGGCAGGCATTCCACGTCTAAAAGGTATTACATTCAAGAATTCAACGTGGCATCGAAGACCTGGACAAAAATTTTGGAACAGACAACTTTTAATTTTCCGATGCGTTTACTTATTCAAACTGCCGAAAAAGATAAAAAATCAAGTACGTTCACAATAATAATAATGCCCTTTAGTACAAAAGCGGTCAAATAATAACAACACGTTATTTCAGACACGTTATGTATTTTTAAATGGAATTTGAAAACTGTGTGGTACGATGCAAGTGCCAATGCACTAAAGGAAATAAACTTGAAACAATCACCACTTTGCGATCCCGTATGTTTGGACAATCTTGTTTACTACGTCTGCAAAGGTAACCCTTGTCTTTTGAAATTTGTTTTCGTTTTTATCCTCGATTCTACCAATTTGTGTTTGCTTGCTCTCCAAAGATGTTTTGCAAAAAGGATCTGTTCAATTTTCGTCATACGATCCTAAAACCAGAGAAATCACACAAATATTTTCAATAAAGGATATCGAATTAGTAAAAAGATTATGTCCGTTGAATGGAAAGATTATTGCAATTCTTCAACGGTATGTTTTAATACCTGCTTAAGCATCACGGTTAAATAAAATAATTTTCGCTTTTTGAGCTCTAAACGTTTTTTTAGTAACTTATCTCCCGCCTAGAATAAGCTAAGTTTTTGATTACATTCTGTTTCAGCCCAAACAGTATATATATTCTTGCAATGTTGGATGTTTGCAACAAGGAGTGGCAAATTTTACGAGAAATCAATAACATTGGCGATTTCTATGGCATTCTATAATCTTTTTGAACAACAACAATTAGAAACATTTCAGTTCTAAAGATGTCGAGAACAACTCCAATCGTGTTTTGTTGTCAGAAATCAATTTATAATTATTCTTTAGCACATATATTAGTGTCCACAGACGGTATTGGCTGTCTGCGCTACTCTTAATTATATTAGAACATGTTCTCATAACCTAATTAAGGCTATGTATCATAAAATTGACAATTTATATATGATTGTACAATTGTTTTGCTGTTTTCGAGTTCTTTCGTATATTCTTTTCAATGCGGTAAAAAACGTACAGTAGTAGAAAATAGCTAAACTTCTTTTTTAGCCATTAGTCGTTGAAACTCAAATATAAGTCAGTAATTCTAACACAGAGTTTTGTTGCATTTATTCTGGCGCTGCGGAAACTGCAACTATAAAGGGGCATTCCACAGTCAACACCAAAGGGCACGATCAGCACAGGTACAAACGAGACGGAACGCGGTGGTAAATGGTAAACGGGGCGCTATTGGTCGCAAACATTCTGCTTATAAAAAGACTCTGGGCTAAGCAATCTGTCGTGGACAAATCAGGCGCTGTCGTTTCTGTCCGCAATTATTTACACAAGCACAAAATAGAGACAAACAGCCTCCACTGATTGGCCAAAGCAAATACACGTGACAAAAGACAGTGTAGTTGTTTAAACAGCGAGCACTTCATTAATATACTTGCAAACACGTCAGGAAAAAGGCAATTAAAAAGTCACCAAACCTTAAAAAGTCATGTGACTGTCCTTTAAACAAGACGCTAAGCCTAAAAATGTGGATGTTTAAATTTGATAAGTAGTAGTAAGTTAAGTTGTGTGTTGTTGTTTGTTGTCAATGTTTTAAATTCATGTAAAAATCAGATGCATTGCCTGCAAACAAGTTGGATGATTACTTGAACTAAAAAAAGAAATCTGACATTCTATTTGAAATATTTATAATTATATTTGGCTTAAATAAGAAAGCCAACAGATTTAAACATGGAAATAAATGTTTGCAAGATGCCATACGTATAAGCCATGACGTTATGATTGAACTAAGTGCATCTTCGTTAAAATTCTTGACAAACATGTTGTTACCTAGACGTCGCGCTTCCAGTGAAGGCTGAAGAGAAGGTCGTTGTTTAACCGAGCGTAACTATTGTGCAATAGAAAACCAAAAAAAGATTTATTTCTGGCGAGAAAGGAGTTTTTATTTGCGCAGTTCTGGAAATGAGAAGTGTGATCAGCATTGGCCTATATTGACTTTGCTATTTGAAACGTACGCTAAAATAACGCTGGCTGTTACTGCTGTTACAAAATATCTTGATTTGCTTTAAATGGGTTGTTTGTGAAGTCGAAATTATTTCTACGTTGTAGTTTGGCCTTTGGACTTATTAGGGGTGATTGTAGGTTTGTATTGGCAAGTTTTGGTCAAGTGACAATCGTCGAAAGCTATACAGGGCTCGCTGGCTATACTATACAGTGCTCGCTAGTTTTCAGCAGTGTATGTCGCGACAAATCAGAACTGCAGATTGTCCGTAAAGCGCTGCAATGTGTGTCCCTCAAATACGATATCAATTGTTTCTTTTATAGAGTTGTTACAGGAATTAGGATTTTGAACCATGAGTGTCCCACCAGCTCCGATTGCACAAACGCCGCGAACAGAAAATCTGACCAGCGGGCAACCCAGTGAAGTTATCAATGGTCTTAATAGGTATGTGTAAGGGTTTTAAAATGTGCGTTTAACATGTCGACAGTGTTGAACAATTTGCACAGTTGCACATAAATCACAAACGCTTATGACGAAGAAAACATTTATCCACTGGGCTTACACATGAAGCTTAGTAAATAAAAGCTTTGTTACACCCAAAAAAGTGTTTTTTAAGTAGACCCATTATTAATAGGGCAGCGGGCCAGACAATTTTGCTTGGCTGGACGGATGCCGTAGGTTGCCGTCCCTGGTCTATAATGTGTAATATATTTTATTTAATATTTTCATGAACTAGCACTTGAGTAATTTATTAATACAAAGCCTAATGAAGTGTGAAAACCTTTGAAACCTATATTGGTAATAAAGACAGGACCAGCAGTTATATTGTATTCTAAGGCCAGTAGCAGTGCGCATAAAGCGATCATGAGTTAATTTTTAACCAAATGTACCAAACGTGCAATTGCTTTTAATAAGTTAAGTAATAACCACTCCCTGTGAGATAAATTGATTTGGAAATAGCAAACATCTTGACAGCTAAAGCTTTTTTGTGGTGCAGCCGAACAAAAATTTAACTACTGTCCCGTAGTTTGTCGATGCGGTTTTTACCACGGAGTCTACAAACTGGTACAGAATACTGTAGCACAATATACTGTGTTTGGAGTTTGTAACGAGGTTTGGTCGCAAGTGGTACAGCACAACGCAAGCATATTGCATCGACCCTTTGTCCGTTTCTTTATCATTTTTAAGTAAGCAGAACCGGGTCAATGACTTGATGGCTAATGTTCTCACTGACCCGGTGACGATTACTTTCTTTATTGTTTCGTTCATTCAGATCATGGCAATAAAATACTTGAACAGAAATTAAATTTAAAAACTTATCACTGCACCGACCTTTTTTATAGATTTCGAAATTCCAAAGCCTTCTGTGACGCTGAACTTGAAGTCGACGCCCAAACTTTTCCAGTTCATAAATGTGTTTTGGCCTCAGTATCTGATTTCTTCTTTAAGCTTTTTACCACTGAGGTAAGACCAAAATGTCTCATGGTTTTCAGCTCTGACCGCGGTTTTGTTGTTTAATGAATAGTTTCATATTTCTTTATTTTCACAGATGCGTGAAAAATATGAGGACAAAATTCCTATTACTGGAGTGAGTGCAACTACATTGGGTGATGTTCTCGACTTTGTTTATACATCTCAGATTACTATTCGGGAAGACAACGTTTTCGATATTCTGGCAGCCTCAAACTACCTGATGATAGAAAGTAAATAGTATAAATTAGTAAATATAAAAAAATGGTATATTTCTCTTCATTTGTGACATTTCAACAGTTTCAAACTTCTTCAATTGCAGCATTGAAGGAACTGTGTACCGATTTTCTCCTTGGAGATGGCGGGAAATTTCTGACTGTCGAAAATTCGATGAAAACACTTTTGGCATCACGGCAACACCAAGCCACTAGGTTGGAAGAAAAGAGTGGCGAGTTCATTGCTGATCACTACGCCATTTTAAGAAAAGAAAAGTGGTTTCTTGAATCCAATTTACAAATGGTCAAAATTATTCTTGCATTAAGAAATAAGTCGGTGAGTAGCACAATTTTGAATTTACATTACACATTCTTAAAAAAATGTTTCCGGAATCTTACTTTTAAGAAACATCTCGAGGCCGAAGCATACGGACTTATAATGGATTGGGTTGAATATGACATCGAAAAACGAAGGGATTTTTTTCCTAAATTGTTTACCTCCTTGGATTTGAACAGAATTAGTCCGGAGTACCAATCCACAGTTATTTCGAAAAACGTGAGAAAGACTCTCAGTAATAGGGGGGTTAAACTATGTTTTCAAGAGAAAAAAATATATTATTTTCTGTTTAGTTTTCCACTAAAACAAATATGTTCCCATTTTGATAATTGAAAAAGTTTTGACTGTGAAACTCTCTACCGACATAGGAGAAAAAATTTATGGTTTAATTTTGAACTCAATTAGACTTTTTGCTTTTTGTTTATTATAATGTTTTGCAGGATCTTGCTTGGTCGAGGAGCAAATTGCCATATTCTACATATATACCATATAACTTACTAAGTATTGGCTTGACTCGGTCCATCTGCATAAGTTAATACATGTTAGTCTGATACGTGTTTACTGTGTTAATTGGTTTTAAATTTTGGCAGAAATTGGTATTTGACTTTACTAGTTGTACGGAACTGGTTGTAAAATCTCTTGCACAAGCAAGTGTTGTCACTTTATCACGTAGTGTCGTGGTTTTTGATAAAGATTGGACTCGACTGAGATTGTACGATGTTCAAAATGGACATGACCGTCTCCTTCCGGTTAGATCAAGTATATTGTTGGTGTAAAATCAAGCTATTATGTTTACCCATGGTGTTTGACAGAAAACATCTTTTAATGGGGTTGCTGCCAAATTGGATAATTACATATATATTTTCGGAAAACGAAATGAGTACAGTACAGGGGTAAGGAAGTTGGATCTAAAAACACCAACAAATGGATGGCAAAACGACACAGCGATGCTAATGGAAACGCAGTGCGAAAGCGCAGCAGTTTTGGCGGGTAATATGTATTTGCTAAACATATGCCGATATTTTACTTAATAAGAGTTTTTTAGGGCTCATTTTGGTGATGGGAAGGAGAAAACTAATTTCACGGAGCACCAGTGCCACAAGTTACGCAATTCAATGTTTCAACGTAACATCAAGAAGATGGACAACAATTTTTGAGGGGGCAGCTATTAATCCCCCAATTCATATAGACATTCAATTGGACAAACAATCAGGTAGGTATATAGTGAATTTAAATTACTTTGCCAGTGAAAAGAAAAAACAAAAGCGATTGGCCCGTTTGTACTACATTTTTGCAGACACGTCGTGCATTTTGAATTGGATGTATCAAACACTGAAATACGATGGCAGTACAAAATCACTGCAAAAAATTTCCACTAAAAACTCAGCATTGCATCATTCTGTATGTTTGGACAATCTTGTTTACTACTTCTGGATAGGTATAATTGAATAAAATCTTTGAGTTGTTGATTTAAACTTTACGTTTGTTTGACATTTCTGCGAAGCATTCTAATCTGTTTCCGCTTTTTTCAAAGATCAATCCCGAAAGCAGTCTGTTCAACTTTCTTCTTACAATCCAGAGTCCAAAGAAAAAATAGATTTTTTTTCATTTAAGGATGTTACAACTGTAATGAACATGTGCTTGTTGGACAGAAAGATCGTTACAATACTTCGACGGTAATGTATCTATAATCTCTATCTATAAACATCTAGGTCTTGTAATGATAATTTTGCTTTTCCTGTCGACAGGTTTTGGACAATCTTAATTTTTTTCCTGTTACGTTAGATTTCCAGTAAAATTTTCATTTATTTTAGTCTAAACGGAACACACTTTCTCGCATTGTTGGACGTAGGCAACAAGGAGTGGCAACTTCTGCGGGAAATTAACAACACTAACGATTTCCATAGCATTCTGTAACACTTTTATAAAAGAAATACAAATTTTAACAATTGCACTCAGCGCAAAGAGTTAGTTTATCCTAAATGGCAAACCTATGATTTTCGTTTTAATTACAGCTTTTTTAATTTTATATGTCAGCATTCTGTATTATATCATGTAATAGACATTGGTTTGGTTTAACACCAAGGAATTTCTACCACTGAATAAATCACACCACCTGATAACCTTTTGGTGCCACAGTTGTTTGTAAAGAAATACTAAAATCAGTTCTTATTTATTTACAACGAGACACGTATGTTTGTGTGTTATGAAACATTGTTGTACATACTACCTTTTCAAAGAAATGTTTAGATGTTCAGTATATTAGATTAAAAACACGATATTTAGAGGCTTTTAATTGAGTAAAATGATAAATTTTGTTGTAAAAGTATAAATCGAGTGTATACTTTTTCTTACTCGTGAACTGTTGTTAAAACTTAAATATAAGTCAGTAATTCTAACACAGAGTTTTGTTGCGTTTATTCTGGCGCTGCGGAAACTGCAACTATAAAGGGGCATTCCACAGTCAACATCAAAGGGCACGATCAGCACAGGTACAAACGAAACGGAACGCGGTGGTAAATAAAACGGGACGCTATTGGTCGCAAACATTCTGCTTATAAAAGGACTCTGGGCTAAGCAATCTGTCGTGGACAAATCGGGCGCTGTCGTTTCTGTCCGTCATTATTTACACAAACGCAACACAGGGGCAAGACAAAGACAAATAGCTTTCACTGATTGGCCGAAGCAAAAACACGTGACAAAAGACGGCAACAACAATGCACATCTAGACATAGCAAGCACGTTATCATCACACTTGCGAACATAACACAAAACACACACAGAAAAGAATTTTCTTTGTTATTGTTGTTGTAGTTCCAGGAGAAATAGGTTTACGCGCATAAAAAGTCACTAAACCTAAAACACAACTCATGCACCTGCCCTTGTAACAAGACATTAAGATTTAACTTAAAAAATGTTGATGTTTAAATATCATAAGTAAAAGGTAAGTTGCATTTGCTGCCCTACTCTTTCAACAATGGAAGTTATAAATTATTAAGAAATTGCCCGATTCTGTTGGGCGACCGCCGCAAAATGATGTTGACGGAAAAAAGCACTCTGTATAGATTGACGGTCACGGACACACTTGACACCTATGTGAAAAACATGCAGCACCTGGAATGTTTTATGTCGTATTTGCAAGAGCTTAAAAACATCGCGAACGTCGCGTTAATTTTCATGTCTTACTGCCTGAGCGAAGTTGGCACTGTAGTGAGTTGAAAGTGGCTAATTGGTCGCTTGCTATTACCTGAAGCGTTATGACGCGAAAAATAACAGTTTGCAAGGAGGGAATGTAGATCGATCTTTTTCAAAGGCATTTTGTTGAAAAAAACAGCGAAAATTGTTACGTAGCCTGCTCTGGATAGACAGCAGGCCTGACAATGGTAAAGCAATAAAACAACGCGTTATAAAAACAGGCGACAAATTTGAAGAAAGAGGCTGGCCACGTTTTGGAGCAAAAAAAAAACTAAACAAAAGCATTAAAAAGGGTTGTCTTTTGTCGAACTTTGTGGTTCATTTTTCTATTGCCAGCTGGTAGATAAATGCAGGTAAACCAGTAGTTGTTCAGCAACAAGCAGCCCGACCGAAGCGAAGTACAAAGCACCAGACTTGCAACCAGCGGGCATTGGCGATGGCGATAAAGCAAAAAGCAATTCTCCCAAACGAGCTGTAAACAGTATAGTGAAGTTGCCGGGCGTGTGGAGAGGAATGACAAGGTAAACTGATTCGGTCACGCGCACCGGTCTATTTTGTCGACCTACTTGAGCGTTGATTTTGCAAGACACACTTGACTTTGGGGGGAGACCGCTCGGTGGCAAAAAATGCAGGCAAAATGCCGCGTGAACTTTTTGTTCTGAAACCGCGTCCATAAATGGAGTCTTAGTTGTAAAACGATGTCGGGGGTAGCGGCTGATTAGAGGACGTGGATTGGTTGATTTGCAGCGCAGGAACATGGGGGTAGCTGGCCAAATCGGGGTGCCACGGGTACTGACCCCCAATAGGAGGTGGGTGAGACCCATACGACGGCGAGCGCCCCGGCGGCGACGGAATAAAGTGCTTCTGGTGAGCTGGGTAAGCCCCCGGGTGGGTGATGGGAGGGTAAGGATGACCCCCTGATTGCGGGAAGTGCATGTCGTGAGCTCGGTAGATGTTGTGCTTAAAGTCCGGGTAGGCGTAAGTGTGTTGTTCGGGCTGTGGGTTGAGCGAAGCAGCTAGTCCTTGAAAGTCGAACTTGTAGGCGTAACGTTTTCCATGCACTTTAGTCATAATGTTTTTGTCGTAATAATACCTACACAATAGAAAACCGGCGTCAAAAAATCATTTAGTAAATAGATGTATCGCGTTTGAATTAAAATATTCAGAAACACAAATAGCGTACGTGTGTTATGTTAATATGCTTATGCCTTAAGCATAAACCCACCTGAGAGCACGGCTCAATTTATCGTAGTTCATGTTTGGCTTGCTCTTGCGCTCCCCCCAGCGGCGCGCGACATCATCTGGATCAACCATTTTAAACTCGCCGTTTGTGCCTTCCCACGTGATTGACATAGAGTTGCTCGGGTCGCTGAGCAGTTCCAGAAGAAACTGCCAGAGCTGGATTTGCCCACTGCCCGGGTTGCACAGGCGGGCGCTGGTTGGACCGAACAACTTGTAGGGATCGATGTTGGTAGCACTGTTTGGAGTCGGGTTTCGTTGGGAACCTGCAACGAACGCATGGTGTCAAACAAGAAACCAAGTTTCAAACAAACCAAGCAAGGGTTTTGATACTATTTGATACTACGGCTCAGTGCCAGACAGCGACTATGCATACAGGGAACAAGCGCGGCTCGAGAAACAGGAGAAAATACGTGTTGCAGTTTTTAGTGAAATTTGATCGCTACTTGTGATATTGGACACAGGAACCACAACAAGTAAAACAGTGGTATCGCTTGCGATGACCATTGTTCGATATCTGCTATTTTGACAAGTACAACAAAGACAGCCCTGTTCCAAAGCGATATTGCACAATCACTTTACCACAGACTATGATATTGACTGTGTTATGCTTTTTTATTTTCATATTTCAACATAAATTTCCAAATGCTTCTTTACCTTTTCCGTCTTGGTTGTTGTTGAAATTTGGCTGAAACCTTCCAGTATTTCGTCCAGGGGCGTTTGGGACCTCAGGAAATCCCGGTTCCCCCGGAAATCCAGGTCGTTGGCAATTCGGCACCCCTGGGTATCTGTAACCACTTCCTCCACCCTGGATAATGTTTTCGACATCATCAGAGCTTAGATTTGGCAAAGGTCCTGTTTGTCCCGGGTGGCTTGTGTGACCTAGAAACAAGTTTACTTAACAAAGGTCCAGAACTCTTTTCATAACAAACAAAGAAATAAAAAATCGACCTTGAACTTTAGACATCAAATGGGTAAAGTTAAAGCAGCGATTTGGAAAATTGAACATTTAATCACAATGCTAACGCTATTACAACAGTCAACATTTCTCTTGAAACAACATTAACTGTTTGTTTTTTTCTGAAATACAAACACTAATTGCTGTGTTGTTTTTGTCTCCAATGCAAGCAAACTTACGTCTAAGATAGTTGAGGTGGCTCATAAACACGTCAGCATTTTTCGCGTTGGTAATGCGATGAAAATCTTCTTTGGTGAGACTGCACAGCGCCTTGCCGTCGTACTCAGAAAACGCTGACGTGTCAACTCCAGCTAGGTTGTACTCAGTAATTGTCCATTCAACCCATTCTTGTACATGACCGAAGGTCCAAGCGGAAGGATCTATAAAAAGACGAAATGATCTGTTTATCTTGTCAAACGACGTTTGATCGGCCTTTTAGACATAAAAAGTCATGATAAATGTTCACAATTCCAATTACTTTTACTCTTTGCCAGAATTTAAAACGGGGAGCTATTCCACATCAAATTTAGTATGCTGTACAATTTTATGGTGGGATTGTTTTTTTTTGGTTTGTTTTAAACCTACCAGCTGGAACAATCACGCGCTTGGTTGGTTCACCGTCAGCAGCAGGAGTGTTAGCGTTGTCAGTCGGAGTCGGTACTGAAGATCTCTGCTGCTCGCCTTCAGCGGAAGAAGTAGGACGCCTCCTTGTGCTGTTGTACACTGGGTCGTAATCGTACCCTTGATCGACAGGTGGGTAGCAATGCGGATCAAGTATGCCTGAAGGCGAGTGAAGAGAACCTTGTTGGGACAAGTGACCGGGTAAAGGAGGACTGGGACCGTGGTGGTACGATGCCGGAGACGACTGGTTGTTAAAGTTCTGGTGATTTTGCTGGTGATAAGTGTTGGACGGCGGCTTGAAAGCAGAGCCAGTTGAACTGTAATCGAAACCTGTGGGGGTAAACGAGCTGGACGTGGTGACATCACTGCTTATGGTGCTCTGCGATTTTGGAGTGGGGGGCGATGGAAGACTTCCAGTCTGAATCTGAGTTGGAGACGAGCCCATATCTGGCATTGAGCTGCGGCTCGAACTTGAGTAAGGACCTTCGCTTGGCGGACGATAGCTGGACAGGGACGACTGGCCTTCTAGGCTAAACTGCTTGGACATTGGCGGGTGGCGCACGCGCGCGTTGCGACTGTTGGACAAGTTGTCGTTGCTGCTGATGTGAGGTGCGGGCGTGCTATTTGTGAGAAACGAAGAAAAGCTGGTCGAGTCGGTGATGTCAGCGGCTGAAGAAACAAAAGGAACATCCGTGTCTCCTTTGAGATCGAAACTATCCCTGCCGTTCAAGTCGTCAACGCCGTTCGACCTCTGTGAACTCGAGCCGAGGTAGGGATCAGGATTGTTGCGAAAGAGTGGGTTCGGGCTGCCACCTCGCTTTATGTTATACATGCTGAAGCTCAGGTCTGTTGCCTGGTCGTCCCCGGTCAGCGCGAACGATCCATTTACAGTGTCTTCTAGGGTGGAAGCCTCCTGCTTCACGTCCCCGTGCACAGTGGTTGTGAGATCGGACGCCGTTCTTCTGGATTTCACCGAAAAATCTTCAGGAACCGTATTGACACTAAAAAAGAAATATTGCACTTTACTTTTAGAAACTGTCGACAGTGTTAAAAGTTTGACCTAAAGTACAAAGAGGGCTTAATGTTTTAATGTTCCAACAATCAACTAAGTTATGCCTAAACACAATACTATTAAATCATAAATCGACGGCGTTTCCGAAAGATCATGCTGGGTAAAATTTCCGTCAAATAGTGTAGCACCCAGCGTTGTTGTTGACAGAGATAAAGTGGAGATTCCACTGCTGGTAAAAACTACCAAGTAGAAATGCTTCCCTTGTGCTTCTTTGAAACTTGGTGGAAACAACCCAGCGTAAAATTGAATGCTAATAAATTGGTGCAACGCATTTCTAGCTCTAAACTGGTACATAATAATTTCCTAATCAAAACTTTAACAGAAAAAAACTGCAGTTTGAACTCAATAACCTTACTCATATTTTTTTTTGAGATGATAGAAAATGTTATGTAGGTTTTGGTCGAGAAAAATGGCCCATGACCGTGTAACCTTACTAGGTCGACTTGGCACAGCATTGCACCATACGAATCACGAGGTTACGACCATCAGGCACATGTGAGCTGTCGTTTCGACAAGCACTGAAATAGGGTCCTTGTTTTAAATGGGTTGCTGGCGGGGCACTCATGACAAGTCAGCGGCTGACACGTGCTAACCCCCTGTCCAGTAAACCTTGTCCAATATTATTGTGTCGCAAGTCGCCACGTGCATGCTATTTTGCGGATGAAAGCAATTTTTATTATGTACAAATCGGGTTGAAACACAAAGCTTTAATAACTATAGAATATATATTGCTTCTGTATACCACTAACACAGTTTGGAGCAAATATCGCTGATAAGTCTTATATAAATCAGAGTTGAAAAATGAAAAAAGGACATGGATATCTTGAAAACGGATTCAACAAAACAGGCAAAGGCAAGTGGACGGCATAACTTGTCTTTCCTGCAAGAAAAATTGTTTCCGCTAATTAACGAGTCGGAAATGTGCAGTGAAATGTCACTGAATGTAACAGATTGTACACAGAAACCTTACAAGGAGAAATGATAAAGATCGATCGTAAAACCTCACATCAAGTCTTGTTCACTCTGGCACAAGCACTGCATTGTGACAAATCGGTTGCCAATTTAGTAATGTATTCTTACCTCAACATATTTGGGCCCAAATTGACCCGATTGCTCTCCAGAGGCCCCTTACAAGCCAATCTTTTCCGTGAACCTGAAAAAACAGGTTTTTATCAAAAATGTTGTACAATAAATTTAGATTTTACACATGATAATATTGATGCAGAAGAAGCGGATGGAACTTCGAAACCGTTATCTTTGCGAAAATACCGTCGAAACTTGCGCAACAAGTTTTCGGTTTTGTGCTATCGGGATTTGGAAATGCCCGTAGTTGGTTCGTTCGTACGACAGGCAAGCGTCGACCGGCACTGGGCCTACGGCATAACGCACGTTGTAGCGTCGCACCAGCCTGCCGAAGGTGGCCTGCGGTCGGACTGCTCCGTTGGCAGCAAAGAGGAGAAGAACGAGAGGAGCGGAGAAGATTGTTACAGGCCTATAGAGGAAATGACGTCACTTCCTGTAATCCTGTATTCAGAGTACGGCAGGCTGGTTGCAATACGGCCAGTGCGGGATCGCGCGCGACCGAGCGGTCTCAGGCAATAAGAGAAGAGTGGGCGGGTGGGAATGTGCTTACCACCAGTGATGCCAGTGCCTTTATCGACAAGCCGTTATACCCCTTTGTTTCGAAAGCTTATGCGTCGCAACAGCGTCCCAACCGAAATAAAAATTCCTCGCAATGAATCCCAGAACTTTAAAATGATACATGAGATTGGGTTTGGTATGCATCAAGACAACAAGTTTGCTTTCAGACCATCAAACATCCATCAACTCCATGCAATTTGTGGAAGTTCCTGTGTGTCCGGCATCCGCTCTGCTGGTGTCCTTGGTTAGGTGAAGATACGATTATTCGTCCTGCATTCGATTAGTCATGCGCAAAACAAAGCGGGGTATGTATAACACTTAACCTTGGTCACCCGGCTTTGTGTCAAGTTTGTCCGAACATGCGTAAGCGGAACTTCCTGGTGTCGACATTTGTTTTACAGTTAACTTGCCACGATTTGTGAACACTTCGTGTACAGCGCAAGGAGTCACTTGCCAGCTCCATGTTTGGCCACTATTATTAATTGACCTAACGTTCGCTTTTTTGAAAAAAGATGGTTATAGGTTTTAAAATATATAGGCGCTTTGATTTATTTTATTTTCGTTTATGCCTGGCGTTTTGAGGTTGTTTCGCGCTATTTGTGGCACACACGGGTCCACAGACTTTGTCATTGTTGGCCTCGGCACTTTATAAATTAGAGGAAGTGATCGCTTATTGTTCACAGTGGAGACTGTCAGCAGCGCAAGATCGCACACGCACGGTCGCGAGCCGCACACTCGCGCCGCACGACTGCCGTGACTGCTGTATTTCCATATGCATGACGCGCACGAGGCATAAAGCCGTTTTCAACCAATGCAACCGATTTGGCCTACACAAAAACTCACGAGCTTAATCGCTAAAGATGTGCTTGCCAAGGGACATTATCTTACAACTTACGGTCCTATGGAATGATTTTTTTATATTTTTTGCCACAAGGTGGAGTAATTCGTGAGGGTTATTTACAATTTATGTAAGCAACCTGGTTATTATACACGCATAGGGAAATGTCAAATGGCGGAAAATCAAACAAAGTAATTACTTGGCCATGCATCCTCCTCCTAGGCCAGAATTGCCGCCTTAAGTGCATTGAAATCGGAATTACATCGGAAAAACTTGACTTCCTAAGTCTGCTGTGCATGTCACTACAAAAGCGCGGGCTTAGTTGAACAGATCAGAGAGTCGCATTTGCTTCGGATTCTCAAAAGGTGTTTTGTTAGTTGACTAAAAATGGTTAACTCTTTGGTTGCAGTTTAAATTTGTTACGTTAAAATTCTACAGCATGTGTTCTTAGCTAGCCTAAAATACATTTCTATAGGGTTAGTAGGTAGTGGTGGGATTCAGACGGATCGCACCGCTTCTGTAGAATCGTCTCACGAAATTTTATGAGATCTGCGAACCGGTTAGCATTACTGGTTACTGTCAATGTACTTTTGTAACAGAACCGGCTGAAACGTATGACTTTTGTGATAGAACCGGCTGACAAAAAACAAATGAATTCCACCACTCTTAGTAGGGCTTTATCGCGCACAGGCTATATTGAATAAGTGTTAGTTAGTCCGCTATGCACGCATTATACACAAGAAATGTTTAGGAAATATCGAATTTCGAGTTGTCACATTCCATCGGTTTGTGCAATACATCGGCAAATGACAAACGCCAGCTGTACTGGGTATACTTCCAAGTAAAAATGCCGCGGAAATTTATTCAATAGTTTGACATTATCACACCACAAATGTTTTGTTTTTTGCTATCTGGCTAAAGCACGTTGCATGCACAAATTGCCCCAATTTTTTAACATTTTTGAGTTTGTACCATACTGCGTTATTATTGTAGAGAGTGATGTTTCTATTTGTAAAAAAATAGCCTTTCAAAACTTTGCCATAAAACACACATATATGTCTGAAATATTAATTTGTGTTGAAAACGTCTCAAAGAAGTCAGATTAATGTCAAACAAAGAATTATATTTCATGAACAGTTTGTTGGATGCTTCAAATAGAAAAAATGCCATATTTATTTTTTGGAGATTTTGCCTGAAGCAAATTAATATTATTTACTTACATTATTTAATTTGGACTCGACATTAAACGGTGTTGCGTTTTTAAATATTTTTTCAAAATTAGATTTAAAAGATATTTTTTTTGCATTACAGCAATGCCATAAAAATAGAAAAAAAGTTACTATATCTCTATCAGTTACCTTGTAAACACGTCCTTGCACGGTGCAACCGGGGCTCTGTATTCTGAACCGAAACAGCTGGAACTCTATGGACTTTCCTGTCTTCCGTCGTGCGCGGGAAATGACTGTCTCTCAGGAACCTGGCTATTGACTATATTCAGTAACTGATGCAATTGCTCTTATTTATTTCCTTTGAACCCTAGGCAACGAAGGAAAGCACTGAACACACAACGACCGACCAATGGTTACTATTCAACGAGCTCGTTTGAAAAAAAGAGAAAAGTTTTAGAAATTCGAAGTCATGCAGTCGGGAGCTAAAGACAAACAAGAATTTGTCTGGCCACGATTAGTAAAATACCGATAGCAGCCACTCAACAATATGGAAACTGGGTGTTTTGGCGGCTACACGAGGCCTGTTGCCTGCATTTACTGGTGCGTAATGTGTTGACCTGCGTAATCCGTCCGCCAAACACGCTCTGTAGCTTCTAACGCAATGCTAGTTTAATCTACTCAACAGGACCACAAATTTAAACTGTATGTTTCATATTCTAACGTGTAACTGTGAACGACATGTTCAGGTTATAATTATTTGTCGTCAATGCATGTTTACAAGTTTGCCAACTTATGATTTTGTACCGTTTTGATGTACAAAAAATGCATTTTTATGTGATAAAATATGTCATGGATATGAATTTAGGAGACAATTTTGTTCACCAGCTACTAAATTATTTAAAAATTAGGCAGAATTTATGCAACATTTACGCATTTTGAAATTTGTTTTCAAACAAATATTTTTAATGCATTGTTTTTAACTCCTACAATTTTATAACCGTTGATAAACAAGTACATTACCGTTCTGGATGATATATTTACATGATGATTATATGTCACGGTGAAATCAACTTCTTTTTAGATATTTAACGGTCTATTTTTGAGCAACGCTCAACAAAAACAAAATGGCGGAAAACGTTTTCCACAGAGACCTTGGTCAAACTTGCTCACAATTATTGGCTATTTTTTTAAATAATGAAATGTAGAAAATAGATAAATGTAAAATTCAACGAGATTTGAATCGAGCAGGGGATAATTTTGCGTGTTGTTTTTTGAAAATATCTTAGGTTTAGTTATATAAGTTGTGAAAACGTGGTACTGATAAAAACGGCTTGTAGCGCTCAGAAACTAATTTTAATTTAGGTAAAACTATATTTTTTTAATTGTGAAAACGTGCAGTGCATTCCATTCTGCAACCATATTATGACTTTTACAAATTTTTGTTGGATTAATGAAAGTTGGTTTTACAAAAAATAATGTTTCAACCTGCTTTTGTCACTTTTCACTGCTGTCACATCGGTGCACAAGCCTAAATTGTGTCACAGTTCAATTGCTAATGCCACAGAATGACAATTAGGATGGCGTCAATGAGCTACGCTTTCCTGCCCACGGAACAATCTTAGGGCGGTTTCCTATAGGTGATTAAGATACTGGCAAATCTCGACCACCGATTTTAAAATACTCGAAACAAACAGTTTACGTCTATCTACAGTTTCACTTTCACAAACTCAACCTATGCCGGAATTCCGAGGCGAGCTATATACATTTCCCTCCACCAAAGGCAAAACGTTATCGCCCGGCAAGGATATTTGATGCGTAAGATCTTTTTCCTGCGTTTCCTGCTTATGTGATTGCATTTTCCGCTATGGCTTCCACGACTTGTAAGTGCGACGTCGCCCATGCAGGCCCCGCAGTCAACAAGGGCGTCAGGCCTTTCTCACACACGCAGCCTCGTCAACAGGCCACCGACTGGCGCGTTTACGCCACGCACATGCATCGCGCGCACCAAGCAAGCGCTCAGAGTTGCATGTAGCAGGTGAATGTGCGGTGTCACGTGACTTCAGCACGCGCATGCGCACTAGGCCTGCGCCATAAACGGCACAGTAACGGCCTGTGCCAGCACGATTTGCTACAACAGAGGCAAGTGTGTGTGCGCAAAAAACGACTTTAAAGCAGAAAAAGTGGCGGGTTTCGCGCGGTTCATGTCGTGAACAGCTTCGCAAATTCCCCCTATTCTTCAATGTGCCTACTGCCTAGCAGCGACGCGGGAATATTTAGCGCAATTTATCAAAAATGGTTAGCTGCTGCTCGCGTCAATGGCCTTAGCAGAGAGCATCCTGCACTACGCCCTTACAGCATTTTACTCCTACAAACAGCATTATGTTTGCAATGAATGGTGGGTTCTGTCAACAACACGTATGATGTAATCTAATCAAGTATAACAGCTAAGCAATCCTGACCATTACCATACAACGTCCCATGGCGGTTTTTGTCGGTGGAAGGAACTTTAGGATTTGCGTACTAAAGGAGTAAGTGGAGAAGTCCCACGCGAAATTCGGATATGCAGAAACTCCATGACTTCCGTCTTTGAATCAACAAAGCAACTCTGGCCTTCCAGGGACAATGCGGCCGTGTGAACTGGCTTATCACCATAGAGCATTAGAAAAAGCGCTATGTACATGACCAGGGAGTTTTTCGGTACCGGCCATGAGCTGATTCAGCGCGGTAGCATGTACTACAATGCATCTTGCAAAGGTTCCTGCACACTGTATTCTATTTTTTATCTTTGTATGTGGCTCATGTCTGGACAGTGCAATGAATGTAACCTCATTTTGCTTGATGAACCTGTCAGTCCTGTCACGTTTGTTTGCTATTGTTTGATAAAGGAAATAATGCATATGACAAGTTTGTTTATGTCTCAGCAAAAACATTTTATACAGTTACTTGTAAAAGAATTTTCACTTAATACTCAGTGAAAATAAATTAATAAGACATTACATTAATGAAAAACTACACTTATAACTGTAACTAATGTAGAAACGTTGTGTTTTCTGTCGACTCACTGCTGTCAACTAACGGTATTTATTTCACGTAGGCGAATGCTAAAACACCCAACCGAAACTAATAAGGCAACTGTTACTGCATTACCTACAAAGCTTGAAGTGTCATTTAAGTAAACACTGCAAACTATATTAGTAACAACCACAAAAATAACTTAAATCAAGTAAAAGCGATAGGTAAAAAGTCCAAAATTGAAGTAAAGAAACAATGAAAAGGCAATATGAATGATCAGCCGTCAGGTGGCGCACTGGATCCGTCGGAATTTGAACCTCGCGGCTGGCCCTTGTTCAAACAACTTTTCAAAAGCAAGTTTGCGTTTCGAAGTTCTTCGATCTTTCGCTCTGTTTCTTGCATCCACGTTGCGTATTTTTCGTCCCATTCCATTCGAACCTAGACAAAAAGTTCTGTTACGTTTAGTCAGCTTATTTATGTGTCAACTTTTGTTTTCAAACCTTTTTTATCATCTCGTCTTCACTTTGTAACCAGATGGCTTCTTTCTCGCTCAACTCGTTAAAGAGAGACTCGACTTTTTCCCGCAGCACCACGTTCTCAGACATCAAGTCGTTGGTAAAACTTTCGCGTCCCCTGACACAAAATTAAAAAGTTCGAAAGAGGAGATGGCACAACAAAGGTATAAATTAGTTTTGTTTGTTAAAATCAAACCCTGCAACAGCAGATTCTGTTTGAATAAGGAGTTGACAATGCTATAACTTATGTAATGCATATTAAGTAAAAGCATTTCTACGTAGGTTTATTCTATTTAACCAGGAATTGTACACAGGGTTTTTAGATTTTGCCATGCAAATAAAACACATAATGTTTAGTGGTCGGCAACCACCGGGCCGCGCTCCGGTGCCGGTACGTGCGGAGTTTGCTAACTTATTCTTTTTCAGGTTAAAAGCTTTGAAACATAATTCGTAGGTGGAAGCGTCTCATTGCGACAAAACAAGATCAAGTTTGACTGTTATGAGCAGTATGGATGTTTTTATTGCTGAACATTTCTTGTATTTTGAACTGATCAGTCAGCGATAAAACTTCAGTTTTAAAACGGTCCGCAGTTCAAAAAAGGTTGCAGACCCTGGTATTAGTTACCAATCGCCAATGTTAACCCTTTTCTCTTATCGTTTTGTATAAATACGTGTTTACTTCACCACTAGCAATGGCGACAAATTAAACAATGCGCGCCAGACCCGCAATAGAAAAGGGCGTTGTTAGTGTAAGGGCGTATTGTGATAGAATTCGCGTGCAGAAAGGCTAACTTACTTATTCTCAAATCTTTTATGTTCTTCTTGGGTTGCCTTGATTTCCAGTCTCTCCCGCAAGCGCTCAAGTTCATTGGCGTAGTCATCAGCTAACGCACCCTTTTCGCGTACGCTCATGCGCAACCGCTCTAGCTCTGTCACGTGATCGCGTTGGACGTTGGCCACTTCGTTTCGCAACTCTTCGTATTTGAACTTCCACTGGTCGCGGTCCTTAGTTAAATCTTCCTGCTTTGATTCCAGCTTTTGTAATTGTTTTCGCAATTCATTTGCCTCCTTTTCTGCCTGCAGCCTAGATGCTTCCGAGGTTGCAAGTTTGCCTTCTAGTTCTTTATACTTCGAGGTCTCCACTCCGGCTGCTCGCCCGAGGTTGGGCTGCCCGACTTCAAGAACCTCACGTTCGCGCTTTATTATCGTGTTGTTCTTTGCCTTGCGCAGATCGTCCAATCTCTAAAATAAACAAGTGGCATTTGCTTCTTATTGCTTTACAATGGCCCTTGGACATAACACAGTACACCAAGTACGCAAAATAACAGACAGTATATGGTAAACCAACATCGATATTTCTAACATGGAAAGTCGGGTGTACGTGTATGTAAGCAGTTCAAAATCAATTACTGGTTCGCCATACATGGGACACCTAACGCATTATGCAATGGAACCACAATAATGACTACGTGCGGATGACTACGCCGGTTCGCAACAGTGCTAATGGCGGCGTACAATATGAACAGCGTGTTTGTATTTGACGGGGCGAAGCCGTATTCCTGTGTACATGTGGTTTAGCAGCGTGCTTGTCTTTTCCCAACCTAACAGTTTTGCGCGTTACGGAGTCATAATTGTTGAACCTTTGGCTGTTAAGCGATTATGCGATACTGCAAGGCAAGGTCAAGCAGTTTCAATCAAAAACTTGTTACCTGTTTAAGGCTTGAGACTTCACCCTCAAGGTCTTTCACCCTTGATTTCAACAAGATAGCATTGTCTTCCTTGGTCTTGGCCATTGGCCTCCTTTGAGTGGACATCGTATGCAAACCAAACTGATTTCAAATGTTAACTTTTTTAAACCTATAAACAACATGATGTATAGGGCTTTATCTAGTTGAACTTACATTTCCACTTGTTTCAAACGGGCCGACTAAGCACTTTCCTACCTCAAGTATAGCCAGTCGAAACGCCAGAGACTTCACAAAACAAAGCGCTTAGCCCTGTTCAAGTGACTTGCCGATCGAGTCGTATCTTATCCATTGTCCAAAAAGTTTAACTAAAACAAAAACACGCCATTGCTTTGGGTGAACAATAGCGCGGGATATAAAAGGTTTGCTACAGTCCAGGTCATCAGCAACATAACCGCTAAAAACAAAACTATCCAACCAATCCTGCTTTACCGTAATTTAGTATAGGCCTACTTGCAAATCCAAATATTTTTAAAAAGCACTTTGTAGCGTCAAGCTATAGCCTACAGCGTGCCCTAATTTACCTCTGCTCCCTATTACCCAAACAATTTTGTAATTGTGTGCTTTATACGCTTTTATTATCCACCAACGTCGCTATGGAGCAATATCGAGCACGGCGAGCAAGGAATTTGTTTGGCCAGAGGCAATACGTTTATTGCGTAGCAACACATGTGTTGCTAATGTGGATCGTGAGGCCCAAATGCTTAAATGGGGATCTGTTGCAACCTTAGCATTAACAGTTACGGTCTAACCCAGTGGTTCTCAAACTCGGTTTTCGGGGCCGCATGCGGCTCCCAACTACTTATTTTGCGGCTCGCACCAGACCTCAGAAAACCACCAAACATTGCTATTTTAGCTACCAAAGTAATAATTTTTAGTGATTTTCTCAAGGTTTCGTTGTTTTGCGGCTCCCTACACACCTAAAAAAATACCATTTGGCCCCGACAATAAAAAAGTTTGAGAACCACTCTAACCATTGTCTACGCGTGTTGCCAAACTCATTTTGTATTATTCTTTGTTTAGAAATATGACTAACAATGTTAAGATATGTTGACAAAGATGTCTTTGTAACACATTTTGACCCTGGCGAAAGGGGTTTTGTTCTAACTTTCAAAAACGCAGTGACGCATGATCCGAAACAATCAAACCCTGTGAGCTAATAAATAACCAAACCGCGTATGAAAGCTAAGATAGTCAGTGCCTATACTAGATAACCTACATCAGAGGGTGGTCATCAAATGTAATCTTAAAGTTTATTATTTAAAAATGGTGTGTTATTGTATTTACCCATGCAAGCTGGCTTAGGCGGATCGTGTTTAAATATTGACCGTGTTAGCTGTCGTGTTAGTGGAAAACTTAAATCAACAAGTGTAAGTTAAATTTGTCCTCTCGATAGCGATATAGGGCGCAAGATATAGCTACTTATATGAACGGCAGGGATAGCCAGGAACGGAGCGTTTAATTATCAGTAAGTTATAACAAAATAGCACACGCTCTTTGCTTTAGGACTAAATGCAGTGGTGCTTGAAAACACTCAAATAGTTAAGAGCGTGAGTGAATGTGCGCACAGCCGATGCCACACAA
This sequence comes from Phallusia mammillata, assembly GCF_965637545.1. Taxonomy (NCBI): domain Eukaryota; kingdom Metazoa; phylum Chordata; class Ascidiacea; order Phlebobranchia; family Ascidiidae; genus Phallusia; species Phallusia mammillata. Next base: position 23,526,019 of record NC_137253.1, read on the forward strand.
ATGGAGAGTTAAACAAATATATTTTTAAAATTACTCAGTGCAATATGCGGTGAAGACGTATTCATGATATTTAATGGCCATTTTTTGTAGCATGTATTTAACAAGACAGATTAAAGAGCTTTTGAATGTCGGGTTGGAGCCAAAAGTAACCTAACTTGAATGTAAACACTTTTAACAACTGTTTTATGTGACGGAACAATAAAGCAGCCAGGCTATCAAATTTCCTTGACGATTATACGAGCTGATTCTTTGGATTACGTTGTCTGTGTGCTAGGGATGTAGTGAATGACTAATATGTATGAAGTCAGGTTAAGCACATAAAGTTGCAGTCTTGTAGTTCTTTTACAGTTATTGGCCGCAAGGTATGTGTCCACTATTACACGTGTTAACCTATTTATGATGTCACAGGTGCAGTTGACTTTATAGTCATTTGAAAACATTGTCCATGACTGCGACTAGAATGGCCAGTCAGCCGTATGGCAGACATAGGTTGGCTGTATTGCCAGGACTGTCCGGCTCCAAGTCACCAAGTGCAGTGGGTGAAAAGGAGTTTGGGACTGCACTAGCAACGTTAGACGATCAAACCAGCAATAGGCAACTAGTGCCAATTTCAGCAATACAATCTAAGCAACGTGTACCGCAAATATGGAACGGAAGCAATTCATTGGAAGGACTGAGGTATTTCAATTTGATAAAACAGCATAGTTTTAGTTCAGTAAAGAGATTACCTAATAATTTTGTAAAATAAAAAACTTGAAATGTACATTTCTTATTATTACTAGTTTAGTGTACTGTATTTTTTGTACAGACAAACATTATGCAAACCACTATGTAAATATGACTTTTGTTTGCAATTAGATCACGACAAAGTGATGAAAGTCTTATCCAAGGTGTTATTAGCCGCGTGGCAACTTTAGAGGAAGCTAATAAAGCTCTGTTGGAAGAGGTATGTGGTTTTGTGTTGACCTAGATAGTAGATAGGAACCCTGTGCTCGGTGCAAAACTATTTACAGTCCAGAACAGTGGTTCTTAACATTTTTCATTGTAACTAATAGTGATTTAGCATTCTCGCAACCATACTTAAAAAGCCCTGCTCCACATCTAAATTTATGCACCATTCCGAATGTTGTCATATATGGTCAGGTGTACCGACTACAAAGTAATGCAAGGGCAGCCGAATTCGGTAAAAAAGAGGCTAACAAAGAGGACAAGAAGGTGCAACGTGACCTAATGGACACTATGCGGTCCAGTAATGATCTCATTAGTCAGCTGACTTCGCGTCTTCGTCGTGCTGAGGAAAAACTGCACCGAGAAAAGGAGACAGTTCAAAACCTTACTAACCATACAAAGAAGTTGGAGCAGGTCTGGTTTGATTACTGTTTTTTGTGGCCAAGTACTCATGTTTTTATTATGTAAGGCTTTGCTGAACGTGCAAAAGGAAGGAGACTCTCAAAGAGACACCCAGATGACGCAAGCAAATGAGCTTCGTCATCGCATTGATGACATATCGAGAAAATGGGAAAGGAGCGACCGAACATCGGAAAATATCGTTGACGAATTTCACCAGCTGAAAAATAAAGTTGAAATGCAGGTGACGAATCAACCCAGATATATATATTTTTTCTATTAGTGATATTAAACCCTTGTCTGCTCTTGTAGAGCATGGAATTTTCACATTTACAAACTGAGATTAAGCAACGGTCGAAGCGAATCGAAGACGAAATGAAGCAAGCTGTTCAACAAGCTCGCATGCAGAAAGATACGACCAGCATAGCTGAGCAAAGTAACCTCCAGTTAAGGTGGCCAACCTTCATTGTTATCACTAAAAAGTTTGTAGTTAGGACTTCTTAGTCGCGAAACTTTCGATATTTGGGATATATTCTAAAAGTTTTTTGTAACTGAGGTTTGCTGGATAAGCGGTTAACACAAAAAAGCACGCTAAACAATCTTGTTTTTCTTGTCGAAGCTAATTTCTTGGTTACGTAGTTTTTAATTTGGGTAGCAATAGAGATCAGTAAAACAGGGGTTTAAAGTGGGTTTAAAGTGGGCAGGCCTTAAAACTAAGGACATTTGGTGAATGCATTCAAATTAGCTACAGCGCAACACCACTGTTTGCTTACCACAGTGATTTACGGCGTGTGTAAATACCGAAGGCTGTAAAACACAGGCTACACAGACAACGACGCCTTGGCGTTGTATACCGACTGTGTTGACAACCAACATTTCCATTCTGATTTCGTTCTCAGACACCTACTAGAGTCGCGACTTGCTGAAACTCGTGATTCCCTGGTGGAGATTCGTAACCGCATTGCACAACGCGAAACAGATGGAAGGTCGCAAGTACAACAGGTAACAAATATTTGCAAAGTTGCGTTTAAAAACTATCAAAGTTATTGTTTTTTGACGTAGTTGGCTCTCAAATTATCCGAGCAACAATCTGCTATTAACGATGTGACGCATAGACGGCAGGAAGAACTACAAAATCTAGAAAAATCTCGGCAGGAGCATGACCATTCTGAGGCAGGGGAGCGACTAAAGCTGCATAATAAAATACAGGTAAATAATTCCCTGGGTTTAGGAATGTTAGGTGGTAATGGATTTGTATTTGCCATTGTAGGCCGCCGTGGAGGAAATGAGCGATAAACTTCTGCAAAAGGAGGTTCGTTTGCGTGAGGAGGCTGTAAAGAAATTTATCGACGTGGAGAAACTGCTTCAGCGCGAGGAGTCGGCAAGAATCGAGTTTGAAAAGCAATTGCGAAACGAGACCGAAAACAGGTAAACAGCAGTAGGCAACTTATTTCTTTATTCTTAAAACCTATCCTTTGACAAAGTTTTTGAAGGATGTATGGTGACCAAATCTGGCTAAACTGTAAAAGAATACTCGATGTTTTTAGGTAATTTATAATTGGTAAAAAAATGAACAATAAGTATAAAATAGACCGTTTACAATACATCTCACAATAATGCGTGCTAACTGTATAATTTATATAAACATGTCGATTTTTTAGTTAAATATGGACGAGACCAATTATCATACACATGATGATGGTATTTTAGATACCCTGGTCAAATATCCCACGAGTTTTGTTTCATTGGCCTGCTGTCAATTTAGGCGTTTTTTCACATTGATGAGAAAGATCAATAAGACTACATTCTTACAGCCGGTCAACTAAAAACACTATTCGTAAATACTCCCATTAACAATTGCGCTCGGTCTAGGTGGAACATGCAGCAGAAGATTTACATGGAAGAGATGCAAGCCATGAAGGAGATGAGGAGAACGGAGAGGTCGAAGCAAACAGCCAATCAGCGCAGGGTGGAAGAGGACTTTCACCATCTGGAGCGAAAGCTTGCACAGGAAAGGTACAAGTGACAGATTGAGATTTTCTTACACCAGACGACGCGTGGAAGTAATTTTTGCGTGTACCTTTTTAATCAGTTACCATTTACCGCAAAACCTACGTGTTGAGTATAAGCCTGTGCAGGGTATTTAACCAAGGTTGTAGTACCTGTTTCTACCGGGGTGGCAAGATGCCAAGTCATTTGATTAATTATAGATACTAGTAATTACCTTCCAATAACTTACAGTAGGAAGTGCAAGAACTGTCATTTAACTTTAGATGAAAACTACTCATGCTTTGTATTACGTTTTACCACATTTATACATATCTACTGATGACCACATGTATATACATTTATGTACCATATCCACACCTAAATATATGTAGTAATTTAACCTGATTGGTTTGATTGTTCTTGCCATCGTGCTTATACTATAAACCAGAAATAAAACATCACTCAATTCGAAAGTATGTAGTCGCGTGCATGTTTATTCGATCCTTTGGGTAAGTTTGCCACGTTCAAAGTAATCCAAAAGGTTTACTTTTAAAGTTACAATGCGTGTTCAGTACGAAAATAAAAAACACGGAGTCTACTGCTTGATAAACAACACAGTTTAGGACGTTCGTTTGTTGTAGAAAAGCGTTGGAGAAAGTACTGCTTGCTGAGATCACAAAACGCGAGGAGCAGTCGAATCGGACTATTTCACAGGTGGAAGGCGTTCACGACCAACTACGAGTAGCTGTATCCAGTCTCCAACAAGCTATTGGTGGTCTGCAGTTCCAAGTAGGCAAGGACAAGGACAAAAGCCAAACCGAAGTAAGATTATGAGACCTGGGGGGAGTTTACAACCGTGTAACTACTTTGTGTGTTTGCAGATTAAACAACGGTTCGTCGAAGCGGAGACAAAGTTTTCAAGAGCATTAGCTGATGCTGATGCAAGGCTGGGAGCTATAACAGTGCGGCTAACTCAACAGGTCTGTTTTTGACGTCAAAATTTAACAAATGTATCCAATATTGTAATATAATTTCCTATTGCAAGTGTTAGTTTTTTCTGGGTATAATACGATTTTTGACGCTATATAACGGTACCTAATGAAAAGGTGACATTCATGTCTAAAAATGGCTTCAAAGTTTGCCTAGTTAGTGTATAAAAAGTATTGTATTCGGTTTTGCTGAAATTTCTTTGCATGTGCAGGAGGAAACCTACGATGCCAAAATGAGTGAATTTCAGTCAAGCGTCCGGGAACAACATAATGAGTTCGTTCATAACGCAGCTGAGTGGCGAGAAACTATGAGCAAGGACGTTTCCATCATTCAAGACGCTCTGAAAGGTATTTGAACGCTGGAAATCATACAAGCGTTAGTGTATGACAGGGCTTACTAACCTGCGACCCTTTCAAGACACTTATACGGCTCCAAGGAAATATCTTTACAAAAAATGTTTATCATAGCCTCTATATTAAAAAAAATAATTATGGGTCCCCTTCCCTGAAGGGGACACATATTAATTTTACTCAAAATGTTTGTTTGTTTTTTCTTTTTTTTTCTTTCATTTTTCTTCTCCCCAAAGTTTGTCCGACTCGTTTTTCCATCAAATCCGTGCTGGATTTGGATGAAATTTACACAGATGGTAGATGTAGTTATGTAGATGTGCATCCCACTTTGTTTTTGTTCATAACCCCGGTATTTACCCCGCTAGCCCCCTAAAATGGGTATTTTTTCCCCGAAGTTTGTCCGACTCGTTTTTCCATCAAATGTTTGATGGATGTGGTTGAAACTTATACAGATGGTAGATGTAGTTATGTAGATGTGCATCCCACTTTGTTTTTGTTGATAACCCCAGTATTCACCCCGCTAGCCCCTTACAATGGGTATTTTCCCCCGAAGTTTGTCCGACTCGTTTTTCTATCAAATGTTTGATGGATTCAGCTGAAATTTACACAGATGGTAGATGTAGTTATGTAGATGTGCATCCCACTTTGTTTTTGTTGATAACCCAAGTATTTACCCCGCTAGCCCCCTAAAATGTTTTTTTTTCTCCCGAAGTTTGTCTGACTCATTTTGCCATCAAATGCTTGATGGATGTGGCTGAAACTTATACAGATGGTAGATGTAGTTATGTAGATGTGCATCCCACTTTGTTTTTGTTGATAACCCCAGTATTTACCCCGCTAGGCCCCTAAAATGTTTTTTTCCCCGAAGTTTGTCTGACTTGTTTTGCCATCAAATGCTTGATGGATGTGGCTGAAACTTATACAGATGGTAGATATAGTTATGTAGATGTGCATCCCATATTGTTTGTCCGGATAACCCTAGTATTTACCCCACTAGCCCCCTAAAAGGGGTGAGTTTATAAACAATGTCAGAATTGGCTAAAATTTGGATAGCTTGTAAAGTATGCCAATTATCGCTATTGCGTCATTGCAGTTCGGGGGTTGTTAACAGCCCTTTGACGTCAGAAACATTAACAGTTGTTGCTCAAAACACCTCTTGTGGTTGAAATTTTAAACGTTGGCAGATTGGACTGAAATTTTGCAGTACTATTGGTTGAGTCATTGTGGTTTCCTTCGTTTAAGTTTGTGTGTGTTGAACCTCAATTAGTTATCCTACTTACTCATTGTTATCTATTGAAATGCATTATCTACAACTTTGCATGTGTGGGGACCCATGCGTTTTTGCTTGCAGAAACAACCAAGGTTATAAAAGACGATGGCTAATATGGGACCCAATATAAATAAGTGTTGGAAATATAATAATGTTTCAAAATATGCTATAGTGTATGTGCAAGGGCAATATGTGCTAAGCCACCCTTCTAGTTCAAGTATTAATTTTATTTTCATCTAGGAAATAGCTCCAATAGTGCCACGTTTTTATGATTCTCTAAACATTTAAAGGTTGGCACCATCCTGGTACATATTTTTAAGTTTGTACACATAAAGAATATTTATCACTTCCTAAAACGTAATGCGATATCTGAACTATAGTTGTCACGTTAAAAATGCCATATTTGGTTGGGTAATAAGTAAACCAAAACCCTATTGTGTTTTCATACGACGGCAAACTTATAGGTTTAAAAGCTGCTTAAATTACAGTTTAATGGGTAAGTGTGGCGTAAAGCTTTTTTATGTGTTATGAAATTGTTCCTTTTACATAGAACTTCCACAAGAACTGCGTGAAACACAGGAGCGATTGACCCTGCTCAAGAACGACTACGAGACGAAAAATTCCCTGGATAACGAAAGTCGAATGAAGGAAGGCGACGTCATCAAGCGCCAACTGCAACAGATGACTCAGCGGATTGAGGAGAATGACGTTGCAACTATCGAGGAACGAAACCGAATCGAAAAAGTTCATAGGGAGCTAATTGGATCACAGGGAAAGATTGCACAGGCATGTTGTTTTTATTGTGACAAATGTTTTATTTTTAGCTACATATTTTTTGCATGGTATTAAATCCAACCTTTGTGGTTTCCTTTGAAACTCCTTTGAAGTGGCATTGGTCGAGCATAAGGATGAATTTGAAAAACCGACACCTAAATCATGTTTCTTTGTCTTTTTGACCCCATTTTTGTCATTTTGTCCCTTTTTGTCTAAGTGTATTAAACAAATAAATTATTGGTGCTTTACCTGACAAGTATAAAACTCAAAAACAGTTTTTCGACATTTCAATTGAAACAAAGGCTTATATAGTGATGTGCGGATAAAACAGAACATGTTCCATGGGTAGTAAATATACTACTGTATACTAAGACGATTTGAAAAACACCGGTGTCTCACTTTCTACTTTATCAGGTTGAGCGCTTCCTCAATGACGCGCGTTCGACCCTGACCGTTCGACTCAACTCGGAGACCAAAATGCGTTTGGAGGAGACCAGCTCAATCAAGCGTGACCTGGCGCGGCTTAAGATCGAGATCCAACCGTTTCTATGGCAACAAAGCACGCAAACACGACAGTTTGTGAAGAAGCCAACATCTGTGTTGAACGAGTGGGGCATATATCAATGCGCAAGGTAAGGATATATTCAATGTTTCAGGACTGGTGTCTTATTGCAAAATCGAGCAATGTAGTGTAGGAACAATATGATTCCAAATGTGTCAGTTTATTAGGGCCTACACAGTACGCCAGGCCTATTGAAGGTGTTGTGCTAAAACAGCCGGTCACCACAAACATACCTATGTATGTAATGGCATAGGCGAGAAACATCCTGCGGTGGGATTCAAACACACGACAGGAGCTTTTCCCGGACTTGCACTGTACCAACTGAGCTGCATAGACTCAGTGGTAATTCAGTCGAATCACAATCACCTGCCTTGTAAGCTGTACATGTCAGCTTCGTAGAAGGGAATCGTCAGTTCGACCACTAATCAGTTATGATAAATATAAAATGAATACTGGTATCAGACCTAAAGCGTTCATGCATATCAGCGATCGCAGTGTATCGAAGGCCTTATACGAAATCAGCGGGTCACCAAACATGAGCCACACGCTCCTAAATTAATGCTGGTTCAATTCATCTGCTTTTTTAGGTGGTATGACATCAAGATGCGCTGGCTTCGGTTGCTGGACAGGAAACGAACAAGGCCAGTTCCCACCAAGTCGCCAGAGAGAAACTTCTTTTCTGAAGCGACACCCCCCAGCCGAAGTTCAGCTCCTTTTCCACCAAGCGGTCCTGGAACACCAGCCTCAGTTCGATCAGTTGATCCTAGACGGAGATCATTAACGGCTGAGTCGCAAGGACAAACTCCCGTAGAAAGCCCGAATCGGAGCAGATTATCGGTAGGATCTGTAATTTATTTTCGTCAGGGTAAATAAGACTGAATGCGAGAAATTGACGTACTTTTTATTTCATGTGTGTGGCCAAGTTTTATTCATGTTTGGAATGTTTGTCTGCCTCTAGACCTTAGTCCCAATTAAGTTATTGCAAAATAATAATGATTTACTTGTTCATCCCTAAAATATTTTTTTATTCCAACTTGAACAAGTATATTTATGTTTTGCACATGTTAGACAAGTAAAGTATGATTATACAAGTTATAAAGTACTGCGCTATCAATGTAATGCGATTATGTTTTACACAAATTAATATCAATATAAAACTCATTTCCATAGTTGAATCCGGCTCTTTACACCATCGTATGATACTATCACTATTTTTTAACCACCTCATAGGATGATGAGGAAGAGGACGAACGTATTATGGAAAGTCCGGATGCTCCCTTGGATGTGGACAATATCATCGGTGAGATATCCGGAGATGAGGAGGTACGTCCAACAGAGAGCAACATCCAAGCACAGCCGGCTTGGTACAACCAGGATCACCCGGGAGTGGAAGATGACGGCGAATCAGAAGAGGTTGACCCTGCTCGTAGTATCCATGGCAACAGCGGTCTTCCGACACCACAAGGCTCGGAACCACAGCGCGAAAACAGTCGACAACAGCAAGGTATGTGAATCCATCGTACACAAATTAGGTTAAACTTTTTTTAAACTCTGTTTCTTTGTCGTCGTGCATACAGGTAAAGCTACCAACATAAGAACTCACACTAGAAACGGTTTGCTAAAGATAGATAGAGGGCGTAAAGAACGCAGTTATTTAAATTAAGAGTGAGACTGGGATAGTGTTAGGGACTAAAATTAACATAAAGTTTTTAGGTTGATGTTATTGCTATTATTATTATGAAACCTCAGACTAACCCTAATAGCCCTAACCGTCAGCATTTTTTTCACGGGGTTCGAACCCAGGATTCTCCCGGGGACAAATTCCGATCAAGGTTTTTTTTTATTTCTGTATTTGGGTCAGGCGCGCTGGACCATTCCGCCAAGTTCCTGCCCTGTCAGCATTTTTTTTACAAGATTTTTTTATTGCGCATAAACATCACGACAAAAAGACGATTATAACGAGCAAACACATATAGCCATTAGCGCAGGTGGGCATTCCACTTCACTCTATATTTCCACATAGTATCATTTTTTCGAGAAACAAATTTTTCATTGCACTTACAACGTTTCATCTCATAAACAAACATTTCCACCTTTGGCCTCAGTTTTTGAATCTTACTTTTGTAAATAACAAATCTAGCAATCAAAAGCAAGCAGTTAATTAAGTTCAAAAAACCTTTTTCAAAGCATTCATTGTGGATTCCAAAGATTTTTATACAATTGTTAAGGTCGATTCGATTACACATGGCACTGTCAATCCAGGCACTTACGTGTCCCAGTTTTCCTGGACATGAATACATTCACAAAATAAATGATACATGGTTTCTCTGCACACACCACAAAATGTGCACACATCAGCCTCCGCAATCCCAAATCCATAAAGCCTATCGTTTAGAACAGGGGTGGCCAACCTTCTACATACCATTCGCCAACTTTTTAACATACTGTGTTGGATGCGCCATAAATGTCTCGTAACCCCACCTTCTGTGACTACTTCTTGTACATAGAGAGAAAGAGAAAGAAACAACTTTCGCATGAGAAGGATAGTAATAAGAAATAAGAACTATTAAGTAAAAAATAACTCTGATAAACTATATATATATATATAATTAATAGGGCTGGCTTACTTTATTTATTTATTAGTTTATTAATTTGATTTTCATGATTATCAAAAGAAGGCAATGCGCCCTTTCTAATCATGCAATGCGCCACGTTTGGCGCATGCGCCATAGGTTGGCCACCACTGGTTTAGAACAATGGCTCTTAGGTTGAATTTAATTTGGAAGGAGCGCAGTCTAGTTTCCATTGTACATTCGTGCAAGTTTTTGTAGATATTTGACCAGTTTGAGGGCGCCCCTTGTAGAATTAGTTCCCATTTTTGTTGCTGCTTGATCGGTTGCTGTTTATTACACGAAGCAAAGAACTCGTACGCATTTTTGGCTGTGGATAATTTGTCTTGTATTCCTGTCCATATATTGTCCAGGACTGTTTCTCTGTCTGGTTTGTCAGGTGTGTATGATTCCCAAGTTGTTGGAATTGCCGCAATAAGGCACTGGTAATTTGCATGGTTTTGATTGTTGTTTATCAGTTTGTAATTTTCGCAAACGCTTTCGAAGCTGCGATAATCTAAGTTGTTGTCTATAATTTGTTGGTACTTTAGTATACCAGCGTTTATAAAACTTTCGAAGGCGATGGGTTTTCGTTTGAATATTACTTTGTTCTTTAACCAGATACCGTAGTTATAAACTGTGTTCTGCTGCCAAAATTGGGTTACACATTCTTTCCATAGGTCAATCGATGACCAGAATGTCGAGAGGGGAGTTAGTTTAGTGACCTCTTTGTGCGAGAGTTTTAAATTGGTGGCTGCAATGCAGATCATGGCGTTTAGTGAAGTAATACTAGTTTCAATTGTTTTCCAATAAGAATCATAGTCAGCATCAAATAGTTTCCGTATCCAGGAGAAACGAAGTGATTTTGCATAGGCTTCTAGGTCTATCATTTCCACGCCACCGTCCTCTATTCTACAATACAATATTTTCCTGCCGACTCTCTCCCAGTTGGAGCCCCAAAGAAAAGTAAAAAGTTTTCGTTTAATTTCTTTCAGAAATTTTTGCAGTATACTAATGGGCAAAACGCTCAGTTTGTACAGCAGTTTGGGTATCGCAAGGGTTTTGATAATGATCACTCGTCCAATAACGAGAGTGATCTTGCCAGCCATGGTTTTGTTACAGCTTCAATTTCCTTTCCTATAGATTCAAAGTTGAGTGAAAACAGATTGGTTTTGTTTCTAATCACTGGAATTTTTACGCCTAGATATTTTATGAACGTATTTGGCCATGAAAGACCTTCCGAAGAGAGGTGGTGATTGGCGTTAGGTTGTCTTTCGCCTATATACATGGCGCATGATTTCGCAAGATTAACCTGTCAGCATTTTTGTCACACAAACTGCATTTAAATTATTTAAGCGCGCCACCCACCGGAAATTAGCCAACTTGTCTAGAGTGGGTTCTTGTGTTATTAGCTTTACCGTGCATACAGCATTTCAATATATTACCACACAAACAAAAATATACTAACATTGTCATTAAAGTACTTACCTGGGGAAAAATGTCAAAACTTTTGGGAAGATTTAACTGCGTCGACAATAGTTAAAACCTTTGACTTCACTATTCAAGCAGATTCCGCCCAACCAACACCAAGGCAAAGTGCAAGGCAAACACCACCACACGACAAAACACCTTCACCAAGCGAACGGACCCCACCAAGTGGCAAAGATGAAAGTGGAAAAGGTTCCGCTAGGAGTCGTAAGAAAGGAGCTTTCGGTTCAACTTCCGGTGCTGGAACCGCGTACGACATGGAGGGACGAAGAAATTGAAATGAATGTGATTGACGTTTTATGATAACCACTTGATGCCTCCATTTTATAGCAGCGGGATATAATTTTTACAACGGTCAGGTTTAGATATCGCACACTTCACAGTCAGTATTTATGTGTCTAAATGTTATGTGTGATCGCAATTTTTTGTGTGTTTATCAATTTTGTACGAAGATAAAGTATTTTTGACAGCATGATGTGGTATGAGACAGAATGCTTGATTGAAGAGTAACGAGTTGGTTGTTCAACCACATTTGAAGTTGCCCTGGAGCGATGGTTTTGATGGTGGGCCCACAAGAAAAATGTAGAAATAAGGCACAGTTTTTCCGTACTGTTTGGAGCTAAGCTTCTTCGTGAATAATAGTGTCACCTTTTTAGGTACATCATAACGAAACGAATTTTACTTTTTTTACAAAACATACACATTTATTTATGAATTAAATCTAGACGCGGGATAAATTGCCATGGTAAGGTAAAATACAGCACACAAATAGGTCATATATAGCACCACCGTAGGGCCAAATCGTAACTCTTGCAAAAACGTATGTTGTTCCAGGTGTCATAGCAAATACTCCTTGACCACAGTTTAACAGAAAACATTTGCCAGTTATCCGAAGTCAAAATAGCGCCCATTAGACCGTTTGTACATTTTGGCACTGCGCTGGCTCTCCAAACGTTAAGGGGCGTCATGGAGTGTCCTTGTCAAGAACTATGGCCTGATCGCACTCGGAGCTGAAAGCTGCGACTCAGCTTACTCCGGTGTTCAATTGGTCGTTGTCGATGAAAAACGTCGTGGTTACTGTTATTTAGGACGTTTACGCCTCTCCGAAACACGAGTGTTTTGTATGTTGTTATGAGTACAAGACTAGTTGGTTGTTATCGTATGAAAGTCAATTTGAAGTTTAAACAACGCAAGTAATATGATTCATTTGTTGTTCTTTCTCAGATGTAACCTTTTATCACGGGTGACACTTTGACTTGAGTTTTGTGCAGAAATGTTTACTGCAAAAATAGTGTCTGTAATTGTTCTTTCTGTTATCACCGTCCACTGCACCATTGCGTGTCCAAATGGTTGTGAATGTACTGAGGAAGGTACTAGCCTAAAATGCAGAATTCCGTGGGCAAGACATATACCGGTAAAATACTTTCCAGCGAAAACAAAGAAGCTTGATCTTTCAGGTAAGAAACAAAGAATAAAATTGTAGAATTCGCTCTGTGCAAGCTTGTTTTGTTGTCGAGGTAGCCTACTTGATTAAACATCTCCATGTAACACAGATAACAACATCCTCAACATACAGCCAGAGTCGTTATTAGGTCTTCCCAACTTGGAGGAGTTAATTTTGAACGGGAACAAAATATATTTTCTTGAAAATGAGTCGTTCAAGGTTAGTATACAAAATTTAAAATAAAGTCTTTATATAACCGCCGAGATTACAACAGAATCTTCAAATCACATTTAAGGATGTTATGGTTTAAACCAGGGTTCGGCAACCTTTTTTGCACTGCGGACCGGTTTTGAAAGTAAAAATTTATCGCGGACCGGTGTTTAAAAAACTACAGATATTTAGCAATGAAAACGCCTAAATTACTTTATCCTCCCCGGGATACATAGGCAAAATCTTTCATGGCATTTAACCTGAAAAAATTATACGGCCCGGTAACGAACTCCTCGCGGACCGGTACCGGGCCACGGACGGGCGGTTGCCGACCACTGGTTTAAACAACCTGCAATACAGGGCAGTCAAAACCTTCGAAAAGTTTCCCTGGAAGACAACAATATTCATTTCATTGAAGAGGGCGTATTTGAAGATGTAGAACAGCTAAAAGAACTTGAACTGACTAAGAACGAGATTTCAAAGTTTCCGAATCTTTCCATGAATAAAAAACTCAAGACACTATGCTTGGCTTCAAATCAATTGAGCACTATTGAAAGTGGAGGTCTAAGTGGTAAGTGGAGACAACAATGGTTTAATATTGTATTAAAGATACTGGTTAAGTATTACGCATTCTGGTCAGCGTTTTGTTGATGTTATACAAATCATGTACCTTGAAGGGTGGAAAATTTAACACAAAAATATAGCGTGAACTTTTGACAGTCAAGACTTAAAATGTTTTGATAGTTTGGAACTTTGTTTTTCCAGAAAATGTTCTACTTGCAAAGCTTAATTTAAAGCGTAACAAGATACGTGAATTGGATCGAGACGTTTTCCCGGTCAATGTGAGTTCGTACACAAACCTTAACCTAGTTGGAAATTCATTTAAGTTTACTCCTTCAGTGATCAAGGAAATGGTAAATCTGGAAAGCCTTAGTCTGTGTTTCAACCCAATAAAGGTAAGATCGTATGCGTAAAACCTTGACTACATACAAACCTGTACAAATTTCAACCCGAGTCATTTCTAAAGGTGTTTGCTGCTGAAGATTTTGCTAATTTGGTGAATTTAAAGAACCTGTCTATGACTGACGTCGGTCTTGAAGAGTTTCCAGCAAATGTTTTCACTTTAGAGAAGCTTGAACGCTGGTGGATCGGTCACAACAAAGTTACTGGAGCAAGTTTGGCAAACATGCGATATCCGAATTTAGTCGAACTCGACTTAAATAATAATGACATTGGAAGTCTACCCAGAGGTGTCGTATAACGTTACATTCATTTTATATCCAACACTTTGGGCCATTGATATAGATTCTATGGCATTGCTGTAAAAATACAGTCAAACCATTGGAGCATTTTTTTTTCAACAATACGCATGTATTCTAATATGTTGTACATGTTACCGCGAATAGTTGTAATTATACTAGATGACAGTGTTTTTCGCTGTGTTTGTTGAAATGTTGTGTTAAAAATAGTTCTAAAATAAATCTGTTTATCACAGAGTCTTTTAATGGAATACCAAACCTGATTAAGTTAGTTTTAAGTCACTCCAAGATAGAGCGAAACGAGGAAGGAGCTTTTTCGCCACTGACCAAACTGAAAAGCCTTAATCTGTGCGACAACATGTAAGTATACTGCCCTGACCTTGTTTCAGTGCACAATTTTTCACTACAAAAATCTGTTTTCTAGGTTGGAGTACATGCCTGGCCTCACACAAAATGCAGCTTTGGAAAAGCTTTATCTTGACAGAAACTTAATTGGTGGAGATTTGGATTTGGTTATTCCCAGGTAAAACACAAATATATGTGCTTAATTGTTTGTGAATTCTTGACAAATATTTCCATACCACAGTACATTGACAAACCTGAAAGAGCTGCGACTTTCAGACAATGAACTGCGCACATTCAAACCAAAACAACCCATGCTATCAGTGGAATTGTTAGATTTGTCCCACAATCTAATCACGGAGCTTTCTGAAGATCTGAAAACAAACATGAACGGTCTTAAAATATTAAACATATCAAACAATGCCTTCGTTGACCTTGAAAGTGAAGACTTTTCAGGTATTGATGGTCAACGTTGAATTGCATTGTTTATTAAAAAATATCTTTTTGTAATGTATTAAGCTTCATTTCCGTTGCTGGAGACCCTAAATTTGCGTGGAAACAACTTAACTTCAATTCCACAGTTTTCCAACTCCACCAAAATAAGAGAATTGCATCTCTGCCACAATCTGCTGCGAAACATTTCTGCTGATGCGTTGGCAGGGTAATTACCTTTACCATAGAAATCGTATTTTTAATTTACAATATTTATGTTTAAAAAATATTTTTCAGTTTGCCAAGCCTTGAGGTCCTAACAGCAAACGGAAATCAAATAAAGGAAGTTCAAGCGGATGCCTTCCAACAAAACATCCACTTAAAACGCATATTACTAAACAAAAACAAGATAAGAATAATTTCAACAGATGCTTTCGCAAACCTGCCAGAACTCAAGGAATTGTGGTTGTTGTTCAATAGTTTAAATGTAAGCAATATTATTAAAATATCATAGTAAACCGCTTACATGAACCAAAATAAATAGGCATGTCTATTAGCCACCTGGCTACACCAATGACAGGGAACTTTATGGGTTTTTCTTGTCACAGACCCCTCCAAACATAAAAGAAAACCACGAATTGGAAGTAATCGGACTTTGCAACAACCCGATTGGTAATTTACCAAAACATGCCTTTGCCGGACCAAAAGGACTTGAAGTGGTTTTGCTGCGCAGTTTGGGTATAACCGAATTACCAGCTGACGTATTTGGTTCGACGCATCGATTAAGAGTACTTAACCTTGCTTTGGAAAATTCCCTAACAAGCATCCCTGCAGTTGTAAGCAAAGCGAATAATTCATTTGGTTCAATTATTGTTTTAACCGTGGTACTGACATACTAGATTCGAAACATGCCTCAACTGCGTGTCTTGAAACTAAACGGAAACCCGATATGCAACGCTTTTTCCACGGACTTTAATGGATTGAAAAATCTGCGTGAAATTCGACTCAACGACATGAAGCTGGAAAAGTTTGATGTCACTGCATTGTTTCCTCGGCTTCCTGCGCTTCGGTACAAAGCTATTGGTTACTTAGTGACAATGTTGAGCAATTAAACATACCAAGAAACATTTATTCCTTATTTGATGTTGTTCCAGCACTCTGTATCTTGCTGGAAACCCTTGGCTGTGTGACTGCGAAATGCAGTGGTACAGTTTAGGCATAGATGGCGCCAGAGCGCGTATCGAAACTAAAGACCGCGAGGCAATTGTTTGTGCAAATCCAAAACGGTTGGAGGGAAAGCGGTTCGACTTTCTGCGACTTGGGGATTTTCGGTAGATCAAGTATTTTATTCTTTTTTGTGACAACTTATGCGTACTATAACACTTCTATTCACTTGAATTGTGAACATAATGTATTCAACTATATTTAGACACTGTTTATCAGCAAAAGTAAGCGAAGTGGAATCGACCAGTGCGATCATATCCCTGCCCGTTATTGCTTCCTACGCTGTAGATTACAAAGAAACTTTCCATTCTATCAGTTACGTTCCCAGCAGCGGCGGTTCAGTGAAAGTCTTACAAATTGGAAAACATGCACAGTATGTTTTTGTCCAAATGTTGTTGCAATAGCAATGTGTGTGTTCCTGTTTGTTGAGCAAATTATAGTATTTTTTTGTGTTTAGTGAAGCACATCTACACGGCCTTTCACCAGACACTGAATATTTTGTTTGCACTTCCATCATGACTGTAGAAATCGGTCACAACAACAGCGAGGTGCATTCGGGGCGGGAAAGTTGTTTCAAGGTATACGATAATGTCAGCTTCTTTATTACGCTGATCTTAGTGTGAAATTAACCTTTTTCGTTTGAATATTGTTGAATAATCTCAAATTTTAGTTTGAAACAATTACACAAACAAAAACACCAGAAGAAAAAAGTAAAGGCGATGTTGGTTTGTTTGGTGCAACTATTCATCAAGATCTTCTTATACTTTACATCGTTCTTGGGGCGGCAGTCGGCTTTGTGATGTTTAGCACTCTCGTCGCTTTGGTCGTCTGGTGTCGCCGGTAAGCTATATGACTAAAACCATACATTTCGAATGTTTAAAGCAATTCTGTACCTCGTCCGCGTCGAATATTTTATGAAATAGTAAAATAAATGCTGATCTAAGAAGACGCTTAGCTAATGTTTTTTGACGAAACAAATTTTTATTGAGTTGCTAGCCAATTTTTAGAACTCTCTGTAGTGCTGACTCTTTTCACGATAAAGATGACTGTATAAATTTTCCTTGCAAACTGCTCACAATGACTGCACATAAGAGTGATTTTTACGTTTTACTGTTTACCCGGAACTTTTTTACCCAAGCCGATAAAAAGCCATTCATTTTTCAACCATTACAACATACAGTTCGAGAACGGAGCTACGCGAGCATTTTGCAAATCTCAGCGAAATAAGTGATGGACCACATGAGCGGTCAAACGGAGAATTTGGAGCCCAATCAACACCTAAAAAGCCAGATAACGTCGACTTTGACTCTAGTCTTGTTGGGGCTTCAAGCGATGCGAATGGAAGACCAATGATGATGCAGCGACGGTCCAACGCTGGTCACGTGAATGAAGCTTGTGATGTCATGACTGAAGTACCAAAAACTGCCCGTACAAAATTATAAGAATCTCGGTTTTTGTTTCATGCGAAATATTTCTCATTTCTAAAGTTTGACCGTTTACAAACGTCATGTGATTGCCAGCACAGTTAGGCTACAGCTGCAACATGTCACTGCCGAAGCAAATGTGTGTAGTTTTAAAGTGTAGATGTACTCTGCACTGTATATATATATATATGAACTGTATGATACTTTTTACATTATGTTGTAATATGTGTAGCGCCGTTTAGACTGCTGTATCATACACTATTCGGCTTTTTGTTTTCATTTTCTGCCTTTCTTGTAGTTTATATTAAAGTGTAAACTAAAAACAACTGCCGTCGAAGGCTGTCTTTGTTCGTAAAAGCATGTGATTTAGCAAATTAACTTTATTGCCAACTGTACAAAACACACAACAACGATCAACTAACAGCACACGTTATACCTACACGATAATTCGCATCTTAGTACGTTGGTGAGGACAGCAGAGGCAACACAAAAATCGTAAATAAATAGGAAGTCACTGAGTCGGGCGTCGGCGGTTTCAAAGTGTTAGAAATTTTTTTCTCCGACACAAAAACAAATACGACATCGGTTGTGAACGACGCGGTATAACACGGGTTTGGCAGGAAGGCGCAAAAACAACTAAATGATATCTTGGAATTCAGCAGCAAACGATTCGGCAGTTTGGCGCAACAGGTGAAATAGGGCAAGACAATAATACGACAAAAAAACCCATAGTCATTTGATAAGAATTGTCAGTTTGTCAAATCATCATCCCAGTCACGGCTCTCGATGGATCGAAAACCCTCCTTGTTAAGTCGTTTGGCGGCAAACGGATTCATTGATTTAGGCCACGAGCTCGCGCCATATTAATAAGCGTGTTGAACGCTCGGCACTCCGCCAACAGGGAGCAGACCTAGCGCTGTGCTATGCTCTCTTGATTTCATTCGCAAGGCGGCAATGTCGGCGTTCCCATAATCGTTTGAGTCTGCAAAAAAACAACCACAAATTAGTCAGTGAAAGCCAGTTTCCAGGCATTTGTAAGCGGATCCGAAGAAAAACTCGAAGCTTTGAATCCACTAAATTCAAAATGGCGGACCTTAGCTTTTCTTTAAGTTTCTGCAACAAACACAACAAAATACTTACTTGGGCCATATGGGGAGTATTGACAAGCTGTGTATGGATTCTGGCTAGATGAGACCGCTGTTGCGTGTCCGGATTCGGATGAAAACCCTGGTGCTACTCCGTAATTGGATTCTGTTGACGATGATACGGACGGGCGTTGGGTTTGTGAAGCGAAGGCTGATGTGGAATGATCTGCTGAAGTTTGTCGAACCGAGAGAGCCTGCTGTTGCTGCTGTTGCCCAGATGAATTGATCCCGAGCAGTTTCGGCGATCGTGAGGTGTTTGGCATTGAATTAAAACCCCGTGCTGGGATTTCCACTCCTATCGATTTAAAATATACCAATGTCATTTATCGGTTTGCGTGCAAATTGTGATGACCATAATACGTTATCTAGACATTACTTACAGCAGATAACACTGGGTTTTTACCATATATTTTCGATTGAATGAAATAACTTGACACAGTTTTGTAAGTTGTTCTATCGTACCTGATGTGAGGTGTGTTTCCGTATTGGAGGAAGGCGAAGATGAAGAATGATTTCGATCATGTTGTCGTCCACTTGAATTCTCATAGCAATTCTGGGCGTGTGAATGTTGTCCTCTGCTCGCGTGGTGTTGGTTCAAGCCGGTTGACGGGGCATAATGCGCGTGCGAGCGGTGACCAGCAGCGTGGGCTGGATTCTCGGACGGGGAAAGTCCTTCGACAGGCGATTTTGAGGACACTTGTTGATCAGCCCTGCTCGAACTGCTGGTTGATAGGTAGCTGGTTGATGAGGTTGGGCAAAAACCGAAGATCTGAAAAAATGTCACGTTTAAGCTTTCCAGTAGTTACGTTCATGACAACAACCGCGTTGGTTGAAAAATATTTTATAAACAGCCTCCGAGCAAGAATATTTTACACCATATAGACTGAACAGAATATTTGAATAAGAACTTACCATTCCTCCACTTGGAGGAGATGCTGGATGATGGTAGGAATGAATGGAGTAAGCATCACCAAACGCACTGGCAGCCGCAGCAGAAGGATACTGGCTGTAACGGGCTGCGGCAGCAGCGGCGGCGGCGGAAGCTCCCATCAGTCCGTAAGCTGCAGCAGCACTTTGATTTAGCGGATCACTTGTGTCATAACGCATTGCCTGGTGTGGATGTGTCATTGTGGGTGAAAGTACGGGAGGGTGAGTACGGTGATGAGGTTGTTCTGCAAGTCCAAAAGTGTAACGTTGTGATACTAAACCCAACCACACTGAACAGTATTATTTTATCATGCGAATTCAGATTACCGTTTAGTGTTTAAGTTTTAACATAACTCGGCGATGTTGCAAATCACTTTTACAGATAATTTTTCGCGGCGTTTCATTAACAACTAAAACGGGCAAAAATGCTTATCACCAATCAGGAACCGCATTATGATTCCACAAAAAACATTGCGCGTTGTCAGAAAAAACTCCAAAAAAATCAATAGGGCACAGTACAACTGATGAGTCAGTATACTGTAAATAAATCACTGTTTATTTTTACTTTTAATAAAGTTCGTCATGCCAACGTATTCTATTCTCTTAACTTACCGTGTGTTGAGTTTGCAAAGGTGTCGTGCATTGTCTGTGATGGATGGGAACCCGGACTCTGCAGCATATAGTTGTGTGCACCGGGCCCTGTACCCATGCCAACTGCGGCAGGCATCGTATGTGTGTAGGCGAGATGGGAAGGAATGTGGTGGGGATGGTGAGAGGAGATGCCGTGTAACTGCTGAGCAGCCATTTGCTTTCGCCAGCGAGCCCGTCGGTTGCTGAACCAAACCTGAAAGACAATCGATGTTATTGACAAAGTATTAATCACAGAAGCTCCATTGAGCGGAGTGCGCTTATCGCAACGGGCCAGTCACAACTTCGAAGTTCGCCCCGACGTGATGAAAATTTTCATTTTCCGACCGCGCGTGATTATGAGCGAACCAAATAGCGTGAACACCTGTTTTCAAACAAATCGGCACGTCAAGAGAAGACCGGTGACATTTTCAAGACGCTATCGCGCGATTTTGACCCTTATTGCTCTGCTGTTCTTGACAGAAGACGGACGACATCCGAAACACCTGTCCACCGCCGGACAATCATCGCCCAAACGAGGATGGTAAGACTATACACCCGACGGCATTTCAATCCATGTTTGGTCATATCATTCCAAACAAAAAAGTGTAGTATATCCAATGACGGCGGCAACCTTGTAAGTGCTTAATAGGGGTTAACGCAACAGGTATGTGGATTGTGGAATGCTGGTAGTCACTGGTCAAGCCGGCACTAATGTGCGATAACTGCGTCGAATGGAGAGTTGGGCGGAAAATTGAGCTGGCTTATCGGGGAAACCAAAACATGACAAATGACCCCGCGCTGGACAAAATGGGCACGCGGCAAAAGGTGCGAGGTGGAACTCTCACAATGGGCGTCAGTGTCGCACGAGGAAGTGTCAGGTCCGTCAAAAATCGCTTGCCGATCGTAATCGCACTCGTAAGCTTGCCGCAGTGCATTAAGGAGAAACCTGGGACCTCCGAAAACGTTCAGTACTGTTTGTTGCCAAAACGTGATTGGAAACCGTCGCGCGGCGCAGTAATCAACACGGCCCAGGTGTAATTAGCCTCTGAAAACGTGTTGTTACTGCAAATCGACAGTAAATCAGCTCATTAATCACTGCCCCATTATCATATTTTCAGCGACATGGCGGATGCGTTTTGCAATGGAGCGCGTTGCGGCCACAACAAAGTTGCTTGTTGCATCGACAAACATCTGCAATTACTTAGGTCGGTGACATTGTGAGAAACACAAATCAGGCACTTTGGGATTCGGTTTTGTTTGCTGCTTGCAACCCCTCAATTGGAAACATTCCGTTTACTTAAGCAGCGAATTCGGTGCATCATCAAAGCAACGTCAACACACGGCGACCACCTAACGAGACAGGTAACCATTTGTTGTTCAACTTGTCTAAGATAATGCACGCAGAAATTGCTCTTGGGGTTATTACAAGATTTAGGCCCCCTGCCAGGAGACGGATTAACTGGAGACCGCAAGATCGTGTCTTTTAAGTTAAACGCCGACTGATGGCGCACAAACGCCAGTCGACTGTCAGCGGGTACACGCGTTTGTGCTGCGAAGCAAATGTCATCAGTTCACACCACGGGCGAAGTGGAAAACAGCTTTAGTCTGGTACATTGTGACGCATGTGCCGCGGTTTAATCCAGTGATAACATAACTTGTCTATGACCCAATAAGCGCTAGTTTGGTAAACTAAAAGCAGCTGCTCGCAAAACCGCAGGAATCTTAGTGAGCTGGACTCTGTTGGTCGGATCTCGTTCCAGGCGCTGTCCATTACTTAAGGTGCGAAAAACACGAACATGATTGCCTAAACACGGCGGGTAGAACGATAGACAACGAGCTATTTTGGCCTGAGGCACTCGTATTCTCCTTATACTGGTCAAAGCATGCGGCGCTCGTCTGATTTCGGGCAAAACGACCAAGATTGGCGTGCATGAGGCGGAGAGAAGCGGCAGCAGGCCAAAGTGGGCGGTTTATTTATTGTTATTACGGCGGACATTATCCACGTTGGTCGACGCTTACGAAGACAGATCAGGTGCGAGCAAATAATGAAACACAAAACCGGACCTGAGGCACGAGCGATCACTACAATGCGATTCACGCCTTGGATCACAATGAAAGATCCTTGTCTCCTATAATCGGTGATCTGCGTTTTTTGACCGAAAAAGGTGCGTATTCGCACTTGGACCACAATTTGGCTTTTGTGTAACGTGTAACTTTAAGTGGCCCCCACGAGCGCTATAAACGGAATCCGAGGTGGTGCGAAAGTGGCGACGGCCATCGTCCAAAATCATGAACACTAACACATGCACAAGTTATATTTATTGACTTCTCATCGACTTAGTCGCATTAATCTGTTGCTTGTTGCCAGCGTACACAGGGTTAGCGGAAGAGAAAGGGCGACCGACCTGAACTCGAGCCTCGGTGAGTCTTGTGCGCTGGGCCAGCTCCTCACGGGTGTAAATATCCGGATAATGAGTGCGCTCAAAACATCGCTCCAGCTCATCCAGTTGTTCAGCGCTAAAGGTCGTTCGGCTTCTTCTCTGCTTTCGTTTTAGCGGCAGGTCTGGTTCCGATTCGCTGTCGCTGCCTTCGCCATCGTTGTGTTCACCTCCCGACGATCCGGAGCGATTCGCGGCTGCAAGATTGGAGACAAGGGGATGAGTCAGTGGTGGGTAAACAACGAACAACGCGCTACATCTATATCAGCTGTAGTTTTTGGCTGGATCACCTGAGCGTGTATCGAAAACAAACGGGGCTGTAGCGTGCGCAGGGGGGTCAACATATACGTCGTGCCACTGATCACATCATAGTGCAACAAACAAACGCGCTTTAAACTTCTTAGATGCTCAAGATAATTTCATTGCCCTGGGCCAGCTACGAGAAGGGCCACATCCGCGCGGTGCAATGGCGCCCCATAAATACCACGCAAGAGCTTGCTTTGGGAGATTTGACTCCCATGCAAAGGTTGAGGTTTGTTAATAATTTAGGCGTCAACGCCTGGGCAATCGCCTGTACGATGGCCGCCGGTCAAAGCATGTTAGTCAAATTGTAAGAGCATTGACTGGTATTAGTTTTGAAGCATAGAACCTACAAACATGCACAAACTTATGGGTACTCACAATTAACAAAAAAACATTTGTGACTTGTTCATCGCCTGCTATCGACCCCTAAGATGGAACGAAGGGTCGAACGTACATTAACACTGAACTTGCGCACTTTATCTGATGAAGGAAACGACAGGTTCCAGGCGAGCAAGAGTTCTTGCGGGTTTCTCACCTTTACCGCAACCCAGCTACGAAAGAGCGCTGTGAGATGCCAGAAAACATTCATGCGTATAAAGGCGAGACCCGACGAACGGTGGCATGATTAATTGATAAAGTCTTTGCGTAAGTTTAAGCTCATGGAGCGCACCTTTACTGTCGTTACCGTTACCTGCAACATGCTCTTAAAGAACAAATTTTTGCTTATGTGTGAAAACAAAACCTATATCGCAAGATAGTTTTGAGATTGTTCTTTACTTCTGTGTCACCCAATGTCACTTCAAAGGCAACAGCGGGTCTTATCGAATATGAATCGCGCCAACTGTCATGTTATCAAAGTTAAGCTTGTTGTCAACCCGCTAATGAGGAACAGAGCAAATCCCTTTTTGGATGTCGGGAGCTCTTAACCACAGGCGA